>NC_069499.1:69488980-70106480 GCF_027579735.1 Bombina bombina
TTGCAAAGCAGCAACTTGGTCCTCTTTGCATACTTTTACTAAATTCTACCATTTTGATGTATTTTCTTCTTCTGAAGCAGTTTTTGGTAGAAAAGTACTTCAGGCAGCGGTTTCAGTTTGAATCTTCTGTTTATGTTTTTCTTTAAACTTTATTTTGGGTGTGGATTATTTTCAGCAGGAATTGGCTGTCTTTATTTTATCCCTCCCTCTCTAGTGACTCTTGCGTGGAAAGATCCACATCTTGGGTAATCATTATCCCATACGTCACTAGCTCATGGACTCTTGCTAATTACATGAAAGAAAACATAATTTATGTAAGAACTTACCTGATAAATTCATTTCTTTCATATTAGCAAGAGTCCATGAGGCCCGCCCTTTTTTGTGGTGGTTATGATTTTTCTGTATAAAGCACAATTATTCCAATTCCTTATTTTATATGCTTTCGCACTTTTTTCTTATCAGCCCACTTCTTGGCTATTCGTTAAACTGATTTGTGGGTGTGGTGAGGGGTGTATTTGTAGGCATTTTGAGGTTTGGGAAACTTTGCCCCTCCTGGTAGGAATGTATATCCCATACGTCACTAGCTCATGGACTCTTGCTAATATGAAAGAAATGAATTTATCAGGTAAGTTCTTACATAAATTATGTTTTTTTTCTATTTCACGTTTCCTAACAATTATCTCTGAGTTTCTAAAATCAATGCCTTACCTGTAATCTATTGTTCAAAAGGATGCCATATGTCCTCTTTCATGCTGTTGTTTCGGTTAAGGGTCCTGGACCCTCTTCTAAAAAGGCCTAAGGGTAAAGCAGTGTACTGGGTGTCCAATCAATGTTTTTTTTTATTTCCCTGTTCATAAAAATTATCTCAGGGATTCGATAATCAATGCCTTACCTGTAATCTATTGTTCAAAAGGATGCCATATGTCCTCTTTCCTGCTCTTGTTTCTGTTGAGGGTCCTGGACCCTCTTATAAAAAGGCCGAAGGAGAAAGAAGTGTACTGGGTGTCCACGCTCCTCGACCCCCGGTATAAGCATAAAGTGCCTGAAATGTTACCAAATTACCGCAAGTCGGAAAGGATGGAGCATTTTAAAAATAAATTAAAAAATATGCTTTACACAGCGTATAAGGGTGATGTCACAGCACAACGGGAATGTAACAGGGGAAGAGATGAAAGTAATCCTCCTCCCACGACCACGGCGGCAAAGACAGGACGCTTTCCTGATGTCTTGTTGATGGAGGACATGCGTACCTTTTTAACTCCCATGCATCCCCAGAGCCTTTCGGGATCCAGCCTCAGAGAAAGACTCAACCGACAGGTAGCAGACTATCTAGCATTAACTGCGGATCTTGACACTCTCAGGAGCGATGGACCCCTTGACTACTGGGTGTGCAGGCTTGAATTGTGGCCTGAGCTATCCCAATTTGCAATGGAACTTCTGGCCTGCCCCGCTTCTAGTGTCCTGTCCGAAAGGACCTTCAGTGCAGCAGGAGGTTTTGTCACTGAGAAGAGAAGTCGCCTAGGTCAAAAAAGCCTTGACTATCTCACTTTTATTAAAATTAATGAGGGATGGATCCCGAAGGGACTAACATTGGGCGATACATTTGAGTAAAAAAGGCCTGATGATGAGATGAGCTGGCTTGAGCTACAACTGGTACACACGCTGGCTTTTTTTTTCTTATAATGCAGGATGACTTGCTTGACTTATCCGCCAACAACTAGTGTTCAAGCCACAAGCTTTTAGGGCACTTTCTAAATGTTTTACGAACATCAATTTTTCTGGCCGCTGCTACAGCAGTGGCTACAACAATACCCAATTTTTCAGTCATTTGTACATGCCTAATTTTTCTGGCCTCTGCTGCTGCTCTGTGGGTACAAAACTCAAATCAAAAAATAAGGCACATAACAGTGATTAAACTGTTAAGAATAGTACAACTTAACACACCACTCATATCTGGTGGACCATTAAATTGCATGCGCCGTGCCCCAAATGTGAAGGAGGAGGACCAACCAAGCATCTTTATCCGTCTCTTGGTTGCTCTAAATAATATCTGGGTTCTATCTATGCCATACCTGTACTCTATTGTGCAAAAGGGTGGCATATGTGGTGTTTCATGCTGTTGTGCCTGTTGCTGGTCGTGGCCCATGGTATAAAAAGGCTGAAGGAGAACGACCTGTAATGGGTTTCCAAGCACATTTTTTGAAAAATATTCCCGGTTCCTCTCAATTATCTCCGGGTTCCTAAAATCAATGGCATACCTGTACTCGATTGTGCAAAAGGATGGCATATGTGGTGTTTCCTGCAGTTGTTTCTGTTGAGGGTGCTGGACCCTCTTATAAAAAGGCTGAAGGAGAACGACCTGTACTGTGTGTCCAAGCATGTTTTTTTGACCAATTTCACGTTTACAAAAAATTATCTCTGGGTTTCTAAAATCAATGCCGTACCTGTACTCTATTGTTCAAAAGGATGCCATATGTCCTCTTTCCTGCTGTTGTTTTTGTTGAGGGTCCTGGACCCTCTTTTAAAAAGGCTGAAGTAGAAAGAAGTGTCCTGGGTGTCCAATCAGTTTTTTGGTTAAATTTCCCGGTTGCAACATATTATCTCTGGGTTTATAAAATCAATGCTGTACCTGTACTCTATTGTTCAAAAGGATGCCATATGTCCTCTTTCCTGCTGTTGTTTCTGTTGAGGGTCCTGGACCCTCTTATAAAAAGGCCGAAGTTGAAAGAAGTGTACTGGCTGTCCAATCAATGTGTTTTTCTATTTCCCGTTTCATAAAAATTATCTCCGGGTTTCTAAAATTAATGCTGTACCTGTACTCTATTGTTCAAAAGGATGCCATATGTCCTCTTTCCTGCTGTTGTTTCATATGAGGGTCCTGGAGCCTCTTATAAAAAGGCTGAAGTAGAAAGAATTGTACTGGGTGTCAAATAATTTTTTTGGTTCAATTTCACGGTTGCAACAAATTATCTCATGGTTTCTAAAATCAATGCCTTCCCTGTAATTTATTGTTCAAAATGATGCCATATGTCCTCTTTCCTGCTGTTGTTTCTGTTTAGGGTCCGGGACCCTCTTATAAAAAGGCTGATGTAGAAAGAAGTGTACTGGGTGTCCAATCATGTTTTTTTGGTTCAATTTCCCGGTTGCAAGCAATTATCTCTGGGTTTCTAAAATCAATGCTGTACCTGTACTCTCTTGTTCAAAAGGATGCCATCTGTCCTCTTTCCTGCTGTTGTTTCATATGAGGGTCCTGGACCCTCTTATAAAAAGGCCGAAGGAGAAAGAAGTGTACTGGGTGTCCTGTCCAATCAATGTTTTTTTCTATTTCACGTTTCCTAACAATTATCTCTGGGTTTCTAAAATCAATGCCTTACCTGTAATCTATTGTTCAAAAGGATGCCATATGTCCTCTTTCATGCTGTTGTTTCGGTTAAGGGTCCTGGACCCTCTTCTAAAAAGGCCTAAGGGTAAAGCAGTGTACTGGGTGTCCAATCAATGTTTTTTTTTATTTCCCTGTTCATAAAAATTATCTCAGGGATTCGATAATCAATGCCTTACCTGTAATCTATTGTTCAAAAGGATGCCATATGTCCTCTTTCCTGCTCTTGTTTCTGTTGAGGGTCCTGGACCCTCTTATAAAAAGGCAGAAGGAGAAAGAAGTGTACTGGGTGTCCTGTCCAATGTTTTTTTCTATTACACGTTTCCTAAAAATTATCTCTGGGTTTCTAAAATCAATGCTGTACCTGTACTCTATTGTTCAAAAGGATGCCATATGTCCTCTTTCCTGCTGTTGTTTTTGTTGAGGGTCCGGGACCCTCTTCTAAAAAGGCCGAAGGAGAACGACCTGTACTGTACTGGGTGTCCAATCATGTTTTTTTTTTCAATTTCACGGTTCCTAATAAATATCTCTGTGTAAGTAAAATCAATGCCATACCTGTACTCTATTGTTCAAAAGGATGGCATATGTGGTGTTTCATTCTGTTGTGGCTGTTGAGGGTCGTGGCCATGGGCCAGCGTATAAAACGGCTGAAGGAGAACGACCTGTACTGCCTTGCTGACGTCTTGTTGATGGAGGACATGCTCCTTTAAGGCAGGCCAGCTCTTTGCATACATGCCCACAGACTGTAACGCATGCCTCTTTTAGGGAGAGGTGCAGCCATAATGCAGGGTCAAAACCTCTGCCTGCAACTGTTATACTCGATTTTGCGAAAGGAAGTAACCTTACCATGGTTCCCTGCACGCATGTCTTGTTGTTATATTTTGGTGAGGGTAATCATGATGGCCATGTAGACCACCCCCGAGAGGCCTGGAAGTAAGGGATGAGATGAAAGTGCTAAGAATAGTACAACTTGAAACAACCGAGTTAGCCATGGGTGTTAGTCCAAGACCGCTTGGCTTTTTCTCTTGTTAAGTGTATCCAGTCCATGGATCATCCATTACTTGTGGGATATTCTCCTTCCCAACAGGAAGTTGCAAGAGGATCACCCACAGCAGAGCTGCTATATAGCTCCTCCGCTCACTGCCATATCCAGTCATTCTCTTGCAACTCTCAACTAAGATGGAGGTCGTAAGAGGACTGTGGTGTTTTATACTTAGTTTATCTTCCTGCATGATCCAGGACTTCTCTGAAGGGCTCAAAAGGCTTCAAAAGTCGTATTGAGGGAGGTAAAAAGCCACAGTAGAGCTGTTTAAAAAACGTTTTTGTCATTTGTTATTCCGTTTTTGGTATTAAGGGGTTAATCATCCATTTGCAAGTGGGTGCAATGCTCTGCTAACTTATTACATACACTGTAAAAATTTCGTTAGTGTAACTGCATTTTTTCACTGTTCTTTCAAAATTTGGGAAAATTTGTGTTTCTTAAAGGCGCAGTAACGTTTTTTATATTGCTTGTAAACTTGTTTTAAAGTGTTTTCCAAGCTTGCTAGTCTCATTGCTAGTCTGTTTAAACATGTCTGACACAGAGGAACCTACTTGTTCATTATGTTTGAAAGCCATGGTGGAGCCCCATAGGAGAATGTGTACTAAATGTATTGATTTCACCTTAAACAGTAAAGATCAGTCTTTATCTATAAAAGAATTATCACCAGAGGGTTCTGTCGAGGGGGAAGTTATGCCGACTAACTCTCCCCACGTGTCAGACCCTTCGCCTCCCGCTCAGGGGATGCACGCTAATATGGCGCCAATTACATCAGGGACGCCCATAGCGATTACCTTGCAGGACATGGCTGCAATCATGAATAATACCCTGTCAGAGGTATTATCTAGATTGCCTGAATTAAGAGGCAAGCGCGATAGCTCTGGTGTTAGGAGAGATACAGAGCGCGCAAATGCTGTTAGAGCCATGTCTGATACTGCGTCACAGTATGCAGAACATGAGGACAGAGAGCTTCAGTCTGTGGGTGACATCTCTGACTCGGGGAAACCTGATTCAGAGATTTCTAATTTTAAATTTAAGCTTGAGAACCTCCGTGTATTGCTTGGGGAGGTATTAGCTGCTCTGAATGACTGTAACACAGTTGCAATTCCAGAGAAATTGTGTAGGTTGGATAGATACTATGCGGTGCCGGTGTGTACTGACGTTTTTCCTATACCTAAAAGGCTTACAGAAATTATTAGCAAGGAGTGGGATAGACCCGGTGTGCCCTTTTCCCCACCTCCTATATTTAGAAAAATGTTTCCAATAGACGCCACTACACGGGACTTATGGCAGACGGTCCCTAAGGTGGAGGGAGCAGTTTCTACTTTAGCAAAGCGTACCACTATCCCGGTTGAGGACAGTTGTGCTTTTTCAGATCCAATGGATAAAAAATTGGAGGGTTACCTTAAGAAAATGTTTATTCAACAAGGTTTTTTTTTACAGCCCCTTGCATGCATTGCGCCTGTCACTGCTGTGGCGGCATTCTGGTTTGAGGCCCTAGAAGAGGCCATCCAGACAGCTCCATTGAATGAAATTATTGACAAGCTTAGAACGCTTAAGCTAGCTAACTCATTTGTTTCTTATGCCATTGTTCATTTGACTAAACTAACGGCTAAGAATTCCGGATTCGCCATCCAGGCGCGTAGGGCGCTATGGCTTAAATCCTGGTCAGCTGACGTGACTTCAAAGTCTAAATTACTCAACATTCCTTTCAAGGGTCAGACCTTATTCGGGCCTGGCTTGAAGGAAATTATTGCTGACATTACTGGAGGCAAGGGTCATACCCTTCCTCAGGACAGGGCCAAATCAAAGGCCAAACAATCTAATTTTCGTGCCAAGGCAGGAGCAGCATCAACTTCCTCCGCTTCAAAACAAGAGGGAACTGTTGCTCATTCCAGACAGGCCTGGAAACTTAACCAGTCCTGGAACAAGGGCAAGCAGGCCAGAAAGCCTGCTGCTGCCCCCAAGACAGCATGAAGGAACGGCCCCCTGCCCGGAAACAGATCTAGTGGGGGGCAAACTTTCTCTCTTCACCCAGGCGTGGGCAAGAGATGTTCAGGATCCCTGGGCGTTGGAGATCATATCTCAGGGATATCTTCTGGACTTCAAAGCTTCTCCTCCACAAGGGAGATTTCATCTTTCAAGGTTATCAGCAAACCAGATAAAGAAAGAGGCATTCCTAAGCTGTGTGCAAGACCTCCTAGTAATGGGAGTGATCCATCCAGTTCCGCGGACGGAACAAGGACAGGGATTTTATTCAAATCTGTTTGTGGTTCCCAAGAAAGAGGGAACCTTCAGACCAATCTTGGATCTAAAGATCTTAAACAAATTCCTCAGAGTTCCATCATTCAAAATGGAAACTATTCGGACCATCCTACCCATGATCCAAGAGGGTCAGTACATGACCACAGTGGACTTAAAGGATGCCTACCTTCACATACCGATTCACAAAGATCATCATCGGTTCCTAAGGTATGCCTTTCTAGACAGGCATTACCAATTTGTAGCTCTTCCCTTCGGGTTGGCCACTGCCCCAAGAATTTTTACAAAGGTTCTGGGCTCACTTCTGGCGGTTCTAAGACCGCGAGGCATAGCGGTGGCTCTGTATCTAGACGACATCCTGATACAGGCGTCAAGCTTTCAAATTGCCAAGTCTCATACAAAGATAGTTCTGGCATTTCTGAGGTCGCATGGGTGGAAAGTGAACGTGGAAAAGAGTTCTCTATCACCACTCACAAGAGTCTCCTTCCTAGGGACTCTTATAGATTCTGTAGAGATGAAAATTTACCTGACGGAGTCCAGGTTATCAAAACTTCTAAATGCTTACCGTGTCCTTCATTCCATTCCACGCCCGTCAGTGGCTCAGTGCATGGAAGTAATTGGCTTAAATGGTAGCGGCAATGGACATAGTGCCATTTGCGCGCCTGCATCTCAGACCGCTGCAATTATGCATGCTAAGTCAGTGGAATGGGGATTACTCAGATTTGTCCCATCTACTAAATCTGGATCAAGAGACCAGAGATTCTCTTCTCTGGTGGCTTTCTCGGGTCCATCTGTCCAAGGGTATGACCTTTCGCAGGCCAGATTGGACGATTGTAACAACAGATGCCAGCCTTCTAGGTTGGGGCGCAGTCTGGAACTCCCTGAAGGCTCAGGGATCGTGGACTCAGGAGGAGAAACTCCTCCCAATAAATATTCTGGAGTTAAGAGCAATATTCAATGCTCTTCTAGCTTGGCCTCAGTTAGCAACACTGAGGTTCATCAGATTTCAGTCGGACAACATCACGACTGTGGCTTACATAAACCATCAAGGGGGAACCAGGAGTTCCCTAGCGATGTTAGAAGTCTCAAAGATAATTCGCTGGGCAGAGTCTCACTCTTGCCACCTGTCAGCGATCCACATCCCAGGCGTAGAGAACTGGGAGGCGGATTTTCTAAGTCATCAGACTTTTCATCCGGGGGAGTGGGAACTCCATCCGGAGGTGTTTGCTCAACTGGTCCATCGTTGGGGCAAACCAGAACTGGATCTCATGGCGTCTCGCCAGAACGCCAAGCTTCCTTGTTACGGATCCAGGTCCAGGGACCCGGGAGCAACGCTGATAGATGCTCTAGCAGCTCCTTGGTTCTTCAACCTGGCCTATGTGTTTCCACCATTTCCTCTGCTCCTTCGACTGATTGCCAAAATCAAACAGGAGAGAGCATTGGCGATTCTGATAGCGCCTGCGTGGCCACGCAGGACCTGGTATGCAGACCTAGTGGACATGTCATCTCTTCCACCATGGACTCTGCCTCTGAGGCAGGACCTTCTAATACAAGGTCCTTTCAATCATCCAAATCTAATTTCTCTGAGACTGACTGCATGGAGATTGAACGCTTGATTCTATCAAGGCGTAGCTTCTCCGAGTCGGTCATTGATACCTTAATACATGCTCGGAAGCCTGTCACCAGGAAAATCTACCATAAGATATGGCGTAAATATCTTTATTGGTGTGAATCCAAGAGTTACTCATGGAGTAAGGTTAGGATTCCTAGGATATTGTCCTTTCTCCAAGAGGGTTTGGACAAAGGCTTATCAGCTAGTTCTTTAAAAGGACAGATCTCTGCTCTGTCTATTCTTTTGCACAAGCGTCTGGCAGAAGTTCCAGATGTCCAGGCATTTTGTCAGGCTTTGGTTAGGATTAAGCCTGTGTTTAAAACTGTTGCTCCCCCGTGGAGCTTAAACTTGGTTCTTAAAGTTCTTCAGGGAGTTCCGTTTGAACCCCTTCATTCCATTGATATTAAACTTTTATCTTGGAAAGTTCTGTTTTTGATGGCTATTTCCTCAGCTCGAAGAGTCTCTGAGTTTTCTGCCTTACATTGTGATTCTCCTTATCTGATTTTTCATTCAGACATGGTAGTTCTGCGTACCAAACCTGGGTTTTTACCTAAGGTGGTTTCTAACAGAAATATCAATCAAGAGATTGTTGTTCCATCATTGTGTCCTAATCCTTCTGTCATGGATTTCCTTATTCCTTTCTGTCCCTTTAATTTTTACCTGTGCTCACACCTAGCAAGGTTATTTAAAGCCTGGACACGCCTCCCTTCCTGCTTCAGTATTGTTTCCAGTTTAGCATACAGCTTCACAGACCTGCTGCAGGGATTTACCTCTCTCTGCTCAAGTCTAACTATCTGAAGGTATTTAAACCTTTTCTAATACGGAGCCTACTAGAACAACTGAAAGAGACTTATATGCTAAGTCTGAACATTTCCTAATTTGGATTAACAAACACCGCTGCTGCATTATTTCCCTGCTTAATTGCCTCTGGCAGATCAAGTGTTTTCCAAACCGCAACTGCAGTCTCATCCGATATAAGTTGTGAACTTTATAACTTGTACAGACGCTTAACTTACATTGGACCACACTCACAGGATACCTCCTCATATTCCTCTTCAAACGCTTCAGGAGTAGCGTGATAAACTTCAGTCTGAACTTTTGTGAGTAACTCTACAGCACAGCACTTAATACCTGCTCCACCCATCTGCCTGTCAGCTCTCACAAACAGCACAGCTATCAGCGTGTATCACACTCCAATTGACTAACAGCCTGCTGCATCTGTACTGACCTAACGCTCCTCCTGTGTGCTCAGTGACTTTCAGGAAAAGTGTATCCCATCCACGGTGCGTTTGGTTAACAACTGCTGTGCAACCTGATTCAGAAATACTGATCAGGAATTTAAATCAAATAGTAACTTTCAGCTGCCATACAGACAGATACATTGTAACTTCCTCATTGTATCTTAAAGTAAGGCATACAATCATATATTTTCCGCAGTTGAGATCCACAACCACAATCAGCTCATTACATAATACTGAAGCCTATAAAAATGGATCCAGCGGAACTACCTAAAATTGTTTACACTCTCTCCCAGAGGGTGGATCAGTTAAGTCATGGCCTTAGAGAATTACAAGTTCAAAATGAGACACTCAACAATATAATAAAAGACTCAATGAATAAATCGGCCACACCAGAGGCTACCCCAGAACCCCAAGTCTCTATGTACGACAAATTCCATGGAGACAGGGCTATGTTCTCTCAGTTCAAAAACTCTTGTTATCTTCTTTTCAGTCTAAAACCTAAAACCTACGCAACTGAACGAGTTAAGGTTTTAACGGTCATTTCTTTTCTGCGAGGTGAACCCCGCAAGTGGGCTGACTCATTCTTTGAACAAGATCATCCTATTTTAACATCACTGGAAGACTTCTTCAAGGAAATGGCAATTCTTTATCAAGATATTAACACTCAGCTTACTGCAGAGACTAAAATGAGGTCTCTTAAACAAGGGAAAAAGCAGGTGGAGGAATATTTAAGTGAGTTCAAGCAATACAGTAAAGATACTGAGTGGAGCGATATTGCCCTTAGGAATCAGTACCGTCTAGGTCTAAATGATGCCCTTAAAGATGAACTCGCTCGCATAGAGCTTCCTAGGTCCTTGGAAGGACTAATCACACTAAGCATTCAGATTGATAGAAGGTTGAGAGAACGCAAATCAGAAAAACAAGGTATGGATACGATCACAAGACCCTCTTCTACTTACCAAAAACCTACAGTCACTCAAACCTCAGAACCTATGGATTTGGGTTTCACTAGAGGCCCTTTACAACCAGAAGAAAGGAATCGCAGACGCATAAACAACCTCTGCATGTATTGTGCTTCAAATGCACATACTGTAAGAGAGTGTCCTATCTTACAAAGGCAGAAGAAACGTAAGTCCTTCAGAAAAACCACATGCTTAACCACTAATGTTAACCAAGTTGCTTACTGCTCTTTATCTCTTACCTTACAGTGGGATCTACACCAGCAAATCAGTGAAGCCATCATCGACTCTGGGGCACATTCTTCCTATATTGATTCTGGTTTTGTCACTATAAATAAAATACCCACTGTGTTGAAAGCAAGACCTGTGTCCATTAGAGTTATTGATGGTAATACAATTAGTTCCGGTCCTATTACACACCAAACTATTCCCATCAAGGTTTCCACGTCAAGTGCACACACTGAATTCATATCCTTTGATGTGATAAATTCTCCCATGTTTCCCCTGGTGCTTGGTCTACAATGGTTACAGACGCATCAACCCACCATACATTGGGATCGCCTCGAAGTTGAATTCCTCTCAGATTATTGCAAGAACACCTGTTTTCATCACTCCTTGATCTGTTCTATAAATCCTACTGGAAGAATTATTCCTTCTGACTATCAAGATTTTCAAGATGTATTCAGTGAAAAGGAAGCAGAGTCCCTTCCTCCACATCGCCCGTACGACTGTCCTATTCAACTACTTCCAGGAGCTTCCATTCCTTACGGGCACATATACCCTCTATCACAGCCTGAACTAGATCACCTCAAAACTTACCTTTCAGAGAACTTAAGGAAAGGGTTTATACAACCCTCTTCTTCCCCTGCTGGGGCCGGCATTTTCTTCGTCAGAAATAAGGACAACTCCCTACGCCCTATAATTGATTATAGGGAACTTAATAAACGGACTGTCAAGAACCGCTATCCCTTACCTCTAATTCCCGAACTCATCGAACGTCTCAGTCAAGCCACCATATACACTAAATTAGACCTACGTGGAGCCTATAATCTCGTCAGGATCCGAAAAGGAGACGAGTGGCTCACCGCCTTCAGAACAAGATATGGGCTCTACGAGTATAAGGTGATGCCTTTCGGGCTCTGTAATGCCCCGGCAACGTTCCAATATCTAATAAACGATATATTCCGTGATCTCCTTGACATCTGTGTAGTTGTATATTTGGACGACATTCTGATATACTCTACTAACATCATTGAACATATAAAACACGTCCGTTGGGTGCTCTCTCGCCTTAGACAACACCGACTTTTTGCCAAATTGGAAAAATGCATCTTCCACACCTCTGTTATTACATTCCTGGGTTATACTATCACTCCCACAGGAATTCAGATGGATGATTCAAAAGTGCAAACTATTAAAAACTGGCCCATACCTTCCACCAAAAAGGACCTGCAAAAATTCCTCGGTTTCTCCAATTACTATAGGAAATTCATCAAGAATTATTCCTCTCTTACTAAGCCTTTAACTTCTCTTACAAGTGTCAAAACTACTTTCCACTGGACACCTTAAACACAGGCTATTTTCGAACACCTTAAGGATGTTTTCACTAAAGCACCGATTCTTAAGTTTCCAGACCCTGATGCCCATTATGTTCTTGAAGTTGACGCCTCCAACTACGCTCTAGGGTCCATTCTGTCTCAACGTAGAACTCCAGAAGATCCACTCCACCCTGTTGCCTTCTTTTCACGAGTAATGACACCAGCCGAATATAACTACCCTGTAGGCGAAAAGGAGTTGTTAGTGATCAAGGTCTCATTAGAACACTGGAGACATCTCCTAGAGGGCAGTAAATTTCCGATACTAATATATACGGATCACAAAAATCTGGAATACCTTCTGACTAACCGTACCTTATCCTCTAGACAGCTAAGATGGAGTTTATTCCTATCAAGGTTTGATTTCCATATAACCTACAGACCAGGGAGTAAGAACGAGAAAGCGGATGCCTTGTCCAGAAAAGATACCAATCCTCATCATTCCGATACTCCTGGTACAGTCATTCCAGCTGAGCAATTCATTACACTATCTCCTACTTATCCTGAAGTCCTTAAACTCCTACAACAGAAAGATACTTCCATCCCTAAGCTTAAACTCACACTGGGACAAGATGGTCTCTGTTACCACCAAGGACGTCTTTATGTACCACCTTCCCTTCGAGACAATTTGTTAAAAGAACATCATGACTCACCGATGGCAGTACATCTTGGAATCCACAAAACCTTTGATCTTCTTTCACGTACGTACTGGTGGCCTGCTATCAGAACTTCTGTGCAAATATATGTTCAATCTTGCCACATATGTACAGTTTCCAAGACTGAAAAAAGACCTCCTTTCGGATTACTCTTACCATTACAGATACCTGACCGACCGTGGCAAACCATAGGAATGGATTTCATCGTCGAACTTCCATTGTCACTTGGATACAATACCATACTTGTTGTTGATCATCTTACCAAGATGGCCCATTTCCTCCCATATCATAAGCTCCCAACTTCATCAGAACTTGCAGTTCTTTTCTTGAATAACATCGTCAAATTACACGGTCTCCCAGATTCCATTGTAACTGATAGAGGTAGTCAATTCACCTCTCGTTTCTGGAAAAAATTATGTGACACTATGCAAGTAGAACTCCGATTCTCCTCCTCATTTCACCCCCAATCAAATGGCCAAACAGAGAGAATAAACCAATGGCTCGAACAGTATATTCGTTCATATTGTTCCAACCACCAAGACCAGTGGGCTAATACCCTTGCTATGGCTGAATATGCATACAACAATTCTACAAGTTCCACTACTTCCAAGACACCATTTTTTTGCGAATTATGCTTTTCACCCTTCATTCCAACTTCACCCTCGGACAGATTCAAACTGTCCCAAGGTTGATGACCTCACTAAGGATCTCCAGGATCTTTTCATAGAACTCAAGAGGCATATAGCTGATGCTCAGGCTCATCAGAGACGTTACTATAACCTCCGAAGACGTCAACCACCTTCTTATAAAATAGGTGATCTGGTCTGGCTGTCGACCAAGAATATAAAACTGAAAACCCCCAGCAAGAAACTTAGTGCTGTCTTCATTGGTCCTTATCCTATCACAAAGATTGTGAACCAAAATGCTGTTACCTTGGATCTGCCTTCTACTTTTCGACTTCATCCCACCTTCCACGTCTCCTTGTTAAAACCTCATTGCGAAACTAGACAGGTGGCCAGCCAGATTCCTCCTCTCATCTTACAGGATTCGGACACAGAATACGAAGTTGATGCCATCCTGGACTCCCGTATTTACTGTGGAACTCTTAAATACTTAATCCGTTGGAAGGGATTCTCTGAGGAGAATGACTCTTGGGAACCTTCCTCGAATGTTCATGCTCCCAAATTGGTATCCCTGTTTCACAGGAGGAATCCAGAACGACCTAGATTCGTAGCTGCGGGGCACCTACCCTGAGGTGGGGGGTATGTCATGGATTTCCTTATTCCTTTCTGTCCCTTTAATTTTTACCTGTGCTCACACCTAGCAAGGTTATTTAAAGCCTGGACACGCCTCCCTTCCTGCTTCAGTATTGTTTCCAGTTTAGCATACAGCTTCACAGACCTGCTGCAGGGATTTACCTCTCTCTGCTCAAGTCTAACTATCTGAAGGTATTTAAACCTTTTCTAATACGGAGCCTACTAGAACAACTGAAAGAGACTTATATGCTAAGTCTGAACATTTCCTAATTTGGATTAACAAACACTGCTGCTGCATTATTTCCCTGCTTAATTGCCTCTGGCAGATCAAGTGTTTTCCAAACCGCAACTGCAGTCTCATCCGATATAAGTTGTGAACTTTATAACTTGTACAGACGCTTAACTTACATTGGACCACACTCACAGGATACCTCCTCATATTCCTCTTCAAACGCTTCAGGAGTAGCGTGATAAACTTCAGTCTGAACTTTTGTGAGTAACTCTACAGCACAGCACTTAATACCTGCTCCACCCATCTGCCTGTCAGCTCTCACAAACAGCACAGCTATCAGCGTGTATCACACTCCAATTGACTAACAGCCTGCTGCATCTGTACTGACCTAACGCTCCTCCTGTGTGCTCAGTGACTTTCAGGAAAAGTGTATCCCATCCACGGTGCGTTTGGTTAACAACTGCTGTGCAACCTGATTCAGAAATACTGATCAGGAATTTAAATCAAATAGTAACTTTCAGCTGCCATACAGACAGATACATTGTAACTTCCTCATTGTATCTTAAAGTAAGGCATACAATCATATATTTTCCGCAGTTGAAATCCACAACCACAATCAGCTCATTACACCTTCTTCAAAGAAGGAACGTCTTTTGCATAATCTGGACGTAGTCCGTGCCTTGAAGTTTTACTTACAGGCTACTAAAGATTTTCGTCAAACATCTGCCCTGTTTGTCGTTTACTCTGGACAGAGGAGAGGTCAAAAAGCTTCGACAACCTCTCTCTCCTTTTGGCTTCGGAGCATAATACGCTTAGCCTATGAGACTGCTGGACAGCAGCCCCCTGAAAGGATTACAGCTCATTCTACTAGAGCTGTGGCTCCCACCTGGGCCTTTAAAAATGAGGACTCTGTTGAACAGATTTGCAAGGCTGCGACTTGGTCTTCGCTTCACACCTTTTCAAAATTTTACAAATTTGACACTTTTGCTTCTTCGGAGGCTGTTTTTGGGAGAAAGGTTCTACAGGCAGTGGTTCCTTCCGTTTAAGTTCCTGCCTTGTCCCTCCCATCATCCGTGTACTTTAGCTTTGGTATTGGTATCCCACAAGTAATGGATGATCCGTGGACTGGATACACTTAACAAGAGAAAACATAATTTATGCTTACCTGATAAATTTATTTCTCTTGTAGTGTATCCAGTCCACGGCCCGCCCTGTCCTTTTAAGGCAGGTCTAAATTTTAATTAAACTACAGTCACCACTGCACCCTATGGTTTCTCCTTTCTCGTCTTGTTTCGGTCGAATGACTGGATATGGCAGTGAGGGGAGGAGCTATATAGCAGCTCTGCTGTGGGTGATCCTCTTGCAACTTCCTGTTGGGAAGGAGAATATCCCACAAGTAATGGATGATCCATGGACTGGATACACTACAAGAGAAATAAATTTATCAGGCAAGCATAAATTATGTTTTTTTGGCTTTGGGTGCGGCTAATCATGCAGGCCATATAGACCTGCCACCATTCGGTGTTGTTTCAGGTATTAAACTAATAAGAACAGTACTACCAAAATACAGCCAATTAAGGGCCTATGAAGACTGAGCCAAGGTTGGATTGTAGTATTTTGTTAGGCTAATCATGATGGCCATGTAGACCATCAGCGAAAGGCCTGGAAGTAACAGGGATGAGATGAAAGTGCTAAGAATAGTACAACTTGAAACAACCGAGTTAGCCATGGGTGTTAGTCCAAGACCGCTTGGCTTTTTTTTGGTTTGGGTGCGGCTAATCATGCAGGCCATATAGAGCTGCTACCATTCGGTGTTGTATCAGGTATTAAACTAATAAGAACAGTACTACCAAAATACAGCCAATGAAGGGCCTATGAAGACTGAGCCAAGGTTGGATCGTAGTATTTTGTTAGGCTAATCATGATGGCCATGTAGACCACCACCGAGAGGCCTGGAAGTAACAGGGATGAGATGAAAGTGCTAAGAATAGTACTACTTGAAACAACCGAGTTAGCCATGGGTGTTAATCCAAGACCGCTTGGCTTTTTTTTGGTTTGGGTGCGGCTAATCATGCAGGACATATAGAGCTGCCACCATTCGGTTTTGTATCAGTTATTAAACTAATAAGAACAGTACTACCAAAATACAGCCAATTAAGGGCCTATGAAGACTGAGCCAAGGTTGGATTGTAGTATTTTGTTAGGCTAATCATGATGGCCATGTAGACCACCCCCGAGAGGCCTGGAAGTAACAGGGATGAAAGTGCTAAGAATAGTACTAATTGAAACAACCGAGTTAGCCATGGGTGTTAGTCCAAGACCGCTTGGCTTTTTTTGGGGTTTGGGTGTGGCTAATCATAAAGGCCAGATAGACCTGCCACCATTTGGTGTTGTAACAGGTATTAAACTTCTAAGAACAGTACTACTTAACACAACCTAGTTACCATGGGTCCCAGAGCATATGTTTTATTATTATATTTTGTAAGGGTAATCATGCAGGCCATATAGACCTCCCCCAATAGGGTGAGTAACAGGTATTGAAATGCTAAGAAGAGTACTACTTAACACAACCTAGTTACCATGGGTCCCAGACCGCATGTCTTGTTATTATATTTTGTAAGGGTAATCATGCAGGCCATATAGACCTCCACCGATAGGGTGAGTAACAGGTATTAAAATGCTAAGGACATTACTACTTAACACAACCTAGTTACCATGGGTCCCAGAACGCATGTGTTGTTATTATATTTTGTTAGGGTAATCATGCAGGCCATATAGACCTCCCCCGACAGGGTGTAACAGGTATTAAAATGCTAAGAACAGTACTACTTAACACAACCTAGTTACCATGGGTCCCAGACCCAGAGCAGATGTCTTATTATTATATTTTGTATGGGTAATCATGCAGGCCGTATAGACCTCCCCCGATAGGGTGAGTAACAGGTATTAAAATGCTAAGAAGAGTAATACTTAACACAACCTAGTTACCATGGGTCCCAGACCGCATGTTTTGTTATTATATTTTGTAAGGGTAATCATGCAGGCCATATAGACCTCCACCGATAGGGTGAGTAACAGGTATTAAAATGCTAAGGACATTACTACTTAATACAACATAGTTACCATGGGTCCCAAAACGCATGTGTTGTTATTATATTTTGTTAGGGTAATCATGCAGGCCATATAGACCTCCCCCGACAGGGTGAGTAACAGGTATTAAAATGCTAAGAACAGTACTGCTTAACACAACCTAGTTACCATGGGTCCCAGACCCAGAGCAGATGTCTTATTATATTTTGTATGGGTAATCATGCAGGCCGTATAGACCTCCCCCGATAGGGTGAGTAACAGGTATTAAAATGCTAAGAAGAGTAATACTTAACACAACCTAGTTACCATGGGTCCCAGACCGCATGTTTTGTTATTATATTTTGTAAGGGTAATCATGCAGGCCATATAGACCTCCACCGATAGGGTGAGTAACAGGTATTAAAATGCTAAGGACATTACTACTTAACACAACATATTTACTATGGGTCCAAGACCCAGAGCAGATGTCTTATTATTATTATATTTTGTATGGGTAATCATCCAGGCCGTATAGACCTCCCCAAATAGGGGGAGTTACAGAGATTAAAGTGCTAAGAATAGTACTACTTAAAACACAACCTAGTTAACATGGGTCCCAGACCGCATGTCTTATTATTATATTTTGTCAGGGTAATCAGGCAGGCCATATAGACCTCCCCTGATAGGGGGGGGGGGTAACAGGGATTAAAGTGCTAAGAAAAGTACTAATTAACACAAGCTAGTTACCATGGGTCCAACACCGTGTGTCTTGTTGTTATACTTTGTCAGGCTAATCATGCAGGCCATATAGAACTCCAACGAAAGGGGGGGTAAGAGGGATTAAAGTGATAAGAAAAGTTTTACTTAACACAACAAAATTACCATGGGTCCCAGACCGCGTGTCTTGTTGTTATACTTTGTCAGGGTAATCATAACCGCCATATAGACCTCCACCAATAGGGGGAGTTACAGGGCTGAAAGTGCTAAGAATAGTACTACTTAACACAACCTAGTTACCATGGGTCCAAGACCGCATGTTTAATTATTATACTTTGTCAGGGTAATTATATATCTAACAAATCTATCTATTTCTCTTCTATCGATTCTATCTAACTATCAATCTATGTATATCTATCTATCCTATCTATCTATCTTCTGTCCGGACTGTTTTGAGACAGCCACTTGTGTTTTTGACAAATTTGAAGTAGGAGGACAGAACAATCATCTTCTTCCATCTCCCGGTTCCAAAAATGAAGGCCATATAGACCTCCCCCGATAGGGGTAGTAACAGGTTGTCGTAAACTGCTAAGAATAGTACTACTTAACACACCACGGGTCACAGACCGCATGTCTTATTGTTATACTCTGTCAGGGAAATTATATATATTTCAAATCGATTTATTTATCTATCAAATCGATCGAACTATCAAACGTATCTATCAAATGTAGATTGCATCTATTGATCGATGTAATTCGTATCTATAAAATGTATATTACATATTTTGGTTGATGTCATTCGTATCTATAAAATGTATATTGCATCTTTGATTCGATAACATTCGTATCTATCAAATGTATATTGCATCTATTGATCGATGTAATTCGTATCTATCAAATGTATATTGCATCTATTGATCTATGTAAATTGTATCGATCATATGTATATTGCATCGATTGAGCTATGTAATCTATGTATCTATCAAATCTATCTATCTCGTGGTTGTGCAAATGGACTGTTTGGGGTTGATTGCGGTGCGTTACACTTGGAGTTTGCTCTGTCACTGTGAAGCGGCCGTAACCCTTACACTACCTGATAGATACGACATCATAACTGATGTTTTAAAACACGTTATTGCAAGCAATTTGGGAATGTTACGTGATTTTGGCCCTTTATGGGTTAAAAGCAGACTCTGCATAAACTATGTAATTTTCCATGGGAGTTTTGCCAGGGTTCCCCCTCCAGCATGCCACATTCCAGGTGTTAGTCCCCTTGAAACAACTTTTCCATCACTATTGTGGCCAGAAAGAGTCCTTGTAGGTTTTAAAGTTCGCCTGCCTATTAAAGTCAATGACTTTCAACCGAAATTTTTAAGTTTGCGACATCACTAGTGGGTTTTAATGTTGGGGGGGGTTGTATTTTTATTTTACAGGCAAAAGAGCTGTTTTCTTTGGGGCATGCCCGGCAAAAGGCCCTTTTAAGGGCTGGTAAGGTAATTGAGCTGTTAACTTTTTAATGTAGAATAGGGTAGGGCATTTTTTTATTTTGGGGGGCTTTGTTATTTTATTAGGGGGCTTAGATTAGGTGTAAGTAGCTTAAAATTGTTGTAATATTTTTGAAATGTTTGTAACTTATTTTTTTTATTTTTTGCAACTTAGCTTTTCTCCTGTTAAGTGTAGTCAGTCCACGGGTCATCCATTACTTATGGGATTATATCTCCTCCCTAACAGGAAGTGCAAGAGGATCACCCAAGCAGAGCTGCTATATAGCTCCTCCCCTCTACGTCATACCCAGTCATTCTCTTGCACCTAACTAATAGATAGGACGTGTGAGAGGACTGTGGTTGTTAAACTTAGTTTTTATTTATTCAATCAAAAGTTTGTTATTTTAAACAGCACCGGAGTGTGTTGTTTTTTCTCAGGCAGCATTAGAAGAAGAATCTACCTGAGTTTGTGTATGATCTTAGCGGTCGTAACTAATCCATTTGCTGTTCTCGGCCATTCTGAGGAGTGAGGTAACTTCAGAACAGGGGACAGCGGGCAGGGTTCACCTGCAAAGAGGTATGTTGCAGTATATTATTTTCTAAGGAATGGAATTGACTGAGAAAATACTGCTAATACCGATGTAATGTAAGTGCAGCCTTAAATGCAGTAGTAGCGACTGGTATCAGGCTGATATGTATGTATGTTTACACTGAGGTATTTCTAGGGAATGGAACTTCACTAAGAAAATACTGTATACATTTAACTTATATTTGAGCCTCCACTGCAGTGAAAGCGACAAGCAGCAGGCTTATTAATAACATTTCATAATTTTATTTTTAAACGTTTACTGGCATGTTAATCGTTTTTCTCTGAGGTACTTGGTGATAAAACTTTATGGGCATTATTTTTACCACATGGCTGTCGTTTGTTTATGAATAAAATCAGTTACTGAGCTTCCCCACTGTTGTATTATGAGTGGGAGGGGCCTATTTTGGCGCTTTATTGCGCAGTAAAAATTCAGTCACAGTCTTCCTATTGCTTCCTCCATGATCCAGGACGTCTCTACAGAGCCCAGGGGTCTCCAAAACTAGTTTTGAGGGAGGTAATCACTCACAGCAGATCTGTGAGACTGTGTTTTGACTGTGATAAAAACGTTTATATTAAATTGTTATCCGTTTTTGGGTACTAAGGGGTTAATCATCCATTTGCTGGTGGGTGCAATCCTTTGCTAACTTAATGCATTTACTGTGAAAATTTGGTTGCTATAACTAATTTGGTTCATTGTTATTTCAACTGTGACAGTTTTTTTGTGCTTCTTAAAGGCACAGTAACGTTTTTTATATTGCTTGTAAATTTATTTGAAAAGTATTTTCCAAGCTTGCTAGTCTCATTGCTAGTTTGTTTAAACATGTCTGACACAGATGAATCTCTTTGTGCAATATGTTTAAAGGTCAATGTGGAGCCCAATAGAAATTTGTGTACTAATTGCATTGATGCTACTTTAAATAAAAGCCAATCTGTACATGTAAAGAAAATTTCACCAGACAACGAGGGGGAAGTTATGCCGACTAACTCTCCTCACGTGTCAGTACCTTCGCCTCCCGCTCAGGAGGTGCGTGATATTGTGGCGCCTAGTACATCAGGGCGGCCCATACAAATCACTTTGCAAGACATGGCTAATGTTATGACTGAAGTATTATCTAAATTACCAGAATTTAAGGGTAAACGCGATCACTCTGGGGTGAGAACAGAGTGCGCTGATAATAATAGAGCCATGTCTGATACTGCGTCACAATCTGCAGAACATGAGGACGGAGAGCTTCATTCTGTGGGTGATGGATCTGATCCAAGTAAACTGGACTCAGACATTTCAAATTTTAAATTTAAGCTTGAGAACCTCCGTGTATTACTAGGGGAGGTATTAGCGGCTCTGAATGATTGTAACACGGTTGCAATTCCAGAGAAAATATGTAGGCTGGATAAATATTTTGCGGTACCGACGTGTACTGACGTTTTTCCTATACCTAAAAGGCTTACAGAAATTGTTAACAAGGAGTGGGATAGACCCGGTGTGCCTTTTTCACCCCCTCCTATATTTAGAAAAATGTTTCCAATAGACGCCACCACACGGGACTTATGGCAGACGGTCCCTAAGGTGGAGGGAGCAGTTTCTACTCTGGCTAAGCGCACCACTATCCCGGTGGAGGATAGCTGTGCTTTTTCAGATCCAATGGATAAAAAGTTAGAGGGTTACCTTAAGAAAATGTTTGTTCAACAAGGTTTTATATTACAACCCCTTGCATGCATTGCGCCTGTCACGGCTGCGGCGGCATTCTGGTTTGAGTCTCTGGAAGAGACCATTAGCTCAGCTCCATTGGATGAGATTATAGACAAGCTTAGAGTCCTTAAGCTAGCTAATTCATTTATTTCTGATGCCGTAGTACACTTAACTAAGCTTACGGCTAAGAACTCCGGATTCGCCATTCAAGCGCGCAGAGCGCTGTGGCTTAAATCCTGGTCAGCCGATGTGACTTCTAAATCTAAATTGCTTAACATACCTTTCAAAGGGCAGACATTATTCGGGCCCGGTTTGAAAGAAATTATCGCTGACATTACTGGAGGTAAGGGCCATGCCCTGCCTCAAGACAGAGCCAAACCAAGGGCTAAACAGTCTAATTTTCGTGCCTTTCGTAACTTCAAGGCAGGAGCAGCATCAACTTCCTCCGCTCCAAAACAGGAAGGAACTGTTGCTCGCTACAGACAGGGCTGGAAACCTAACCAGTCCTGGAACAAGGGCAAGCAGGCCAGAAAGCCTGCTGCTGCCCCTAAGACAGCATGAAGTGAGGGCCCCCGATCCGGAAACGGATCTAGTGGGGGGCAAACTTTCTCTCTTCGCTCAGGCTTGGGCAAGAGATGTCCAGGATCCCTGGGCGTTAGAGATCATATCTCAGGGATATCTTCTGGACTTCAAAGCTTCTCCTCCAAAAGGGAGATTTCATCTTTCAAGGTTGTCAGCAAACCAGATAAAGAAAGAGGCGTTTCTACACTGTGTACAAGACCTTTTACTAATGGGAGTGATCCACCCGGTTCCGCGGTCGGAACACGGACAAGGGTTTTACTCAAATCTGTTTGTGGTTCCCAAAAAAGAGGGAACCTTCAGACCAATCTTGGACTTAAAGATCCTAAACAAATTCCTAAGAGTTCCATCGTTCAAAATGGAAACTATTCGGACAATCTTACCTATGATCCAAAAGGGTCAGTACATGACCACAGTGGATTTAAAGGATGCCTACCTTCACATTCCGATTCACAAGGATCATTATCGGTATCTAAGGTTTGCCTTCCTAAACAGGCATTACCAGTTTGTAGCTCTTCCCTTCGGGTTAGCTACGGCTCCAAGAATCTTTACAAAGGTTCTGGGCTCTCTTCTGGCGGTACTAAGACCGCGAGGAATATCGGTAGCTCCGTACCTAGACGACATTCTGATACAAGCGTCAAGTTTCCAAACTGCCAAGTCTCATACAGAGTTAGTTCTGGCATTTCTAAGGTCGCATGGGTGGAAGGTGAACGTAGAAAAGAGTTCTCTATTGCCACTCACAAGAGTTCCCTTCTTGGGGACTCTTATAGATTCTGTAGAAATGAAAATTTACCTGACAGAGGACAGGTTAACAAAACTTCTAAATGCTTGCCGTGTCCTTCATTCCATTCAACACCCGTCAGTGGCTCAATGCATGGAGGTAATCGGCTTAATGGTAGCGGCAATGGACATAGTACCTTTTGCACGCCTGCATCTCAGACCACTGCAATTGTGCATGCTAAGTCAGTGGAATGGGGATTACTCACATTTGTCCCCTATGCTGAATCTGGATCAAGAGACCAGAGATTCTCTTCTATGGTGGCTTTCTCGGCCACATCTGTCCAGGGGGATGCCCTTCAGCAGGCCAGATTGGACGATTGTAACAACAGACGCCAGCCTGCTAGGTTGGGGCGCTGTCTGGAATTCCCTGAAGGCTCAGGGATCATGGACTCAGGAGGAGAGACTCCTTCCAATAAACATTCTGGAATTAAGAGCAGTTTTCAATGCCCTTCTGGCTTGGCCTCAGTTAGCAACTCTGAGGTTCATCAGGTTTCAGTCAGACAACATCACGACTGTGGCTTACATCAACCATCAGGGAGGGACAAGGAGTTCCCTAGCGATGATGGAAGTCTCAAAGATAATTCGCTGGGCAGAGTCTCACTCTTGCCACCTGTCAGCGATCCACATCCCAGGAGAACTGGGAGGCGGATTTCCTAAGTCGCCAGACTTTTCATCCGGGGGAGTGGGAACTTCATCCGGAGGTGTTTGCCCAACTGCTTCGGCGTTGGGGCAAACCAGATCTGGATCTCATGGCGTCTCGCCAGAACGCCAAGCTTCCTTGTTACGGATCCAGGTCCAGGGACCCAGGAGCGGTACTGATAGATGCTCTGACAGCACCTTGGGTCTTCAACATGGCTTATGTGTTTCCACCCTTCCCGATGCTTCCTCGATTGATTGCCAGGATCAAACAGGAGAGAGCATCGGTGATTCTAATAGCGCCTGCGTGGCCACGCAGGACCTGGTATGCAGATCTAGTGGACATGTCATCCTGTCCACCATGGTCTCTGCCTCTGAGACAGGACCTTCTGATTCAGGGTCCTTTCAAACATCAAAATCTAATTTCTCTGAGGCTGACTGCATGGAGATTGAACGCTTGATTCTATCAAAGCGTGGATTCTCGGAGTCAGTGATTGATACCTTAATACAGGCTAGGAAACCTGTTACCAGGAAAATTTACCATAAAATATGGCGTAAATACTTGCATTGGTGCGAATCCAAGAGTTACTCATGGAGTAAGGTTAGGATTCCTAGGATATTGTCTTTTCTTCAAGAAGGTTTAGAAAAGGGTTTATCTGCTAGTTCATTAAAGGGACAGATCTCAGCTCTGTCCATCCTTTTACACAAACGTCTGTCAGAAGTTCCAGACGTTCAGGCTTTTTGTCAGGCTTTGGCCAGGATTAAGCCTGTGTTTAAAACTGTTGCTCCGCCGTGGAGCTTAAACTTAGTTCTTAACGTTTTACAGGGTGTTCCGTTTGAACCCCTTCATTCCATTGATATCAAGCTGTTATCTTGGAAAGTTCTGTTTTTAATGGCTATTTCCTCGGCTCGAAGAGTCTCTGAGTTATCGGCCTTACATTGTGATTCTCCTTATCTGATTTTTCATTCAGACAAGGTAGTTCTGCGTACTAAACCTGGGTTCTTACCTAAGGTAGTCACTAACAGGAATATCAATCAAGAGATTGTTGTTCCATCATTGTGCCCTAACCCTTCTTCAAAGAAGGAACGACTTCTGCACAATCTGGACGTCGTCCGTGCCCTGAAATTTTATTTACAGGCAACTAAAGATTTTCGCCAAACTTCTTCCCTGTTTGTCGTTTATTCTGGACAGAGGAGAGGTCAAAAAGCTTCGGCTACCTCTCTCTCTTTCTGGCTTTGTAGCATAATACGTTTAGCCTATGAGACTGCTGGACAGCAGCCTCCTGAAAGAATTACAGCTCATTCTACTAGAGCTGTGGCTTCCACTTGGGCCTTTAAAAATGAGGCCTCTGTTGAACAGATTTGCAAGGCTGCAACTTGGTCTTCACTTCACACCTTTTCGAAATTTTACAAATTTGACACTTTTGCTTCTTCGGAGGCTGTTTTTGGGAGAAAGGTTCTTCAGGCAGTGGTTCCTTCCGTGTAAAGATCCTGCCTGTCCCTCCCGTCATCCGTGTACTTTTAGCTTTGGTATTGGTATCCCATAAGTAATGGATGACCCGTGGACTGACTACACTTAACAGGAGAAAACATAATTTATGCTTACCTGATAAATTCCTTTCTCCTGTAGTGTAGTCAGTCCACGGCCCGCCCTGTTTTTTACGGCAGGTCTAAATTTAAAATTAAACTCCAGTCACTACTGCACCCTATAGTTTCTCCTTTCTCGTTTGGTTTCGGTCGAATGACTGGGTATGACGTAGAGGGGAGGAGCTATATAGCAGCTCTGCTTGGGTGATCCTCTTGCACTTCCTGTTAGGGAGGAGATATAATCCCATAAGTAATGGATGACCCGTGGACTGACTACACTACAGGAGAAAGGAATTTATCAGGTAAGCATAAATTATGTTTTTTTATTTTTTGTACTTTAGTTAGTTTATTTAATTGTATTTAATTGTAGTTATTTGTAGGTAATTTATTTAATTAATTTAATGATAGTGTAGTGTTAGGTTTAATTGTAACTTAGGTTAGGATTTATTTTACAGGTAATTTTGTATTTCTTTTAGCTAGGTAGTTATTAAATAGTTAATAACTATTTAATAACTATTCTAACTAGCTAAAATAAATACAAAGTTACCTGTAAAATAAATATAAATCCTAAGATAGCTACAATATAATTATTATTTATATTGTAGCTATATTAGGGTTTATTTTAAAGGTAAGTATTTAGTTTTAAATAGGATTAATTTAGTTAATAAGAGTTATAATATTTAGATTTATTTAATTAATATTTAAGTTAGGGGGTGGTAGGGTTAGACTTCGGTTTAGGGGTTAATAATTTTATTATAGTTGCGACGGTGTAGGGGGGGCAGGATAGGGGTTAATAAATGTATTATAGGTGGCGACGGTGTAGGGGGGGCAGATTAGGGATTAATAAGTTTAATATAGGTGGCGGCGGGGTCCGGGAGCGGCAGTTTAGGGGTTAATACATTTATTATAGTTGCGGCGGTGTCTGGGAGCGGCGGTTTAGGGGTTAATAACTTTATTTAGCTGCGGCGGTGTAGGGGGGACAGATTAGGGGTTAATATGTATAATGTAGCTTGCGGTGGGCTCCGGGAGCGGCGGTTTAGGGGTAATAAATTTATTTCGTTGCGGTGGTGTAGGGGGGGGCAGATTAGGGGTGTTTAGACTCGGGGTACATGTTAGGGTGTTAGGTGTAGAAAGCTCCCATAGGAATCAATGGGATGTCGGGCAGCAGCGAACATGAACTTTCGCTATGGTCAGACTCCCATTGATTCCTATGGGATCCGCTGCCTCCAGGGCGGCGGTTTGAAAACCAGGTACGCTGGGCAGGAAAAGTGCCGAGCGTACCTGCTAGTTTTTTGATAACTAGCAAAAGTAGTCAGATTATGCCGAACTTGTGTGCGGAACATCTGGAGTGACGTAAGAATCGATCTGTGTCGGACTGAGTCCGGCGGATCGAAGCTTACGTCACAAAATTCTACTTTTGCCGGTGTAAAGGGCTTGATAACTTAGGCGAATCAGCCTCGCCACAAATACGCTGCAGAATTCCAGCGTATTTGAGGTTGACGGCTTGATAACCAGGGGCGTTGGCCTCTACTAATGAGAGAATCATTCATTCGTTTTCAGACAGACAATATCACAGCTGTGGCATATGTCAATCATCAGGGTGGGACTTGCAGTCCTTTAGCGATGAAAGAAGTATCTTGAATACTTTCTTGGGCAGAATTCCTGTCTAATTTCTGCTATACATATCCCGGGTGTAGACAATTGGGAAGCGGATTATCTCAGCCATCAGACTTTACATCCATGGGAGTGGTCTCTCCATCCAGATGTATTTTTTCAGGTTGTACAGATGTGGGGTCTTCCAGAAATAGATCTCATGGCGTCCCATATAAACAAGAAACTTTCTAGGTATCTTTCCAGGTCCAGGGATCCTCAGGCAGAAATTGTAGATGCGTTAGCAGTTCCTTGGCCATACCAACCTGCTTTCATCTTTCCGCCTAGTATTTTTTTTTACAGGTAAAATAGCTGATTTCTTTTGGGCAATGCCCCACTAAAGGCCCTTTTAGGGGCCATTGGTAGTTTATTGTAGGCTAGGGTTTTTTTATCTTAGGGGGGCTTTTTTATTTTGATAGGGCTATTAGATTAGGTGTAATTTTTTTTGATAATGTGTTTTTTTTGTAATTTAGTGTTTTTTATTTTTTTGTAACTTAGCGTTTATTTCTTTGGTAATTTAGTCATTTTTAATAAGGTTAAATAGTATATTTAAATAATTTGAGTAGGGTTAGGGTTTTTTAATATGCAATTTATTTACTTTAATTGCTAGTTTTATTTAATTGTAGGATAATAGTTAGGGTAGGCTAATTAATAGTTTAAAATTAGTTTATTTTAATTCTACAGGTAAGTTTAAATATATTTGAAGATAGGGATGTTATAATTTTAATTTAAAGTTAGCGGGTTGTTAGGTTTAGGGGTTAATAGCTTAATTTAATTTGTGTCCATTGTCTGTTCCTTTTTAGGACATTTTCACCTTACTACTGAGTTCTGTGTTTGTGTGTTACTACCTTCAAAACATTTCCAAGTTTGACTACACTTAAAGGGACATGAAACCCCAAAAAATTCTTTCATGATTCAAATAGAGAATACAATTTTAAACAACTTTCTAATTTACTTCTATTATCTAATTTGTTTCATTCTCTTGGTATCATTTGTTGAAGGACCAGCAATGCACTACTAGTTTCTCACTGAACACATGGGTGAACCAATGAAAATTGGTGTATATATATATATATATATATATATATATATATATGCAGCCATCAATCAACAGCGAGAACCTAGGTTCTTTGCTGCTCCTGAGCTTACCTAGATAAACCTTTCAGCAAATTATAACAAGAGAAGGAAGCAAAATAAATAATAGAAGTAAATTGGAAAGTTGTTTAAAATTGTATTCTTTATCTGAATCATGAAAGAACATTTTTGGGTTTCATGTCCCTTTAAGAATAAAGTGCATATACGTTTTAGTCACTTGGTCGAAAATTGCACATGTCAAAGGGGGGGCCCTGATCATTGGTTAAGTAAGGGGCCCCAAAATTTCTAGTGGCGGCCCTGTATGTACTAACAGCAGATGTTCCGGACAGCTGTCCCCCACACTTTTCCTATTAGCTCAGCAATTAAGGCTCCTATAATCTCCGGGATCTCCTTGCATCTATTATGATTTTTTCTATACATTGTCATTGTTTATTTGTTCAATGTTTATAAAGTATGTTAACCTCTTAAGGACATATGACAGAATTTTTCTGTCATAAAACAATTAAGCAAACTGAAAGCTGTGTCCTTAAAGGGTTAAGTGTGACACAAAACTTTGACATCTTAGCTATTGCATAACAATAGGAAAGTAACCTCAAACTAAGCGCTCAGATATTATAGCTTAATACCACTTAAATATGCAGTTTCATGGAGGCTACTTCCCGATTAACGTCTTCCTTTTTACGCCATGGCTGTCTGACAAGGTTGATATTAGCACAAAAGTTTTATCTTTCCTCAAGCCGTAACCTTCCATTTGTTCTCTTAGCTCCTAACCATAGAAAGCCCTTAACATTAAACATTTCATGACATATAGTGCCATATTAGCTCCCATAATAACTATCATTATTACCCACTCCCCCCAACTTTCCCCTCTCATTCAAAGCGGCTTTTGCCCGCTGCCTTACCCTACTCCCTACCCAAACCATGTTACTACCCATCCAAATCTGTAGGTGCATTTGCCTTCCAATTAATCCTCTGCCTACTACCCACTAATGGTAATCAATTATGTCCGACTACTGTACCCCCCACATATCACCTACATTGTTCCTACGCTCTCCACACCTTGACATCTACAACATTTTATGATTTACACTATTAAGTAGAATTTAGTTTATAAAGAAAAGAGGTTACAAATAGTACTTCCCAGTTTATATGCTTCTGTTTACCTATTACTCTTTAGTTAGAGGGCATTGAATACCGCTTGATAAAGTAACATGTTATTGCCACTTCTCATCGACCGATGTGATAATTTGTCTCTTATCTTATGTAAACTGGTACCTTGTTGTTATACTATCTTTAAACCTCAATAAAAAAATCTTCTTAAAAAAAAGAAAAACAGGAAAGGTCTATCAAGCCGTCAACTTACCTGCATTCGACGGCACCAATACGCTCACCTAAGTTCGCCTAACATCGCTGCCGCGGACCTGAATACGTTCTCCAAAATGATCAAAAAAGCTGTCAAAAAGTTGCGCACCAAGTACGGTGCGATGAGCAGCGGACTGTTGTTAACTAACAGTCATCGATCTCGCTGCTCTTCTGCATTTTTACAGCTTTCTTGGTACCCTGTCACTAAACACCCACACTATACTATACTGTTTTACCCCTATACCGCCGCTCCCGGACCCCGCCGCAACTAAATGAAGTTATTAACCCCTAAACCGCCGCTCCCAGAGCCCACCGCCACCTACATTATACATAGTAACCCCTAATCTTCAGCCCCCTATACCGGCGCCACCTACATAACGTTATTAACCCCTATCCTGCCGCTCCCGGACCCCGTCACAACTAAATAAAGTGTTTAACCCCTAAACCGCCGCTCCAGGAGCCCACCGCCACCTACATTATATTTATTAACCCCTAATCTGCCCCCCCTACACCGCCGCCACTATATTAAATGTATTAACCCCTAAACCTAAGTCTAACACTAACCCTAACACCCCCTAACTTAAATATAATTTAAATAAATCTAAATAAATTATTCCTATTTAAAACTAAATACTTACCTATAAAATAAACCCTAAAATAGCTACAATATAACTAATAGTTATATTGTAGCTATCTTAGAATTTATTTTTATTTTACAGGCAAGTTTGTATTTATTTTAACTAGGTACAATAGTTATTAAATAGTTATTAACTATTTAATAACTACCTAGTTAAAATAAATACAAAAGTACCTGTAAAATAAAACCTAACCTAAGTTACAATTACACCTAACACTACACTATCATTAAAGGAATTACTTACATTAACTACAATTAACTACAATTAAATAAAATTATCTAAAGTACAAAAAAACAAACAAACACTAAATTACAGAAAATACTAAAATAATTAAAAAAATTTAAACTAATTACACCTAATCTAATCCCCTAATAAAATAAAAAAGCCCCCCAAAATAAGAAAAAGCCATGAGCTGCTTTGACGTGCTTGTGTACGATTTCCCCATGGACATCAATGGGGAGAGTCGGCAAAAAAAAAGCCTGCGATCGCGGAATGAAAAGCTCCATAACGCAGCCCCATTGATGTCTATGGGGAAATAAAAAGTTAAGTTTAAACCTAACACCCTAACATAAACCCCGAGTCTAAACTCCCCTAATCTGCTGCCCCTGACATCACCGCCCCTACATAATGTTATTAACCCCTAATCTGCCGTCCCCGATATCGCCGCCACCTACATACAGTTATTAACCCCTAATCTGCCACCCCTAACATCGCCGCCACCTACATAATGTTATTAACCCCTAATCTGCCGCCCCCGATATCGCCGCCACCTACATACCCCTAACATCGCTGCCACCTACATAAAACTATTAACCCCTAATCTACCGTCCCCGATGTCAGTATACTAAAGTTATTAACCCCTAAACCTCTGGCCTCCCACATCACTACCACTAAATAAATCCATTAACCCCTAAACCTAATGTAACCCTAAGCCTAACACCCCCTAACTTTAACATAATTAAAATACAGCCAAAGTTACAATTACTAACTAAATAATAACTATTTTAAAATAAATACATACTTACCTGGGAAATAAAACCTAAGCTAGCTACAATAGTTACATTGTAGCTAGCTTAGGTTTTATTTTTATTTCACAGGTAAGTTTGTATTTATTTTAACTAGGTAGACTAGTTAGTAAATAGTTATTAACTATTTACTAACTACCTAGTTAAAATAAAATAAATAACCTGATTTACACTAAAACCTAACATTACATAAAAAACAAACACTAAATTACAAAAAATAAGAAACAAATTATCAAAAATAAAAAATAATTACACCTAATCTAATAGCGCTATCAAAATAAAAAAATAAAAAACCCAACCCTACAATAAACTACCAATGGCCCTTAAAAGGGCCTTTTGTGGGGCATTGCCCCAAAGATAACAGCTCTTTTACCTGTAAAAATAAATACAAACACCCCCAACAGTAAAACCCACCACCCCCACAACCGACCCCCCCAAATAAAATAACTATCTAACAAAACCTAAGCTCCCCATTGCCCTGAAAAGGGCATTTGTATGGGCATTGCCCTTGAAAGGGCATTTAGCTCATTTACATGCCCAGACCCTAAACTAAAAATAAAACCCACCCATAAAACCCTTAAAAAACCTAATACTGACCCCCGACAATCCACTTTTAGTTGTTCAAGTCCCGCTTGAAGGATCCATCCAGCCGGCAAAGTCCTCATCCAGGCGGCAAGAAGTCTTCATCCAGACGGCATCTTCTATCTTCATCCATCCGGAGCGGGTCTATCCTGAAGACATCCGGCGCGGAGCATCCTCTTCATACAGTCTCTGCCGTACACTGGAACTTCAATGCAAGTGACATCATCCAAGATGGCGTCCCTTACATTCCTAATGGCTGAAAGATTTCAATCAGCCAATAGGATTAGAGCTGCTAAAATCCTATTGGCTGTTCCAATCAGCCTATAGTATGAGAGGGCCAAGCCCAAGACATTACCTTAAAGAAATATGTGAAAAAGAAGAGCCTCAGAAGAGGAGGGACAAAACGATCACAAAACAAAACAAAGACAAGGGACTAGAAAAAAGTAAAGGCATTTTCAATTTAAGCAGTGTTACGCTTAAGTAAATCTCATTAGGAAATATTAAATAAGGGCCTCTCATTTGCACCCACAAGAAGTTTAGATTAATTTGGGACTATAATAGACACCCATAAATTTATTAAAAACCTAACAGTAAAAAGATGGTTTGTGAAAACATGCTTGGAAAAAAGAGCACAGGAAAATCTAGTGGATTCTAAGGGGCTGATTTATCAAGCTCTGTATGGAGCTTGATGCCCCTGAAGGCTCGCCGGAAACAGATGTTATGAAGCAGTGGTCTAAAGACTGCTGCTCCATAACTTGTCCACCTACTCTGACACCATGGACAGAAATCGACCCGATCGAATAGGTTCAGGTTGATTGACACCTCCTGCTAGTGGCTGATTGGCCACGTATCTGCAGGGGGTGGCATTGCACCAGCAGTTCACAAGAACTGCTGTTGCAATGATAAATGCTGACAGTGTATGCTGTCAGCATTTATCGATGTGTGGCGGACATAATACGCTAGATAGTATCATGTCCGCTCTCACATTAATAAATATACCCCTAAGGGTTTTACCAATTCAACTCTAAGGAGGAAATCAAAGTTCTTTCCAAAATTCGATAAAGGATCAGCTCTAGAAACTTTTGAAGACCTAATTTTGAAAGACATAGAAAAAATCCCTGAAAATAAAATCATAAATGTTAGAAAATATTTGAGCAATAAACAACTAAAATCATAAAAGAACTAGAAGAAAATGAAGATATTATCATAAAGCCGGCTGATAAAGAAGGCGGTATTGTCATCCTTGATAGGGCAGATTATATTAAGATGTGCAACAATATTTTGGAAGACTCAGAAACATATAAGAAAATACCAAATAATCATACAAATACATTCAATATGGTATTTAATAATATGTTAACTATAGCTCACACTGAGGGGATATTACATGATAAAGAAAAAAATTATCTCATACAAGAACACCCAAGAATTCCATTATTCTATGGGTTACCAAAAATCCATAAATCTCTCATTTCAACACCAGGGAGACCCATAATTTTTGGTATAGGTTTAATCACAACAAATCTATCAGAATGCATAGACATATATTTGCAAAAACACGTTAAATCACTTCCATCATATCTTAAGGACTCAACAGATGTTTTGAACATTATGGAAAACATCAAATGGGAAGACTCCTACATACAGGCATCTTGTGATGTAACATCGCTGTATACATGTATAGATCACAAAGATGGAATTGAAGCGGTTAAACATTATTTGGAGAAAGATACGTCATTAAAATATAATCAAATTGTCTTCATACTAGAGTCTATAGAATTCATCTTAACACATAATTATTTCTTCTTTCAAAACCAATATTATTTACAGTTATGTAGCACAGTGATGGGGACCAGATTTGCCCCAAATTATGCTAATCTCTTTATGGGATTATGGGAGCATATTTTTATTAGCTCCAATCTACTTGCGGAAAATCTGGTCCTCTACAAATGCTACATCGAGGATGTGATTATAGTTTGGAAGGGCATCGAAATAGAGTTTGACCTTTTTTTCTCTGAAATGAATATTAATGATAAGAACTTGAAATTTACCCATGAAAAAAGTAAAACTAAAATAAATTTCCTAGAATTAGAAATGTTTCTAAAAGATGGCAAGATAAATACTAAAACCCACTTCAAGTGTGGATGCCAATAACTATGTGCATCAGATAAGGTGCCACCACCAAAAGTGGAAGAAAAATATACTAAAAAGTCAAATACTAAGAATGAGAAAAAACTGCAGTAATGATGCAGACTTCATAACACAAGTAGGAACAGTCAGAGATAAGTTTACAGCAAGAGGTTATGATGCCAAAGATATAGATCAAATTACAGATTTGGTAAGCCATATTAATAGAAGACCTAGAAGATTAATAAAAGACCTACTAGTTAAAAAATCACCAAAGAAATTACAGACAGAAAAAAAAATACCACACTCTTTGTTCCTTTTATAACAACTTATTGCCAGAAGAGATATCTAATAGAAAATATTATAAAAATAAAACACTGGCCAGTACTAAAAGTTGATGAAAAGCTAGGTGACCTACTACCAACACATCCGAATATAGTTTACAAAAAAGCACAGAATTTAAAATCAATTCTAGCCCCTACTGAACTGAAGAAAGGAAAAAACAACAATAACCAAAGATCTATTAGGCAATAGTGTGAAAGGCTTCTTCCCCTGCCTTAATTGCAAAACCTGCAAACATGCAAAAAAGACAAAAGTATTTGTCAAATATTACAGACAAAAATTACAAAATCTATGACACCATAAGATGCACTGACAAAAATGTAGTGTATCTATTGGAATGCAGATGCAGAAAACAATATGTAGGGGAGTCCGAAAGACCCCTACGGGATAGGATCATAGAGCATATCTGGTCAATAGAAATCATGATAAAGATAGGAACAAAGATTTTCCCATACCAAGACATTTCCGAGAATGTAACGCAAATGAGACGTTTCTATCCTACACTGGCATTGCAAAAGTTCAAATAAATTGCAGAGGGACAGATATCCACAAAAATGTATTAAAACTATAAACCAGGAGGCGGGGCTTGGCCGGTCTGGAAGATGGCTGTGTGATTCAGTAGCTCCCATGCCCTGATACCCCAAACCCAGCCTTTATAGTAAGCATCGACAACAGACAACTAAAAAATAAGGAGACACATCTCATGTCACAACAAAGATTCTAATAGCGGAGTCAGAAAAAGAATAACAGCAAACTGCAAGGAGACTTCGCGCTGCAACCAGCGGTACGCAGATCAGAAGGCCGCAAACATAAGGGAACAAGCCGTTGACTGCACACACACATACCCACGAAGCAGCGAAGCATATCCCCCCCAACGGCATAAAGCAATCACACGAAGCCGCGGGACACACAGAAGGAGAGGAGGCGGTAAGGAAGTCCCGGCATTGAAAAACGGAGCCGCGATACCACGTGGCCTTCCGTTATTGAAAGAGACACAGCGCTACGGACAGGGGTAAGACTGCATAAGCAGTAGAAAGTTTAATAAGAAAACAGGCACTTAATGAAGCGACGGAACAAGTACAATTAAAGCCCAATTTAAGCAAAGTAAGCAGCACATAAGGCAGTACCTAAGGCAAACAGGGCCCTAAGCCTATAACCATCAGCACCATTGTTAAATAAGGACACCACAAGAAAGTACACAGCCCACATCCCTGAAAAGATATTGCAAGATAGCCAGGCTGAAAGGGAGGAAAAACAGGAAATAAGGGGGCAAAAAAGAGTGATAAGCAGACATATCAACCCCCATTCCTTAAGCACGATACTCAGCTGCAAATGAGAAAAAGACTTTATTAACACAGAGGTGGGAAATAGCTGGAACTTGGACAGGGCGGATAGAGTAATACAGGGGAAAACAAAACAGCAGAGAAAAAGACGACGCCACAGCACAACCTGACTGCATATACCACATAACTATACTCCTGTTTGCACTGTCCTGGTGAAATGCCAGGCCGTAAGCCTAACAAAACTGAAAACACGCCACGCTCTAGAATGTTACAGCATTACTTGAAACCAATTGAAACATCGTTAGAGAGCTCACAGGCCACCACTAACAAAGGCTCACAAATGGAGATAATGGTAGAAGAAGCAACCAGACCACATGACAGCACTATCCTCACAAGAGAGGATATCCTACCATTGTGCACCAAGAATGATCTCAAAGAGATAGTAGCAGAAGTGAAAAACTGGTACGGCGAACTAAAGAGAGATATATCAAGAGTAACACAGAGAGTCACAACATTGGAAGAGAGCCACAACAACATGGATACAGACATTCAACACATGTCACGGATGGTATACGACCAGGAAGAGACCATAGGCCACCTCATGGAAAAAGTTGAAGACATGGACAACAGGGGAAGAAGAAATAATTTAAGGATACGTGGTATCCCTGAAACAATCCAACAAGTAGCACTCGAGGGCTGCCTACAAGATTTATTTAGAACAGTTAAGGGCGACAACTGTGCCCCAGATATGACAATTGAAAGAGCTCACAGAGCACTACGGGCTAAGCCTCCTCCTAAAGCACCACCGAGAGACGTAATACTCAAATTATTAAATTTTAAAGACAAAGAAGAAATAATGAGACATGCCAGAATGAAACAAAATATTACACACGCGGGAAACCGCATACATATTTTTCAAGACCTCAGCCCAATCACCCTTCAAAAGAGGAGAGAGCTGAGTTACATCACAAAGACCCTAAGAGATCACAAGATTGCCTACAGATGGGGCTTCCCGGTCAGCATCATAGCAAGCAAAGACAACTCTACGGTGATTTTTAAACACAAGGAAGATCTCCCCCACTTTTGTGAAGTCCTGAAAATTAACATACATCAGCTGGAAACGGCAGAACTTGATGAAACAAGAAACACAGGGCGTGGGAACAATCCACGCATATCCCAGAAGAAAGATCCACATCACTCAGAGAAAACTGCACAGCTTGAAATGTCGGAGGAGGAAGATTCTACATCGACCACCTGACATTATAAATGTCTTTGCAAGGACTATAACAGTATGAACGTAGACTCAGAACAGACGAAATAAGGTCGTATGCTTACAATGTTTAATCTTTTATATGATTCTTTTTTTACAGGTTGGGTTTGGGGGCAGGGATACTGCCTCAATTGTATTGTTTTGTTACACACCAAATTTTAATGTTAATTGTAACACAGTGTTTTAGTTCAAGTTAGAGATTTTGTTAGCTTAGACATCTCAACGAAGTTAACGACAAGCATAGTAGGGAAGAGAGGGCCAGAGGAGGGGTTATCTCACATCCTGGTGGCCACAATATAACAAAGCACATAAATAGATTTCTCCAACACAACACAACTATAGCTCCTTAACATAAGATAGCACTAGATAACAACAGCGCTACCGAGTGCCTGACTCCTTAACACATAAACTACTACCATCAGATAAATAAATAGCCGCACAGGCTGAAACAAATAACCAATATCCATATCACTAAGAGGCAGGTAGGAGAGGGACATTGAAGATTAGAGACGTAGTGAACCGCAACAACATGCAGCCTAGAAGACTTAAAATATTATCCATAAATGCGAAGGGCCTAAACAGCCCAGAGAAACGTTCCATAGCATTCAATCAGATGCATAAAGACATGGGGGACATACTGTATATTCAAGAGACCCACTTTAAGAAGGGAAGGGAACCCAAGTTTATTAGCAGTAGGTATAAAACAGCTTTCACAGCATCAGGGCCCACGAAAAAAGGAGGGGTGGGCATTTTCCTGAGAAACAACATTCAATTTACCCCGACTAATGTCATTAAAGACCCCAAAGGAGCTTACTTGCTGGTGACGGGCTTACTCTTCAACACGCAGACTACACTAGTTAATATTTATCTGCCAAACATAGGTCAACAAACCCTGTTCAAACAAATTGCCCAACTAATAATGGAACACTCTAGGGGGATTATCCTGCTATGTGGGGATTTTAACACACCACTAGACCCGACACAAGACACGTCAATGGGTAGGACCAGCACATCACACAGAGTGATAAAATCCATAAACTCACAACTACAACAACTCAAACTACACGACGTATGGAGGACACAGCACCCACATACAAGGGACTATACATTCTATTCACACCCGCACAACCTATTCACTAGAATAGACTATATTATCACAGATCAAATAGGACTAGCACTAGTAGATGACTCCACAATCATGCCGACCACCTGGTCAGACCACGCTCCAGTACAATGCACAATCAGATGGCCAAGTATACCACCCACACCGTTTATGTGGAGACTGGATGAACACATGCTGGACAGCCCACTGACCCGTATGGAACTGGACAGTACCTTAGGCCATTATTTTAGGGAAAACACTAACGAGGACACAAATATGTCAGTAGTGTGGGAAGCACATAAATGCGTTCTAAGGGGGGAATTCATAAGACATAAGGCCAGAGACAATAAAAATAAAAGACAGTACGCAAACTCCATGACCTCACAAATCAGATACTGGGAAAACGAGCTAAAGAGACAACCCACAGACACTGATACACTAGGCAACTTAAACAAAACTAAAGCAGAATACAATAATTACCTAATAAAGGAATATCAGAGAAAGGCAACCAAGTTGCAGCAAAGATACTTCGATGTAAACGACAAAACAGGATCCTCCTTAGCGAAAGCTCTAAGGAGACGGCAACTAGACTCACAAGTATACAAAATGATAGACACGTCAGGACACATACAAAAAGACAGCGTACAAATAGCAGACATTTTCAAACAGTACTATGAAAACCTATACAATATACAGACAGAGCGCACACAAACCGACATAGATAGGTTTCTAGCTGACACAAAGCTCAAAGAACTGAGCAGTGAAAACGCAGAATCATTAGAGACTCCAATAACACCAGAAGAAATAAAAACAGCAATCAAACACATGCCAAATGGCAAAAGCCCAGGCCCAGACGGCTTAAGCATTAAATACTACAAAACGTTCATACACCAATTACTAACTCCACTAACCAAACTTTTTAACTCCCTACTTGACGAAAAAGGCTTCACAGATCATATGCTAGAAGCACACATTACAGTTCTCCCCAAACCAGGGAAGCCACCGGACAAGCCTGAAAGCTACAGACCCATCTCACTCCTTAACTCAGATATCAAAATATTCGCCAAAATACTAGCCACGAGAATAAATAAATATCTTCCTGACCTGGTCCACACGGACCAGGTGGGATTCATACCCGGCCGGGAAGCACGTGACAATACACTCAGGACCTTCCAACTGATTTCATACGCGCAATTAAACAACATACCAATGGCCCTCATCTCAACAGACGCGGAGAAAGCGTTCGATAGGGTTAATTGGCAGTTCCTCAATTCAGTGCTCCGCAAAATGAAATTTGGCGACAGGTTCATCCGACTGATTTTCACCTTATACAGAGCACCCACTGCAAAAATAAAAGTAAACGGGCTTCTCTCGGAGAAGCTCATGATCAGAAATGGCACTAGACAGGGATGCCCACTTTCCCCGATACTTTTCGCACTCACTATAGAAGTACTTGCCCAGAGAATTAGGGACGACAGACTGATTACGGGACTAGACATTGCACCCAGACACTACAAACTGGCGCTTTATGCCGACGACGTCCTACTCACACTGACAAATATAGACACTTCCCTACCCAGGGCATTAGATCTTTTTAACGCATATGGTAGGGTATCGAACTTCCAACTGAACCTCACTAAATCAGAAATATTAAACATAACGTGCACTAAGGAAATCATAGGCAACACACTACAGAGATGCCAACTCAGACAACAAGACACAAAAATGAAGTACTTGGGTATCTACCAAACCAGCAAGAGGTATTCCAGGCAAACTATAGACAACTAGAGAGAGAACTAGTAGCTGATATGTCTAACTGGAAAACCAAAACAATATCATGGTTGGGGAGGATAAACGTCATTAAGATGAACATTATGCCAAGAATTCTATATCTACTACAAACAACACCCATACCCCTCCCACACAATTACTTAAATAAAATACAAACACTAATAGAACAGTATGTATGGGGCGGCATTAGACCACGCATCCCCAAGAAAACACTCTACTTACCAAGGGACAGGGGAGGACTGGGTTTACTAAACTTGGAGAAATACAAGCAGGCAATCACTCTACGCATCCTGTTGGACTGGTGCTGTAATGACCAGAATAAAGCGTGGGTGCAACTGGACCGAGCCATGTTAGGCACGGGTAACGTGGGAGGCATGGCTTGGCTAGCTAGAAAAGACAGACCACAAGTAACAGAACTGCACCCACTGTATGTAGACTTTTTTCATAACTGGGACAAACTTCTTAACACATCGGTAAACATATCCACACAGACCTCGCCCCTGACACCCATATGCCAGAACCCTGCATTGCCGTGGAATTATAAGGAACCCGACATGACAATAAACATTCCATACGGGAAAAGGGCACTCACAGCTTTGATGGAGGGAGGTAGACTGGGAACACTCGAACAACTAAAAGAAAACGAAGTAGGCCGTAACATGAATTGGCTGACACACTCACAGTTAAACCATTTCCTGACAACACATTACCAAAAACACAACCTAACCAGACAAACCACCACATACGAGAAACTATGCCTGAGGGACACACCGACAGACCATGCAATATCGATACTATATAAGCTACTTATAGTTGAGGACGCCCATACGCTGCCAACCTTTACCAGGGCATGGGAAAAGGAATTAAACCTGGAAATTGAGCCACAGGAATGGCTGGCAGCATTCCAAACTACAAAAAAATCCTCAATTTCTGCCAGGGTTCAGGAGTCAAGCTATAAATTCCTATCAAGGTGGTACCTCACACCAGTCAGGTTAAAACAAATATATAAAACTACCACAGGGAAATGCTGGAGGGAATGTGGGGGCGAAGGTACATTAGCACATATATGGTGGGATTGCCCAAGCCTAGACCGTTATTGGACGGAGATACTGGAGTATATCAGGCTAGCAACAGGGAAAGCACTAGAGAATAGTCCCAAGACACTACTGTTTCTTTCCCTGCCCAATCTGGAAAATAAGGCTGCAGCCGCACTCAGATTAGTTATGTTGAACGGGGCAAAAACATTAATTCCGAAAAATTGGAAAAGCAAAACAGTGCCATCGGTTGAGGAATGGATGAGACAAGTGGAAACTTTACTGCACCTAGAAAGATATCACCACATACAGGCAAACACATTAGACATGCATGAATATATGCTAATGAGATGGAAGGAATGTCAGAACCCGGAGGCCACCAGATTATAACCTCATAGGTTTAGAATTCACGATGTAGTGCCAGGCTAGAGATAGAAAAAGAAAAGTAGCTTACACACATACTATTGGGACTAAGATCCCAAAGAAAATGGATCACATGCAAATATTGAAATAAAGGCTATTACAAACCAGAGGGGTGGGACGGACGCCCACTCCTCTATTTAGATTTAACACTTTAAACCTAACACAACACATCGAAAGTTACAATCTAGATACACTAAATCTTACAGAAAATTCAGTTTGCTTACCATTGTTATGAATAAACAGTTAAATATGGTTATTAAACCCTTATGATAGAATTGTAACATTTGGACCCTTTAGGGGGAATGATTGAAATATATGTATAGTGACCCGCAAAGAACTCCTGTAAGAGGAAAAAGAACAAAGGACTTATGGAACTCAGGACTATACAGTTTAAGTTGAGAACTCAATGAAAGAACTGGTCACTTGCTAATCAGAGACGCTTTGTGTAGAAATTGCTTACAGTTATTGATCACTTTTTGTCAACTTCTAAACATGTTAATATTGTTTGTAAAACCAATAAAAAATTATTTAAAAAAAAAAAAAACTATAAACCAAATGGATATATGAACTCAAAACTTTAACCCCTAGAGGTCTCAATCAAGAAATAGAAATAGGATGTTTTTTAACAGAATAAAATAGTATCACATTATTTATAGAACAATTAAAAGCACACTGATATCCTCATTTAGCACACTGATACACCACTCCTATATATCGATATATATCACTCTCAAATATATAACATCATCTTTTTTGTATTTATATATAGTTTCTATCTTGTTACACACGTTTAAACTATATTATATTTTTAAACAGGAATTTAGAGATATTTATCTATTTTGCACATACTGGTATATAAATATTAGTTTAGATAGAATTTCACAATGTAGAGTTATTGTCATTAATTGTACACAGATATAGTTTGCAAGTCTGATACTATTAAAGTTTTAGAACACTATATATATATTTTGGTTTTGATCCAGAAGTATTTGGGTCCACTCTATTTGTCAATTCCATTTGTTAATTACACTTGTTAACTCTTTTAGATATATTTGCTGCTTCTCCCTAGCTGCTGATTTTATAAAATGCTTTTCGATTTAAACCCGACTCTTACTATAACAAACGGGCTACATAACCGATTATGCCCTTAGTGCTATAATATGTGAATTTATATGCTCCGGTTGGAAAATATATTTCTCTCTAATGACACGATGAGTCCACGGATCATCATTAATTACTGTTGGGAATATCACTCCTGCCCAGCAGGAGACGACAAAGAGCACCACAGCAAAGCTGTTAAATATCACCTCCCTTCTATCCCACCCCAGTCATTCTTTTTGCCTACATTAGAGCAAGGAAGTGGTAAAGTTAGGTGTTAGTAAAAGATTCTTCAAGCAAGAGTTTATTATTTTTTAAGTAGTACAAGATTGTGCTGCTCTGTTCTGGGGTGTAGCCATAGTCTATATCAGTCTCTTCAGTAGAGCAGTGGTGGCTTTAGAGCAATGGGAACTTGTGGGACATAATTCTCACTGTGCCTCCCATATATTTATGCTGCCCTAATCCTGAAAGCCTGAGTAAGATTACTCAGTCTTTATCTCTTTTTTCCACAGGTCCATGTGAGGGAGAGGACCTCTCAAACCTAGTGAGCTGCCTTGCTGCCTGGCAGATTTATGAGGTAAGTGCTGACTTTATTTTTCTGGGACTAGTCAAGAAAAAGGACTCAGAAAAAGTCTGGGCACTTTATTCATTAGGAAAAAATATGGCATTTTATTATTTTCTGGAATGATACAGTAATCATAATGTACTTAAGGGGATTATATACGGCAGCATTTGCAGGCACTGGGGACCTGAGATGATAGGCTCAATGTTGGTTATACTCTGTTAGTTATTTATTACGGAGCTTCACATAAAATGTCGACTGACACGTTAATTTTGACACGCCCACGATGGGTGGGGCTTGTATGGCGTTAGAATTATCTGTTGTGCACATATTTTCTCTCAATTACGGTATATGAATGAGAGAAATCTGGCTACTTGCCGTTTTTAGTTAAAACGGATTAAAGTTTAACATTATTTACAACAGCTCTGTTTTCGTTCCGGTTTTCATGTACATTATCTCCGGTAATCCAACAAGGTTGACAACTCAGCAGAGTTAAGCTTAGGTGTAGAAGCTGTTTGAAGTGTGTTGAATCTTTATTTTGCAGTAAAATATAAAGCAATTACGTTTTGTCAGTTCAAAAATAAAACAGTTACGCTTTTTTGCAGTTCATCAAAAATAAAGCAGTTACGTTTTTTTCTGTATAAAATTTTAGTAACATTTTTATGTTTTTATTTTATTTCTGTTAAGAGGGATCAAGACTCTGTTATAGATTACAGATATCCTTTTTTTTTTTAGCTTTTTGAGCCAATATTGTTTAGGAGTTTTTTGACAATGTTCAAAATATGCCGGATTTTTTTTTGACAATGTTCAAAATATGCCGCAGTTTTTCTCCTCAGGTGTCCCAAATGTTTTTATTAATAATACAGGACCATGCTTTTCCTCACAATTCCCTTGCTACAGGGAAAGCGGAAGAGGAAATGTAAAAAATCAGTGTGTATGGTTTCTGTCACGACTGTATCTATTCTGAACTTTCCCTCTCATAAGTTTGAAGAAGAGGATATTTTGGTATCACCTGAAGGTACGATCTCAGATTCAGACAGTGTAATTCCTTCCTCTGATGCTAAAGTTGTATCCTTCAGATTTAAGCTAGAACACCTCAGTTTACTACTTAATGAGGTTTTAACTACCCTGGACGACTCCGATACTACTGTCGTAGTCAATCCTAAACAAGTATTTTGACGTACCCTCCATGGTGGAAGTATTTCCTGTACCAGTTAGGGCTTCAGAGATTATTGCTAAGGAATAGGAAGAGACCTTTTTCTCCATCCCCTTTTTTAAAAGATGTTTCCTATAGCAGACTCTATCAAGGAGTCTTGGCAGACGGTACCCAAGGTGGAAGGGGCAATTTCCACGCTAGCCAAGAAATCTACTATTCCCATTGAGGATAGTTGTTCCTTTAAGGATCCTATGGATAAGAAGTTAGAGGGGTTGCTTAGGGTTTACAATGGCTTCCTGCAATTTGTATTGCTACTGTCACTAGTGCAACAGCATACTGGTTTGATGCTTTTTCTGATTCTATTTGGACAGACACTCCCCTCGAAGAAATCCAGGATAGGATAAAGGCCTTTAAGTTGGCCAAGTCCTTTATTACAGATGATTCCCTTCAGGTTATTAAGCTGGGAGCTAAGATTTCAGGCTTTGCCATATTGGCTCGCGGAGCTTTATGGTTAAAATCTTGGTCTGCGGATGTGTCATCTAAGTCTAAACTTTTGGCGATTCCTTACAAGGGAAGGATCTTGTTTGGGACTGGTTTGACGTAGATAATTTCTGATACTACGGGAACATTTCCTTCCCTCAGGATAAGAGAAATAAACAAAAAGGACGTTAGAGTAATTTTCGTTCCTTCCAGAATTACAAGGGAAATCCTTCCACTCCCTCCTCCAAGCAGGAGCAGTCCAAGTCTTCCTGGAGACCCAATCAGTCTAGGAACTAGGGAAAGCAATCCAAGAAGCCGGCTGTTGGGCCAAAGACAGCATGAAGGGCCTGCCCCCGATCCGGGACCGGATCTTGTAGGGGGCAGGTTTTCCTTCTTCACTCATTCTTGGGTTCGAGATGTTTAAGATCCCTGGGCCGTGGACATTGTGTCCCAGGGATACAAACTATAGTTCAAGACCTTTCCCCCCAGGGGCAGGTTTCTGCTTTCAAGATTATATGTAGACCAGACAAAAAGAGAGGCGTTCTTACACTGTGTACGGGACCTCTCCGAACTGGGAGTGATTGTTCCTGTTCCAATGCAGAAACGAGGTCTGGGATTCTATTTCAATCTGTTCGTGCTTCCCAAGAAGGAGGGAACCTTCAGACCAATTTTAGATCTCAAATATCAAAACAAGTTTCTCAGAGTGCCGTCCTTCAAGATGGAAACTTTTCGTCCCATTCTTCCTCTGGTCCAAGAGGGTCAATTTATGACCACGGCGGATTTATTTAAAGGATGCATACCTGCATGCTCCCATCCACAGGGACTTTCACAAGTTTCTAAGGTTTGCATTTCTAGGCAAACACTTCCAGTTTGTGGCTCTTCCATTCGGTCCTGCCACAGCTCCCAGAATTTTCTCAAAGGTTCTGGGATCCCTGCTGGCAGTGCTCCGATTGCGGGGCATTGCAGTGGCACCTTATCTGGATGATATTCTAGTTCAGGTGCCTTACTTTCAACAAGCAAGATCACACGCAGAGATGTTATCTTTCTTGCGGTCCAGATGGATTAGAACTACAAGGGTAGTTTTCTTGAGAACCCTAATAGACTCCTCATCAATGAAAATTTTTCTGACAGAAGTCAGGAAATAAAAGATTTTTTTTTTTTTTCCTATTTAATTATTTTATTGAGGATTAAGCAATACAGCAGGTGTCACAACACAGGTGACTAAAAAATGCACATATATGTATACATTATATTGTTGTAATGACATAGTAAATATAGCTGCTGATGGGAATGCAGATCATATAAATCAGGCATATCAAGCATGAAATAAAATATCTACCGCATAAGCCTCATTTTTAATTATTTTGAATAAGAATATAAACCTCATTTTCAAATAATATGAACAGACTGTAAACAAAATAATATGAACAGACTGTAAACACTGGGGCAAACTAGTACTTCAGTACTATCAATTAACTCAACTTTCTAGGGACTTCGTAAAGTCAGTTTAGAAATCATCTCCTATAAGGATTTCAATTTTCACCTAGAGGATGATGAGAAGAGCAGATATTGAACAGATGAACAGAGAGAGATCAGAATAAAACACTAAAGACCAACTATTCAGTTCAGACAATATAATGGGTGTCTTATAGGTTTGAACCGAGTGTATCAGTATTAATCAGGTGAGGTTTCAAATACTTTATCAGGTATGGTGAACCGCAGGATCACCAAGAGGAGAAGTGTATCCAGATATGAAACTGACTTCTCCAGTCCCCGTAAAAGGGGATAACGCAAATAGAATTTTGCGTCTAAAAGGGGGGGGCAGAGCCTAGTAGTATAGAAACATACTAGAAGAGAGAAAATTAACAACCTATCTAATTAAGTAAGCTGATGGGAGCTCAGGCATAAACAATTAAGGGCTATCAGTTTAGCTATTGGGAAAATATATCGACATACATGGTAGGCTTAATTTATAAAAGTGTAGATAAATTTGCAAATATACCCTGAGCAAGAAACACTGGTTCACTGATGCTATTGAAACTATAATATGTGGTAATATACATACATACGGCTATAACATATGACTTAGCAAGTGGTGGAATACCTATCAGGGCAGGTAGAGGCATTACATCAAAATAGTACAGACAATAACTAAAGCCTGTGTAATTTAGATCCATCATCATAGAAAAGGGGACCCATGTAGGCACCTATGCTATATCAGACCCCCCTATCGTGTGAACATGGGCCCTATGTCACACAACAGGGTGAATCACGTGTCTAGACCTAGACAGTATTAACATTAGGTTAAAATATGTCCCTGGGGTAAAGTAAAACATATCTTGGTACCGCTAAATAGTGAATAAACCTATTATGATAATGACTAACGTTTTCTCAGTGCAATTTTACTAACCTTATAGCATAACTTCATAGCAAAAGGCATGACTCCATGTTTGAAAGAGAGTAACATAACAGTGAGCATATCTAACATATAGAGCACATCTAAAATATACATTAAAAAAATGTAAAATTAACATTCGCTTGAGAATAAGCATTGAACTGCAATAAAGAATAAAATATTAGGTAGGCAACGGGCCAAGTGTCTATATCATTCAGTCTGGGCCACCGAGTAACACAAAGTCCATAATTAGCCCACTCCAGCTCGCCTTGCCCAAAAGTCTGAAAAAAACTTGCCTTCCGAAATAGCATCCCCATATGAGGTCTTCTTTACCAAAAGCTGAATTGACTGCGCCACACCAGCGATCACTACAGTTATATATGTCGGACGCTCCACTTCCGACTTTGACTGTGCAGTCATGGTAGCGATAGTGTTCGCAGGTATGGGAGATACACTATTATTGATGCGACCTGCGGAATGGCTGTGGGTGGCAGACTTAGATGATGCCTGCTCTGTAGCCTGTATAGTGTGTATGGGTTGTGCCCAGACCTCAGTCACCTCAATCCCGGCAATGTGTAGTGAAAGCAGAGCTGGTTCACACTTACGGTTCATGGTTGCCTCAGCTATTCCCAATTTGTAGCCTAGTAACGCTCTATGTTGCCGCTGTGCAGAGCCCTCTTCGAAGCTATATTGCCTCTCTTTGGGTATAAGGCCGCCATCTGCATGGTGCAGCTGCACCGCAGCTTGGTGCTCTGAGACATCCGTCTCCTCACAGTAACCAATATGGCCGCTGACAGGCTCACGAGTTGAAGCGGCCGTGAAGCTGTTATGACATATGGGGTAGTTCACCCTCTTAAGATAGGAATCAGGAAGCCGGTCATCTACACATGCATGGATTCTGCTACTAGCTGTCCCCTCTGCACACAGCTTTTGCAATCCCTGCGTGAAGTTGAAAATATTCTCCTGGAGGAGCTGTGTCATAGCCGATTCCCAATCTGCCAGGGCATCCAACATGATCGCAGTTTTGGCGAAGTCCCAGGGTCAAAAATAGCTAGTCGGTCTTTCAAAGTCCTATTTATCTTTCTTTTTAGTATAATTGAGGTTATAACAAATAAATAAGTTCACTATTTATCAAATTGATGTTAGGAGCTCTGTACATGTACGTCTGTTCTCTATAGAAGCTTGCTCCGCCCCCCAGGAAATAAAAGATTTTTAATTCTTGCCTAGCACTTCAGTCCTCTCCTCGGCCATCAGTGGCTCAGTGCATGGAGGTAATTGGGCTGATGGTAGCGGCAATGGACATCATCCCGTTCGCCCGTTTCCACCTCAGACTTCTGCAGTTAATCATGCTCAGGCAGTGGAACGGAGATTATGTGGATCTGTCTCCGTGATTACAGCTGGAGCAGGAGACAAGGGATCTCTACTTTGGTGGTTGTCTCAGGATCATCTCTTCCAGGGAACTTGTTTTTGCAGATCTTCCTGGGTAATTGTGACAACAGATGCCAGCCTTCTGGAATGGGAAGCAGTTTGGGGCTCTCTAAAGGCTCAGGGAACATGGACTCGGACAGAGTCTGTTCTACCCATAAACATTCTGGAATTGAGAGCCATCTTCAATGCTCTCCCGGCCTGGCCTCCGGAAGTGTTTTCCAGCCTGATTCTCAAATGGGGTCAGCTGGAATTGGATCTCATGGCATCTCAGCAGAATGTCAAGCTCCTGAGGTACGGGTCGAGGTCAAGGGACCCTCAGGCTGTACTGATAGACGCTCTGGCGGTACCTTGTAATTTCAGTCTCGCATACCTATTTCCTCCGTTTGCTCTTCTACCTCAACTCATTGCTCGAATCAAGCTGGAGAGGACGTCAGTGATCCTCCTTACACCGGCGTATGCAGACCTGGTGGACATGTCATCTCTTCCACCTTGGAGACTTCCTTTGAGGAAGGACATTCTACTTCAAGGACCCGTCTTTCAACCAAATCTAGTTTCTCTGAAGCTGACTGCTTGAAGATTGAACGTTTAATTTATCCAAGCATGGATTTTCAGAATCGGTCATTGAGACCATGATTCAGGCTCGTAAACCTGTGACTAGGAAGATTTACCATAAGATTTAGTGTAAATATCTATACTGGTGTAAATCCAAGGGCTACTCTTTGAGTAGAGTTCAGATTCCTTGAATTCTGTCCTTTCTCCAAGAAGGTTTGGAGAAGGGATTATCGGCAAGTTCCCTAAAGGGTCAAATATCTGCCTTGTCTATTTTGTTACATAAACGTCTGGCAGACTTCCCAGACGTACAATCGTTTTGTCAGGCCTTAGTCAGGATCAGGCCTGTATTCAAACCAGTTACTCCTCCTTGGAGTCTTAATTTAGTTCTTAAAGTTCTTCAAGGGGCTCCGTTTGAGCCTATGCATTCCTTAGATATTAAGTTGTTATCTTGGAAAGTTTTTTTCTTGTCGCTATTTCATCTGCTCGTAGAGTTTCAGAGCTCTTGGTATTACTGTATGAGTCTCCTTACCTTATTTTTTAATCAGATAGTGTTGTTTTACGTACTAAATTAGAGTTTCTCCCTAAAGTAGTTTCAGACCGGAACATTAATCAGGAGATTGTTGTTCATTCCTTTTGTCCTAATCCTTCTTCTCAGGAGGAATGGCTTCTACACAATCTGGACGTGGTATTTGCATTAAAATTCTATTTACAGGTGACTAAGGATTTTCTTCAGTCTTCTGTTTAACGTAAGGGACAGAAAGCTATGGCTACTTCTCTTTCTTTGTGGGTGAAGAGTATCATTTGCTTTGCCTATGAAACTGCTGGACACGCAGCCTCCCAAGGGAGTAATCGCTCTTTCTACGAGGGTTGTTTCCTCTTCCTGGGCATTCAAAATGAAGCCTTTATGGAACAGTTTTGCAAGGCTGCAACTTGGTCCTCTCTTCACTCTTTTTCAAACTTCTATAAATTTGACTTTTTAGCCTCGGCTGAGGTCGCTTTTGGGAGAAAGGTTCTTCAAGCAGTGGTGCCTTCCATTTAGGTTTCCTGTCTTGTCCCTCCCTTATCATCTGTGTACTCTAGCTTGGGTATTGATTCCCAACAGTAATTAATGATGATCTGTGGACTCATCGTGTCATTAGAAAGAAAACAAAATGTATTATTACCTGATAAATTTATTTATTTTTTGACCCGATGAGTCCACGGCCCGACCTGTTGGTAAAACTCCGCCTCAAAGGATTATAGCTCATTCTACTAGGTCAGTTTCTACTTCCTGGGCGTATAGGAATTAAGCTTCAGTTGATCAGATTTGCAAAGCAGCCACTTGGTCTTCTTTGCATATTTTTACTTAATTCTACCATTTTGATGTGTTTTCTTCTTCTGAAGCAGTTTTTGGTAGAAAAGTACTTCAGGCAGCTGTTTTCAGTTTGATTCTTCTGCTTATCATTTCAGTTTTTTTCGTTATAAGATTTAAACTTTATTTTGGGTGTGGATTTTTTTCAGCGGAATTGGCTGTCTATATTTTATCCCTCCCTCTCTAGTGACTCTTGCGTGGAAGATCCACATCTTGGGTAGTCATTATCCCATACGTCACTAGCTCATGGACTCTTGCTAATTACATGAAAGAAAACAAAATTTATGTAAGAACTTACCTGATAAATTAATTTCTTTCATATTAGCAAGAGTCCATGAGGCCCACCCTTTTTTGTGGTGGTTATGATTTTTTTGCATAAAGCACAATTATTCCAATTCCTTATTTTTTATGCTTTCGCACTTTTTTCTTATCACCCCACTTCTTGGCTATACGTTAAACTGATTTGTGGGTGTGGTGAGGGGTGTATTTATAGGCATTTTGAGGTTTGGGAAACTTTGCCCCTCCTGGTAGGAATGTATATCCCATACGTCACTAGCTCATGGACTCTTGCTAATATGAAAGAAATGAATTTATCAGGTAAGTTCTTACATAAATTATGTTTTTTCTAGTTCTGCAATATCTTTTTCTGCGATTGGTCCCCAGAACTGCACTCCATACTCAAAAGAGAGAGCGGCTTTTTTTTTGGTACAGTTTACATACAAAACCGAAATTGGTTACTATTTAGAAGTTACTGACGACACTTCCGAAGCACCACCAACAAGCGAGGATTCAATCTTCACATTCGGTGTAAGTACTGAATGATAATTTGTTTGTACTTTCTTACTTTTGACGAGGATCTCTTGTCTCACTACAGGACCTCTGGATTACCTTCAATACCCGCTAAATCTTGCATCAGTATCTCCGGATCTTTCATTCCTTATTTGTCTGTTACAAATATTAACACTGTGTATCTGCTGCAATGTTGTATCTGTATTGAGTTTATGCATATGTTTTTACTTTTATTTTATTGTACTTCATGATTTCACGATTTCATGATTTTATATGTGTTTTAGACCTATTCAATTATTTTTTCCTATAATACCCAGCTTGATACTACATATATTCAGCTTTTGAGCGCCACAGTACATAGACCTTTACAGTTTTTTACAGGAAAGTTCTATTTAGACTTCTTGTGTAAGGATCCTTTTGGGAGATCCTGTTTTTTCTGTGGTCTTATGTTGTAGTATTATTCTTAGCGCAGTGTTTAACCCCCTTTTTTTGTTCACTAGTCCCTACTACTTTCCCACAATCTAACCCTTATGCCGAAATCCACATAAACATTCAGGGCTAGATTATAAGTGGCAAGCTATAGTTAGCAATATCATGCCCGCGTTAACGTGCGTGCAGATTACAAATTGAAAGTAAACATGCACCTGCCGAGCGCAATCTAAATTCGTGCTCATCGGGTTAGCACGGTTACATGTACATATTTTACATTCCAATGTTCTTCACATAGGAGAAAATGTTATATATTTAACAAAAGTCAGTATTTGCTATGACCTCCCTTGGCACTAAACACATCTTGAACTATTTTGGGGAGACTGTCCTAAAGTTTTCAGAAGTAATCTTCTGGTATATTATACCAGGCTTCTTTCAGCACTTCCCATAGTTGTTTTTTAGATTTATGATGTCTTTTATTTCTTTCTTTCTCTTTCCAGGTGATCCCATACTGCTTCTATAATATTCAGATCTGACTCTGTGGAGGCCAGTCAATGGCTGTCAGTGATTTATCAGCTGTTTTTCTCTCCAAATATGATTTTGCTGCATTAGCAGTGTGCTTAGGATCGTTATCATGCTAAAAAATAAAACCATTCCCAATCAGGCCCTGTCCAGAAGGAATGACACAATTAATTAAAACCTGTCTGTACTTTTGATCATTCATGATCCCATCAATTTGAAAAATATCTCCAACACCGCTGGCAGAAATGCAGCCCCAAACCAGGCCAGCACTCATTCTCCCATCTCTCTCCAACTCTTCTTCTCACATATTGTTGACGATTGGACCCATAAATATAAAACTTGGATTCATCACTCCCACTTATCGTCATTCCAATCTTTGTGAGCTTTAGCATATCTTAGCTTTTTCACCCTGTTCCCCTTCTGAAAAAGTAGTTTCTTGGCTGCTACCCTTCCACAAAGAACATTCCTGATCAAGCTTCTTTGGACTGTAGAAGGATCTACTTGGTATCCTGATGAAGCTGCCAGATGCTGAGCCAGGTCCTTGCTGGACTTCTTCCGGTTTCAAAGAAGAAACTCTGAGAAACTTCTCATCAGATTTTGAAAGTTTTCTTGGCCTTCTAGTTCTTTTTTTTCCCCTTGACCTCTCCTGATTCTTAAAATGTCTTTATAACAGCTTGAATACCACATATTTAGTATCCAGTTTGTTTGCTGATTTCCCTTTGAGGGTGGCCTTGCTGATGCAAAAGTATGATTTTATGTCTGTGAAATTCTGTGATCTTTGGTATTTTAAATGGAATGATGGAAAGTTAGCAAGCTTCCTGTCACTCCTGCCTCAGTGCCAGGTGGAGGGACAGACAGTTAAATACAATACCTACACAAATTATAGGTACAGTACAGAGTAAATAGCTCCAAACAACAGAAGTCTGGCAGCATACAGCAAATTTATTGTTTAAAAGCACAGTAACCCTGTGCTTTTAAACAATAAACTTGCTGTATGCTGCCACACTTCTGTTGTTTGGAGCTATTTCCCCTGTGGGTATTGAGGTGTTACCCATAGTGGTGTGCATTGCAACCTGGGTGCTGGACTGACTATTGCCGGTTGATTACAGCAATTATTCAGCTCTCTATAATCAATACAAGGCCGAAGATCCCCATCCTTCTTTTCAACCAAGAAAAAACCCACGCTAGCAGGTGACGAAGATGGATGAAAAAGCTCTTGGCCAGTTTTAATATAATCATCCATAGCTTTCGTTTCTGTTTGAGAGAGAGGGTAAGTTCTACCCTTAGGGATAGGTGCCACAGGGTACAGGTCAATCTGACAATCATAAGTCCAATGGGGTGGCAGTTTGTTAGCCCCCTTTTCTTCAAAAACATCTGTAAATTCACTATAGGGTTCAGGGATACTCAAGCCAGAGGTGATGGCAGAAAGGAGGTGCTGTTTTCTAAGGAAGAGTGGTTTCAAATAGGTACCAAAACAGGAATCACCTATTTGAGAGAGTTGTCAAGAAGGCCAATGGAACTCGGGATTATGTAGAGCCAGCTAGGGTAATCCTAATACTATGGGATACAATGGAGATTCAATAAGGTCAAATTTAAGGACTTCTTGATGAAAAATCCCAACAGTAATTTGCAGAGGCAAAGTTTTATAGTGCACAAATCCTGATCCCAAAGGATGACCATCGATAGTGGCTACTTTAAATAACTGTGACTTAGTACAAGATGGAAGTTGCAGTTGTTGGGCTGGGTTGGGGTCACAAAAAATCTCTGCAGCACCTGAGTCTACCAAAGCTTCCAAATGGTGTTGTATTGAGCCTACAGTTATTGTTAGAGGTATCATGATATGTTGGGAAAAAGTTTTTAGAAACTTCAAGCTTAGTAGGCCTTCTCCCGACTCGACTAAGCTCTGTCTCCTCCCTGGATGGGAAGGGCATTCTCTGAGTAGTTGGTCCTTGGCACCACAATAAAAACAAAAAGTCCATGAGTGTGTCTCTTAAGTCATTCAGTTTCAGATAGATGGAAAGCTCATAGATCCATAGGCTCTACAACCAGTGGTGGAGAAGAGGAAGCCACAGGCGGAGAAGGAAATAGTGGTGCTAAACGTACAGGTTGCCTGACAGAGGTACAATAGCCTCTTCCCCTTTCTTGCTGTCTTTCTAGGTAGCGAGTGTCCAAGCGTATACAGAGAGCTATAGAATCTTCAATCAATTCAGGGATTGTTCTATAGGTGAGCTCATCCTTAATTCTATTGGCTAATCCTCTACAGAAAACTGCATTTAGAGCTCCAGAGCCCCAATTAGTCTCAAAGGCAAGAGTTATAAACTCAATGGCATATTGGGAGACAGGTCTATTACCTTGGCAGATCTCTAGAAGAGAAGATTCAGCAATGGCTGTTCTGTCTGGGATATCAAAGACAGAGGTAAAAGTGGAGATTACATCTTCAGCATTATCCAGAATAACAGCATTGTTCTCCATTAAAGGGGATACCCAAGCTAGTGCTTGACCTTTTAACAAAGAGCTGATGAAAGTAACTCTGGCTTTGGAAGACTGAAACATTGCTGGGTTATTAAGAAAGTGTAGTCTACATTGGTTTAAGAAGCTTCGGCAATCCTGTGCAGAGACATTAGATTTTTCAGGGAGAGTAATTTTGGGAATAGTAGAAGAATCTGAACTGGAGGTCATAACAACCACAGGAGGTGAAGCAGATGGGGTGGATTTGCTGAAGTGGCTCCCTGGTTACATAGAGAGGACAGCATAGCAGTAATGTTATCAAATTTATCATTCAATGCGTATAGTTGAGTAGAGTGAGCTCCAAGCATTTCCCCCTGCAGGGTCACAGTTTTTGCTATCTCCTTTGGGTTCATGGCCTGTTTATACTGTCACTCCTGCCTCAGTGCCAGGTGGAGAGACATGCAGTTAAATACAATACCTACACAAAGTATAGGTACGGTACAGAGTAACCCAGAGATTAAGGTAGAGATAGGAGTAACAACCAAGCCTGAAGCTCTGGATACATTCCAGACTGTATAATGCAAGATAAATTTGGAGATACTGCGCAAGGAAACTAGTACTGGAAAAGGATAAAATCCGGGAAAGTACAGGAAACAGTCACAAGGGGTCAGGCATGAGCGTAGTAAAATAAAATCCAGGTCCACAACAGAAAGGCAAAATATCCAGCGAGGTACAAGAGGATAAAGCAAAGTGTAGTCAAAGTCCAGTTCCAAGATCAAAGTAAACAGCAATCCAATGAAGTACCAAGGGGCAGAGAAAAAGCAAAGTACAGAATCCAAATCCAAGTCTGTAACAAATAGCAGCTAAAAAAGCAAAGCACAACACACCCTGAGTAGTAACTCAAGAAACAGGCAATGACTGCTGGAAAAGCTGGGTTTATATAGGCAGAGAGTGATTGCCAATTACCCGCAGCTGCAGGCAGGTAGAGTTAAGGTGCAGGAAAACAAAAAGCTAACTAGGTAAAAGAAACAGGCTGCAGTCCAGATGCAAGGATAGCTCACAGCTTAAAAATAGAGAAAACCTCAGCGCCTAATGGTAACCTCTAAGCCTAGGGAGGGGGACTCCTAGCAGGTGCCCAATGGTAAAAGCAGATAAAGAAAAGAAAAATCCCAGGCGCCTACCCTAAGGAGGCTAGGTTAGAGTATAATTGGATGGAGAGCCAAATTGGTCTAAAATGTGTTTTTAATACATAAATAAAGGTAAATGCACGGTAAAAACAAGTTCAATACAAAACTATCATGGATCCATGGTACATTACATATATCATATAAAAAACTGGGTTATAAAACAGGTAAAAACAGGTCAAATTTAAATATAAGCGATTTAGTCAGCAAGGTATTTCACAAAAACAATTTCCAATTTTAAAAAACAATAATAGACAATCTTATTAAAACATCCAGGTTGAAGCAGGGTAAAAAATTCACGGTGAAGTGGTGTAAAAAATAGATGTGAAAGAATCAGAGATAAACAATAAAGCTTGCAATGCCAATCGATATGGAATCCAAAAAAATGTCAAATGTGCAAAAAAATGTCAAATGTGCAAAAAAATGTGCAAGAAAGAACGAAGTGTACAAAAAGAGTCTCTAGTCCTATGGAATGTAGGGAATATATTCCAGTAATTTCGATTCTCTGAGGGATGGTGATAGAAATGTCAGAAAGGTGCAGATGCACCAGCAATCAATGTAGCAATATCACAGAAAAAACGGTGTTGTTTGTAAACGATGTGAAAAAATAATAGTAAAAAGGGTGGATATTCAAAAAGGCGTTAAAAAATTGATGTAAAAGTGAGAAAAAGTGAGAAAGAGTCTTTTGATGGTGGTACTCCTAATGGTCTCCAAAACGTATGTGACTTCAATAATAGGTGTTGGAATGGGATGTGAAAAATAAAAATGAAGAATAAAAATGAAAAATAAAATGTAGATATAAAAAACTCGAACAATCACCTGTGGAAAAAACAGAAACACAATATAGTGTAGATGGTCCTAAGGATGTTGTAAATAATAGAATAAGGCTTACCAGTGCTGGTCAACGCGTTTCGGCCTGTATCAGGCCTTTATCAAGACTCAGATAAAGGCCTGATACAGGCCGAAACGCGTTGACCAGCACTGGTAAGCCTTATTCTATTATTTACAACATCCTTAGGACCATCTACACTATATTGTGTTTCTGTTTTTTCCACAGGTGATTGTTCGAGTTTTTTATATCTACATTTTATTTTTCATTTTTATTCTTCATTTTTATTTTTCACATCCCATTCCAACACCTATTATTGAAGTCACATACGTTTTGGAGACCATTAGGAGTACCACCATCAAAAGACTCTTTCTCACTTTTTCTCACTTTTACATCAATTTTTTAACGCCTTTTTGAATATCCACCCTTTTTACTATTATTTTTTCACATTGTTTACAAACAACACCGTTTTTTCTGTGATATTGCTACATTGATTGCTGGTGCATCTGCACCTTTCTGACATTTCTATCACCATCCCTCAGAGAATCGAAATTACTGGAATATATTCCCTACATTCCATAGGACTAGAGACTCTTTTTGTACACTTCGTTCTTTCTTGCACATTTTTTTGCACATTTGACATTTTTTTGCACATTTGACATTTTTTTGGATTCCATATCGATTGGCATTGCAAGCTTTATTGTTTATCTCTGATTCTTTCACATCTATTTTTTACACCACTTCACCGTGAATTTTTTACCCTGCTTCAACCTGGATGTTTTAATAAGATTGTCTATTATTGTTTTTTAAAATTGGAAATTGTTTTTGTGAAATACCTTGCTGACTAAATCGCTTATATTTAAATTTGACCTGTTTTTACCTGTTTTATAACCCAGTTTTTTATATGATATATGTAATGTACCATGGATCCATGATAGTTTTGTATTGAACTTGTTTTTACCGTGCATTTACCTTTATTTATGTATTAAAAACACATTTTAGACCAATATAGCTCACAGCTTAAGCAAATGCCAAGAAAGCCGAGGTCCTAGGTTCAATCCCAGGGTGTGACACTTTCAATTAATTAGTCATACCACGTGTATATGTAATGCTCAAGCATGTCTCGCACAAACCTGGTGTAATAGACATTTTTCACAGCAGTCATTTTGACATGAAATAGTAGGGCAAATACAGGTGTTAGCAATGACATTAATTAGGGTTCCATTCCATTTAGGTTTGTGAGAGCCAGGTTCCTGCTATTGCCCAAGTGTAAGGGTAGGTGACACTAAATACTTTCCACTTTAGCCTATAGAAGCTGTTTTTCTGGTTTTGTTTTTTTATACTGCATACAAATATCCTCTATTTTCTGGTTGTATTCTAATAAAGAGACTGAGAAATTATTATATATGGTTATTATAACATTGCTAAAACAATACATCTAATGGTGGTCTTTTTGCATAATACTGTATATATATATATATATATATATATATATATATATATATATATATATATGTGTGTGTATAAAGATGCAGAGGAAATGGCACACACCATCTATTACATCCACCTGGTGCTCTGCTCAGAGTAAAGGATACAGAGTATAAGTAATCCCTACGCCTGGCTCCAGCAATATAGGGATACCAAAAAAAGGACATAAAGACAAGGGCCTTAACTCATGACGTTTCAGCTCTCCTAGGAGCCTTTTTCAAATGGAGGCCGTGAAGACAAGATATGTGTGTATATACAGTATATATATATATATCCAAAAAAGAAAAAAGTATCCACTATCCAGGCCAGATTATAAAAACAATCCTTTAATAAAGTTCCACTTAGGATAAAACAGGAAAACACATGGGGGTCCAGCACTAGCAAAGTGAACTGATTCTCAAGCTAACATGTTTCGGTAAAAAGCTATGATTACGGTCTTTGAGTAATCTGGCCTGGATACTTTTATTCTTTTTTGGATGTTTATTTGCCAGCAACCATCCAGGCTTGAGCAGGAGCCAGCCTCGTTTTCACTCCCCACTCTGCCTTCGGAAGTGTGTGTGTTTCCCTCAGTGTTACTTCCTTTGAGCCTCCTGGTAGGCAAGGATCCCATTGGTAGAAGCAGTTGCAGTGTACCATGTGACCGGAACCGGTCGGATAACAGTATTCAGGATCCACGCTGAACGCTGTAAATGAGCTGGAGAAAAGCGGACACGGAGATTACTATATCATCTGCCGGAACACAGGAGCGGTGAGTCGTTGCAGCTATACGCTGCTTTGAGTGATTTTGAGTATCAGCCGTACATCACATAATACCGCCTGCCATATATGAACTGTGTTCTATTGCTGCTTGAGTACTTTGGCTCTCTAGTGGGGCAACACACCTGAAGGGTCTGTTTGACTGTTATGGTCCACTCTTACCTATGAGGACATTTTGAGTGTATGTGGGTAGAGTGAAATCGAAAACTATATGGAGGCTTACTAATGTTATATGCAATTTACCATTTTCCTCTTTTTGTATCTCTCTCTCTCTCTCTCTCTATATATATATATATATATATATATATACACATATATATATATACACACACACACCTATATATATATATATATATATATATATATAGGTATAGATATATATTTTACAAAAAAAATTGTTATATATACAGTATATATAAATTAATATTTAAAAATAAAGAGAAATTTTTCTTCTATGCAAATAACATTGCAATGTAAAATATTCATAACAACCTTCGGGTTAGTGATGTAGGTTGAACGCGGTGTCGGGTTACTGCACGAGCAATAAGTATTAGTTGTTTTTTTAGTTTGCACGCTCCATTAAAGTGTAAAGGGAGAAGTAGTCAATGCGGTTAGTCCTCAAGTAGGCGTATGTCAGGTTTTGCTTGTGCGCTATCTTTTAACTTGTAATACACGCCCTAACCTGTCTGCATTTACAAGTTTACTTTCAGCGGTAATAGCGCTCAAACGGAAGCACTAAATACCGATCTACTTGTAATATAGCCATTAGATAAGGAACATCTCTCTAACCTCTGCTCCATCTCCTTCTTTTCCTGACCAATCTCCTACCATAGCTTGCAAATCACACACTCATCCTCAGCCCTGGTATACTCCTTTGACGACACACTACCTGTTCCTGCTCTGCTAACTAACACTGGAGTAAGTCTTGCTGTTCAGCTGTTGTTCTTCATTACGTGTTCATCTGCACTCCTACTATTCTGCCCTTAACCTCTCTATGCAGGATTACTCCTCTACTCTTTCTTCAAACCCAAAAGTGTGTTCTCCACTTTCAATAACCTTCTCTGCCCAAGCCCACCTCCTATTACCACTTCTATCTCAGCTCAAGAGTTTGTCAGCGACTTCAACATCAAAATTGATTCCATGAGAAATGAAATAATCTCTATATACACTACCAGTCTCCAGTCCCGTCAACCGTAGGAAAATGGCCAAAACCCACATAGCCACAAATTCTGCTCTTTAGCCCCTGTTGCTGAGGATGAAGTTTTGGCTCTTCCTCTCACTTCACTACCTGTCCCCTTGATCCCATTCCCTCACAAAAACTGTCCTACGTCTCTCCTACTATTACTCCAATCCTCACACATACAGTATCTTCAATCTCTCCCTCAACACTTGTATATTTCCCTCATCCTTTAATCATCCAGTAGTCAAACCTATTCTGAAAAACACATTTTGATTCAACCTCCCCCTCCAAAAATCACTCTATTTCCATACTCCCTTTGCCTCAAAACTTCTGGATAGGCTAGTTTACACATGCCTATCACATTTCTTTACATTAAACATCCTCCTTGATCCAATGCAATCTAGATTTCACCCCAACTTTCCACTGCAATAATTAAAGGTACTAATGATCTACTTACAACAAAATCAAAAGGCCACTTTTCTCTGTTAATCCTTTTCAATCTGTCTGCAGCCTTTGATACGTTTGACCGCCCTCTCTTGGTCCAAACCCTCCAATCCTTTCTCTTCTCAATCTTTACTTGATCTTTAGGTTCCTTAATTAAGTCCCACAAGTTTCAGTATCATTTGTAGGCTACAACAAAAATACACAATTTGGTGCTACAGTATTTCTAAGATAGAGGGCATATAAAAATATAATCCAAATGAAAAAATATGGATCAAATGCCTTATATTGTGATACAGTTCCACATGTCCCACAGAGTCTCATATATGCAGGAAAAGTCTCTTCAATAAATCGAGCTGCAGCTACTCAATATATTCGGCAGTCCTTTGGCCAAACGGAGTATAATAGAAATTTAACTTAAAAACAAAAACAGAGAAAAAGTGCAGCTCTGATTTACAGTAGTATTTATTTACGCAGCATACTCGCGCTGTATATATACACTTACATCAACATATGTAAAATAAACTACATCAGTAAAACAGTCCACTCGTTAGCTCTCCTTTAATATCTTAACATGACAGGCACAGCGCCTTACCATTTCAGCATCCAAGTCCTGAACTCCCGCAATCTGTGTTTGAAAACAGCAAATTTATAGCATGCTGTGGTGTCTATGGATAATCTTATGGAAGGTGATGATGGACAAAACACACCTCAACGGCCTTCACAGCTCTCCGTGCAGCCTTTCTCAAGAGGAATAATCCAATAGTATATTAAGAATCATAGCTGTGCTTTTTCTCGTTTTTTGTTTTTCAGTTGCTATCATTTGAATGCTGATGACACTAAAATCTACCTCTCTTCATCAGATCTATCCCCTTCCTTGCTAACTTGTGTTACTAACTGCCTTTCTAATATGTCATACTACATATCCTCTTATTAACTTAAGCTAAATCTCTCCAAAACTGAGCTACTTATATTCTCCCTTCTACCAAAATCTCGACCCTTCAACTATCTTTAACTATTAATAATAACATCATTACCCCAACCCCGCATGGCAGATCTCTTGGGGTCAAACTTGACCCAGATCTTTCATTCACTATTCACTTTCAGTCTTTGACCAATTCCTGCCATTTTCACCTTTAAAGGGACATTAAACACTTTGAGATGGTAATATAAAATGATACATTGTATATAATAAAACAACTCTGCAATATACTTTCATTATTTATTTTGTCCTCTTTGCCTGCAATTCCATTCTGAAATTGTGAGCTTTTCAGTTCCTGCTAGAAATGGAAGTGCAGAACACTGTTAAATCCAGCACAACCATTGGCTGCACACTCTAGTGACCTATTTATAACTGACCCTAATTGGCCACAGCACACAAGTTACAACATGGCAGCTCCCAGTGTTTTATAGACACTAAAACTTTACACTTATTTTGTCACTTTTTAAACAACTAATGAAACTTTCAAAAATACATCTACATGTTAGTCATGGACTAATCTTTTCTTTGAATGCATCATTCTATCTAGCATGTATTTAGTGTTTAATGTCCCTTTAAAAAAATCCAAAATGAAACATTTCCTCACACGAGACACAACTAAGATTTCTTTCATATAATTGGCAAGAGTCCATGAGCTAGTGACGTATGGGATATACAATCCTACCAGGAGGGGCAAAGTTTCCCAAACCTCAAAATGCCTATAAATATACCCCTCACCACACCCACAATTCAGTTTTACAAACTTTGCCTCCTGTGGAGGTGGTGAAGTAAGTTTGTGCTTGATTTTTATGATTTCTTCTATGATAAGCGCTTCTAAGCATTCTGAAGCCCAATTCCTCTCAGGGTACAGTGTTTGTTAGAGGGATGAGAAGAGAGTATCGCCTATTTGATTTTATGGTTTCCCTCGCAGGAAATCTTTTCAAGGGTTCTCTGTTATCGATCGTAGATATTCATCTCCTACCTACCTTTTCAGATCGCAGATATACTCTTATATACCATTACCTCTGCTGATAGTTTTCAGTACTGGTTTGGCTATCTGCTATATGTGGATGGGTGTCTTTCGGTAAGTATGTATCATTATTTAAGACACTCTCAGCTATGGTTTGGCGCTTTATGTATTATTCTAAAGTTTTAAATATATGTATTTTACTTATATTTGCCATGAGTCAGGTCTATGTGTATTTCCCTTTGCAGTCTAGCAGTTTTGTTATGGGAATCATGTTTTAGGAAGTTTGTCTTACCTGGGGTATAGTCTTTTTTTCAATCTGACTTGTTTTTTCTTTGAAAAACTTGTGGGGCAAATTAGGCTCGCAAGGGCGCAAACTGCTGTTATTTATTGCGTCATTCTTAGAGCGAGAATTTTTTAGGCGCGAATGTGCATTTGTAATGATGCAAGTTCGTAATTTCCTGCATCTTAGTTGACGCTAGGTTGTTTGGCGTGAAATTGTGTCTATTTTACCTCACTTCCTATATGCTCTTTGCCTTCTTTATGCTCAGAGGGCTATGCTATTTGCTCTTTTTGCCAATTTTAGCATTTTCATTTTTTCCCATTCCTGAAATTGCTATCCGTGGAAATAAGATATTTCTGTTTAAATGTTGTTCATTTCTTTCATGTAATTAGCAAGAGTCCATGAGCTAGTGACGTATGGGATATACATTCCAACCAGGAGGGGCAAAGTTTCTCAAACCTCAAAATGCCTACAAATACACCCCTCACCACACCCACAAATCAGTTTTACAAACTTTGCCTCCTATGGAGGTGGTGAAGTAAGTTTGTGCTAGATTCTACGTTGATATGCGCTCCGCAGCAGGTTGGAGCCCGGTTTTCCTCTCAGCGTGCAGTGAATGTCAGAGGGATGTGAGGAGAGTATTGCCTATTTGAATTCAATGATCTCCTTCTACGGGGTCTATTTCATAGGTTCTCTGTTATCGGTCGTAGAGATTCATCTCTTACCTCCCTTTTCAGATCGACGATATACTCTTATATATATACCATTACCTCTGCTGATTTTCGTTTCAGTACTGGTTTGGCTTTCTACAACTTGTAGATGAGTGTCCTGGGGTAAGTAAGTCTTATTTTCTGTGACACTCTAAGCTATGGTTGGGCACTTTTTTATAAGTTCTAAATATATGTATTCAAACATTTATTTGCCTTGACTTAGGATGTTCAACATTCCTTATTTTCAGACAGTCAGTTTCATATTTGGGATAATGCATTTGAATAAAACAATTTTTTTCTTACCTTAAAAATTTGACTTTTCCCTGTGGGCTGTTAGGCTCGCGGGGGCTGAAAATGCTTCATTTTATTGCGTCATTCTTGGCGCGGACTTTTTTGGCGCAGAATTTTTTTTCTGTTTCCGCCGTCATACGTGTCGCCGGAAGTTGAGTCATTTTTGACGTGCTTTTGCGCCAAAAATGTCGGCGTTCCGGATGTGGCATCATTTTTGTCGCCAAAAGCATTTAGGCGCCAAATAATGTGGGCGTCTTATTTGGCGCTAAAAAAATATGGGCGTCACTTTTGTCTCCACATTATTTAAGTCTCATTTTTTATTGCTTCTGGTTGCTGGAAGCTTGTTCACTGGCATTTTTTCCCATTCCTGAAGCTGAGTCAGAAGATACTTTTGAAAAATTGCTGCCTGGTGCTGGAGCAACCAAAGCTAAGTGTATCTGCTGTAAACGTTTGGTAGCTGTTCCTCCAGCTGTTGTATTGAATGTCATGACAAACTTGTTAATGCAGATAATATTTCCTTTAGTAAAGTTACATTACCTGTTGCTGTTCCAACAACATCTAATACTCAGAGTGTTCCTGATAACATAAGAGATTTTGTTTCTAAATCCATTAAGAAGGCTATGTCTGTTATTCCTCCTTCTAGTAAACGTAAGAAGTCTTTTAAAACTTCTCATTTTTCAGATGACTTTTTAAATGAACATTCTGATTCTGATAATGGCTCTTCTGGTTCAGAGGATTCTGTCTCAGAGGTTGATGCTGATAAATCTTCATATTTATTTAAAATGGAATTTATTCGTTCTTTACTTAAAGAAGTCCTAATTGCATTAGAAATTGAGGATTCTGGTCCTCTTGATACTAAATCTAAACGTTTAGATAAGGTTTTTAAATCTCCTGTAGTTATTCCAGAGGTTTTTCCTGTTCCTGGTGCTATTTCTGAAGTAATTTCCAGGGAATGGAATAATTTGGGTAATTCATTTACTCCTTCTAAACGTTTTAAGCAATTATATCCTGTGCCATCTGACAGATTAGAATTTTGGGACAAAATCCCTAAGGTTGATGGGGCTGTCTCTACTCTTGATAAGCGTACTACCATTCCTACGGCAGATGGTACTTCCTTTAAGGATCCTTTAGATAGGAAAATTGAATCCTTTCTAAGAAAGCTTACTTGTGTTCAGGTAATCTTCTTAGACCTGCTATATCTTTGGCGGATGTTGCTGCAGCTTCAACTTTTTGGTTGGAAGCTTTAGCGCAACAAGTAACAGATCATAATTCTCATAGCATTATTATTCTTCTTCAACATGCTAATAATTTTATTTGTGATGCCATCTTTGATATCATTAGAGTTGATGTCAGGTATATGTCTCTAGCTATTTTAGCTAGAAGAGCTTTATGGCTTAAAACTTGGAATGCTGATATGTCTTCTAAGTTTACTCTGTTTTCCCTTTCTTTCCAGGGTAATAAATTATTTGGTTCTCAGTTGGATTCTATTATCTCAACTGTTACTGGAGGGAAAGGAACTTTTTTACCACAGGATAAAAAATCTAAAGGTAAATTTAGGTCTAATAATCGTTTTCGTTCCTTTCGTCACAACAAGGAACAAAAGCCTGATCCTTCATCCACAGGAGCGGTATCAGTTTGGAAACCATCTCCAGTCTGGAATAAATCCAAGCCTTTTAGAAAATCAAAGCCAGCTCCTAAGTCCACATGAAGGTGCGGCCCTCATTCCAGCTCAGCTGGTAGGGGGCAGATTACGTTTTTTCAAAGGAATTTGGATCAATTCCGTTCACAATCTTTGGATTCAGAATATTGTTACAGAAGGGTACAGAATTGGCTTCAAGATAAGGCCTCCTGCAAAGAGATTTTTTCTTTCCCATGTCCCAGTAAATCCAGCGAAGGCTCAAGCATTTCTGAAATGTGTTTCAGATCTAGAGTTGGCTGGAGTAATTATGCCAGTTCCAGTTCTGGAACAGGGGCTGGGGTTTTATTCAAATCTCTTCATTGTACCAAAGAAGGAGAATTCCTTCAGACCAGTTCTGGATCTAAAAATATTGAATCGTTATGTAAGGATACCAACATTCAAAATGGTAACTGTAAGGACTATCCTGCCTTTTGTTCAGCAAGGGCATTATATGTCTACAATAGATTTACAGGATGCATATCTGCATATTCCGATTCATTCAGATCACTATCAGTTTCTGAGATTCTCGTTCCTAGACAAGCATTACCAGTTTGTGGCTCTCCGTTTGGCCTAGCAACAGCTCCAAGAATTTTTACAAAGGTTCTCGGTGCCCTTCTGTCTGTAATCAGAGAACAGGGTATTGTGGTATTTCCTTATTTGGACGATATCTTGGTACTTGCTCAGTCTTCACATTTAGCAGAATCTCATACGAATCGACTTGTGTTGTTTCTTCAAGATCATGGTTGGAGGATCAATTTACTAAAAAGTTCATTGATTCCTCAGACAAGGGTAACCTTTTTGGGTTTCCAGATAGATTCAGTGTCATGACTCTATCTTTGACAGACAAGAGACGTCTAAAATTGATATCAGCTTGTCGAAACCTTCAGTCACAATCATTCCCTTTGGTAGCCTTATGCTTGGAAATTCTAGGTCTTATGACTGCTGCATCGGACACGATCCCCTTTGCTCATTTTCACATGCGACCTCTTCAGCTCTGTATGCTGAACCAGTGGTGCAGGGATTACACAAAGATATCTCAATTAATATCTTTAAAACCGATTGTACGACACTCTCTGACGTGGTGGACAGATCACCATCGTTTAGTTCAGGGGGCTTCTTTTGTTCTTCCGACCTGGACTGTAATCTCAACAGATGCAAGTCTTACAGGTTGGGGAGCTGTGTGGGGGTCTCTGACGGCACAAGGGGTTTGGGAATCTCAGGAGGTGAGATTACCGATCAATATTTTGGAACTCCATGCAATTTTCAGAGCTCTCTCAGTCTTGGCCTCTTCTAAAGAGAGAATCGTTCATTTGTTTTCAGACAGACAATGTCACATCTGTGGCATACATCAATCATCAAGGAGGGACTCACAGCCCTCTGGCTATGAAAGAAGTATCTCGAATTCTGGTTTTGGGCGGAATCCAGCTCCTGTCTAGTTTCTGTGGTTCATATCCCAGGTATAGACAATTGGGAAGCGGATTATCTCAGTCGCCAAACGTTGCATCCGGGCGAATGGTCTCTTCACCCAGAGGTATTTCTTCAGATTGTCCAAATGTGGGGACTTCCAGAAATAGATCTGATGGCCTCTCATCTAAACAAGAAACTTCCCAGGTATCTGTCCAGATCCAGGGATCCTCAAGCGGAAGCAGTGGATGCAATTGTCACTTCCTTGGAAGTATCATCCTGCTTATATCTTTCCGCCTCTAGTTCTTCTTCCAAGAGTGAACTCAAGATTCTGAAGGAATGCTCGTTTGTTCTGCTGGTAGCTCCAGCATGGCCTCACAGGTTTTGGTATGCGGATCTTGTCCGGATGGTCTCTTGCCAACCGTGGACTCTTCCGTTAAGACCAGACCTTCTGTCGCAAGGTCCTTTTTTTCCATCAGGATCTCAAATCCTTAAATTTAAAGGTATGGAGATTGAACGCTTGATTCTTAGTCAAAGAGGTTTCTCTGACTCTGTGATTAATACTATGTTACAGGCTCGTAAATCTGTATCTAGGGAGATATATTATAGAGTCTGGAAGACTTATATTTCTTGGTGTCTTTCTCATCATTTTTCCTGGCATTCTTTTAGAATTCCGAGAATTTTACAGTTTCTTCAGGATGGTTTGGATAAAGGTTTGTCTGCAAGTTCCTTGAAAGGACAAATCTCTGCTCTTTCTGTTCTTTTTCACAGAAATATTGCTAATCTTCCTGATATTCATTGTTTTGTACAAGCTTTGGTTCGTATTAAACCTGTCATTAAGTCAATTTCTCCTCCTTGGAGTTTGAATTTGGTTCTGGGGGCTCTTCAAGCTCCTCCGTTTGAACCTATGCATTCATTGGACATTAAATTACTTTCTTGGAAAGTTTTGTTCCTTTTGGCCATCTCTTCTGCCAGAAGAGTTTCTGAATTATCTGCTCTTTCTTGTGAGTCTCCTTTTCTGATTTTTCATCAGGATAAGGCGGTGTTGCGAACTTCTTTCGAATTTTTACCTAAGGTTGTGAATTCCAACAACATTAGTAGAGAAATTGTGGTTCCTTCATTATGTCCTAATCCTAAGAATTCTAAGGAGAAATCATTGCATTCTTTGGATGTAGTTAGAGCTTTGAAATATTATGTTGAAGCTACTAAGAATTTCCGAAAGACTTCTAGTCTATTTGTTATCTTTTCCGGTTCTAGGAAAGGTCAGAAGGCCTCTGCCATTTCTTTGGCATCTTGGTTGAAATCTTTAATTCATCATGCTTATGTCGATTCGGGTAAAACTCCGCCTCAAAGGATTACAGCTCATTCTACTAGGTCAGTTTCTACTTCCTGGGCGTTTAGGAATGAAGCTTCGTTTGATCAGATTTGCAAAGCAGCAACTTGGTCTTCTTTGCATACTTTTACTAAATTCTACCATTTTGATGTGTTTTCTTCTTCTGAAGCTGTTTTTGGTAGAAAAGTACTTCAGGCAGCTGTTTCAGTCTGAATCTTCTGCTTATGTTTTCAGTTTTTTTCATTATAAAATTTAAACTTTATTTTGGGTGTGGATTATTTTTCAGCGGAATTGGCTGTCTTTATTTTATCCCTCCCTCTCTAGTGACTCTTGCGTGGAAAGATCCACATCTTGGGTAGTCATTATCCCATACGTCACTAGCTCATGGACTCTTGCTAATTACATGAAAGAAAACATAATTTATGTAAGAACTTACCTGATAAATTCATTTCTTTCATATTAGCAAGAGTCCATGAGGCCCACCCTTTTTGTGGTGGTTATGATTTTTTTTGTATAAAGCACAATTATTCCAATTCCTTATTTTTTATGCTTTCGCACTTTTTTCTTATCACCCCACTTCTTGGCTATTCGTTAAACTGATTTGTGGGTGTGGTGAGGGGTGTATTTGTAGGCATTTTGAGGTTTGGGAAACTTTGCCCCTCCTGGTAGGAATGTATATCCCATACGTCACTAGCTCATGGACTCTTGCTAATATGAAAGAAATTAATTTATCAGGTAAGTTCTTACATAAATTATGTTGTTTTTTTTACATTTTACAAGATGTCTCAATCTGATCCTGTCTCAGAATCTGTTGTAGGAACAGTGTATCTGTTGTAAGCTAGTGGAGATTATATCTCCAGCTGTAGTATGTAACAGTTGTCATGATAAGCTTTTCCATGCAGAAAAGGTTTCTATTAGTGCTAGTACAGTATCTGTTGTTCTTTCAACATCTAAAGTACATGATATCCCTGTTGATATGAAAAATGATATTGCTGAATGATGCGATACAGAAGGCTATGGCTGCTATACCGCCTTCAAATAAACGTAAAAGGTCTTTTAAAACTTCTCATAATACTGATGAAATTTGTAATGACCGGCAACATACTGATATATCCTCCTCTGATGAGGATCTCTCTGACTCAGAAAATCCTACTTCAGACATTGACACTGATAAATCATCTTATCTTTTAAGATTGAGTATATTCGTTCTTTGTTAAAAGTAGTGTTGATGACTTTGGATATTGAGGAGTCTGATATTAAATCTAGTAAACGTTTAAATTATGTTGATAAACTTCCTGTGACTACTCCTGAGGTTTTTCCTGTTCCTGATGCTATTTCTGATGTGATTGCTAAAGAATGGTCTAAGCCTGGTACTTATTTCGTTCCTTCTTCAAGTTTTAAAAAGTTGTATCCTTTGCCAGTGGCTAAATTAGAGTTTTGGGGAAAAGTCCCTAAGGTTGATGGGGCTATTTTTACTCTTGCTAAACGTACTACTATTCCTATGGAAGATAGTACTTCTGTTAAGGATCCTTTAGATAGGAAGATTGAATCCTATCTAAGGAAAGCTTATTTGCATTCTGGCTATATTCTCAGACCTGCCATTTCTATGGCTGATGTTGCGGCTGCATCAACTTTTTGGTTGGATAGCTTAGCACAATGGGAAAAACACTCTGATTTGCATAGCATTGTTCATTTGCTTCAACATGCTAATCATTTTATCTGTGATGCTATTTTTGATATTATCAAGATTAATGTTAAATCTATGTCTTTGGCTATTTAGCTAGAAGAGCTTTATGGCTCAAATCATGGAATGTTGACATGGTATCTAAATCTAGGTTACTATCTCTACTCTATCATTCCAGGGTAATAATTTGTTTAGTTCCCAATTGGATTCTATTATTTCCACTATTTTTTTGCCTCAAGATAAAAAGTCTAAGGGAAAATCTAAAGCTTCTAATCGGTTTCGTTCCTTTCGTCAAAATAGAGAACAGAAAACCACTCCTTCCCCTAAAGACTCTGGCTCCAACTGGAAGCCATCCTCGAGTTGGAATAAATCCAAGCCTTATAAGAAATCAAAGCCAGCCCCCAAGCCTGCGGCCCTCGATCCAGTTCTGCTGGTGGGGGGCAGATTTAAATTATTTCAAGACGTTTGTGCAGGTTCCATTCAGAATCATTGGATTCAGAATATTGTCTCTCAAGGGTATCGAATAGGTTTCAGAATAAGACCTCCTGTGAAAATGTTTTTTCTTTCTCCCGTTCCAGCAAATCCTGTGAAAGCTCAGGCCTTTCTGAAGTGTGTTTCAGATCTGGAGCTTTCAAGGGTAATTATACCAGTTCCACTTCTGGAACAGGGTTTGGGTTTTTATTCAAATCTATTCATTGTCCCGAAGAAGGAAAATTCTTTCAGACCAGTTCTGGAGCTGAAGTTTTTGAATCAATTTGCAAGGGTCCCAACTTTCAAGATAGTGACTATAAGGCTTTTCTTCCTTTTGTAAGCAAGGTCATTACATGTCCTCAATAGACTTACAGGATGTGTATCTTCACATTCCGATTGTTTGGTGTGAAATTGTGTCTATTTTACCTCACTTCCTATATGCTCTTTGCCTTCTTTATGCTCAGAGGGCTATGCTATTTGCTTTTTTTGCCAATTTTAGCATTTGCATTTTTCCCATTCCTGAAATTGCTATCTGTGGAAATAAGATATTTCTGTTTAAATGTTGTTCATTTTTTTTTACATTTTACAAGATGTCTCAATCTGATCCTGTCTCAGAATCTATTGTAGGAACAGTGTATCTGTTGTAAGCTAGTGGAGATTATATCTCCAGCTGTAGTATGTAACAGTTGTCATGATAAGCTTTTGCATGCAGAAAAGGTTTCTATTAGTGCTAGTACAGTATCTGTTGTTCTTTCAACATCTAAAGTACATGATATCCCTGTTGATATGAAAAATGATATTGCTGAATGATGCGATACAGAAGGCTATGGCTGCTATACCGCCTTCAAATAAACGTAAAAGGTCTTTTAAAACTTCTCATAATACTGATGAAATTTGTAATGACCGGCAACATACTGATATATCCTCCTCTGATGAGGATCTCTCTGAATCAGAATATCCTACTTCAGACATTGACACTGATAAATCATCTTATCTTTTAAGATTGAGTATATTCGTTCTTTGTTAAAAGAAGTGTTGATGACTTTGGATATTGCGGAGTCTGATATTAAATCTAGTAAACGTTTAAATTATGTTGATAAACTTCCTGTGACTACTCCTGGGGTTTTTCCTGTTCCTGATGCTATTTCTGATGTGATTGCTAAAGAATGGTCTAAGCCTGGTACTTATTTCGTTCCTTCTTCAAGTTTTAAAAGTTGTATCCTTTGCCAGTGGCTAAATTAGAGTTTTGGGGAAAAGTCCCTAAGGTTGATGGGGCTATTTTTACTCTTGCTAAACGTACTACTATTCCTATGAAAGATAGTACTTCTGTTAAGGATCCTTTAGATAGGAAGATTGAATCCTATCTAAGGAAAGCTTATTTGCATTCTGGCTATATTCTCAGACCTGCCATTTCTATGGCTGATGTTGCGGCTGCATCAACTTTTTGGTTGGATAGCTTAGCACAATGGGAAAAACACTCTGATTTGCATAGCATTGTTTCATTTGCTTCAACATGCTAATCATTTTATCTGTGATGCTATTTTTGATATTATCAAGATTAATATTAAATCTATGTCTTTGGCTATTTAGCTAGAAGAGCTTTATGGCTCAAATCATGGAATGTTGACATGGTATCTAAATCTAGGTTACTATCTCTATCATTCCAGGGTAATAATTTGTTTAGTTCACAATTGGATTCTATTAGTTCCACTATTTTTTTGCCTCAAGATAAAAAGTCTAAGGGAAAATCTAAAGCTTCTAATCGGTTTCGTTCCTTTCGTCAGAATAGAGAACAGAAAACCACTCCTTCCCCTAAAGACTCTGGCTCCAATTGGAAGCCATCCTCGAGTTGGAATAAATCCAAGCCTTATAAGAAATCAAAACCAGCCCCCAAGACTGCGGCCCTCGATCCAGTTCTGCTGGTGGGGGGCAGATTTAAATTATTTCAAGACGTTTAGGCAGGTTCCATTCAGAATCATTGGATTCAGAATATTGTCTCTCAAGGGTATCGAATAGGTTTCAGAATAAGACCTCCTGTGAAAATGTTTTTTCTTTCTCCCGTTCCAGCAAATCCTGTGAAAGCTCAGGCCTTTCTGAAGTGTGTTTCAGATCTGGAGCTTTCAAGGGTAATTATACCAGTTCCACTTCTGGAACAGGGTTTGGGTTTTTATTCAAATCTATTCATTGTCCCGAAGAAGGAAAATTCTTTCAGACCAGTTCTGGAGCTGAAGTTTTTGAATCAATTTGCAAGGGTCCCAACTTTCAAGATAGTGACTATAAGGCTTTTCTTCCTTTTGTAAGCAAGGTCATTACATGTCTTCAATAGACTTACAGGATGTGTATCTTCACATTCCGATTGTTTGGTGTGAAATTGTGTCTATTTTACCTCACTTCCTATATGCTCTTTGCCTTCTTTATGCTCAGAGGGCTATGCTATTTGCTTTTTTTGCCAATTTTAGCATTTGCATTTTTCCCATTCCTGAAATTGCTATCTGTGGAAATAAGATATTTCTGTTTAAATGTTGTTCATTTTTTTTTTACATTTTACAAGATGTCTCAATCTGATCCTGTCTCAGAATCTGTTGTAGGAACAGTGTATCTGTTGTAAGCTAGTGGAGATTATATCTCCAGCTGTAGTATGTAACAGTTGTCATGATAAGCTTTTGCATGCAGAAAAGGTTTCTATTAGTGCTAGTACAGTATCTGTTGTTCTTTCAACATCTAAAGTACATGATATCCCTGTTGATATGAAAAATGATATTGCTGAATGATGCGATGCAGAAGGCTATGGCTGCTATACCGCCTTCAAATAAACGTAAAAGGTCTTTTAAAACTTCTCATAATACTGATGAAATTTGTAATGACCGGCAACATACTGATATATCCTCCTCTGATGAGGATCTCTCTGAATCAGAATATCCTACTTCAGACATTGACACTGATAAATCATCTTATCTTTTAAGATTGAGTATATTCGTTCTTTGTTAAAAGAAGTGTTGATGACTTTGGATATTGCGGAGTCTGATATTAAATCTAGTAAACGTTTAAATTATGTTGATAAACTTCCTGTGACTACTCCTGAGGTTTTTCCTGTTCCTGATGCTATTTCTGATGTGATTGCTAAAGAATGGTCTAAGCCTGGTACTTATTTCGTTCCTTCTTCAAGTTTTAAAAAGTTGTATCCTTTGCCAGTGGCTAAATTAGAGTTTTGGGGAAAAGTCCCTAAGGTTGATGGGGCTATTTTTACTCTTGCTAAACGTACTACTATTCCTATGAAAGATAGTACTTCTGTTAAGGATCCTTTAGATAGGAAGATTGAATCCTATCTAAGGAAAGCTTATTTGCATTCTGGCTATATTCTCAGACCTGCCATTTCTATGGCTGATGTTGCGGCTGCATCAACTTTTTGGTTGGATAGCTTAGCACAATGGGAAAAACACTCTGATTTGCATAGCATTGTTCATTTGCTTCAACATGCTAATCATTTTATCTGTGATGCTATTTTTGATATTATCAAGATTAATATTAAATCTATGTCTTTGGCTATTTAGCTAGAAGAGCTTTATGGCTCAAATCATGGAATGTTGACATGGTATCTAAATCTAGGTTACTATCTCTATCATTCCAGGGTAATAATTTGTTTAGTTCACAATTGGATTCTATTATTTCCACTATTTTTTTGCCTCAAGATAAAAAGTCTAAGGGAAAATCTAAAGCTTCTAATCGGTTTCGTTCCTTTTCGAAGGTTCTCGATGCCCTTCTATCTGTAATCAGAGAGCAGGGTATTGTGGTGTTTCCTTATTTCGATGATATCTTGGTACTGGCTCAATTTTTTTCATTTAGCAGAATCTCACACAAATCAACTTGTGTTGTTTCTTCAAAAACATGGTTGGAGGATCAGTTATCCAAAGAGTTCCTTGATTCCTCAGACAAGGGTCACCTTTTTAGGTTTCCAGATAGATTCAGTGTCCATGACTCTGTCTTTAACAGACAGGAGGCAAATTTAATTGGTTTCTGCCTGCAAAACCTTCAATCTTGATCATTCCCTTCAGTGGCTATGTGCATTGAAGTTTTATGTCTCATGACTGCAGCACCTGACGCGATCCCCTTTGCTCCTCTTCATATGAGACCTCTACAGCTTTGCATGCTGAATCAATGGTGCAGGGATTATACTCGGATATCACAGTTGATATACTTAAATCCCAACATTCAACTCTCTCTGTCCTGGTGGTTGGACCATCATCGGATTCATCCAGGGGCCTCTTTTGTTCGTCCTTCCTGGACTGTGATTTCAACAGATGCAAGTCTCATAGGTTGGTGAGCTGTCTGGGGGTCTCTGACAGCACAAGGAGTTTGGAGTCCTCAAGAGGCAAGGTTACCAATCAATATTTTAGAACTCCGTGCTATTTTCAGGGCTCTTCAGGCTTGGCCTCTATTAAAGAGAGAATCATTCATTCATTTTCAGACAGACAATATCACAACTGTGGCATATGTCAATCATCAAGGGGGGACTCGCAGTCCTTTAGCGATGAAAGAAGTATCTTGGATACTTTCTTGGGTGGAATCCACATTCTTTCTTAATTTCTGAAATACATATCCCAGGTGTAGCCAATTGTGAAGCAGATTATCTCAGTTGTCAGTCTTTACATCCAGGGGAGTGGTCTCTACATACAGATGTGTTTTGTCATATTGTACAGATGTGGGGTCTTCCCGAAATAGTTCTGATGGCTTCCCATCTAAACAAGAAGCTTCCCAGGTACCTTTCCAGGTCCAGGGATCCTCAGGCAGAGATGGTGGATGTGTTAGCAGTTCCTTGGTTTTACCAACCTGCTTACATTTTTCTGCCTCTATTTCTTCTTCCAAGGGTGATCTCCAAGATCATATTGGAACAATCACATGTGTTTCTGATAGCACCAGCATGGCCTCACAGGTTTATACGGATCTTGTCCGGATGTCCAGTTGCCAACCTTGGCCACTTCCTTTAAGGCCAGACCTTCTGTCTCAAGGGCCGTTTTTCCATCAGGATCTCAAATCACTAAATTTGAAGGTATGGAAATTGAACGCTTAGTACTTAGTCATAGAGGTTTCTCTGACTCAGCGATTAATACTCTGCTACAGGCTAGTAAGTCTGTTTCAAGGAAGATTTATTATCGGGTTTGGAAAACTTATATTTCACTGTGTTTTTCTCATAAATTCTCTTGGCATTCTTTTAGGATTCCTAGAATTTTACAGTTTCTTCAGGATGGTTTGGATAAAGGTTTGTCTGCAAGTGTATTGAAGGGACAAATCTCTGCTCTTTCTGTTTTATTTCATAGAAAGATTGCTAAACTTCCTGATATTCACTGTTTTGTTCAGGCTTTGGTTTGTATCAAGCCTGTTGTTAAATCAATCTCTCCTCCTTGGAGTCTTAATTTGGTTTTGAAGGCTTTGCAGGCTCCTCCTTTTGAGCCTATGCATTCTTTGGATATTAAACTACTTTCTTGGAAAGTATTGTTTCTTTTGGCTATCTCTTCAGCTAGAAGAGTTTCTGAATTGTCTGCTCTCTCTTGTGAGTCTGCTTTTCTGATTTTCCATCAGTATAAGGCTGTTTTGCGGACTTCATTTAAATTTCTTCCTAAGGTTGTGAATTCTAACAAAATTAGTAGGGAAATTGTTGTTCCTTCCTTGTGTCCTAATCTCAAAAATACTCTTGAAAGATCTTTACATTCTTTGGATGTAGTAAGGGCTTTGAAATACTATGTTGAGGCTACTAAGGATTTCAGGAAGACTTCTAGTCTATTTGTTGATTTTTCTGGTTCTATGAAAGGTCAGAAAACCTCTGCCATTTTTTTGGCATCTTGGTTAAAGCTTTTGACTCACAAGGCTTATTTGGAGACGGGACAGTCTCCGCCTCAGAGAATTACAACTCATTCTACGAGATCAGTTGCCACTTCTTGGGCTTTTAAGCTTTGGTTGATCAGATTTGCAAAGCAGCAACTTGGTCTTCTTTGCATACATTTACTACATTTTACCATTTTGATGTATTTGCTTCTTCTGAAGCAGTCTTTGGTAGAAAAGTTCTTCAGGCAGCTGTCTCAGTTTGATTCAAATTTATGTGAAATTTATGAGAAAGGCTTATTTTTTTGTGGATTTAATTTTTTCAGCGGAAATAGCTGTTATTTTATCCCTCCCTTTCTAGTGACTCTTCTGTGGTCTTCCACATCTTGGGTATTTCTATCCCATATGTCACTAGCTCATGGACTCTTGCCAATTACATGAAAGAAAACATAATTTATGTAAGAACTTACCTGATAAATTAATTTCTTTCATATTGGCAAGAGTCCATGAGGCCCACCCTTTTTTGGTGGTTATGATTTTTTTATCAAAGCACAATTTTATTTCCAGTTCCTCTTTTTGTATGCTTTTTTACTCCTTATTGTATCACCCCACTACTTGGCTATTCGTTAAACTGAATTGTGGGTGTGGTGAGGGGTGTATTTATAGGCATTTTGAGGTTTGGGAAACTTTACGTCCATACGTCACTAGCTCATGGACTCTTGCCAATATGAAATAAATGAATTTATCAAGGTCTTACATAAATTATGTTTTTAATCTATTTTCTCATCATTTCCTTGACTATTGCAACTCTCTCTTCTTTGGTTTTCCAAGCTGATATCTATCTCTTTTACAATCCATAATTAATGCCATTCTGATCTTCCTTACAAGTTGTTTCTCATCTGTTGCACATCTTTGCCAATCCATTCACTGACTCCCACTAGCCTCCAGAATAAAACACACAATTTTGACCCTAACATTCAAGGCCCTCAATAATACTGTTCTCCTTAAATCTCTGAACTTCTCTCCAGATATTCTCCATCCTGTCCCCTTTGCTCTGCTCATGACCTACTTCTATCCTCCTCTCTTGCTACCGCCTCACATTCCTGTTTACCACACAATAGGGGCCTTTCTGGAGAAAATCTTGTAATCACTGCCTAGCTCCACAAGACTCTCCCCTAGTTTTCAAATTTTCAAATGCTTCTTAAAGACTCTACTGCTCTGGGACGCATACAATGTATGCTAACCTTTTTCTTAACTTAGATTCTTGACTCTTTTATCAAATCTTGAAGCACCTCAGTATGTAAGAATAAACAACCCAGCTGTTCTGTAGATTACCTTCATGTAAGGTGATTTACAACAGTGCAAATCTTGGCAGGGCCCTCTACTTATTTGATCCCTATAAATGTTACCTTGCATATTATACCTATGTTTATAGATCTACAGAATTTGTAAGCGCTCTACAAATAACTGATAATAATGATCATTAGTGAACAAGTAAGCTACTAACTAAAATATCTGATAATTGTTGTACATGTTTGCCAACACCGATACAATATTTGGAGCCTGTCTCAGTATTCAATCATGAAATGTGCCAACTTAACCAATGACATCAAGAGTAAAAAATTTAACCATAATAAAATATGTAAATAGGAATAACAGAAGCAGATTTTGATTTGTCCCTTTAAGAGTTCTAAAGACAAAGAAAAGTTTAAATAAGTCTTTGGAACAGCAATGCACTACTGGAATATAGCTAGTGGCTACACAGATATGCCTCTTGTCATTGGTTCATTGTTAACATAATTGCTATTTGCAAATGTATGGCCTTTACCTCCCTTTCCACTCTTATCTCCTCTTTGGTCCTTTTAAATGGTCATTGATTTCTGTTCCCCCCTACCAACACCAACAAGCTCTTTCATCGGACAAATGCATTTCTATGTTTTTAAGAGGTAAACAATGTCATTTGACACATGAAACATGACTTTATTTACTCAAACAGACACTTACTGTACTTGAGTAAGATACAGTTGCTTTTTATTAAATTTATTAAGGAATTATGATCCTCCCAAGACACCAAGAAATTGTATTTATGAATAACCACACTATGTGGATTTAAGATCTCTAAATTTACCAACTGAAGTATAATTATTATATGCCTTGGCATAAATATGGCCATTACCACATCTCTAGTGCATACCATAACTTAAAACAAATATATTTAAATATATTCAGAGTCATAGAAATACACTTAAAGGGATAGTAAACACCTAGAATTGTTATATAAAAAGTTGTTATGTGTAATGAACATAACTTTGCAATATCATTATTTATTTTGTCCCCTTTTCATATAATTAAAACGAAAATGCCCCCTGTTAGTTTTTCCAGGCTAACTCTGCTTCATATCTTCCCCTAATTGAATTTAGCTAATAACAACTGTGAAACAAATCACTTTATACTAACATTATGACCGGGGCTAGCTTTATCTGAAAACTCAAGCTTGGATTGGCTACTCCAAACATGGCAAATGGTGGGTGAAGTTTTTCTATTAATAAACAGTTACAGAAAAAAAAAGATTTTAATTTGTTTTAAAATGTTTAAACTTTGGATATATGTTATTCTACAGCAAGGCAACAGAATTTATTCTCAGACATGCAAGTCCGTTTAATCAGGCAAACGGTTGAAACTGACTTCCATGTCTGAGAAACGCGTTGCATGTTTTATTAACCTGACTGTATAAAAGGTTTTACTTTTATTTGGTGCAGTTTTCTCTCTAAAACCTCCGATTGATTCAGACTCATAGGGATTACTTTTAACCCTTCCAACTGAGTGGAACCCAGACTGTCTGCCAAACACAAGAGGCCAGCTAGCCCTGCACTGAGAGGGATCCTGATTGCCTGTGAAGCCCAGATGGCCTGTCAGCTGGAGGCTGTTGGGATCCAGCTTGCTCAATTAGCACTTACCCATAGTGCTTTATGCATTGTGAGTACCGTTTTGGGAATTTTTATTCTGATCAATATATGTTTTGAAACTTTCGGCACCATGAGGTGCCCTTTTTCTTTCGATTCCAGATGGTTATATTAATATACTTTTTACTCCTGTGATTACCTTGTATCTAAGCCACTGCATACTGCCCCCTTATCTCAGTTCTTTTGACACACTTGCATTTAAGCCAATAAGTGCTGACTCATAAATAACTCCACGGGAACGAGCACATTGTTATCTATATGGTACACATGATCTAGCGCTATCTAGCTGTGAAAAACTATCAAAAAGCACTAAGATAAGATAAGAGGCGGCCTTTAAGGTCTTAGAAATTAGCATACGAGTCTACATAGGATAAGCTTTCAACAAAGAATACCAAGAGAACAAAGAAAATGTGATGATAAAAGTAATAAGGAAAGTCGTTTAAAATTGCATGCTCTTTCTAACGTTTAATTTTGACTAGACTGTCCCTTTAAATGAGATTACCTTAAAACATTTATGAGTCCTGCAAAGTCTTTCACAGGATCCTGGAAAGGCATTTTATACCCAGACAGCCTTGTATCTCGCTATAGCGAGTTCCCTTCATTTCACAGGAGAGACAAACTTACGGCTAGATTTAGAGTTCGGCGGTAGATGGGCTGTTAACGCCACGCGTGTTTATGTCTAACGCACGTCATTGTTTGACTCCGGTATTTAGAGTTAAGATAAGACCATCTAACGATGCTCCTAACGCGTGTATGTCACACGCGTAATCCTGCCCGCGTTAGACAGTCTCCCATAGAGATCAATGGGAAATCAAATAAATTGCCTTTTTCACCTAACACTCGATCTCGCGAGAATACGCACAGCTCGGTCATATGACGCATACCACATCATGCACAACAATAACACGCCGCAAATGTCACAACAACAATCAATCAACAAAGCACACAAGCATTACACATTCACAAGCGGGGGAAGTTTTTATACTATTTATACGGGGAATACGCATATACTTTAAGATGCGGAAAATCGCACAATAACAACAAGGATTAAAAAATATATACATACACTAGAAACAAAATCGCATTCAATATCATTATATATTATGAAAAACATACATATACAACACTTCACGAAGAACACACCATCGCAAATTCACATTTAAAAAGAATACTTTTGGACAATGAAAGCGAAAACGAACACTATGACATCATCGCATTCTACACATTCCACAAATACCAACTCTAAATGAGCATGCGCAAATTAACACACCTAATACACATTGAAATAATATTAATTGCTAATAAAGCACAACTGAACACTAATTACAATGGAAATTGGGACATCATTAAACATTTACACAGGGTATATAAGCACCACACAAGCATGGCTTCTTTGACTGTGTTGCTGGTGGGTCTTTTGAGATTTAAGAATAGAGAGTTAGAGATTTTTTGAGAGTGAGTTAGTGTTAGCGTGAGAGAGTCAGTTGGTAGTGTTAGCGTGAGAGAGTCAGTTGGTAGTGTTAGCGTGAGAGAGTCAGTGAGTTAGTGGGAGTTAGTGGGAGTGGGAGAGAGTCTGTTAGTGGGAGCGTGAGTGAGTTAGTGGGAGTTATTAGTGATAGTTGTTAGTGTGAGCGTCAGTTAGTGGTAGTTAGTGAGCGTTAGTGGGAGTGTTTGTTATTGAGAATTAGAAGTAGTGTGAGTTAGCGAGCGAGTGATTTATCTGTACACTTAACACATACACACACACACACACATTCAATACATACATACACTTATCAATAACACTACATACACTCCATACCCCCTACCCCCTCATACTACACTCCATACCCCATTCCTTGTAGTCCCATTCCCTTTCATCCCATTTACTCTTATCCCATACCCCATACCCATCCCATACCCATCCCCTAGTTACATTTAGTTTACATATCCTCCTTTTAGTCTTATTCTTTCGTTTATTTAAATACTCCTTACCCTCTTTGTTTTGTTTACATCCCTCACACTTTAAGCACCTTTTTTGTCTTTTTAGTTCTTTATTTTGACCCCCTTTCATTTCATCACACTCACTTTTTGTTTGATTATTTGGGGTTTAGTTTAGGGAGGAGATGGAGGCCAGGCAGGGGACAGGTAGAGGGGGGAGTAGAGGGAGGGGGAGAGGAACAGGCAGGAGGGGGGGCAGGACGCGGGGGGGGAAGCGGTGGGTGGACCCAGCCACTTGGTTCAAGATGACCAAGTGGCTGGGCCCAGTGGCGGTCAGAGTAGGGCTTCACAGTCCGGGAAACAGAGGGCATCGTCACAGGGGAAGGCCAAGGCGACTAGGGAGGCGAGGTTTACGATGGAGGAGAAGGAGGCCCTCGTAGAGGCCTATATGGCCAGGCATAGGATTCTGCAGCACCAGAAGACTACCCCGACTGACAGGAGGAGGCTCTGGAACGAGATTAGGAATGCAGTCAATGCAGTGGGTGGCCGGAACCGGGATATGGATTCTATAAAAACATCGGTACTCCGGGACTGTAAACTTGAACTTAAAAAAAAGTTAAGCCTGGAGGCCCGACATGCCGCAGGGACCGGTGGCGGCCCTGCCCTTGAAATGGAGTACTGCAGATGGGAGGAAATGTTGCGGCCCAGCATCTCCGAGGTGGAAGTAGTCGGTATCGGAGGAATCGATACCGGGAACCTGCCACTCTCATCTGACGGTAAGCTCATTGAACAATAATTTCACATACGAATGTATTTCAATGGACACTATACGCAAACATTTACTTTCATGATTGAGGTAGCGAATACAATTTGACAAAACATTCAAATGTACTTATATTACCTAATTTGATTCATTCTTGAGATATATTTAATGAAGAAATAGCCATGCACACGGTGAAACAATCACAGGAGGCAGCTATATTCAGCTAACAATCAGCATCTTATAAGCATATTTAGATATGCTTTTCAGCAAAGAATATCCAGAGAATGAAGCTAATTAGATAAGAAAAGTACATTCGAAAGTTGATACTAAATGTATGCTTCTAAATCATGAAAGATAAAACATTGGGTTTCATGTGTTAAGGATCAGATTAATGCTATTACGCTGTTTACCACGCATTCTATTACTTTGCGGTTACATCAGTATCTAGGCTATAGGTTAGGTGTGCATTTAAACAGACTGAAAACAAACGCAAAAACATTCACATTGACCAGATATCACAAACACGGTTTAGAAAAAGCGGAATCGTATTGATTGTTTGTTAGATTTCAAAGTGGATTAATGATTCTGCATTTGTAATTGTATCGTAAGCTAAGTCATTTAAACCTTGATTTGCAAATATGCTAATATATATATATTTTTTTTTTATTTTTTATTTATATACAGAGTCTGGGGACGAGGCAGCACAGCCTCCTGCATCTCCCCGGGATGAGAGTGGTGGTGAGGAATTCCCACTTCGGAGGGAAGAGGCCCCCCGTGACGAACAGCGCACGGGAGATGATGAAGAGGCCCCGGAAGCACAGGAGGATCCCGCTGAACCCGCGGAACCCGCGGAACCCGAGGTCCCTCAAAGACCCGCACTCCGCCGTGCACGGGCACCCCCGCCGTGCACGGGTTCAACAGGCACAACAAGAAGAAATAGCGGAGGTGCGGGTTCTACTGGAGTACATAGACCAGATGCGTACCTCCCGGATAGAAAACATAGAAGGACGACGCAGAATACTTGATGGGCAGAATCAAATAATTCAAGGCCAAAATGAAATAATCAATATACTGAATAGAATACAAGAAGGACAAACAAGAATGTTTAATCTACATCAGGAAATGTTCACATTTTTCCGGGAGGGCGCATGCTGGTCTACCTCCTGTTGCTGGGCCTCTTGTTGCTGGGCCTCTTGCTGCTGGGCCATCTCCTCCTGCCGGCCCATGTCATCCTCCTCCTCAGCCATCTACTCCTCCTCCTCCTCAGCCATCTACTCCTCCTCCTCCTCAGCCATCTACTCCTCCTCCTCCTCAGCCATCTTCTCCTCCTCATCCATCTTCTCCTCCTCCTCAGCCATCTACTCCTCACCTTGGTCGTCCCAGTACTCTTCCTTCCACTCCTCCCACAACAGCTCCAAGGAGGACTCTTCGGAGTCGGCAGTTGCCTCTCCCAGAGCCTCAGCCCCGTGGGAAGAGGGGAAGGAAGAGGAAGTAAGTATTTTTTTTCCATCTTCAAATATTTTTTTTTGTGTAATGGATAGGTATGTGATGATGTGGTTTTCATACACTTGTGGACCACACTCTGTATATAATCGACTTCTATGGGACCCGGGTCCATGGAGGAAGATTCTTTGCAGAGTGTGGGTTATAAGTGTGTGAAAACCACATCATCACATACCTATCCTTGTTCATGATATTGATTGGTTTCTGTGATGTGATGTCCAAACTGTTTTCCCGAATCGCTAACTAAATTACCATAACAATTATCCATGATGGCATATTACTGTTTGAATGCCAATAACACAGCTTAAAGGGACAGTCAGAAAATTATTGATTACAAAGAAAACACTGTATTACGCATTATAAAGTTTGAAACAACAAACATGGAGAAATACATGTGTGACTTATGTGCTTACCCTTGTATCTATGACTATGAAAAATGACCACTTATTTGTTGTTCTGACTTAACAACATTTTAGATATCAATGATCAATACATGGTCAATAATATGCTGTATGAGCACAAGGTTTTACATATACAAATGCTATCCAAATGCCCTCTAGTGCTCAAATTGTATAATGATTACAAGCACTCTTCAAGATTTAAGAAATGAGCACACCAACCTCATAGGTTTAGAGAGCAAATGTAAATAAACCCAGACAAATGTTCAATTGTTGATAAACATTTGATATCCTTGATATTACAGAATTGACTTTTCGAATAATGTTTTAAATTTTTTTTTTCTAAACTGTCCCTTTAACAACATTACATATGCTAACACATATTTTAAGCTTGTTGGTATATCTACATGTACTTTGTAAAAAAAAAAAATTTTAAATAACATTTATATTGACGTGTTAAATAAAGTCTATTTTCTTTAAGAGACATTATTGTGTTAATATTTTATTGTAAAGAATTTTTTTTTAACAATGAATATGGTTTAAAGTCCTTTTAGGAGTGGGGGGGGGGGAAATATGCTAACAAAAATAAATTTGAAGATTAAACTATGTGGATCTCATACATGATACAAAAAACATTTGCATTCAAGGGACAGTATCCTATATTTTTTACATAACTGTATGTAATAGACACTACTACAAACAACAAGATTAACATATACTGATATCAATATTAAAAAGCTTCAAACACTTGCAAATAAAATAGGGTTAGCTATATTGAAAATATAGATGAACCACCATTACAAACCGTAAAACAACACAATACCCCATCATTAACATATGAAAAGACCCTTTACACAAACTGGACAAAGCTGGAGATGGTACTCACATGAAACTCATTGGCTTTGCGAGGATTAAGAAAATTACTTACATTTTATTACAACACAAGACAAAATAAACCGATTGGTTAAACAATGGACTATCTAACTAGAGACAAAATCAAATATTTTTATTTATAATGTGAGTGTCTAATGAACCTTTCATAAAATATACAACGAAATTACATTTAGAAGAAGTCGGCATCATATATTTAGCATATGATAAATGCATATTGATTACTTTATTCAAACACAATAGCGCATATTTATTAATTAGATATGTTCAATATTAAACACAACAGTAATTTTTCAGAAAAAGGAACATTGTTGACAAACATATTAAACATGGACTGGAGAGATTTGCACTTGCCTATAAATATCCTATGCATGAAAACATTTTGCTTTCGTTCGTTGATTCAACCAGACATCCAGCAAAAGAGAATGTGTTGGTCTTTATCAGCTACGGGTCAACAATGTAACATGATGCAAATAATACATATTCGCAAGCTTTGTAAAATTGCATGCAGTCACAAACGTTTTTAACGTGCACAAATATTGCGGGACTACGCAATCCAATCACACGTTTTTTTACCTTTACATGTGCCGTCTTAACATGGCGCTTCCTTGATCACGTAAGAACGCCATCCAATGAAAGGCACATTATTGATCACGTAAGAACGCACAAAAAAAAAAGGCGCATCCTTGATCGCGTCAAAACGCAATCCAATAAAAGGCATATTCCTGATCACGTAAGAACGTCAGTCAATACAAGGAATCATTGGACAGCCTGGCAGGTGACGTCTTAAGCAACATGGCGCATCCGAGATCATTGAAAAAACGCAGACAATACAAGGACTCAGTGACATCTTGGCATATCACTAAGAAACGTATTTATATTTTAGGAACTAGTATGTGTGTAGATTGCTATCTAGGAATGTCACCAAATCATGAATCATCTTTTCGGACTTGACTGTCCCTTGAACTATAGCTATGGTGTATATCTTTAACATTTAAAAGATACACATGAGAAATACATATGCCATTGATGTTTTAAGATATGTTTGGATTGTTGTTGAATAACAATAGTTATACATGTATTGATTAAACGTGTCATTTATTCAAGTTTAATTATTGTCAGCCTACCGATAGCCATATATGGGAGGAGATGTATTTTGTTAACATATTAGTTAACTAATATTCATCATCTACATTATTTGCATTACACACAGAGATTGATTTGGTTACACTTTGACAATAATATAGATTTGAAAATGAAATACAGGTGCTGTCAACATTACAATAAGATTGTTTATTAATAAAACTATATGTCCTTGTTCTTGTAAAAAGGACAAAAACGCTTTACAAATGGAAATACATTCATTTACAATAGTGGATCAACATCACTTAAAGGGACATTATTTTGTTTTTAAAAAGAGCATACACATAGTCAATACTATTTAAATAAAATTAACACTTTACAGGGATTATATCATTGTATCAATACTCAGATCATTTGGTAAAGGTGCATCAATTCATGCAGAGTTTATAAATACACACATGGATCTGAACATTTAAATATACATATATACACAAATACAAAAATATATATACATATATAAAGAAATTACTCTGCTAATCATAATCAGGCAATGATAGAGCTAAGAGAAAATAATATAAACACAAATAATAAGATTACATTGGAGATGTTAATCTTAAAGTCATTTACTATTGTCTTACATATATGATTTCATTATAACAAATATATTTGTTAGGTCCCTTTAAGGATAAACAACATAAACTAGAGCTTTCAAAAAATAACAGGAAGAATGAGGACAAAGATTTGTGAAATAAAATGTATTTTATTAGTATGTAAGAAAACATACACAACGTTTATAAATAATCTTGTAAAAATAAGGAATATATGAGCCATATGACAAGGGTAACACAGTGCATCACAGTCCATGAAGAGAGTTGCCAAGGGCCACCATAGCCCCATTGGAGACACATGGCAAGGTAACACAGTGCATCACAGTCCATGAAGAGAGTTGCCAAGGGCCAGCATAGCCCCATTGGAGACACATGGCAAGGTAACACAGTGCATCACAGTCCATGAAGAGAGTTGCCAAGGGCCAGCATAGCCCCATTGGAGACACATGGCAAGGTAACACAGTGCATCACAGTCCATGAAGAGAGTTGCCAAGGGCCAGCATAGCCCCATTGGAGACACATGGCAAGGTAACACAGTGCATCACAGTCCATGAAGAGAGTTGCCAAGGGCCAGCATAGCCCCATTGGAGACACATGGCAAGGTAACACAGTGCATCACAGTCCATGAAGAGAGTTGCCAAGGGCCACCATAGCCCCATTGGAGACACATGGCAAGGTAACACAGTGCATCACAGTCCATGAAGAGAGTTGCCAAGGGCCAGCATAGCCCCATTGGAGACACATGGCAAGGTAACACAGTGCATCACAGTCCATGAAGAGAGTTGCCAAGGGCCAGCATAGCCCCATTGGAGACACATGGCAAGGTAACACAGTGCATCACAGTCCATGAAGAGAGTTGCCAAGGGCCAGCATAGCCCCATTGGAGACACATGGCAAGGTAACACAGTGCATCACAGTCCATGAAGAGAGTTGCCAAGGGCCAGCATAGCCTCATTGGAGACACATGACAAGGTAAAAGAGTGCAACAGGCACAACAATAAACTGATAAAAAGGCCAAATGGCAACAATATAAATACTAATTCAACATGTGGACGGAGGATTATTATCTGCCACCATGGAGCATATCCAGATCCTCCACTTACTGGTCATCATCTTCATTGTCCTGTGCATGTCCAGCTCCAGATTCAGGCCTTGAACGTAATAGCATAATTTCACGCAGAGTCAAGTCCTGATCCGGAGCTGGGCCTGCATGGTGTTGTTCATCCCTCTCAGGACATCTGCGTTCCTCAACACGGCCTGCTCTACTCTTGCTATCCCTTCTAGCATGAGCCATGCTGAGTCACAGCCTAAAATAAAATAAAATTAAATATTAAGGATAATTACACAACAGAATAAAATATTTTAATACATACATTGTCATCATAAAGAAAAATAATTATTTACATAAATTATTTTTCATATATTCTTTACACATGAATTAGGTTATTCAGACAGACAGAAATCATTAAAGGCTCATGTTACTCAAACATGTTGTCCCCTTTAATTGTTTTTAGATGATCCACTTATACAGCTTGAGTGTATCAAATCTTGTTAAAGGATTTACATTGTACTTACATCAGCAATTTAAAAATTCAATTTAGACTGTGGTAGGCACACCTATCCTTAAACATTTTGGCATTGAGGACAAGCTGTGTAAACATAGCAACCAGAAGAAATTAAATTCCCACTGGGTTAGACAAGAGATAATGTATCCACATTTGGACATAAAATTTTGGATCCAAGTAGTGGTGTTTGGTATATGTAGTGATATCCAATTAAAGGGACAATGAACCTAAATATTTAATGGACTGATTCAGATAGAGAATGACATGACAAATCTTTAGAAATTACACATATTCATTATATGTTTTAATTGTCAAGCTATATTTTGAATGCAAGAATGTTGGTTTTTATGGAAGCCAATATTTGTTGATGAACTTTGTTTGTGCATGCTGGTTGATGGATACATTCATCCAACAATAAAGAAATGATGGCCACATTTATTTTATTGTTTAAACTAATTATAGGAATAAGTTGTTTTCCATAAATATATCAAGAGAATGACGAATAATTCATAAGAGTATTCTATTATACATTGGCTTAACATTGCATGCTGGATTTGAATCACAATTTAACCAATTTAACTTCACTGTACCTTTAAGTATCTTATAAAGTGTATTTAGAATGATACTTACAGCTGTGCCTGGGAAGGACAATCTGACACCCAGGACAATGAAGGTTTAAACAGGGGGAGGGATGGGATTGGCTTGGGGAGGGATGGGAATGGCTTGGGGAGGGATGGGAATGGCTTGGGGAGGGATGGGAATGGCTTGGGGAGTGGTGAGCTGCTGCTCCAGGGTAGGCCGTACAGCTGGGGAGTGGGGAGTTTGGGTCTGGACAGCTGTACGGGCCAGAATACGGGGAGAGCGGCGAAGGGGGGTGTATGGGCGTTTTTTGGGAGGGACAGGATATGAAATATGGGAAGGGCTGGCAGTGGTCGGGGCATGGACATGAGTTTGGTGATGGGAAGTGCTCTGGGTGTGTGCAGAGGTGTGGCCATGGTCAGGGGTGTGTGCACGGGGAGGGGTCTGTGACTGGGCAGGGGCGGAATCCAGATGACCAGAAGTGGTGGATCCATCTGAAAATGTAAAGAAAATATATTAACATCTCATACATCCTGACATCAAATCAACGCATTTCAAATTGATTATGTTTTCAATATACTTCGAAGTGTGTTTGAATCTGTAAACTATTCTGAAATGAGGATATGGTATCTATATAGGCACTCAGATGAATCTCAATGACTGTCTGTACAATGTGAAACTTATTATTGTGTTTTGGCATGGAATATGCATGTGACATAATGATGGCATGAATTATATATTCTTAAAAAAATATATACAAGCAGATTTTCATGCTGCCTGATATAGAAAGGGGGCAGTAGTGTATTTGAACAGACAAATAATATTCCTTTTTAAAGGGAAAAAGCTGTAGACTTTGAATGTCTTCAATAAAATGATTTCAAACTAAGAAACATGTTGGAAACATGATAGATATATTTCACATACCATCAGACTCCAAGGCAGCCTCTTCCTCCTCCATCCCACATGTGACATCAATCTCTGTAAAACATAACATGTTGTGTACACCTTAAGATCAGATATTATAACATATGTTACTGTTGCTCAAATACGCACATCAATGTTGCATTAAAGATATACACACACAAAGTTATGATTTACATCATTTTGATGGAGCATACAAATGACAATAGATTTGTTATTGTCATAAATCAGAATATTAATGTATTGTTTGTCTTAATGTTAAATTCATAAAAGCATAGTACATAGAACATTTAAGATTTCTCATGTGTGTATCACTTGATGACTGTTGTCAAAAAAACAAATAGAAAAAAACATATGTTAGACATCTTATGAATAACAAATGTGTAGACTAATAAAGTAGAAATTATTAATCGCTCAATATAAAAAATAAATATATAAACAGAAGATAAATTCTATGTTTTTTTATAATGTTATGCTTCATCGGAATCATGATCATAATATTGATTAGCAATACACCTTCAATTACATATAAATGAGTCAATGGACTTACCAGGAGACCGCAAAGGCGGCTCTATGTCACTGCTGGATTCCTGTGGGCTTCCCACACCAACTCTCTCTATGAATGATATAGATATATATTATTAAACACATTTTGGATATCACTAAATCACATCTGTCTAGAATTTTAACATTAATCAACTTTAAATTGTGAAGAATAGAGCAGTCATTACACCAGAAAATGCTTGATTGAATCAAGGGGATTCTGTAAACATATCTGTATTGAACATATGTTTAATGTCAGACTACATTAGACATCAAATTCATCTCAGATGCTGCTATTGCATATCTAAATATACCCAATGATCAATGTTCTTAACCCTTTAAGGACACAGCTTTCACTTAGCTCAATTGTTTTATGACGGAATTATTCCGTCATATGTCCTTAAGAAGTTACAAGAATACACACAAACCACATATTGAGGAGCATCTGTTGACAAATCTAAACAAACATGTGTCACATCGACCCATTATTTCAATGTACAGTAATCTTGTTTAGGACACAACACATAATTATCACAATACATAACAAACTTGATTATTACAAATATGTAATCATGGTGCTGTTAGAGTATGCAGATATCTATAAAGTAACTCCAACAGATAATTAGATTTATATATCAATAGTTTTTAATAAAAATAATGTAAAGATGAATTAATCTATTTTGTCTTAAAGGGACACTGACATGATTAATTTAAATAATTGATTTCTATGTTCAAAATGTAAAAACTGATTTAACATTGACTCCTATTATAATTAGAATGTTGTTCGATATTAATCTTAAAGGCAGATAAGGAATATTGGATTCAATAAATATTGTTTGTTGAAGGTATCCACCAATCATCAATATAAACCCAGGTTGGTCAACAAATATTTAGATGCACATAAACGTACTTTCTTTATTTTAAACTACATTTAGCAATAGAATATGTCACATATGATGATAGTATTATATTTTATGTTTATTAATATTGCATACTGTATGTGAAAGACAATATTAATAATTGTAGCTCAGTATCCCTTTAATCTAAAATTAAATAGATTCCACAATGTTGTTGTTTGTTAATGAATTATCTACTCCATATGTTGATGTAATGAATGGTATTGAGCATGCAATTAAAATCAAATATGTTATTTAAGGATATCCGAATAATTATATAATTTTCATCTATTAAATAGACATTACATATAAATATTGAACAATGTGTATTTAGTATGTAATGTTCATTCCATGTTTCTAAGACAAATGTCAATTAAAATGAGACATACCATACTGTGACAAGCCCTGGCTTGAGGATCCAGCAGCCACATCCATATCTGTAATATATTAAATGAGGATTGCATATCATTAATACTAATCATGCCATGTTTAAAATATTTACATTAATATCAAATCAATAGAAAAATATTAATCCTTTGGTAGTCCCATGAGTTAATATTTTCCGCAATTAAATTAATGATAAATATATCCTGGACTCTTATTTTCAATCAGTTGTGTTGTTTACTGTATCTTTAAGAATATCTGCTTGTTATTACATAATCATCAATTGATGGCCATATGTTATAATTTATTAGTATTATTCGTTTTTTATTAGATATAATATTTAAAATAAGAATACTGTATTCTTCACTAATCTAAGAATTTCCATTTAATTTTTAACAACATGTATAAAGCAATGCCACTTTCCGCAAACCCATGTTAACGTGGATGAGAAATGCCATTTTCGCGATCATTGCGCAATGATTCCAAGCGGAATTACGCATCCGTCATTTGAACAACATGTATAAAGCAATGCCACTTTCCGCAAACCCATGTTAACGTGGATGAGAAATGCCATTTTCGCGATCATTGCGCAATGATTCCAAGCGGAATTACGCATCCGTCATTTGAACAACATGTATAAAGCAATGCCACTTTCCGCAAACCCATGTTAACGTGGATGAGAAATGCCATTTTCACGATCATTGCGCAATGATTCCAAGCGGAATTACGCATCCGTCATTTGAACAACATGTATAAAGCAATGCCAATTTCCGCAAACCCATGTTAACGTGGATGCGAAATTACATTTCCGCTCTGTGATGCATATTCTGTAGAGCGCAAGAAACATCATTCCTATTTCATGTGTCAATAATCTAAAATCAGATATCTAAACATCATATGTAGTGTATGTTGTGAGATCTGTATAGGTTTAGTATCTGACTAAATACACATTTTTGATTTTTAAAATTATAAATATTATATGAAGTTGGATAATTACCTGGTTCAGATTCTCCATCTCCTCCCAGGCCACCGGACGGAGAAGCATCTGCCCTGTCCCCCGCGTCAGGACTTTGAGATTCCGCAGCTGGGAGGGAAGAAGAGGAGGCCGAGGATGGCGAGGATCTAAATCTTTTGGGGACCCGGAGATTGAGGAGCTTGCATAAAGTCACCTCATAAGGGAGTAGGTACAGTTTCCGCGGGGCCTTTCTTTGGCCCCCTCTTTTACGGGCTTGTACCCAGTCCCTTATGAGGTTGACTTTTTTCGATAAACGCAACCTCATATCTCCGAATCTCCTCATGATCTGATCCTGGGTCCTCTGGACGTCACACACCAATCTAACCGCATTGGTGATAGACTCCCAGAGGGCCTTCTTAACAGGCGCATCTGTCGAGCTCCTCTTGTTCCCAAACAGCTGGGGATAAAAGTCCTTGACGGCGTGGACCAGTGCAGCGCTCTCCTCCTTGGTGAACCTGGGAACTGACATGCCTGCTGGGTTGTCCAATAAATATATTATAATAATATAAACTGCCTGCAGGCATTAGAGAACTGACAAAGATGGCAACGTGTAATGGACTTTTATATGGTGAAGTAAACATGAGATGCACCATGGGACAATTTATCTGTACATCTGATTGGATAAAAGTTTGAAATATTGTTATAATGTCTGTGAGACCATCCTGACTCAAGTTGTGTTTGTGTGATGAACTCTGATTGGCCGTTCCTTAATGTTTCATATCTTAGTAACTTCCTTACACATACCGCTTGGTGGTGCTGTAACTTCATTTTTCATGTAGACTTATTTGTAACTCATGGGCCTGTCATGCGGATATGTGTGACGCAGATTTAATATCCGGGATCCGTGAAATATTAATGATTAAATACTCTTTAAAATCTAATCCTGTCACATTATTAATGTTGTAGACATTTCTCGGTTTAATAACGGTCTGTTTCTTTAATACAAATACACATTTAATATTGTATGTCTTTATTGTTCTTTAAATAAATTGATTGTGAAGTATTGACATTGCTCTATTAAATGTATTTATAATGCACATTGATTGTGTGCTATTGCGTGACATTACACTAATGTTTAAATATGCTAATCTGGTGTTTGAAGATGCGTTTCCCACGCAATATTTATTAATGTTAAAATTCCGGTTAGAATGTCAGTAACTTGGATAATCTGTTTATAAATGTTAAACTACAGCTTTGTTATTCGCAAATAAACCTTGAGCTTGTATTTCTCTGAAGTGCTCATATATGTTATTGTGCAATGGCGTATTTAGTTTTAAAGAGACATTACAAACAAACAATTGTATCAAATGATCTGTAGAGATAGAAGATTGTTTAGACTTTAAACTGTAAATCATTTTCTCTTAGTATTTATATATCCTCAACAGAAGAAATTTAAATGCACATGGTTGAGCCAATCACATAAGGCATCTCTGTGCATCCACCAATCTTCATCTACTGAGCCTATCTCGATATGCTTTTCAAGCAAAGTATGTCAAGATAGGAAGAGAAGTAAATACACTCTTTAAATCTCTTAAAGGGACACTGTCCAAACAAATTTACCATTGGTGATTGAGCATGAAATGTTAATCAACTTTATTATTTAATACGATTATCAAATGTTAAGTTATCTTGTTATGTTTCTTTGCAAATCAATAATGATATTTTATATTACGGACAATTGTTTAATAAAAACCTGGGTTGTCCTTGACGATTGTTGCATCAATTATTCCAAACAATCAAGTTCTGTCCAGAGTACTGAAGCAAATAAATTAGCTATTTACTGCCTTATTTCTAAAGTAATGATAGCAACATCACAATGAGCATTCATAATATGAGACAAGTTTTAAAGTTGATTAAAATAGAATACTCATTCAGAATGTATAAATCATTGTTTTTTTAAATGGCTACCTTTAAGTATATTTTGATTTCATGTCCCTTTAAATAAACATTTAACAATAATGCTTAATATATCATAAACCTAGGCACCTTCATTTTGCTAAATGAGTCTAACATATGAGTAAAGCAAATTTAGATGAACTTCTAGATTGTTTTACACACTGACTGAAATATATTTATTAAATGATGTCTTTTTTAGCCTTCAGCGTAGAGGGACATTAAGCTATATGTTATGTATGCATTTAGTATAATAATCTTATATTTGACCAACTTAATATGTTTTGTTATTCAATCATTATATTGTAATTATATATATATTCGTGGATTAAATACATCTCTACATAGGCTATTTTGATGCTGATTGTTGTTTGCATATAGATGCCTTATATCATTGACTAAGATATGTGCATTTATTTGTATTTTAACAAGTATATTTAAAGACTGAATGTAATTCTATAGTACATTCTAAATATGTTTAAATTCTTGTATGATATTTGTTACAATGTATACAAAATATACATTTTGAATGACCCCTTTAAGGACACAAACATATTGTATTTTGATTTAAGATTGACAAAATAAACTAAAGGGGAAATTACATTCTATATAGATATTTGATGTCTAACCCAAGAGGTAAGATTGTAATAAATACATAATATTACTAAGTATAGTTAAATGACTCCACTAGAAAATTACATAGATTAACCTGGCATCCAATAACTAATTTTGTAAAAATATCAAGTTAAATGACCTACCATTTATAAATGTAATAATTGTAAAATATTTTCTAATAATGTTTTGAGATACCTAAGGAAGATACATGATCTTATACAATTCTTTTTACATTCAACAACACTGTCACTTTCATGTAATTGAACCACTTCACCTTATTAAATGTTAAAACAATCATAATATTAATACATATCCTAAATATTTTTAATATATACTTTTTAAATATAAAAGCATTGAAGAATCTGACTCCCCAATTAATGTTAAAAGATATATTTTAATATTCTCTGAAGATTTTTATTTTCTACTATTAATGCATTATTTTCTCTTATGCATGTGCTTGTCAAATAGCCAACTACCAGTCATGGGAGTCCAAGTTTTATTTATTTACAGATTATATTGATATATATTAGAATCTGTTAAAAATAAACATATATTTAATTGAAAATAATTAAATATTCCAGGAAGTCATCAGATGCCAATCTGAAATGACAAATAATAAAAATGGAACAAAGTTAATACACACGTTGTAAAATATTCATAAAATACATTTAAAATCATATGGTGTCTATGCTCTAACTTTGATCAACATTTTTTAAAGATAATCATTACATTGATTTTAAATTAATGAAATACATACACCATTATATTGTTGATTAAAAATTATATTTAAATATCAAAAATTAAAATTATACATAATAATGTATATCACATGTAAACAATATATGTATGCTGAACATAAATGTAATATTTCATGTCCATTCAAATACCTCTATATCAACTATAATATGTATTCCTTTTTCTGATTGTGATCCCTAAATATCTAATTATGAACTAAATATGACTAATGTATGTAAGCTACTAATAGTCTACAGTCTTCACTAGCATGCATTGGTACACCAACCTGGACAATGCATGGTCTTTGAAAGTCAATTCAGGGGTAAACAGTTGATCTTCAATAGGTGTCTTATTCATCAGTTCATTAAATAGAGGACTGGGAAATACCATCTAAAAAAGTACAATCATCTAAGTGTCTGATTGTGATCCCTAAATAACTAATTATGAACTAAATATGACTAATGTATGTAAGCTACTAATATTCTACAGTCTTCACTAGCATGCATTGGTACACCAACCTGGACAATGCATGGTCTTTGAAAGTCAATTCAGGGGTAAACAGTTGATCTTCAATAGGTGTCTTATTCATCAGTTCATTAAATAGAGGACTGGGAAATACCATCTAAAAAAGTACAATCATCTAAGTGTCTGATTGTGATCCCTAAATATCTAATTAAGAACTAAATATGACTAATGTATGTAAGCTACTAATATTCTACAGTCTTCACTAGCATGCATTGGTACACCAACCTGGACAATGCATGGTCTTTGAAAGTCAATTCAGGGGTAAACAGTTGATCTTCAATAGGTGTCTTATTCATCAGTTCATTAAATAGAGGACTGGGAAATCACATCTAAAAAAGTACAATCATCTAAGTGTCTGATTGTGATCCCTAAATATCTAATTAAGAACTAAATATGACTAATGTATGTAAGCTACTAATATTCTACAGTCTTCACTAGCATGCATTGGTACACCAACCTGGACAATGCATGGTCTTTGAAAGTCAATTCAGGGGTAAACAGTTGATCTTCAATAGGTGTATTATTCATCAGTTCATTAAATAGAGGACTGGGAAATACCATCTACAAAATAGAAAATCATCTAAGTGTCTCCAATAGGATGTCTCCACAGCCTTATTCTATCAAATAGTTTGCACTTACCATGTGAACATGTATTTGTATGGTTTTCAAGGTCAGCAGAATTGAAATATAATGCCAGACATGATCCCATTGGTATACTTCAATTTCAATCTTGGCTTTTTCCCCACTGTCAGTCTTGGAAATCTTCACTGTCAGGCTTCAAATTGTTCCCTTTCAGTCTTTAGATTAAGTCATCTCCCTAATGTAAGAAATTATATATAAAGATTTCATACAAGTGTGTGAATCAGTTCTGTACCCCTCTCCCACCCCCCATTTCATAATAAATATCTATCACTAGCTTACTAAGCCTGTGTATGAACCTGTGTTATTTTCTATCAAGTGTGAAGATGAGTCATATTGAGCAGAACAAACCTCTGTGTGACATTGAACCATAGTCATTCTAGAGTATCCCTTTCTGATTATGTACATTTTAAGTAATGTGTAAACAAAGTTATATTTTTTTAAATGTATGCCATATGATGTATTTGTGTACAAATCATGCCAGCAACAGTCCATACATTTCTACTTACCATCTGATGTCCTCTTTAAAAACCAGGTGGCAAAGACTCGCTATAGGACCCAATGCCCAGAGCATCACCTATATTATGAGAAATAAAGATTATTCTAACATTTGATCAATACTAACATGTTTGCACAATTCTCTACTTGTCATTTCCCTAGAGTTCACATCTATTGAAAATACTCCAGTGTAACTTCTATTATTTACCGTCTAAAGTGGCGGTTGATGACGTCTGCTCTGACATCAAGTCCCTCGTCCTGGAATTCCCCCTCTAGAACAGGATCATCCTCCTCATCTCTGAGGAGGTCTCTGTCCACCGGGACGGCCTGCAGCATCCCAGCCCGCTGTGCAATATTATGCAGGACGCTACAGGCTACAACGATCTTAGCCACCTTCTTTGGGTTGTACTGGAGTGCTCCTCCAGAACGGTCCAGGCACCTGAATCTCATCTTCAGGAGCCCGAACATCCTTTCAACCACCGCCCTGGTTCTCTTATGAGCCCTATTGTAGCGCTCCTCAGACACATCAGTTGGGCTACGCAAGGGGGTAATGAGCCAAGGCCGGCTCATGTACCCAGAATCACCTATAAATTTAGAACAGAACATAATTCAAACAGAATACTTAAACTAGTATATTGTTGTATAAATATATTTGTTAAAAACCATAATCCATATTAAAAGTTGTCAGAAAGATAAAAAAAAATAAAAAAATTTATATATAAATCTGTATCTTGGCATTTCATCTAAGACATGCTACATATGCGTATTTCTCCTAAACCAAACCTTGTGTAAAATGCTAACTACATGGTTACATTGCATTCTCTATCTGAACACTTAAGGTAAGACATGCTACATATCTGCATTTCAATAAAAATAGACATTAGCAGAAATAGACAATGACAGGGTTAAATTGCATGAGCTAATATCTTGCCTTTTCATATATGACATGCTACATATGCGTATTTCTCCTAAACCAAACCTTGTGTAAAATGCTAACTACATGGTTACATTGCATTCTCTATCTGAACACTTAAGGTAAGACATGCTACATATCTGCTTTTCAATTAAACTAGACATTAGCGGAAAAAGACAATGACAGGGTTAAATTGCATGAGCTAATATCTTGCCATTTCATCTAAGACATGCTACATATGCGTATTTCTCCTAAACCAAACCTTGTGTAAAATGCTAACTACATGGTTACATTGCATTCTCTATCTGAACACTTAAGGTAAGACATGCTACATATCTGCATTTCAATAAAACTAGACATTAGCGGAAAAAGACAATGACAGGGTTAAATTGCATGAGCTAATATCTTGCCATTTCATCTAAGACATGCTACATATGCGTATTTCTCCTAAACCAAACCTTGTGTAAAATGCTAACTACATGGTTACATTGCATTCTCTATCTGAACACAAGGTAAGACATGCTACATATCTGCATTTCAATAAAACTAGACATTAGCGGAAAAAGACAATGACAGGGTTAAATTGCATGAGATAATATCTTGCCATTTCATCTAAGACATGCTACATATGCGTATTTCTCCTAAACCAAACCTTGTGTAAAATGCTAACTACATGGTTACATTGCATTATCTATCTGAACACTTAAGGTAAGACATGCTACATATCTGCATTTCAATAAAACTAGACATTAGCGGAAAAAGACAATGACAGGGTTAAATTGCATGAGATAATATCTTGCCATTTCATCTAAGACATGCTACATATGCGTATTTCTCCTAAACCAAACCTTGTGTAAAATGCTAACTACATGGTTACATTGCATTATCTATCTGAACACTTAAGGTAAGACATGCTACATATCTGCATTTCATTAAAACTAGACATTAGCGGAAAAAGACAATGACAGGGTTAAATTGCATGAGATAATATCTTGCCATTTCATCTAAGACATGCTACATATGCGTATTTCTCCTAAACCAAACCTTGTGTAAAATGCTAACTACATGGTTACATTGCATTCTCTATCTGAACACTTAAGGTAAGACATGCTACATATCTGCATTTCAATAAAACTAGACATTAGCGGAAAAAGACAATGACAGGGTTAAATTGCATGAGCTAATATCTTGCCATTTCATCTAAGACATGCTACATATGCGTATTTCTCCTAAACCAAACCTTGTGTAAAATGCTAACTACATGGTTACATTGCATTCTCTATCTGAACACTTAAGGTAAGACATGCTACATATCTGCTTTTCAATAAAACTAGACATTAGCGTCGGTAAATAACAAATGGTTAAATTTAATCCTATAGCTGAACATGACGCTAACAGTTAAAAAATACAGGGGCAATTGTCAAAATAATTAACCATGTTGAGCACAAATACTCACCAACGAGATAACCAGGGGGCATTTGTCTTTCCTCAAACTGTCTCCACAGGGACGACAGAGAGAGGATGCGGGCATCATGACAAGCCCCTCCAAAATTCGCATACACATGCATAATCCTCATCCGTGCGTCACAAACATACTGCACGTTGAGGCTATGAAAATGTTTGCGATTTCTGAAGGGCAAGTCATCAATTGGAGCACGCAGCGCAATGTGGGTACAATCAATGGCTCCCAAGACATTGGGCAATTGAGCAATATCAAAGAATTCCCGCTTCAGGCGCCTCCAATCACCATCATTCTGTGGGAATCCTATGTATTGCTTACTGATACGTACCATGGCGTTCAGAAAGTTATCAAACACCCCAGAGAATGTACCTTGAGCCAGGCCATGCATGTACAGTTCTCCGGATTGAAAACTCCCTGAGGCCAGGACGTATAGACAGCTTAGCATCTTACTCATGGGGGGAACAGCAGTCCTTATTTGTATACGTGGCTCCAAATGAGGTTTAAGAAGCTCGTAAAGGCCAATGAGCTGTTCGCGATCGAGCCGATACTTATCAAAAACCTCAAAGTCACTCATGTTTTCCAAGGTGGGTCTCACCCTGTAGACACGAGGACCTCGAACCAGACGACCCCTTCGTCTCGGTCTGAGCCGCCGAGGCTGCCTGATTCGACCAACAGCTAGTTCGCCAATAGCACCACCAGCAGCGTCTACCATGTCATCGTCATCCATCTTTCAAAACAGCGTAACAAGGTAAGCACTTGATCTGATGTGGATCACAAGTGATGCATTGGCCATGTTGTTTGGGGGATTTATAGTACAATTAGTCCAATGGTAGTGAGTTAGTAATGATTGCTAATTGTATTCACTTGTTTGTATGTGAGCGGCGCGAATGCTTTCACAGTGGGCGTTTATTTGTTGTTTGCTGAAATGTTAGTTTCAAACAATGATTCTCAATGTGAAAGTGTCCAATATCACACATACAGTGCATGTTCATATGCGTAATCAATATTTCTTAAACGCGATCTTATAGTAACAAGCACACGTCCAGGCTAACATGAATGAAAGTGCATAGTTGTGTATAATGTGCATAGAATGTGATCGATCAATGTTGCTGCAATATTGTTTGTAAACGATAAAGTAACATCTGCCATCTGTAGTATTGAATATATAAGTGATTGTCGATCTGTCAATATTGTATGCGTCCCTTTAAAATTGCACTAATACTGAATAACTTCAGGCTGCCATCTGTAGTATTGTATATATAAGTGATTGCTGAGCTGTCAATATTGTATGCGTCCCTTTTAAATCGCAATAATAATTCCGAACTTCCCGTCTGCCATCTGTAGTATTGTATATATAAGTGATTGCCGAGCTGTCAATATTGTATGCGGTCCTTTTAAATCGCACTAATACTGAATAACTTCCGGCTGTCATCTGTAGTATTGTATATATAAGTGATTGCTGAGCTGTCAATATTGTATGCGTCCCTTTTAAATCGCAATAATAATTCAGAACTTCCCGTCTGCCATCTGTAGTATTGTATATATAAGTGATTGCTGAGCTGTCAATATTGTATGCGTCCCTTTTAAATCGCAATAATAATTCAGAACTTCCCGTCTGCCATCTGTAGTATTGTATATATAAGTGATTGCTGAGCTGTCAATATTGTATGCGTCCCTTTTAAATCGCAATAATAATTCCGAACTTCCCGTCTGCCATCTGTAGTATTGAATATATAAGTGATTGCCGAGCTGTCAATATTGTATGCGTCCCTTTCAAATCGCACTAATACTGAATAACTTCCGGCTGTCATCTGTAGTATTGTATATATAAGTGATTGCCGAGATGTCAATATTGTATGCGTCCCTTTCAAATCTCAATAATACTGAATAACTTCCGGCTATCATCTGTAGTATTGTGTATATAAGTGATTGCCGAGATGTCAATATTGTATGCGTCCCTTTCAAATCGCACTAATACTGAATAACTTCCGGCTATCATCTGTAGTATTGTGTATATAAGTGATTGCCGAGATGTCAATATTGTATGCGTCCCTTTCAAATCGCACTAATACTGAAGAACTTCCGGCTGTCATTTGTAGTATTATATATATAAGTGATTTTATATCTGACAATATTGTATGCGTCCCATAAAAATTGCCCGAATACTGAATAACTTCCGGCTGCCATCTGTAGTATTGTATATATAATTGATTTGCGATCTGACAATATTTCTTAATTGTCCCATTGAAATCTCCATAATAATGCTGTTCAAAAGTGTGGTTTACGTATATGTTGTATTGTAGTATTGAGTGTTAAAGTTCCTAAAGGGGCGGTGCAGTGGTGAATCTGTGATGTGTATGGTTGAATCTTGTAATGACGTCATGATATTATTAACCTGCCTATGTAGTTGTGAAATCCTCATTGTGTTGTTGTATTGTGCTACATTGTTATTGTGTGCTGAATAAAATCTAAATGTGTGCTTTGTGGTTGCGTGATGGGTGATGCGTGTTATGTACATGTACGTATATATTGTGATTGTGTCCCACATATGCTGACTTCTATATAGCGGTCTGGCATTGTTGTTCCTTCCCATAAAGTGACATCTGTAATCTGGTGTAATGATGTTCTTCTTGTACGTAATTCCTAATGGTTTCTGGTGATGGAATCATGATGTTACAAGTACAGTCAAATCCATATGTTGTGTTTTGTGATTCCTGTAGAGAATGTAATGTGTTTGTCCCCCATCATTTGAATGCACATGTATGAGTGAATGTTAAAAGTAATATATGTGCATCCATGAGTGATTATGTGTTAAGCCTATGTAGATATGCAGTTGCTGCAAGCATATGAGTTGAATAACTGAAATGCAATAATAAAGGTAAATGAGAGATGTTTCCCATTGTGTAGTGTTTGTGAATCCAGAAATGTGTATTGAATTTTATTTTAATTGTAAATGTAATTTTATTGAAATAATAATGTGTTACTAGTGATGGGGATTTGTAGTTGATGTAATCTAAAAGTGTTAAAAATATTTATGGTGTGGTGAATATTTAATATTAAAAACCATAAGTCCACCATAGGGAAATAGTCATTTCTTGATCTATTTATCATCGCTAGGTCTAACGCATGAAATCATGTATTTTCTAGCGCTGGTATTTGGAGTTTTTCAGTCTACGCTATTTGCGTGCGTTAGGGAAATGAGGGTTTCGCGTGCACGAGCACGTCTTCCCAATAGAAGTCAATGGAGGCTCCAAATATTTCTCATTTTTTTTTCTAAGACTGGTTTTCCTCGTAAAGTGAGTGACGTCATGATCTTGTGTGAAAAAGTCGCTAAATCGTGTTCTTTTTGTAATAAATAAATATTTTGTGTATGTCATGTGGTGTATATTGTTTGTATGCATCGATGAGTGTATGTTTGTGATAATGTTATTAGTTAGATGTAGGTATATGAGGGTCTTTTCCCGTGTGTCTATGTAAGTCAATGGGAAAATGGATTTGTGTGGATTTTTTTCAAACACCCGAGATCTCGCAACTTTAATCCTTTGTATTTTAATGAAAAAAAAGAAATATAAGAAAAATAAAGATAGTGTTGTGTTTGTATGAGTGTAAGTGTACTTTGTGTAATATTTGTTTTGTGATTCGTGGATGTTTTTTTTTGCGGTATATGTTTACTACTGGGTCTGAGGTGGCGGTAGAAAGGTGAGCGTTAGGTGTATTTTGAGTGGCGGTAAATAAACTCTAAATACCGGAGTGCGTAAGAAACCCGCGTTAGGAGCCTCTAACGCTGGTTTTTACGGATAACGCCGAACTCTAAATCTAGGCCTTAAATTCCAATATAGTGATCGTAAAATTAGTAGTTTAAAAAAAACATATTGATGAAGTAGAAATTTTGATTAAAGTACGCATTAAAATCAAATTGGTAATATGCATTACCATTTTAATTAAAAGTACACTCACATTTTTAATTTAATTAACATTAAAACGCTTATTTATAGTGTGCACAGAAAAATCGTATTTAATATTCAGTGTATTTTCAAAAAGCTAAAATGTGTACAGAATTCAAAATATACATTATTTTTCTAATGTAAAATGATCCTTGCATGTTGGGGATTTTGTTTCACACTATGCAATACACTTATTGCCCTGATATAAAAAGACATCTTTGCAAAATTAGACGTGAATACTAGTTAAAGGGACACTGAACCCAAATTTTTTCTTTCGCGATTCAGATAGAGCATGCGATTTTAAGAAACTTTCTAATTTACTCCTATTATGAATTTTTCTTCGTTCTCTTGCTATCTTTATTTGAAAAAGAAAGCATCTAAGCTAAGGAGCCAGACAATTTTTGGTTTATAACCATGGACAGCACTTGTTTATTGGTGGGGGAATTTATCCACCAATCAGCAAGAACAACCAAGGTTGTTCACCAAAAATGGGCCGGCATCTAAACTTACATTCTTGCTTTTCAAATAAAGATACCAAGAGAATGAAGAAAATTTGTTAATAGGAGTAAATTAGAAAGTCACTAAAAATTGCATGCTCTATCTGAATCACAAAAGAAAAAAATTGGGTTCAGTGTCCCTTTATAATTGCATGCTCTATCTGAATCACGAAAGAAAAAAATTTGGGTTCAGTGTCCCTTTAAAGGGATAGAAAGGTCAAAAAATAAATGTGCATGGGCGCATTTCAATGGGAAATAGAAGCAATTTTGCTATATACTTTTATTAGCAAAAATGCTTCAAGTAAAAGTTATTACTGTTTTCTTTCATGTAAGTGGCAAGAGTCCATGAGCTAGTGACGTATGGGATATACATTCCTACCAGGAGGGGGCAAAGTTTCCCAAACCTCAAAATGCCTATAAATACACCTCCCACCACACTCATTCCTCAGTTTTACAAACTTTGCCTCCTGTGGAGGTGGGGAAGTAAGTTTGTGCTTGATTTCTTCTATGATAGGTGCTTCTAAGCATTTTGAAGTCCAATTCCTCTCAGAGTACAGTCCGAGGGATGTGAAGAGAGTATCACCTGTTGATTTCATGGTTTTACTCATGAGAAATCTTTTTAAAGGCTCTCTGTTATCGGTCGTAGGGATTCATTCTCTACCTCCCTTTTCAGATCGACGATATACTCTTATACCATTACCTCTGCTGATATTTTCAGTACAGGTTTGGCTGTCTGCTATATGTGGATAGGTGTCTTCTGGTAAGTATGCATAATTTTTTTTAAGACACTCTCAGTTATGTTTGGCGCTTTATGTTATATTGTAAAGTTTTTAAAGTTTTTTGCTTATATTTGCCATGAGTCAGGTCTATGTATATTTTCCTTTTTGCAGTCTAGCAGTTTCAGTATGAGAATCATGTTTTAGGAAGTTTATTTAAACTTTTTTTCTTACCTGGGGTTTCAGTCTTTTTTTCCATTTTGACTTTTTTTCCTTAATTTTCACGGGCAAATCTAGGCTTGCGTGCGTCATTCTTGGTGGCGCAAGTTTAATAATTTCCTGTGTTTTTGTTGACGCTAGTTGTTTTGGTGCGAAGTCGCACTTGTTAAGACGCGAGTTGCGTCATTTCCTGGTGATTGTTTGGCGGCAAAAAAATGTTCACTTCCTTTAGAGTTGTGCGTCATAATTGGCGCCAAAAAAATTGTGTTTTTTTAACCCACTTCCTTTTATGCTTCTTGCTATCTTTATATTATAGAGAGCTATGCTGTTTTTGCTTTTTTGACTATTTTTATAACATAAGCATTTTTTACAATTCCTGAAACTGCTATATGAGGAAATTGGATATTTTGTTTTAAAGTTAATTTTTTCCTTTTACATTTTGCAAGATCTCTCAGACTGATCCTGACTCTGATGTTACTGTAGAAACTAAGATGCCCTGAACACATTTCTTGAACAAGCTAAGTGTGTTTTTTATTGTCAAGCTGATTTTATTTTCTTCAGCTCAATTATGTGGCATTTATTTATCTTATTATCTGATCTTATCTGATAATGTTTCTATATATACAAATACATTTACTGTTTTTAATTTTTCAGTTTTTTGTAGATTTCACATGTTATTACCATAGATAAAACCCCCTCATTCATTATTGGCATTATGAACAGTACCATACAATATTACAGTGATATTGCATATGTCATATTGATATATAAAATTAAATCAGGGGGTATTTTGTTTTCTTTAATATTCACAATTAAATGTTTCAAGCTCCCAACTTCACTGTAAGGCGGTTCTATGAATGGACTGTAATTAAATAATCATTTTTAAATAGTGTTGAAAATTTTATTGTCATGGGTAATTTGACAACATAATCATATGAGTGAAATGTGAGAAACGTTAGATATGTCAAGTCTAAAGAGAACCGCCTTAATATCTAGCCAGGAGCGTTTTAGTCACCCAGGTATACACAATTAAGGAAATTGCTGACGTTATACATAAAGCATGCCTTCTAGAAATACTAAACTTACTGTGTGTGCACATGTATATAAGATTCTGAGAAAGCATTTCAATACCTAATAATTATAAAATCATTAAAAGGTTGAACTTTGACACTTTAGTAGCCTTTTATTAAAAAATGTAAGTATTTACAAACTTACTATGATTGAAGGCTTAAATCATAGAGGAAATACAATTTGCAATGTCAAATTACAGTAACTAGACTGTTTTGGAAATTCAAGACTTTCAAATTCACTCATCCAGAAAAGGTCAGGTGTTTAGACATGTGCACACGTGTCAGCGTTCTTTAAGTGCATTATGTCCTAGAATTAAAATGTGTGGATTGATTATATAGACATAGAAGGAAAAAAAAATGTTTGTGTCCAGTAAAGGATTTTGAGAACCAACCATGATAGTTGTGGGTTTGTGTACAAATCTGCTTTTTCTTTTAGCATGCTTCCCTTTAAATTCATAAAGAGAAAGCTCCAGCAAAAAAATACTCAGTAAGTATTCATCATACTTGCTTAAACAGAAACAGGTAAGAAATTCAGAATGATGCAGAGGAAATCACAATCTAGAATAAAAAGCATTTATTTGTTAACTGGTATACAATTAAGTGGATTGGAATTCAGCTTGGTACTCAGAAAATCTGGTAAAACACAATATCAGATACTGGCAGACTAGAGTATAGTAGAGGTTCAATGACAGATACTGTGATTTGTCAAGACTAGAATACTATGGCAAATTCTTTTACTAGATTGACTAGTAATAATCTGTGAACTAAAAATATGAAGGAAGAGGAGTGCTAAGCCAGCTAAGATAGCTAAAAAAGCTGAAGGTAGGAGATACAGGGTTAAAAGAATTTATTCAAGATATATTAAAAATTAAAAATGATTGTTAAAAAGATCTGAAATACATATACACATAGTATTTCTGAAACAAAGAGGAACGTTAATGAAATTAAAGGATTATGTCTCTCCTTATGTGCCTTGTCAATGAATATATATGTGTGGATCACTTTAACGAGCAGTGCATAAACAATATGCATAACTATTGTGAGTGGGAATGTCCAAAAACCATGCTTCTATGCACTGGTTAAATTATGTAGGATCATAATAGGGAAAAAATATAAAAAATTACTTATTTTTTGATTATTTAAAAGACAGCAGATAATGCAGGTATCTTACTGCCCACACTTCATCTTTAAAACACTTTTACTGTGTATAGGTTGTAATTAATTACATGCTGAAGATTCAGTGTACCTAGACGTCAATTGGTTCTGCTGTATGTAGCTTATCTCTGCTGCTTACAAGGTAATGTGATCTTAAAGGGACACTGAACTCAACTTTTTGTTTCATGTAATTGGCAAGAGTCCATAAGCTAGTGACGTATGGGATATACAATCCTACCAGGAGGGGCAAAGTTTCCCAAACCTCAAAATGCCTATAAATACACCCCTCACCACACCCACAATTCAGTTTTACCAACTTTGCCTCCTTCGGAGGTGGTGAAGTAAGTTTGTGCTTAGATTTCTACGTTGATATGCGCTTCTCAGCATTTTGAAGCCCGATTCTTCTCAGAGTACAGCGAATGTCAGAGGGACGTGGAGAGTATCACCTATTGAATGCAATGATTTTCCTAACGGGTCTTTTTCATAAGTTCTCTGTTATCGGTCGTAGAGATTCATCTCCTACCTCCCTTTTCAAATCGGCGATATACTCTTATACCATTACCTCTACTGATAATTGTTTCAGTACTGGTTTGGCTATCTGCTATATGTAGATGGGTGTCTTTCGGTAAGTATGTTTTCATTTACATAAGACACTCTCAGCTATGGTTTGGCACTTTATGTATTTATATAAACTTCTAAATATATGTATTGTACTTATATTTGCCATGAGTCAGGTTAATGTATTTCCTTTTGCAGACTGTCAGTTTCATATTTGGGGAAAGTTAATATTAAGAAATACTTTTCTTACCTGGGGTTTAGTCTTTTTTTCAATTGACTACTTTGTTTCAAATTGCGGGCTGACTTAGGCTTGCGGGTGCGCCAAATGCTACACTTTATTGCGTCATTCTTGGAGCGAGAATTTTTTTGGCGAAAGGCACGTCCGTTGATGCAAGTTCGTCATTTCCAGCGTCGTAATTGACGCACAGGTTCACACAGGGTTGCGTCGTTAGTGATGCGAGTGTGTCATTTCCGGACATGGTTGGCGCCAAAAAAAATTTCAGTTACGTTGTGCTTCATACTTGGCGTTAAGTTTTTTTCATTATTTATTTGCCCCATTGCTTTTGCCTCTTTCCTTTTTCTATGTCAGAGGGCTATGCTATTTGCATTTTTTTCCCATTCCTGAAACTGTCATATAAGGAAATTGACAATTTTTGCTTTATATGTTGTTTTTTATTTTACATTTTCCAAGATGTCTCAATCTGATCCTGCCTCAGAAGTATCTGTTGGAACTTTGCTGCCTGATGTCGGTTCTACTAAAGCTAAGTGCATTATATTTCCGAATATCATTGTATTGGTTATCATGATTAACTTTTTACATGCAGATATTGGGGCATATGTATCCGTAAGGAGCTTGATGCCCCGTGTTTCTGGCGAGCCTGCAGGCTTGCCAGAAACAGCAGTTATGAAGCAGCGGTAACAAAGACCGCTGCTCCATAACCTGTCCGTCTGCTCTGAGCAGGCGGACAGACATCGCCGTAAATCAACCCGATTGAGTATGATCGGGTTGATTGACACCCCCTGCTGGCAGTCTGCAGGGGGCGGCGTTGCACCAGTAGCTCTTGTGAGCTGCTGGTGAAATGCTGAATACGGCGAGCGTATTGCTTGCCGTATTCAGCGAAGTCTGGCGGACCTGATCCGCACTGTCGGATCAGGTCCGCCAGACTTTGATAACTAGAGGCCAATGTGTCCATCAGTTAATAGTACATTTCCTGTTGTTGTTCCTTCAACTTTTAAATGTACATGTTATACCTATGAAAGTTAAATAATTTGTTACTGATTCTATTCAGAAGGCTTTGTCTGCTATTCTGCCTTCTAATTAATATAAAGGTATTTTAAAACTTCTCATAAGGTTGATGAAATTTCAAATGACCGACAACATAATGAATTATCCTCTTCTGATGAGTATCTATCTGATTCAGAAGATCTTTCCTCAGATATTGACACTAACAAATCTACTTATTTATTTAAAATGAAGTATTTTCGTTCTTTGTTAAAGAAGTGTTAATTATTTTGGATATCATGGAAACTAGTCCTCTTGTTATTAGAACTAGTAAATTCTGTTTTTAAACCTCCTGTGGTTTTTTTCCGTTCCTGATGCTATTTCTCTTATGATTTCTAAGGAATGGAATTAGCCGGGTACTTATTTTATTCCTTCTTCAAGGTTTAAAAAATTGTATCCTTTTTCCAGCAATTTCTATAGAGTTTTGGGAAAAGATCCTCAACTTGATGGGGCTATTTCTACTCTTGCTGATTGTACCTCTATTCCTATGGAAGATAGTACTTAAGTTCTTTTAGATAGGAAACTTGAATCTTATCTAAGGAAAGCTTATTTATATTCAGGTCGTCTCAGGCCTGCATTTTCTTTGGCTGATGTTGCAGCTGCATCAACTTTTTTGTTGGAGATTTAGCGCAACAAGAATTGGATTCTGATTTATCTAGTATTGTTCGCTTTCTGCAACATACTAATCAGTTCTGATGCCATTTTTTGATATCATCAAGATTGATCTTAGATCTATGTCTTTAGCTATTTTTAGCTACAAGAGTTTTGAGGCTTAAATCTTGGAATGCTGATATGACTTTTTATGTCTAGATTGCTATCTCTTTCTTTCCAAGGTAATAAGAGACCTAAGGGTAAATATTAAGCTTCTAAATTGTTTTCGTTCTTTTTTTTTAAATAAGGAATAAAAACCTAATCCTTCCCTATGGAATCTGTTTCCAATTGGAAACCTTCATTAAATGGAATAAATCCAACCCATTTAAGAAACCAAAAAGCCAGCCCCTAAGTCTGCATGAAGGTGCGACTCTCATTCCAGCTCAGCTGGTAGGGGGCAGATTAAGGTTTTTTTTTCAAGAATGTTTTGGATAAATTCGGTCCAAATCAATGGTTTCAGAGTATTGTCTCTCAGGGGTTTCGAATAGGATTCTGAGTAAATCCTCCTGTGAGAAGATTTTTTTCTCTCACGCATCCAAGCAAATCCAGTTAAAGCTCAGGCTTTCCTGAAGTGTGTTTTAGACCTGGAGTTTCAGGGGTAGTCATGCCAGTTCCTTTTCAGGGATAAGGTCTGGGGTTTTATTCAAATCTATTCATTGTCTCAAAGAAGGAAATTTCATTCAGACCAATTCTGGATCTGAAAATTTTGAATCGTTATGTAAGAGTACCAATTTTCAAATGGTGACTTTAAGGACTGTTCTGACTTTTATTCAGCAAGGACATTTTAGGTTCATAATGGATTGCAGGATGTATACCTTCATATTCCGATTCATTCGGATCATTATCAGTTCCTGAGATTCTCTTTTCTAGACAAGCATTACCAATTCATTGCTTTTCCATTTTGGACTAGCAACCGCTCAAAGAATCTTTTTTAAAGGTTCTTGGTGCCCTGCTTTATGGAAACCAGTGAGCAGGGTATTGCAGTGTTTCCTTATTTGGACGATATCTTGGTACTAGCTCAGTCCTTCCGTTCTGCAGAATCTCACACTAATCAACTAGTGTTGTTTCTTCGGAAACATGGTTGGAGGATCAATTTTCCAAAATAGTTTCTTGATTCCTCAGACAAGGGTCACCTTTTTTAGGTTTCCAGATAGATTCAGTGTCCATGACACTGTCCCTAACAGACAAGAGACGTTTGAAAGTGGTTGCAGCCTGTCGGCACCTTCAGTCTCAGTCATTCCCTTCAGTGGTTATGTGCATGGAAAATTTAGGTCTCATGACTGCAGCATTGGACGCAATTCCCTTTGCTCGTTCTCACATGAGACCTCTCCAGCTTTGTTTGCTGAATCCATGGTGCAGGGATTATGCTAAGATATCACAATTAATATCCTTAAATCCCAATGTTTGACACTCTCTGACGTGGTGGTAAATCACCAGCGTTTAGTTCAAGGGGCTTCTTTGTTCAGCTAACCTGGACTATGATCTCTACAGATGCAAGTCTTTCAGGTTGGGGAGCTGTTTGGGGATCTCTGACAGCACAAGGGGTTTGGAAATCTCAAGAGGCGAGATTACCAATCAATATTTTAGAACCCCGTGCAATTCTCAGAACTCTTCAGTTTTGGCCTCTGTTAAAGAGAGAACTGCTCATTTATTTTCAAACAGACAATATCACATTCAGTGGCATTTGTCAATCAGCAGGGTGGGACTCACAGTCCACAAGCTATGAAAGAAGTATATTGGATACTTGCTTGGGCGGAATCCAGCTCATGTCTAATTTCTGTGGTGCATATCCCAGGTATAGACTTTGGGAGGTGGATTATCTCAGCCGTCAGACTATACATACTGGGGAGTGGTTCCTCCATCCAGATGTGTTTTTTCAGATTGTTCAGATATGGGGTCTTCTACAGATAGATCTGATGGCCTCTCACCTAAACAAGAGACTTCCCAGATGCCTGTCCAGGTCCAGGGATTTTCAGGAGGAAGCAGTGGGTGCGCTGACACTTCCTTGGTGTTATCAACCTGCTTATATTTTCCCAGCCTCTAGTTCTTCTTCCAAGAATGATCTCCAGAATCATTATGGAACAATCATTTGTGTTGCTGGTGGCTCCAGCATGGCCTCACAGGTTTTGGTATTCAGGTCTTTTTCGGATGTCCAGCCGCCAACCTTGGCCACTTCTGTTAAGGCCAGACCTACTATCTCAAGGTCCGTTTTTTCATCAGATTTTCAAATCATTAAATTTGAAGGTATGGGAATTGATCACTTACTGCTAAGTCATAGAGGTTTCTCTGACTCAGTGATTAATACTATGTTACAAGCTCATAAATCTGTCTCTTGAAAGATTTATTATCGAGTTTGGAAGACTTACATTTCATGGTGTTCTCATAAATTCTCTTGGCATTCTTTTAGAATGCAAGAATTTTACAGTTTCTTCAGGATAGTTTGGATAAGGTTTTGTCTGCAAGTTCCTTGAAGGGACAAATCTCTGCTCTTTCTGTTTTATTCACAGAAAGATTGCTAAACTTCCTGATATTCACTGTTTTGTACAGGCTTTAGTTCGCATTTAAGCCTGTCATTAAATCAATCTCTCCTCCTTGGAGTCTTAATTTGGTTTGGAGGGCTTTACAGGCTCCTCCATATTGAGCCTATGCATTCTTTGGACATTTAACTACTTTCTTGGAAAGTATTGTTCATTTTGGCCATCTCTTCTGCTAGAAGAGTTTCTGAGCTATCTGCTCTTTCTTATGAATCTCCTTTTCTGATTTTTCATCAGGATAAGGCGGTTTTGCGTACTTCATTTAAATTTTTTCCTAAGGTTGTGAATTACAACCTAGTAATTAGTAGAGAAATTGTTGTCCCTTCCTTGTGTCCTAATCCTAAGAATCCTTAGGAAAGATCCTTACATTCTTTGGATGTGGTGAGAGCTTTGAAATATTATATTGAAGCTACTAAAGATTTCAGGAAGACTTCTAGTCTATTTGTTATATTTTCTGGTCCTAGGAAAGGTCAGAAAGACTTCTGCTATTTCCTTGGTTTCTTGGTTAAAGCTTTTGATTCTTCAAGCTTATTGGAGTCGGGTTAGGCCCCTCCTCAGAGAATTACAGATCATTCTACTAGATCAGTCACCACTTCGTGGGCTTTTAAGAATGAAGCTTCAGTTGATCAAATTTGCAAGCGGCAACTTGGTCTTCTTTACATACATTTACTTAATTCTACCATTTTGATGTATTTGCTTCTTCAGAAGCAGTTTTTGGTAGAAAAGTTCTTCAGGCAGCTGTTTCAGTTTGATTCTTCTACTGATGTTTTAAGTTTTTTTTTTCTTTATGAGAATAACTTATATTTGGGTTGTGGATTAATTTTTCAGCATATGGCTGTTGTTTATTTTTATCCCTCCCTCTCTAGTGACTCTTGCGTGGAGTTCCACATCTTGGGTATTTGCTATCCCATACGTCACTAGCTCATGGACTTGCCAATTACATGAAAGAAAACATAATTTATGTAAGAACTTACCTGATAAATTCATTTATTTCATATTGGCAAGAGTCCATGAGACCCACCCTTTTTTATGGTGGTTATGATTTTTTTGTATAAAGCAGAATTATTTCCAGATTCCTTTGTTGATGCTTTTTACTCCTTTCTTTATCACCCCACTACTTGGCTATTCGTTAAACTGAATTATGGGTGTGGTGAGGGGTGTATTTATAGGCATTTTGAGGTTTGGGAAACTTTGCCCCTCCTGGTAGGATTGTATATCCCATACGTCACTAGCTCATGGACTCTTGCCAATATGAAAGAAATTAATTTATCAGGTAAGTTCTTACATAAATTATGTTTTTCATTTGTGATTCAGATAGAGCATGCAATTTTAAGCAACTTTCTAATTTACTCCTATTATCAAATTGTCTTCATTCTCTTCGTATCTTTATTTGAAATGCAAGAATGTAAGTTTAGATGCCGGCCCATTTTTGGTTAACAACCTGGGTTGTTTTTGCTGATTGGTGGATAAATTTACCCACCAATAAACAAGCTCTGTCCAGGATCCTGAACCAAAAAAAATAGTTAAGATGCCTTCTTTTTCAAATAAAGAGAGCATGAGAACGAATATCAATTAATAATAGGAGTAAATTAGAAAGTTGCTTAAAATTGCATGCTCTATCTGAATCACAAAAGAAAAAAAAATGGGTTCAGTGTCCCTTTAAATGTACTGGTATTTAAATAACTTGGCCTACCTTTAGGCTTGTATTCCAGTACAACTGGATCTATGTAACCCCTATAATTGGGGTCAGAACCTCATTATATTACAGCTCTAATTATCCCAGAACAAATTAATAAGTCATTGTACTGTAGTGAAAGTATCTCTATGCGGCCGTAATTCCTGGGTATCTGTCTATTGGATATTTTGTGAAGCTGGTGTAGTTCTAATATCTACGAGTTAAACATGTTTGTCACGGGGTATAAGTTAGGGTATATTCCCTGCTGCTTAGCTTATGGTTACATTATAGTGGCTGCGGCTATAAATATAACAATGACAACCTTTGCTTCTTAACAAACGATACTCTGTTACCGTGCTATATTGACACTGATAGTGGCTGTTAGCTTTCTATTGGTCTATATCATACTTGTTTGCATAAGAAACTTAAAGGACCAGTCAATGCAGTAGATTTGCATAATCAACAAATGCAAGATAACAATAGCACTTAGTCTGAGCTTCAAATAAGTAGTAGATTTTTTTCTGACAATTTTAAAAGTTATGTCTTTTTTCCACTCCCCCTGTACCATGTGACAGCCATCAGCCAATCACAAATGCATACACGTAACATGTGACAGCCATCAGCCATTCCCAAATGCATACACACTTATTCTTGCACATGCTCAGTAGGAACTGGGGACTCAAAAAGTGTAAATATAAAAAGACTGTGCACATTTTGTTAATGGAAGTAAATTGGAAAGTTGTTTAAAATGGGATGCTCTATCTGAATAATGAAAGTTTAATTTTGATTGAGTGTCCCTTTAAGCTATATGTTGCATTCAGCAACCAACAATATTACTTCATCAATTGATGATAGGCTTAAACACAGGACCGCTCTTTAATAAAAAAAATAAAAATAATAATACCCCTAATTATTGCCACTTTAAGGTAGATATTGCTACTTTAGTCCTGTATAGGCTAAGATTAATAACCAACTTATATAGTTACCAGATTTGCTATGCGGCAGTGTTGAGTGCCTGGACAGTACTCTGGCAAAACTGCTTAGAGAATTATACTAACGTGCTTGTAAAGGTATTCACTGTTTCTGTTCTAAATTAAATTTGCTTTTAAACTTATACAACAGGAGAGCTATTAAAACAAAGGAACCCCTGACGCTGCGTTTCTCATACGCTTCCTCTAAGTTGGATATTAATCTTAGCCTATACAGGACTAAAGTAGCGATATCTACCTTAAAGTGGCAATAATTGGGGGTATTATTTATTATTTTTTATTAAAGAACGGTCCTGTGTTTAAGCCTATCATTAATCGATGAAGAAATATTGTTGGTTGCTAAATGCAACATATAGCTTAAGTTTCATATGCAAACAAGTTCGATATAGACCAATAGAAAGCTAACAGCCACTATCAGTGTCAATATAGCATGGTAACAGAGTATCGTTTGTGAAGAAGCAGAGGTTGTCATCGTTATATTTATAGCCGCAGCCACTATAACGTAACCATAAGCTAAGCAGCAGGGAATAAACCCTAACTTATACCCCATGAGAAACATGTTTAACTTGTAGATATTAGAACTACACCAGCTTCACAAAATATCCAATAGGCCGATACCCAGAAAATACGGCCGCATAGAGATACTTTCACTACAGTACAATGACTTATTAATTTGTTTTGGGATAATTAGAGCTGTAATATAATGAGGTTCTGACCCCAAATATAGGGGTTACATAGATCCAGTTGTACTGGAATACAAGCCTAAAGGAAGGCCAAGTTATTTAAATACCAGTACACTCAAGATCACATTACCTTGTAAGCAGCAGAGATAAGATACATACAGCAAAACCAATTGATGCCTAGGTACACTGAATCTTCAGCATATAATTAATTACAATCTATACACAGGAGAAGTGTTTTTAAGTTGAAGTGTGGGCAGTAAGATACCTGCATTATCTGCTGTCTTTTAAATAATCAAAAATAAAAGTTATTTTTTATATTTTTTTCCTATTACGATCCGACATAATTTAACCAGTGCATAGAAGCATGCTTTTTGGACATACCCACTCACAGTGATTATGCCCTTGTAGTTGTAATATACACATAGTACCCCTCAGGATTAATAAAAACTGATAGTAGACAAAGGAAGAGTACAGTAATATAAGCAGTAAAATACAGTGTGTCTGCGTTCTATACAGTGCGTTTACATTCTATATAAAAAAAACATATATAGTGTCCTATACAAAAGTCTGTGTATAATGTCTGCTTATTCTATATGACATAAATATTAATATAGCCCTGAGATATGATCAGAAATATAACACTGATAAAACAGTCCAAATGATTCCGCAAGGAAAGTGATTGCGAAATCCCCTGTTCCAAAAATAAAAAAATGTTCCAAAAAATAGCTACATTCAATGTGTCAATAAACTGTGTCAATAAATTGTGTCCAAATGTGTCAAAAAAAGGAGTGTCCAATAATAATATCCAAAAATATGTCCAAAATAATGTGTAAATTGTGTGTCCAAAGTGAAAAAAATAATAAAATAATAAGGCTACAAAAAATAAAGAAAAAATAGGTGTACACCAAAAAATGAAAAATAATAAGGAAGTGATGGTCTTTATATAGTTATCCTTCTAATGGTGATGATCTTCGGTGATCAGTCTTGAGAAAGGTCCTGTTCAGGACTGAAATGCGTAGACAACTCTGATTTAACGGCTCAGGTTCCTCTCATATAGGTAAGCATATTTCTTATTGCTACGTATATACTAACGATATTGCACTATGTATTTTATCTCTTATAGGAGATTGTCTCACATTATCTAGAAGATATTTGCACATACACCGAAGATCATCACCATTAGAAGGATAACTATATAAGACCATCACTTTCTTATTATTTTTCATTTTTTGGTGTACACCTATTTTTTCTTTATTTTTTGTAGCCTTATTATTTTATTATTAGATACACAATTTAAACTTTATATCCTTTTGGATATTATTATTGGACACTCCTTTTTTTTTACACATTTGGACACAGTTTATTGACATATTGGATGTAGCTATTTTTTGGAACTTTATTATTTTTTTTAGAACAACAGGGGATTTTGCAATCACCTCACTTGCGGAATCATTTGGACTGTTTTATCAGTGTTATATTTATGATCATATCTCAGTGCTATATTTATATTTATGTCATATAGAATAAGCAGACATTATACACAGACTTTTGTATAGGATACTGCATATGGTTTTTTATTTAGAACATAAATACACTGTATTTTACTGCTTATATTACTGTACTCTTCCTTTGTCTACTATCAGTTTTTATTATTCCTGAGGGGTACTATGTGTATATGTATTTCGGATCTTTTTAACAATGATTTTTAATTTTTAATGTATCTTTAATAAATTATTTTAACCCTATATCTCTTACCTTCAGCTTAGCGCTCCTCCTCCTGCATATTTTTAGTTCCCTTATTTGAGATCTGGTTGAGAGATCTTGCTCTTAGGAGGAGCTTGTGTAGTTGCATTTTTGCGCTGTGGATTCATACTGTTTACATTAGTAATGATCTGTGATTTGGCAACACTGGAACACAGTGGCATACCTTGTGACTTGACAGACAGGAATACAGATAAGATTGTCTGACAGAAACTGTGACTTGACCAGGACGGAACACAATAGCAAAACTTGAGACTTGGAAAGGCTTAAACACAATGGCACATTCCATGACTTATTAGATGGGCATACAGGTAAGGATCTATTCAGGGAAGGTCAAGAGTTAGCTTCAACACAAGCTCAGGGAAGGTCAGGAAGCAAAGGAATCTTCAGCATGGCAACAAAGGTGGAAGAAGGTTAGGAGCCAAATGAATCTTCAAACATAAGATTATTGCCACTCTCTGTGTAGAGATAGACTCTAATGCCAAAGCACTGGTTTCTTTCATGTAATTAGCAAGAGTCCATGAGCTAGTGACGTATGGGATATACATTCCTACCAGGAGGGGCAAAGTTTCCCAAACCTCAAAATGCCTATAAATACACCCCTCACCACACCCACAATTCAGTTTTACAAACTTTGCCTCCGATGGAGGTGGTGAAGTAAGTTTGTGCTAGATTCTACGTTGATATGCGCTCCGCAGCAAGTTGGAGCCCGGTTTTCCTCTCAGCGTGCAGTGAATGTCAGAGGGATGTGAGGAGAGTATTGCCTATTTGAATGCAGTGATCTCCTTCTACGGGGTCTATTTCATAGGTTCTCTGTTATCGGTCGTAGAGATTCATCTCTTACCTCCCTTTTCAGATCGACGATATACTCTTATATATACCATTACCTCTGCTGATTCTCGTTTCAGTACTGGTTTGGCTTTCTACAAACATGTAGATGAGTGTCATTTTATTGCGTCATTGCGTCATTCTTGGCGCGGACTTTTTTGGCGCAAAAATTCTTTTCCGTTTCCGGCGTCATACGTGTCGCCGGAAGTTGCGTCATTTTTTGACGTTATTTTGCGCCAAAAATGTCGGCGTTCCGGATGTGGCGTCATTTTTGGCGCCAAAAAGCATTTAGGCGCCAAATAATGTGGGCGTCTTATTTGGCGCTAAAAAATATGGGCGTCGCTTTTGTCTCCACATTATTTAAGTCTCATTTTTCATTGCTTCTGGTTGCTAGAAGCTTGTTCTTTGGCATTTTTTCCCATTCCTGAAACTGTCATTTAAGGAATTTGATCAATTTTGCTTTATATGTTGTTGTTTTTTCTCTTACATATTGCAAGATGTCTCACGTTGCATCTGAGTCAGAAGATACTACAGGAAAATCGCTGTCTAGTGCTGGATCTACCAAAGCTAAGTGTATCTGCTGTAAACTTTTGGTAGCTATTCCTCCAGCTGTTGTTTGTATTGATTGTCATGACAAACTTGTTAAAGCAGATAATATTTCCTTTAGTAAAGTACCATTGCCTGTTGCAGTTCCTTCAACATCTAAGGTGCAGAATGTTCCTGATAACATAAGAGATTTTGTTTCTGAATCCATAAAGAAGGCTATGTCTGTTATTTCTCCTTCTAGTAAACGTAAAAAATCTTTTAAAACTTCTCTCCCTACAGATGAATTTTTAAATGAACATCATCATTCTGATTCTGATGACTCTTCTGGTTCAGAGGATTCTGTCTCAGAGGTTGATGCTGATAAATCTTCATATTTATCTAAAATGGAATTTATTCGTTCTTTACTTAAAGAAGTTCTAATTGCTTTAGAAATAGAGGATTCTGGTCCTCTTGATACTAATTCTAAACGTTTGGATAAGGTATTTAAATCTCCTGTGGTTATTCCAGAAGTTTTTCCTGTTCCTAATGCTATTTCTGCAGTAATTTCCAAAGAATGGGATAAATTGGGTAATTCATTTACTCCTTCTAAACGTTTTAAGCAATTATATCCTGTGCCGTCTGACAGATTAGAATTTTGGGACAAAATCCCTAAAGTTGATGGGGCTATTTCTACCCTTGCTAAACGTACTACTATTCCTACGTCAGATGGTACTTCGTTTAAGGATCCTTTAGATAGGAAAATTGAATCCTTTCTAAGAAAAGCTTATCTGTGTTCAGGTAATCTTCTTAGACCTGCTATATCTTTGGCTGATGTTGCTGCAGCTTCAACTTTTTGGTTGGAAACCTTAGCGCAACAAGTAACACATCATGATTCTCATGATATTATTATTCTTCTTCAGCATGCTAATAATTTTATCTGTGATGCCATCTTTGATATTATCAGAGTTGATGTCAGGTTTATGTCTCTAGCTATTTTAGCTAGAAGAGCTTTATGGCTTAAGACTTGGAATGCTGATATGGCTTCTAAATCAACTCTACTTTCCATTTATTTCCAGGGTAACAAATTATTTGGTTCTCAGTTGGATTCTATTATTTCAACTGTTACTGGTGGGAAAGGAACCTTTTTACCACAGGATAAAAAATCTAAGGGTAAAAACAGAGCTAATAATCGTTTTCGTTCCTTTCGTTTCAACAAAGAACAAAAACCTGATCCTTCATCCTTAGGAGCAGTTTCAGTTTGGAAACCATCTCCAATCTGGAATAAATCCAAGCCAGCCAGAAAGGCAAAGCCTGCTTCTAAGTCCACATGAAGGTGCGGCCCTCATTCCAGCTCAGCTGGTAGGGGGCAGGTTACGTTTTTTCAAAGAAATTTGGATCAATTCTGTTCACAATCTTTGGATTCAGAACATTGTTTCAGAAGGGTACAGAATTGGTTTCAAGATGAGACCTCCTGCAAAGAGATTTTTTCTTTCCCGTGTCCCAGTAAATCCAGTAAAAGCTCAAGCATTTCTGAATTGTGTTTCAGATCTAGAGTTGACTGGAGTAATTATGCCAGTTCCAGTTCAGGAACAGGGGATGGGGTTTTATTCAAATCTCTTCATTGTACCAAAGAAGGAGAATTCCTTCAGACCAGTTCTGGATCTAAAAATATTGAATCGTTATGTAAGGATACCAACGTTCAAGATGGTAACTGTAAGGACTATCTTGCCTTTTGTTCAGCAAGGGAATTATATGTCCACAATAGATTTACAGGATGCATATCTGCATATTCCGATTCATCCGGATCATTATCGGTTCCTGAGATTCTCTTTTCTTGACAAGCATTACCAGTTTGTGGCTCTGCCGTTTGGCCTTGCTACAGCTCCAAGAATTTTTACAAAGGTTCTCGGTGCCCTTCTGTCTGTAATCAGAGAACAGGGTATTGTGGTATTTCCTTATTTGGACGATATCTTGGTACTTGCTCAGTCTTTACATTTAGCAGAATTTCATACGAATCGACTTGTGTTGTTTCTTCAAGATCATGGTTGGAGGATCAATTTACCAAAAAGTTCATTGATTCCTCAGACAAGGGTAACCTTTCTGGGTTTCCAAATAGATTCAGTGTCCATGACTCTGTCTTTAACAGACAAGAGGCGTCTAAAACTGATGGCAGCTTGTCGAAACCTTCAGTCACAATCATTCCCTTCGGTAGCCTTATGCATGGAAATTCTAGGTCTTATGACTGCTGCATCGGACGCGATCCCCTTTGCTCGTTTTCACATGCGACCTCTTCAGCTTTGTATGCTGAATCAATGGTGCAAGGATTACACAAAGATATCTCAATTAATATCTTTAAAACCGATTGTTCGACACTCTCTAACGTGGTGGACAGATCACCATCGTTTAATTCAGGGGGCTTCTTTTGTGCTTCCGACCTGGACTGTAATTTCAACAGATGCAAGTCTCACAGGTTAGGGAGCTGTGTGGGGATCTCTGACGGCACAAGGAGTTTGGGAATCTCAGGAGGTGAGATTACCGATCAATATTTTGGAACTCCGTGCAATTTTCAGAGCTCTTCAGTTTTGGCCTCTTCTGAAGAGAGAATCGTTCATTTGTTTTCAGACAGACAATGTCACAACTGTGGCATACATCAATCATCAAGGAGGAACTCACAGTCCTCTGGCTATGAAAGAAGTATCTCGAATTTTGGTTTGGGCGGAATCCAGCTCCTGTCTAATCTCTGCGGTTCATATCCCAGGTGTAGACAATTGGGAAGCGGATTATCTCAGTCGCCAAACGTTGCATCCGGACGAATGGTCTCTTCACCCAGAGGTGTTTCTTCAGATCATTCAAATGTGGGAACTTCCAGAAATAGATTTGATGGCGTCCCATCTAAACAAGAAACTTCCCAGGTATCTGTCCAGATCCCGGGATCCTCAGGCGGAGGCAGTGGATGCATTATCACTTCCTTGGAAGTATCATCCTGCCTATATCTTTCCGCCTCTAGTTCTTCTTCCAAGAGTAATCTCCAAGATTCTGAAGGAATGCTCGTTTGTTCTGCTGGTAGTTCCGGCATGGCCTCACAGGTTTTGGTATGCGGATCTTGTCCGGATGGCCTCTTGCCAACCGTGGACTCTTCCGTTAAGACCAGACCTTCTGTCACAAGGTCCTTTTTTCCATCAGGATCTGAAATCCTTAAATTTAAAGGTATGGAGATTGAACGCTTGATTCTTCGTCAAAGAGGTTTTTCTGACGCTGTGATTAATACTATGTTACAGGCTCGTAAATCTGTATCTAGAGAGATATATTATAGAGTCTGGAAGACTTATATTTCTTGGTGTATTTCTCATCATTTTTCTTGGCATTCTTTTAGAATTCCGAGAATTTTACAGTTTCTTCAGGATGGTTTAGATAAAGGTTTGTCCGCAAGTTCCTTGAAAGGACAAATCTCTGCTCTTTCTGTTCTTTTTCACAGAAAGATTGCTATTCTTCCTGATATTCATTGTTTTGTACAAGCTTTGGTTCGTATAAAACCTGTTATTCAGTCAATTTCTCCTCCTTGGAGTTTGAATTTGGTTCTGGGGGCTCTTCAAGCTCCTCCGTTTGAACCTATGCATTAATTGGACATTAAATTACTTTCTTGGAAAGTTTTGTTCCTTTTGGCCATCTCTTCTGCCAGAAGAGTTTCTGAATTATCTGCTCTTTCTTGTGAGTCTCCTTTTCTGATTTTTCATCAGGATAAGGCGGTGTTGCGAACTTCTTTTGAATTTTTACCTAAAGTTGTGAATTCCAACAACATTAGTAGAGAAATTGTGGTTCCTTCATTATGTCCTAATCCTAAGAATTCTAAGGAGAAATCGTTGCATTCTTTGGATGTTGTTAGAGCTTTGAAATATTATGTTGAAGCTACTAAATCTTTCAGAAAGACTTCTAGTCTATTTGTTATCTTTTCCGGTTCTAGAAAAGGCCAGAAAGCTTCTGCCATTTCTTTGGCATCTTGGTTGAAATCTTTAATTCATCTTGCCTATGTTGAGTCGGGTAAAAGTCCGCCTCAGAGAATTACAGCTCATTCTACTAGGTCAGTTTCTACTTCCTGGGCATTTAGGAATGAAGCTTCGGTTGATCAGATTTGCAAAGCAGCAACTTGGTCCTCTTTGCATACTTTTACTAAATTCTACCATTTTGATGTATTTTCTTCTTCTGAAGCAGTTTTTGGTAGAAAAGTACTTCAGGCAGTGGTTTCAGTTTGAATCTTCTGCTTATGTTTTTCGTTAAACTTTATTTTGGGTGTGGATTATTTTCAGCAGGAATTGGCTGTCTTTATTTTATCCCTCCCTCTCTAGTGACTCTTGTGTGGAAAGATCCACATCTTGGGTAATCATTATCCCATACGTCACTAGCTCATGGACTCTTGCTAATTACATGAAAGAAAACATAATTTATGTAAGAACTTACCTGATAAATTCATTTCTTTCATATTAGCAAGAGTCCATGAGGCCCGCCCTTTTTTTGTGGTGGTTATGATTTTGTATAAAGCACAATTATTCCAATTCCTTATTTTATATGCTTTCGCACTTTTTTATCACCCCACTTCTTGGCTATTCGTTAAACTGAATTGTGGGTGTGGTGAGGGGTGTATTTATAGGCATTTTGAGGTTTGGGAAACTTTGCCCCTCCTGGTAGGAATGTATATCCCATACGTCACTAGCTCATGGACTCTTGCTAATATGAAAGAAATGAATTTATCAGGTAAGTTCTTACATAAATTATGTTTTTCTGGAGGAGCAGCGTTGTATAGTGAGTTTATTGCAAAGACAAAGACTATATTGCACATGCAGTAAGTTCCTACCAAAGCTAGAATCAAACAAAGTAATCTAATGGCAAGAGTTAGGGGTACTTGTCACATGTGAGATATTATGCCATTGGAGCATCCTTTTCCTTTCTATTTGTAGAAACTTGAAGTGGAGGTTGAAGAGGAACAGCACAGAGTTTTCTATTTGAATAAAGGACTTTCTATGGGCATTATTATGCACCTCTAATTTTTAGCATTAATATGATTTTTTTCTGTGAGCATGTTCCTTTCAACCAGTGAACAGTAGAGTCTCAAGACTGAGGTGTACACAATTATGCACTTCCTGTTAGTTTCACTTTAAATTTAAATAGCTTTACTTAAAGTATACTATATGGTCAAAAGTATGTGGATAACTCACTATTACCTCTATATGAGCTTGTAGGACATCACATTAAAAACCATGGGCATTAAGATGAGGTTGCCCCCCCCCCCCCTGTTAAGGGCTATTAAAGCCACCACTCTTCTGGGAAGGCTTTCCACAAGATTTTGGAGTGTGTATGTGGTAATTCAGTCAAAAGAGCATTGGTGAGGTAAGGCATTGATGTTGAACGAGAAGGTCTAGTTTGCAATCAGCGTTCAATGGGGTTGAGGTCAGGGCTCTGTGCAGACCACTTGAGTTCCTCCACACTAAACTCATCAAACCATGTCTTCATGGACCTTTCTCTGTGCACTAGGGCACAGTCATGCTAGAAAATGAAAGAGCCTTCCCCAAAATGTTGTAACAAAGTTAGAAGTACCCAATTGTCTAAATGTATTTTTATACTGTAGCATTAAGATGACCTTTCACTGGAACTAAGGGACCTAGTCCAATCCGAGAAAAACAGCCCAAAACAATTATCCCTCCTCCACCAAACTTTACAGCAGGCACTAAGGATTCCGGCAGCATTCTCCTGGCATCCACCACATCCAGTTTCTTCCAGCAGACTGCCAGATAGTGAAGTGCCATTCATCACTCCAGAGAACATTTCTATTGCTTTGGAGTCCAGTGGCAGTGTGCTTTACACTACTCCAGCCGATGCATGGCAATGTACATGTTGATTTAAGGCTTGTGTACAGCTGCACAGCCATAGAAACCCATTTCATGAAGCTCCCGACTAACAGTTCTTGTTCTGATGTTGCTTCCACTTGGCAGTCCCACTCTGTGATTTTGTAGGGTCTACCACTCTATGGCTGGGCTGTTGTTCCTCCTAGGCACATCCACTTCACAATAATAGAACTTACATTTGCCTGAGACAGAAGTAGTGGAGAAATTTCATGAACTCACTTGTGGCAGAGGTGGCATTGTATGACGGTGCCACATTTAAGGGGTCTCTTAAAAATTGCAGTTTTAAGAGACTTCCGTATGACCCATTGTGCTGCAAAAGTTTGTGTATGGAGATTTCACAGCTAGGAGCTGGATTTTATACACTTGTTAGCAGTGGGTGTGCCTGAAACACCTGGCTACATACATTTGGCCATATAGTGTATATAATAACACAAAAAAACAAATTTTATCGTGTTTAACTGCTGCACTTTCATATTCATATTAGAATAATGTTGAGTACAATTTCTCTTTATAGATTCCTCCTCTGTTTAGACACATAAACTGCTTAGTCAAATAAAACACACAGGAGATATGCCTTGGGACTCCTGGGGGGAGATTACATATGCGGAGCAAGCTTCGGCGTAACTGCTGAAACCCACGCCGCCCGTAAACATATACGGCACCTGCAGTTCATAAAGTGCTGTAAGTCGGTTAAACTAGCGATGTCCAGAAATGTGCGTAAATACACATTTCTGGAGTCGCCAGTGACTTACGGCACTTTAGAAACTGCCGGCACCAAGAAAAAAAAAAGAAAAAATCTCCCGTAAAAATCTAATCCGCCTCCCAAAAATAAACCCAAAAAGTAAAAACCCCTATATCCGCAATCCCCCCACATCGCAACTAAGAAAAAATGTATTAACCCCTAAACAGACAACCCCCCTTAATCGACAGTAGTTAGAAAAATAAACCTAAGATTCAATTAAAATAAATTAATTTAAAATTACCAAAAATAAAAAAGTCTAACATTATAGAAAATAATAAACACAATTATCCAAAATAAAAAAATTAAACCTAGTCTCCTAATCTAATGCTTAAATACCAATAGCCCTTAAAAGGGCTTTTTTAGGGCATTGCATTAAGTAAAACAGCTCTTTTGCATTTTAAAAAAATTCTAAGTCCCCCCCTAACAGTAAAACCCACCACCCACCAAACCCCCTAAAATAAATAAACCTAACACTAAAAAACCTAAGATACCCATTTCCCCTAAAGGGGCATTTGTATGGGCATTGCCCTTAAAAGGGCATTCAGCTCTTTTACTGCCCTTAAAAGGGCATTCAGCTCTTTTACAAATGCCCATTAAAACCCTAATCTAACCCCCCCAAAAAAAAATCCTTACTCTAACCCCCAAATAGGTACTTACCGTTCCTGAAGTCCGACGGAGAAGGTATTGTTCCAGGCAGTGAAGTCTTCTTCCAAGCAGCCAATATTTTCTTCCAAGCGGGGACCACTTCCTTCTTCATCCAGGAGTAAGCCGGCGCGTAGCGGAGATGAGTGAGATCGCCATCGTACACTGAATTCAAGGTACGCGTTTAAATATGGCTTGATTCTTCAAATTCAAATCAGCCAAGGATGAGAGCTACTGAAATCCTATTGGCTGTTCAAATTGAATGAAAAATCAAATCAGCCAATAGGAATGCAAGGGACGCCATATTTAAACGCGTACCTTGAATTCACTATTGCGATCGTATGAAGAGGATCCTCCACGCTCCATGGCTCAGCGGTCGCCAGGCCTGCTCTGCGCTCATCTCCACTCCATGCCGGCTTGGTCCTGGATGAAGAAGGAAGTGGTCCCCGCTTGGAAGAAGATTTCGGCCGCTTGGAAGAAGACTTCACCGCCTGGAACAGGACCTTCTTCGCTGGACTTCAGGACCGGGGGTTAGAGTTAGGATTTCTTTTTTAGAGGTTTTTTTTTTAAATTAGGGATTTATTGGACACTCTTAAAAGAGCTGAATGTCCTTTTAAGGGCAGCAAAAGAGCTAAATGCCTTTTTAAGGGCAATGCCCATACAAATGCCCGTTTAGGGGCAATGGGTAGTTTAGGATTTTTAGTGTTAGGTTTTTTATTTTGGGGGGTTTGTTGGGCATTGGGTTTTACTGTTAGAGGGGGGATTTAGTATTTTTTAAGGTAAAAGAGCTGTTTTACTTAGGGCAATGCCCTATAAAAGGTGCTTTTAAGGGCTATTGGTAGTTTAGTATTAGATTAGGGGGTGTTATTTTTTTGGGGGGCTTTTTTATTTTCATAAGGATTAGGTTTAATTTTTTTTATTTTTGCTAATATTTGGTTTATTATTTTATGTAATGTTAGGCATTTTTATTTTTTGTAATCTTAGATTAATTAATTTTTTTTTTAAGTAATGTTATCTTTTTTTTATTTTAATTGTAACAGTATTTTGTAATTTAGGTAATTAAGGTTAATTTAGGGGGTGTTAGGTTAGGGGGCTTAGTAATTTTAATTAGTTATTTGCATTGTGGGGATTAATAGATTTATTAGGTTTATTGCGTTGTAGGTTAATAGCGGATTAGGGGTTATTCGTTTTATTAGGTTTATTGCGATGTAGGTTAATGGCGGATTAGGGGTTAATACATTTATTAGGTTTATTACGATGTGGGTTAATGGCGGATTAGGGGTTAATATACTTTATTAGTTCCTGCGGTGGGGGTTGGCGGTTGACAGGTAGATAGATATTGCGCATGCGTTAGGTGTTAGTATAATTTTCAGGCAGTAACAGGAGTTATGGTGCTCACATTTTTAGCGTAAGGCTTGCTGAATATTTGATACCAATTTGCGACACGGTTCTATGTTAGCTTATGGGAGTAAAAATTGTGGGCGACGGGTGAAATATACGTGCCACATTTATATGAGGCACTGCATATGTGATACCAAAACTGCATGAAAACCTGTGTCGCCAGCCTTTGCACGCGACACCACATTTGTAATCTTGCCCCTGGTCTTTATTTTAGACAATTATGGTATTTTTATTTGATACCCTTTTAACTAGTTGGAAACAGATGACTGGTTACCACTTCACTGCTTCTTTGTGAAGCTTACTCAGCATATTCTGCACTTGTATTCATGTGTGCAGAATCAACTCCACATACTAATTTTAAAGAGACACTTTTCCTTCTTTTCTGGTGGCAGTTTTCTAGAGGAGGGACCGTCTTTATAGGGGCCTATCTATCAAGCTCCGAATGGAGCTTGATGCCCCGTGTTTCTGGCGAGCCTGCAGGCTCGCCAGAAGCAGCAGTTATGAAGCAGCGGTCACAAAGACCGCTGGTCCATAACTTGTCCGCCTGCTCAGAGCAGGCGGACAGACATCACCGGAAATCAACCCGATCAAGTACGATCGGGTTGATTGACACCCCCCTGCTGACCGCCCATTGGCCGCGAGTCTGCAGGGGGCGGTGTTGCACCAGCAGCTCTTGTGAGCTGCTGGTGCAATGCTGAATATGGTGAGCGTATTGCTCGCCGTATTCAGCGAGGTCTGGCGGACCTGATCTGCACTGTCGGATCAGGTCCGCCAGACTTTGATAAATTGGGGCCATTGTATGTAATGGTGATAGTATCACCTGCTCTGCTTCCTACATTTTAAAGAACAAATTATGTGAGATCTCCCACTAAGATTCTGCTTATTTGCAGTAAAAACAGCACCCATAGCACTAGGCACTGGTAGTTCCTTTAAAACCATTCAAGGTGGAATGTGTCACCATTTTCTTTCGAGTTTGGGCTTTTATGCACTTCATTTTTTTTTTTACTTTGCTTTGTATCATAGGCATTTTTTAACCTGCTTAAGTGTAATAGAATTACCTTTCACTAATTCTATCACCAAGTACCCCTGATTTTCCTGTTTAGGCTGATCAGTAGAATTGACATCCATGGGCATCCACAGGAATGTTTCCAGATGGGGTGGGAATAAATGAAATTGCCCCAAATATAATAATATCATTGGCAACCAATATATCAACAGCATACGCTATTGAAGTTCAACTGATTATAACAAAAATAATTGAGCTGCGCACAGACACGTACACAGAATATATATACTTTTTCAAATTTTCACAGTATGTTCCTAAATTGTTGTCATAAATTGTATTTAAAATATCCTTATTTACTCCAGTGTTGGTTGTATTATTGATAACATGAAATAATGGTACCAATATCACAATATTAATACCAAAAAAATACTAATAATAATAATACCAATCAAGTAATAATTGAAATACCAACTGAATAAAAAAAATGAATAAAAAATTATAAATTGTAATACAACTGAATAAACAATATAAGTTTTTCATGATGGTGATACTGATAATGCCAATAAATACAACTAAATAAAATAAATAAAACCACTTAATTAACTCACATTCATGACTCTCGGAGTATTGGTAGATACTTAAAAAGTGAAGCAAAAGCTCCTCTATGTAGATTAACTTCTCCCTTGGTGACAAATCTTTGGTGCAGCTTCCCCATTCGCTGAGCACAAAGGAGTGCTCAGGCTTTAGATGCACTGAAAAGATAAGAACACAAAGCGCATCCCAGATTCAAGGTAAAAACGTTTATAGCTTTATTAGTGCACACAATCTATTGCACTTACAAGAGATAAAATGATTAGATGCCTTATTAAAAAGTCTTGGTATACTTCCTATCCCAAATTCAGCTTCAAATGAATCAGCAGGTAGCGACCTCTGCTTCTCTTGTGTCTTCTGTATACCAGCTCATTCGGTCCGTAAAACGTATTAAAAACGTTTTTTAAAAACATATTAAACCAGTTAAAAAGTCTCTTTTTAAGTGAGTATTGTAGTTACAGGTAGACCATCCTGTCTACGCATTTCATTTGTCCTCAGCAAACTTTGCCAAGACAATGGATGTTTGATGCAATTCGTATGAGGATCCCCTTGTTAAATAGAGCTATATAGGCTCCGCCTCTTCCTGTAGATGCATGGAATGTAAACAACACACGTCCAGTAACCATGTGCTGCTATGGCATGTTTACTGACTTGTTAAAGTTCATAATGCTATAGCTAGCAGCGACCTTATTATGCAACACCATCTACAAAAAAACAAATGTTCTGAGGCACATTTCGTGGGAAAGTCTTAAATACATTGAGGAGCATTACGTTTTGTGTTTACATGCTATGTAATCATCTACGTAATGAAAGGGCTGGAGTTAGCACAAAAGGATATTGTAGCTTAACATACACTCTGTAACGCATATAGTCAGCCAGTAATATAGCAAAATGTGCGTTCTCAATGTCCACACTGTGCATCCATCCACGTAAGAGTAAAGGGGCGGTGCTTTTATGAGATGATACTTGGGATCAGCAAATGCTCCTCAATGTATCTAGAGCACTCACTTGTGAAATATATATATATAGAAGGATAGTGGGAAAAAAAACATTAAAGGACAGTGAAATAATTAAAAAAATAGGAAATATTAAGCCTGTGTGAGACTGCTAAAAACAAACAGCAGCTACTAGGTTCATTGTTTATTTGGGACCGTGTCCCTACCCGATATGTTACAATAAATTGTAACTACAGTTGAATATAGGGAGTCCTCTCTTTCTGCTGGCATTTATCCTTTGGGATTTCTAGTTGAATGTTTGTTTTTAGCAGTCTCACACAGGGTTAATATTTGCCATTTTTTTAATTATTTGTGTATGTCTGTCGTCTTTACACCTCCGCTAACTGCGGATATTTCTTTCTAATGACATGGGGAGTCCACGAATCATCAGTAATTACTGTTCGGAATATCACTCCTGGCCAGCAGAAGGAGGCAAAGAGCACCACATCAAAGCTGTGAAGTATCACTTCCTTACCCACAACCCCCAGTCATTCTCTTTGCCTGCAGTGCAAGGAGGAGGTGAATTAGGTATCTGATAAGAAGTTTTTCTTCAATCAGGTTTTTATTATTTTAAAGCAGAGCAGGTTTGTTCTGATCTTTTCTGGGGTCTAGCCGTAGCCCACGTCAGTCTCTTCAGTAGGGCAGTGGTGGCTTTTGAGCACTTGGGAACTTCTGAGGTATAATCCTCACTGCGATTTCACAAGATTTTGCTGCCCTATTTAGAAAGCCTGAGTACGCTTACTCAGAATCTTTCTTCTTCCACAGGTCTATGTGAGGTATGGGATCCTCTCAAACCAGGTGAGCTGCCCTGCTGCTGATCAGATGGTTTTAAGGTAAGTGCCATATTTGTTTTTCTGGGAATGGAGAATTTAGCACTTCTGGAGCTGTGTGCTGCTTAAAAGGGACGTTTAATTTCACACAGTAGAGAAGGGGTTAATATAAACAGGCAGTTTGCCAGGGCACTGTGGACTGTGTTGGGGAGAATTTATGGTGGCTCAGTATTTTACACTCTGGTTAGGATCCGGACTGTATGATTCTGCTTGAATAACAAAGTGCACAATTCTCTGAGAATCATGTTTTACTAGTGTGTTTTAGGATACTCGGCTCCATTATGTCTGCGGGTCCCCTCTTTACTAAAAGGGGGAGGTTCCCTGCTGGGGAGCGGGTAATCCTGGGGCTCTGTCGGCTGCTGTGTATGACGCAGTTGTCAGCTTCATTGTAGTGCTGCTGTTGCAAGTCCAGGGCGGATCATTGGCGATATCAGTTCAGGCTGCTGGACAGGTAGGCACCTCAGTAAAGCTACTGAGGTGTTTGGGTGCCTGGGGGTTTTGGTTTTAAAGGGCTAGTGTGATTGAGACAATATTTAAACACTATTTAAAGGCGAAGTATTTTTTCTTTAAGTGAAAATAAATAAAGTTTATTTTTTCTCTTGTCAGCTTTATTAAAATGAACCAAGAAGCCTTACAGACTGTTACATGTCAGCTTTGTTTTGATTCTCAGGTGGAACCCCCAGTTCCTTTTTGTTCCTCTTGTATAGAGAGAACTTTAAGTTATAGAGAAAAGATTTTTGATTTTGAGCCACCATTAGCTAAGGCGGATGCTGTTTAGGTGTCTCCTGAAGTAGATATGCCACAGCTTTCTCCTCAGGTGTCCCAATCTGTTTAGTCTCCGCAGGCAGTGCCCTGTATTTCCTCTCACAATCCGGTAGGATTTTCTCTGCAGGACATTGCTACCCGGGTATCCTCTGCGGCAGTGATGTGCAGTCACTAGAGGCAGGTGAGGCAGTGCTTCACCTCTCATATGGGCAAAAATATTTTTTTTTATTGGCTTTAAAAAAAAAAATTGTAATTTTTTTCCCCCAGCATTTTTTTTTCTCACAGCTACATGTTGTGCAATGGAGAGGCACAAGCAGGTCTGCCCACCATTACACAACATGCTGCGCCACCTACTGGATGCAAGTGGTTAAGATCATTGCATGGCCCATTAACTGCTTATTTGAGGCAGTCCTATTTGGGCTGAACCAATCCAGCGAGAGGCATTAGTAAGTGGAACATAGGGTTGGGGCTGGATGTTAAATCATATAAAACAAAACAAAAACGGAAAAAAACAACTTTCATATATTTTGTTGCTGTCCTGTGAACCTGCTAGCTTTGCTAAAGTGAAAAAGAGAGTTCTGTTCTTCCCCTCTAAGTGCAGTGGAATGTGCCACTGTCACTTCCTGAATCCTTACAGAGCAGGAAAAGAGGCACAGAGAGCAGTGTTTCAGCCACATCTTATTAAAGTAAGATTTTACTGAAAGGGATTCTGTTAGTGAAAATGATAATTTAATGAATGTGGTTTAGTGTTTTTTTACTCTTTTACAGCAGGGTCGTTTTTGTATTTTGTTTACTCAAACTTTACACCCACTAACTTAGCAGCTTGCCTCTGTACTTCACACTAAATTATAGACTAATTTTCTGAACTCTCTGTAGCTCTGCTGTTTTATTACTTTAAAATGCAGTGGTCTCCACCCCCCCCCCTTGTGTGTGTGTGTCTCTCTCTATCTATCCATCTCTCTCCTTATGTGTTGTTCTCCCCCATGGTCTCTTTCTCTCTCTGTCTCTCTTCCTCCCCCTCTGACTCTCATCCCTTATGTAATGAAAGAATCTATAAGCATAATTTGCAGCATTAAAGTAAAAAGTATGTTTTTAAACATATTTTAATGGGCATGGATTTCTAGATCTCATAATCAGAGCAAGCATTGTGTTATCTGGCAAGAGTTTCTGTTACAATCCTTTTAGACTAAAATCAGATGTTTACTAAGTTGACCAGTTTTCCAAGACACCATTTAAAGGGACATGAAACCCATATGCAAATTTAAATAACTTTCCAATTTACATCTAATATCTAATTTTCTTCATTCTTTTGATGTCCTTTGTTGAAAATCATATCTAAATATGCTCAGTAGCTGCTGATTGGTGGCTGCACATAGAGACCTCATGTGATTGGCTCACCCATGTGCATTGCTATTTCTTCAACAAAGGATATCTAAAGAATGAAGGCGTATCCTAGCCACTGCCTCACCAGCCTCTGACGTCACTGCACGTCACTGCTCTGCGGTATCTGACGCATTATCTGCTTTTCCTATGTTACAAAAAGGGCGTAAAAGGAAACTTAAGGAATCAGTAAATAAGGTTTCTGATCTGGTTGTGTCTACCCAGGGTATTTCTTCTCAGAAGTCTGAGGACGAAGATACTTTGGTAGCGTCTGAGCGTGAGATCTCAGATTCAGATAGTAGAATTGCTTCTTCTGATGCTGAAGTGGTATCCTTCAGATTTAAGCTGGAACACCTACGTATGCTACTTAAGGAGGTTTTGGCTACTTTGGACGACTCCAACATGACGGTCGTGGCCAATCCTAAATGGTCCAGTAAGCTGAACAAATGTTTTGATGTTCCCTCCGCGGAGAAGGTTTTCCCTGTTCCAGACCGTGCAACAGAGATTATTGCACAGGAGTGGGAGAGACCTGGAATTCCTTTTTCTCCATCTCCTATTTTCAGGAAGATGTTTCCTATAGCTGATTCCATTAAGGATTCGTGGCAGATAGTTCCTAAGGTAGAAGGAGCGATTTCCACCTTGGCTTTCAGGACTACTATTCCCATAGAGGATACTTACTCCCATAGAGGATAGTTACTCTTTCAAGGATCCAATGGATAAGAAGTTGGAGGCTTTACTAAAGAAAATGTATGTTCACCAGGGTAGGGTCCAATGGCAGCCTGCGGTATATATTGCAACTGTGACCAGCGATGCAACTTACTGGTTTGATGCGTTGTCTGATTCTATTCGGACAGATAATCCTCTTGAGGAGATTCAGGACACGATTAAGGCTCTTAAGTTAGCCAATTCCTTTATTACGGATGCTTCCTTACAAGTCATCAAGTTGGGAGCAAAAATAACTGGTTTTGTGGTACTAGCTCGCAGGACCCTATGGTTGAAGCCCTGGTCTGCGGAAGTTTCATCTAAATCCAAACTTTTGGTTATTCCCTACAAGGGTAAGACTTTGTTTGGACCGGGTTTGGCTGAAATTATTTCAGATATTACAGGAGGAAAAGGGCATTTCCTCCCTCAGGATATGAGAAATAAACAGAAAAGGGGTCAGAGTAATTTTCATTCCTTTTGAAACTTCAGAGGTAAGCCTCCCCCCCTCTTCCAAGCAGGAACAGTCCAAGTCTTCCTGGAAGTCCAGTCAGTTCTGGAACAAGGGGAAGCAATCTTAGAAGCCTGCAAATGATTCAAAGTCAGCATGAAGGTCCTTCCCCCGATCAGGGAGTGAATCCTGTAGAGGGCAGACTTTCTTTATACGCTCAAGCCTGGATTCGGGATGTTCCGGATCCCTGGGCGGTGAACATTGTATCCCAGGGATACAAACTAGAGTTCAAGACCTTTCCTCCCAGGGGCAGGTTCCTCCTCTCAAGATTATCTGTAGACCAGATAAAAAGAGAGGCGTTCTTAAACTGTGTCGAGGACCTGTCCACCCTGGGAGTAATATTTCCAGTTCCAATACAGGAACAGGGTCTGGGATTCTACTCCAATCTGTTTGTGGTTCCCAAGAAAGAGGGAACTTTCAGACCAATTTTACACCTCAAATGTTTAAACAAGTTTCTCAGAGTACCAGCCTTCAAGATGGAAACTATACGTTCCATTCTTCCCTTGGTTCAAGAGGGTCAGTTCATGACAACCATAGATCTAAAAGATGCGTTACGTACCTTCATGTTCCCATCCACAAGGAACATCACAGGTTTCTGAGATTTGCTTTTCCAGACAAGCACTTCCAGTTTCTGGCTCTTCCGTTCGGCCTTGCCACAGCTCCCAGAATTTTTTAAAGGTTCTGGGGGCTTTGTTGGTGGTGATCAGGTTGCGGGGGATTGCAGTGGCTCCATATCTGGATGACATTCTGGTTCAGGCGCAGTCTTTTCATCAAGCAAACTCTCATATGGAGATCTTGTTGTCTTTTCTTCGCTCCCACGGTTGGAAGGTGAATCTGGGAAAAAGTTACTTGGTTCCAGATACAAGGGTAGTGTTCTTGGGGACCATAATAGACAATGAAGATATTTCTGACAGAGGTCAGAAAAACAAAGATTTTCGACTCTTGCCTTGCCCTTCAGTCCTCTTTTCGGCCTTCAGTGACTCAGTGTATGGAGGTAATTGGTCTGATGGTAGCTGCCATGGACATCATTCCATTTGCTCGATTTCATCTTAGACCTCTGCAGTTATGCATGCTCAGGCAATGGAATGGGGATTATGTGAATCTGTCCTGTGAATAGATCTGGATCAGGCGACAAGAGAATCTCTTCCGTGGTGGTTGTCTCAGGATCACCTCTCCCAGGGAACTTGCTTCCGAAGACCTTCCTGGGTGATTGTGACCACAGATGCCAGCCTGCTGGGTTGGGGAGCAGTCTGGGGCTCGTTGAAAAACTCAGGGTCTATGAACTCAGGAAGTCAGATCTCCCCATAAACATCCTAGAGCTGAGAGCAATCTTCAATGCTCTACTGGCCTGGCCTCAGTTAGCTTCAGCCCGGTTTATCAGGTTCCAGTGGGACAACATAGCATCGGTGGCTTACATCAACCACCAGGGAGGAACTCGGAGTTCAATGGCCATGAAAGAGGTGGCCAGAATTATTCAGTGGGCGGAGACCCACAGCTGCTGTCTATCTGCTATCCACATTCCAGGAGTGGACAATTGGGAAGCGGATTTTCTGAGCCGACAGACTTTTCATCCCGGGGAGTAAGAACTCCATTCAAAGGTGTTTTCCAGCTTGAACCTCAAATGGGGGCAGCTGGAGCTGGATCTCATGGCATCTCGGCAGAATGCCAAGCTCCCGAGGTAAAGGTCGAGGTCAAGGGATCCACAGGCCATACTGATAGATGTTCTGGCGGTTCCTTGGAATTTCAGTCTAATATACCTGTTTCCTCCATTCACTCTCCTTCCACAAGTCCTTGCTCGAATCAAACAAGAGAGGGCATAAGTGATTCTCATTGCACCGGTGTAGCCTCGCAGGATCTGGTATGCAGACCTAGTGGAGATGTCATCTCTTCCACCTTGGAGACTTCCACTGAGTAAGGATCTTCTACTTCAAGGGCCCTTCCTTCATCCAAATCTCATTTCTCTGAAGCTAACTGCTTGGAGATTGAACGCTTAATTTTATCTAAGCGTGGGTTTTTGGAGTCGGTCATTGAGAGTTGAGCCCTTGATCCAGGCTTGTAAGCCCGTGACTAGAAAGATTTACCATAAGATATGGCGTAAATATCTGTACTGGTGTGAATCCAAGGGTTTCTCGTGGAGTAGAGTTAGGATTCCTAGAATTTTGTCCTTTCTCCAGGAAGGTCTGGAGAAGGGTTTGTCAGCAAGTACTTTGAAGGGTCAAATATCTGCCTTGTCTATTTTATTGCATAAGCGTCTGGCAGATGTGCCAGATGTGCAATCCTTCTGTCAGGCTTGTTTTTAAACCTCTTACTCCTGGAGTCTTAACCTTGTTCTTAAAGTTCTTCAGCAGGCTCCATTTGAGCCTATGCATTCCTTAGATATTAAGATGTTATCTTGCAAAGTTTTGTTTCTTGTTGCAATTTCTTCTGCTCAAAGAGTCTCTGAACTCTCGGCGTTGCAGTGTGAATCCCCTTATCTTATCTTTCATTCGGATAAGGTGGTTCTGTGTACTAAGTTAGGGTTCCTTCCTAAAGTGGTTTTGAATAGGAATATTAATCAGGAAATCGTTGTTCCTTCTTTTTGTCCTAATCCTTCTTATCATGAGGAGCGTTTACTGCACAACCTAAATGTGGTGCATGCGTTGAAATTCTATTTACAGATGACTAAGGATTTTCGCCAGTCTTTTGCTTTGTTTGTCGTTTTCTCTGGGAAACGCAAGGGTCAGAAAGCTATGGCGAATTCTCTTTCTCTCTGGCTGAGGAGTATAATTCTTTTGGCCTGTGAAACTGCTGGACAGCAGTCTCCTGAGACAATCACGGCTCATTCCACGAGGGCTGTTTCTTCTTCCTGGGCCTTCAAAAATGAAGCTTCTGTGGAACAGATTTGCAAGACTGCTACTTGGTCATCTTTGCACACTTTTTCAAAAGTCTATAAATTTTATACTTTTGCCTTGGTTGAGGCTTTCTTTAGGGAGAAGGGTTCTTCAAGCAGTGGTGCCTTCCATTTAGGTTCCCTGTCTTGTCCCTCCCTTATCATCTGTGTCCTCTAGTTTGGGTATTTGTTCCCAACAGTAATTACTAATGATCCGTGGACTCACCATGTCATTAGAAAGAAAAATAAATGTATGTTTACCTGATAAATGTATTTATTTTTTGACACAGTGAGTCCATGGCCCGCCCTGTTTTATGCAGACAGTTTCTTTGTTATATAAACCTCAGGCACCTCTCACCTTGTGTTATTTCCTTTCTCTCCTTTCCCTTGGTCGTATGACTGGGGGTTGTGGGTAGGGAAGTGATACTTAACAGCTTTGCTGTGGTGCTCTTTGCCTCCTCCTGCTGGCCAGGAGTGATATTCCCAACAGTAATTACTAATGATCCGTGGACTCACCATGTCAAGAAAGAAATACATGTATCAGGTAAGCATAAATTTTGTTTTTTTTACTCTTAATACCTAAAATAAGTTAATTTTTAATGTGTTATGTTTTTTTCTATCCTTGTATATATATTTCTTACAAGTGAGTGCTCTAGATGGTGCTTCTTTCCTATTTACCATAAAAAAATCTAATACCTGAGACCTCATATGCTTGAGCCTTTATAACTTTTTTTAAAAATATTTTTTATTAGATGCTGTTATTATGAGTGTAATTGTACTTTGTAATGTATTTTTTATGTGTTTTGTGAGAATTTTGTGTTTCGCAAAACATTTAACCAGAGCTCTGAGGTTGCGCGTTTACTTTCAACTTGTAATATGAGCGAAAAACAAGCTAAAAATAGCCACAATAAAACCCTTTTCGCTTGCGCGCAACTGTTAGCTCACCACTCGCAATCTAGACCTGTGTGTCTATGGATGTGTGTGTATCCATCCATCAATCAATCTATCTGCTTGCAGATATTAATTCAATTTAGCATAATAATAGGATATATATATGTGTGTGTGTGTGTGTGTTAATGTACACATTTAAGTGAATACAATTATAAGTAGCTACTTTTCACTAAGTCCTGTATCCCCTCATATATGGGTCCTGGATACATCTCTGTTGACCACACTTTTGACTAGCACATGCACATCCATGGGCATCTGTAGGAATTGTTCCAGGTGTGGGTGCTGAGGGGGGGGGGGTGAAAATGCTCCAAATATAATTGGCAACCAACATATCAACAGAAGACTTGATTGATGTTCAACTTCTTATAGTGTTAAAAATGTAAGCGTGAGAGGTTGAAAAATTCCTAGGGGGCAAATGCTCTTACTCCCTCTTCTCACATCCACTAGACCCCCCCTCCATAATGACTGGCTCCCTGTGAGCCCACAAGCACGCCTCTCACTATAGCAATGATTTTCCCACTGTGTGTGTGTACTCTTCCATCTATCTATATTCTATCTATCATCTATTTATTTATCTGCAGTGCTTTGCGCATTGCAGATATTAATTACTTCAATTTAACAAAATAATAGATTTGTTTTATATGTTTGTGTGTATTAATGTGTGTTTGTCTGTTAATGTACGCATTTAAGTGAATAAAGTTAATAGTGGATACTGTTTCCCCTTATATATACGTCCTGGAGACGTCTCTGTGGACCACCCAAACTCAGACAGGGAAATCTTTCATATAGGCTATTGAGGATCTTAAAAACCATTGTGTTGGAGCCTTACATATAAAATAACCTATTGGACTCTAAATCAAATTCATTATATCTATTGTATACATAAACATGGTGCGTTGGTATTATTTTATTTATCCAAAAAAATGTGGGGTTATCTTTTGTGTCATTTTCTTCATTTGAATCAAATACAAGTTATAAAAAAGTTATTCTACGTTTAGCTCTGACAAATCTGCATCCACGATTTATTATAAGAAGCTCTAATTTGGGTAGATCGGTATTGTACTTTCAGTCCAAAAATAATCAGTGTCCATTGGAATATAGGTCTAGTATTTTTAGAAAATATTCACTCTTCCAGTTTTTACAGCTTTACAGGTATTTGTAAATGCACTTTACGTTAGGACAGCTACCTGGCAGGCATGAAACACCTGAGACCTACACTGGAATGCAGTTCCTTATCTGCATTTTATAAGAATTGTATGTGTTTTTTTTTTCTCTTCTCAAAATGAAATGAGATATGACAACTGCTATTTCTTATGTGTTTGCAAACATGCACTGTAAGCACAGAGATAAAATGATTTGTTTAAAGACACAGATGTTTGCAGTAACCACGGTGACATATTTCCATGCAGATCATCACCTGTCCCTCTCTGTGCTTTCAAAAGAGGTTTCATGGTCAGTTTAAAGGTGCCTAATCTGGCAGGCAGTTGCCTGCATGGTCCTAATAGTGCAAATGAAGATGCCTCTCAGCAGTTCCAACATTTAACTGTCTACATTTAATTAACAGGAGATCAAATGGTGCCAATTAACTGTAGCGCACAATGCTGACCAAGAATCAAATACATAAAATAGGTGAAATACAGCAATAAAGAATGACTGCAGGTGTAGTATAGTAAGGGATCCCCAAACCCCATTGATTGATATTAGAGCTTAGTGTGAAACCCATATTGCCATAGAATACCTTTAAACAGTATAGATTTTGTTCCCATATGGAAAACGTTTGTTCTTTAAAATATATTCGAGGACAGGCTAAATGAAGTATGTATAAAATAATGAATGTTAAGTGTGAGAATATCCCAAGGGTCTAGATAAAGAGATAGCAGCAGAACTAATTGAACTCGTAATCAGGAATGTCATTTGAGAGACTATTACTTGCTATGAATTCACAGTTTTCTCTGATATATGTTCGGAGATAACCTTAAAGGGCCAGGAGTCTTAGGATTCAGATAGAGCATACATTTTTGAACACGTTTACTTATATTATCAAATTTAGCTTCATTCTCGTGGTATCCTTTATTGGTGGAGCATCAATGCACTACTGGGAGCTAGGTGGACACATTGGTAAGCCAATGACAAGAGGCATTTATGTGCAGCCACTAATAAGCTCCCCACTCCTGAGTCTACCCAGGTATGTTTTTTCAACAAAGGATAGCAAGAAAATGAAGCACATTTCATAATAGAAGAAATTGGAAAGTTGGTTAAAAGTCCATGCTTCATCTGAATCAAGAAAGAACTATTTTGGGTTTCATTCCCTTTTAACATAAAATGACCGATAATGCATCTTATATATTTGTGTTACATATATTCATTGTATAGTGAATATAGTTACATACAGTAAGCACAGTATTGCCTGGATTGCCCTAGAATATGAGGATATCACTACTGGACTAATAGTTTAATTTGCAGTTGCACCACATTCTATTATAGGCACTTATAGGAGTGGCAATATATATGGTTTGGCCAAACCAGAACAGATGGAGGACATTAGCTCATGCTTTGGTTGAATTAGATATTTACTTTCACAAGTTTCTTCCATAATTTCTAGTAAGATTTAGGGAGGTAAAAAAAAACCCCCCATATATATATTTTATTATGCAGTAGCTACAATTTCCCCACCACTAATACTGCTCACATTGCAAAATATTCCCCAGATTCACATTTTTTATTCTTCAAAAGTAGCAATCAAACGTATTTCCCAACCGGTATTTGGCTGGCTATACAGACCCCCCATATAGAGGTTGGCACTTGATATTCGGATTCTAAAGAAGAGCGCCCTCTGCTGGACACAATGTAAATGAATGAACCCCTCATCAGTGAACAAGTTTTAGCAAGTACCAGAACGCACTCATTATTATTATAGCATCTTTTTAATCGTAAAAAAAAACCTCTTATAGAAAAGTCTGCTTACAAAAAAAAAAAAAAATCACATAAATAAACAACTGCACTGTATCATCTAATACTGGATACCACAGGTATTTTGGAACATCGGACACGATTCTCTGGTATAAAAACCATTTCAGAATCGATCGTCACTTAAAAATACCAGCAGGATCATCAGTAATGTTGCAGTGGCATATACACTGGTACTACCCCTCCCCATGTAACAAGAATAATCACTTTTACAAAGGCAGCGAGTATTCACAAAAATATATATATATCAGACAACATTGTAGCTTATTTCTGTAAGATAGAAATCAACATGATTCGCATCAGGTCAGGTGGACACTTATCTGATTATAATAATCAAATTCACAGACTTGTCAGTCCTGGGCATAATAATACTGCTGGGCTGCAATAGTTTACAGTACTGGAATACTTTTTTGTGTTTATTAGGAACAAAAAAAAAATTACATTTGAATGGTCACAGTGTCTGTGCCCATGCGGTTATGTTCATATTGATGTAACCAGCTCCTCAGTTCAGAGATCTTGTATCCCTCAGGACCCCTGCCCCCCTGGTACACCACCTTCCCCTCTAGGATGATGTAAAGTCTCTCAAAGTAAGCTCCATATGCAGCATTGGAAGAGTTATTCATAGTGTCCACAACCACTCTGCACCCTGGCACACCTTGGAGCATGAGCCTAGCGGCTGTCAGTCTGTCCTGGAGGCACTGATGCTTTGGGATCTGATAGGAGGCATCTGTGCTCACCCAGCCATCAGACGGGTGAGCTTCCTCTATATACACCAGCAGGAAATCTGCAATGTCAATGTGCTGGGCAGCCAGGCGCTGGTAAGCCTGAAGGCGAGCCATGAAGGGGGGTCAGGTGCAGCTCCCAAAATTAAGGATCAGTGGTCGCTTCCCTTGGGAGAAATCCAGGATCCTGCAGAGTTTCTGCCCTTCTAGCAGAACAACGTCGGTGTTGGGGGCTGTGCTGCCCAGGTGGGCTGACTTAAAGTAGTCGAGTTTCTGCCCATGCCAGACAGCTTTAAGGGACTCCAGGGTGAACATACGGTTGGAGTCAGAGACGCAGACAGGAGGGTCATCGTGCTGGATCCTCTCCTCTTCCTCCTCCTCCTCTTTGCTGATGAGGATCCTCCTTCTGATGCACTGGAAGTCCAGCAGCCAGAGCATCAGGGCTGTGAGCAGGAAGCGGGGCAGGAGCAGGCAGCAGGCAGCCACCTGTTTGAGAAGTTTGCTGGAGTGGGCTCCTGCTGAGTGCAGCATGGTCACTTCCCCAGGCTCATGTGAAGCACCAGCTTCTCCCCATTCCCATTTTATAGCCACAGATTTAAATGAAAACCCTGACTCCACCTCCGGACAGAACCGCCTCTTTGTACTTGAGCCTGGGGATTACCTACTGCTTCACTTGAATGACCTAAAATAAAAAGACGGGAAGCAATAAAAAAGGAGGAACCCACCGTGGATCAGTCACATCAGGACACGAGATCCCACTAAGCAAAAAAACCTGCAACCCTTCAAGTTAACCTGTTGCTTACCAGAGAGGGCGGAAACTAATTGCGCAGCAATCCGATGCCACCTTTAGTGGCAGCCAAGGGGTTAAAACTATGCGTTGCAAGCAACCGTCTGGCCGCCAAGGGGTTAAGTGATTTCCACACCCAGCGCATTTTATTGTGCAGCAATCTACATTCTGCATTCTTGTAACCCTGACACTGACATTCTCTTGCAATTTACTATCAAATATATTGATTGCTCTGTATTTCATTTGTGGCAAACCTCCATTTGAACTTGTGTGTGTGTGTGTGTGTGTATATATATATATATATATATATATATATATATATATATATATATATAAATACACACACATATATATAAATACACACACACACACACATATATACACACACACACACACACACACACACATATATATATATATATATATATATATATATACACACACACACACATATATATATATATATATATAAATACACACACATGCACAAACACATATATATATATATATATATATACACACACACACACACATATATATATATATAAATACACACACATGCACAAACACATATATATATATATACAGACACATGCATATATATACACACACACACACACACACACACACATATATATATAAATACACACACACACACACACACACACATATATATATAAATACACACACACACACATATATATATATATATATATATACAGACACATGCATATATATATATATACACACACACAAACATATATATATACACACACACACACATCTATCTATCTATCTATCTATCTATCTATCTATATATATATATATATATATATATATATATATATATATATATATATATATATATATATATATGTATATATATATCTATATATGAAAGGGGGACCTTCAAGCAATATATTTTTTAATTACGTGGATTATTGAGCTTTATCTATTCATGTATCACAAATGAAATTGTTTTGTATTTTTTTGTAATTAATGTTTCAACTACCTTTTTTTAAGTTACATTTTCACACATTTTGGAACAGATTATGATGCAAAATCAGAGCTGCTGTGAAATCCCTATTACGTATGAATTATGCCATGGTTTCTGATTAAGGTCAGGCTGTGTGTCCGTGGATTTTCTTGCTGCCAAGTGAAAGACCTCGTTTTATCATTGACTTTTTTTTGCGAAATACCAGCAAACAAGTGTGCAATAAAGCTTTATCATGTGAACTTGATCATGTTTGCTAGGAAATAATATGATGCAAATTTACCAGATCTATTATGTCAGCTAAGTAGTCACTGACAGCTGCAGGGCAATGAGCCCCTGTTACTGACAAGGGGGAGAGGTGACCGGGAAGTGTCATATTAAAAAGCCGAGACCAACCTGTTGCAGGATTGAAAAGTCAAAACAAGTCCCTAATTTGACCACTAGGGGTAGCTGTTGGCTATCGTCCTTTGCTCGTTAAAATATTTTTTTCCAGTATTTCATTCCCAGCTGCTGGAGTGCATACATTGTGGCTAACATTAATAATTAAATAGAATTACATCTATAATATATATAATATCTCTCTATATATTTAAATAAAACTAACAAAAGGAGCAATTCAGAAATCGCATTACCTTCTGCCACTTCATGGATTAAAGAAGATAATTACCCTAATTAAAATGTATAATGATCACATGATGGAATTTTGATATATATTTTTTGGATATGCAATATGTGATCATCAACTGCACTGATCTGCATTGTCGTAATTATGGTAAAAGAAAAGCAGGATTTAGTTGAGTAAACCATGCAGGGATTTTCTAAAAGCCATCTAAACTCCAATACCCGACTGCATGGTTAAATTAACAAGTACATCATAGTACTTTAACACACACAGAAGAGAAATATTTTATCAAACGTGTTTAATTTGGATTATACCAATGATACTAAAGTAGGAAATGTCATTTTCACTGCTTAATAGGTACAAATGGCAGATTTAAGATGCTATTGTATCTAAGGTGATATGAACCAATAAATCCATTATGTGTCCTAGAAGGCTTCATCATGCCATACTGCTCTGTAGTCATTTTTTAAGTGCTTTCTGGCAATCATCGTGTTAAATTGAAGGATAAGGATGCCATATTATATCAGCTAACAACTTGCAAAAGTAAAATGTTTAAGGAATTAGTAACATATTTGGGTTTAATCTAACCTGCAATTTTGTAGCAAAGTTAGCTTTAAAAAGCCTATAGAAAAGTGAAGCCATGGGCATTTTTATTTAGAAATTCCTATTTTGTTGTTCCTTAAACTGTATTTTCAAACCACATAAGACCTGCAAAGCTATATGTTTCCAATGATCCAATTGTAATAAGGCATCGTTATATGACAGAAGAGTTGTAGAGCAAATTGCTGCAAGTTCAGATTTTGCAACATCTTTTTTTGGTCTGTTGGGGTCTCTCAAGCTGTATGTTAAACTGTGTGTAACGGTATTTATTTGATCAAGGAAAATTATTACTCCATCATCCAGTTTGGTTTGTTATAACATCTCGTATGCACAAAGTAATTGATGATTCACATGAATCAACACATATTCATTACTTGCAAACCACCAGCATTTCTGCAGAGCTGTGTTCATGACAATCAGATTTGGCTATTATGCAAAATAGGTAATTTACCTAAGATCATAGGCACACTTGCCAAGTGTAGCTGGTTTGTATTCAGATGACTACACATCTAGTTATTTACTACAGCACAGAAGAGGTTACATTTGGATTTTTGTAGCATTATCTTAAAGGGACATTACAGTAAAAAAAAAATGTCTCTCATTAGAGCAGTTTAATTGCTAATGAAATTCTCAAGCCTTGCCAACAAATAGCTAATTAGCAGCTACAATGTTTCCCTCTGATTATCTATATTCTTTTGTAGAAAGGTAACTGCATGAGTTTACCTGTATGTTTATAACCCTTTAGCAGTAGTTAAACACAGAGTACTGTTTTATTTAACTGTTTTTTTTTTTTTTACTATTATGTCTCTTTAAAAAGGTGTACATTTTAAATGAACAGGGCTAATTTATGATAGTGACGATACCATTGCACACAGACGTTAGGAAGCACAGGAGCTATTTTATTAATCAGAACATTGTGAGTTTCCTAACTGATCTAGGGTTAACTTTTAACCAAATACTGTCTTACTTAGACCCCTTGCATATTCCTTAGAGACAGAAGTTTACATGATCTCATCCACTGAGATAACCAGGTACTGAACTGCATTAAAGGGACACTAAACCCATTTTTTTTTCTTCATGATTCAGATAGAGCATGCAATTTTAAGCAACTTTCTAATTCACTCCTATTATCATTTTTTTTTGTGTGCTCTTGATATGTTTATTTAAAAAGCAGAAATTTAATGTTTAGGAGCCGTCCCATTTTAGGTTCAGCGCTCTGGATAGGGCTTGCTTATTGGTGACTACATTTAGCCACCAATAAGCAAGCGTAACCCAGGTTCTTATCCAAAAACGGGTCAGCTCCTAAGCTTTACATTCTTGCTTTTTAAAATAAAGATAGCAAGAGAACAAAGAAAAATTGTCATTAGGAGCAAATTAGAAAGTTGCTTAAAATTGCATGCTCTATTTGAACCATGAAAGAAAACATTTGGGTTTAGTGTCCCTTTAATGAGTGTTGGCTGAAAACATTGTGATTCATTGGTTCTGACAATGAAATGGCTCTAGTCTATTACAAAATAAACTGAACCATGGCACTGCATTACATAGCCACAAAGCCAAAAACGTTACATAGACATAAACCCCAGCATATATTCAATAATGCAGAAACCTCAAAATACATACTGACATAGAAGCAAACCTAGAGATCCTACTGTAAACTTCTACAGAAAAGGGACAATGGAGTTGGCACACTTAGAAAGTAAACTGGTACTAAGGTTTAATGTAGCTGCCAGTCTCAGATATTACTGAAAATTAGTATGGAGAAGGCACACTGGAATCAAACTACTGTAAAGTAAACTAGTGCTGAGAAGATTTAAAGTGACAGTAAAGTTAAAATAAAAAATTCAATATTCAGAAAGAACATGTAATTTTAAACAACTTTCCTATTACTATTATTATCTAGTTTGGTTACTTCTCTTTGTATCCTTTGTTAACAAGCATACTTGGGCAGGCTCAAGAGCAGCAATGCACTACTAGGACCTAGCTTCTGATTAGTGGTTGCGCCTACATACCTCTTGTCATTGGCTCACCTGATGTGTTTAGCTAGCTCCCAATAGTGCATTGCTGCTCCTTCAACAAAGGATACTGAGTGAATGAACACAATTTGATAATAGACATAAATTGGAAAATTGTTTAAAATTGTATGCTTTATCTTAATCATGAAAGAAAAAAATGTGTTTCATGTCCCTTTCATATAGCTGTTAGTCGCAGGTTTTGCTGTAAACTGGCACTGAGAAGGCACATTGTAGCTTTCACTCTCAGATATTACTGTAACCTGGTATTGAGAGGCCATACTAGGACTGGAACACTTGGGTATTACTGTCAACTGGTATTGAGATGTCATACTAGGACTGGAACACTTGGGTATTACTGTAAACTGGTATTGAGAGGCCATACTAAGACTGGCACACTTGGGTATTACTGTAAACTGGTATTGAGATGTCATACTAGGGCTAGTACACTTAGGTATTACTGTAACCTGGTATTGAGAGGCCATACTAGGACTGGCACACTTGGGTATTACTGTAAACTGGTATTGAGATGTCATACTAGGGCTAGTACACTTAGGTATTACTGTAAACTGGTATTGAGAGGCCATACTAGGACTGGCACACTTGGGTATTACTGTAAACTGGTATTGAGATGTCATACTAGGGCTAGTACACTTAGGTATTACTGTAAACTGGAACTGAGAAGGTTTAATGTAGCTGTCAGTCTTAGGTGTTACTGTAAACTGGTATTTAGAAGCCATATTAGGACTGGCAAGCTGGTACTGAGAAGGAATAATGTAGCTGGCACAAACAGAGTTTACTGCTAGCTGGTATTGAGACACAAAAATGTAGCTGGTACACACATATATTAATGCCAGCTGGTATTGAGAAGGAATAATATAGCTGGCACACACATATATTAATGCTTTAAGAAAGAATAATGTAGCTGGCACACACATATATTAATGCCAGCTGGTATTGAGAAGGAATAATGTTGCTGGCACACACAAAGATTCATGCTAGCTGGTATTGAGAGTGAGAAGGAAAAATGTAGCCGACACACATAGAGATTAATACTAGCTAGTATTGAGAAGGAATAATGTAGCTGGCACACACAGAGATTAGTGCCAGATGATATTGAGAATGAATAATGTAGCTGGCACACACAGAGATTACTGCAAGCTGGTATTGAGAAGGAACAATGTAGCTGGCACACACATATATTAATGCTAGCTGGTATTGAGAAGGAATAATATACAGTGAGGGAAAAAATTATTTGATCCCCTGCTGATTTTGTACGTTTGCCCACTGAGAAAGAAATGATCAGTCTATCATTTTAATGGTAGGTTTATTTGGACAGTTAGAGACAGAATAACAACAAAAAAATCCAGAAAAACGCATTTCAAAAAAGTTATAAATTGCAATTTGCAATTTAATGAGTGAAATAAGTATTTGATCCCCTATCAATCAGCAATATTTCTGGCTCCCAGGTGTCTTTTATACAGGTAGCGAGCTGAGATTAGGAGCACCCTCTTAAAGGGAGTGCTCCTAATCTCAGCTTGTTACCTGTATAAAAGACACCTGTCCACTGAAGCAATCAATCAATCAGATGCCAAACTCTCCACCATGGCTAAGACCAAAGAGCTGTCAAAGGATGTCAGGGACAAGATTGTAGGCCTACACGAGGCTGGAATGGGCTACAAGACCATCGCCAAACAGCTTTGTGAGATGGTGACAACAGTTGGTGCAATTATTCGCAAATGGAAGAAACACAAAATAACTATCAATCTCCCTCGGTCTGGGAATCCATGCAAGATCTCACCTTGCGGAGTTTCAATGATCATGAGGAATTAGCCCAGAACTACACGTAGGATTTTGTCAATGATCTCAAGGCAGCTGGGACCATAGTCCCCAAGAAAACAATTGGAAACACACTACGCCATGAAGGACTGAAATCCTACAGCGCTCATAAGGTCCCCCTGCTCAAGAAAGCACATGTACAGGCCCATCTGAAGTTTGCCAATGAGCATCTGAATGATTCAGTGGAAAACTGGATGAAAGTGTTGTGGTCAGATGAGCCCAAAATCAAGCTCTTTTGCATCAACTTAACTCGCCGTGTTTGGAGTAGGAGGAATGCCGCATATGACCCCAAGAACACCATCCCCACCATCAAACATGGAGGTGGGAACATGCTTTGGGGTGATTTTCTGCTAAGGGGACAGGACAACTTCAACTCATCAAAGGGACGATGGACGGGGTCATGTACCATCACATTTTGGGAGAGAACCTCCTTCCCTCAGCCAGGGCATTGAAAATGGATCATGGATGGGTATTCCAGCATGACAATGATTTAAAACACACGGCCAAGGCAACAAAGGAGTGGCTCAAGAAGAAGCACATTAAGGTTCTGGAGTGGCCTAGCCAGTCTCCAGACCTTAATCCCATAGAAAATCTGTGGAGGGAGCTGAAGGTTCAAGTTGCCAAACATCAGCCTTGAAACCTTAATGACTTGGAGAGAATCTGCAAAGAGGAGTGGGACATAATCCCTCTTGAGATGTGTGCAAACCTGGTGGCCAACTACAAAAAATGTCTGATCTCTGTGATTGCCAAAAAGGGTTTTGCCACCATGTACTAAGTCATGCTTTGCAAAGGGGTCAAAAACTTATTTCACTCATTTAAAAACAAATCAATTTATAACTTTTTTTAAAAATGCATTTTTCTGGATTTTTGAGAAGGAATAATGTAACTGGCACACACAGCTATTGCTACAAGCTGGTATTGAGAAGGAATGATGTAGCTGGCACATGCAGAGATTACTGCAAGCTGGTATTGAGAAGGAATAATGTAGCTGGTACACACAGTGATTAATACTAGCTGGTATTGATATGGAATAATGTAGCTGGCACACACATATTTAATGCTAGCTAGCATTGAGAGGGAATAATGTAGATGGCACACACAGTGATTAATGCTAGCTGGTATTGAGAAGGAATAATGTAGCTGGCACACACATATATTAATGTTAGCTGGTATTGAGAAGGTATAATGTAGCTGGCACACACATTTATTAATGTTAGCTGGTATTGAGAAGGAATAATGTAGCTGGCACACGCAGTGATTAATCCTAGCTGGTATTGAGAAGAATAATGTAGCTGGCACACACAGAGATTACTGCAAGCTGGTATTGAAAGGAATAATGTAGCTGGCACACACAGTGATTAATGCTAGCTAGTATTGAGAAGGAATAATGTAGCTGGCACACACATATTAATGCTAGCTGGTATTGAGAAGGAATAATTTAGCTGGCACACACAGTGATTAATGCTAGCTGGTATTGAGAAGGAATAATGTAGCTGGCACACAGTGATTAATGCTAGCTGGTATTGAGAAGGAATAATGTAGCTGGCACACACATATTAATGCTAGCTGCTATTGAGAAGTAATAATGTAGCTGGCACACACAGTGATTAATGCTAGCTAGTATTGAGAAGGAATAATGTAGCTGGCACACACATATTAATGCTAGCTGGTATTGAGAAGGAATAATTTAGCTGGCACACACAGTGATTACTGCAAGCTGGTATTGAAAGGAATAATGTAGCTGGCACACACAGTGATTAATGCTAGCTAGTATTGAGAAGGAATAATGTAGCTGGCACACACATATTAATGCTAGCTGGTATTGAGAAGGAATAATTTAGCTGGCACACACAGAGATTAATGCTAGCTGTTATTGAGAAGGAATAATGTAGCTGGCACACACAAATATTAATGCTAGCTGGTATTGAGACAAATTAATGTATCTTGCACACACAGTGATTACTGCAAGATGGTATTGAAAAGAAATAATGTAGTTGGCACACACACGGCTAGATTTAGAGTTTTGCGTTAGAAGGGGTGCGCTAGCTACGCGTGTTTTTCTCCCCTCGCACCTTTTAAACAACGCTGGTATTTAGAGTTCTCTGAAGGGCTGCGTTAGGCTCCAAAAAGGGAGAGTAGAGCATAATTTACCGCCACTTCAACTCTAAATACCAGCGTTGCTTACGGACGCGGCCAGCTTAAAAAACGTGCTTGTGCACGATTCCCCCATAGGAAACAATGGGGCTGTTTGAGCTGAAAAAAAACCTAACACCTGCAAAAAAGCAGCGTTCAGCTCCTAATGCAGCCCCATTGTTTCCTATGGGGAAACACTTCCTAAGTCTGCACCTAACACACTAACATGAACCCCGAGTCTAAACACCCCTAACCTTACACTTATTAACCCCTAATCTGCCGCCCCCACTATCGCTGACCCTTGCATTATATTATTAACACCTAATCTGCCGCTCTGTACACCGCCACAACCTACATTATAGCTATGTACCCCTAATCTGCTGCCCTTAACATCGCCGACCCCTATATTATATTTATTAACCCCTAATCTGCCCCCCCAATGTCGCCGCTACCTACCTACACTTATTAACCCCTAATCTGCCGACCGGACCTCACCGCTACTATAATAAATGTATTAACCCCTAAAGCTAAGTCTAACCCTAACCCTAACACTCCCCTAAGTTAAATATAATTTAAATCTAACAAAATAAAATAAATCTTATTAAATAAATTATTCCTATTTAAAGCTAAATACTTACCTGTAAAATAAACCCTAATATAGCTACAATATAACGAATAATTATGTTGTAGCTATTTTACGATTTATATTTATTTTACAGGCAACTTTGTATTTATTTTAACCAGGTACAATAGCTATTAAATAGTTAATAACTATTTAATAGCTACCTAGTTAAAATAATTACAAAATTATCTGTAAAATAAATCCTAACCTAAGTTACAATTAAACTAAACACTACACTAGCAATAAATTAATTAAATAAACTACCTACAATTATCTACAATTAAATCAACTAAACTAAATTACAAAAAAAACAAACACTAAATTACAAAAAATAAAAAAAGATTACAAGAATTTTAAACTAATTACACCTACTCTAAGCCCCCTAAAAAAATAACAAAGCCCCCCAAAATAAAAAAATGCCCTACCCTATTCTAAAATAAAAAGTTAACAGCTCGTTTACCTTACCAGCCTTTAAAAGGGCCTTTTGCGGGGCATGCCCCAAAAGTAAACAGCTCTTTCGCATTTAAAAAAAACATACAATACCCCCCCAACATTACAACTCACCACCCACATACCCCTAATCTAACCAAAACCCCCCTTAAAAAAACCTAACACTAAGCCCCTGAAGATCTCCCTACCTTATCTTCACCACGCCGGGTATCACCGATCCATCCAGAAGAGGGTCCGAAGTCTTCATCCTATCCGGCAAGAAGAGGTCCAGAAGAGGCTCCGAAGTCTTCATCCTATCCGGCAAGAAGAGGACATCCGGACCGGTAGACATGTTCATCCAGGCGGCGTCTTCTATCTTCATCCATCCGGCACGGAGCGGACCATCTTGAAGCAGCCAACGCGGATCCATCCTCTTCTTCCGGCGACTCCCGGCGAATGACGGTTCCTTTAAGGGCGTCATCCAAGATGGCGTCCCTCGAATTCCGATTGGCTGATAGGATTCTATCAGCCAATCGGAATTAAAGTAGGAAAAATCTGATTGGATGATTGAATCAGCCAATCAGATTTTTCCTACCTTAATTCCGATTGGCTGATAGAATCCTATCATCCAACCGGAATTCGAGGGACGCCATCTTGGATGATGTCCCTTAAAGGAACCTTCATTCGTCGGGAGTCGCCGGAAGAAGAGGATGGATCCACGTCGGCTGCTTCAAGATGGTCCTGCTCCGCGCCGGATGGATGAAGATTGAAGATGCCGCCTGGATGAACATGTCTACCGGTCCCGATGTCCTCTTCTTGCCGGATAGGATGAAGACTTCGGAGCCTCTTCTTGACCTCTTCTTGCCAGATAGGATGAAGACTTCGGACTCTCTTCTGGACGGATCGTTGATACCCGGCGTGGTGAAGATAAGGTAGGGAGATATTCAGGGGCTTAGTGTTAGATTTTTTAAGGGGGGTTTTGGTTAGATTAGGGGTATGTGGGTGGTGGGTTGTAATGTTGGGGGGGTATTGTATGTTTTTTTAAAATGCAAAAGAGCGGTTTACTTGGGGGCATGCCCCGCAAAAGGCGCTTTTAAGGGCTGATAAGGTAAAAGAGCTGTTAACTTTTTATTTTAGAATAGGGTAGGGCATTTTTTTATTTTGGGGGGCTTAGAGTAGGTGTAATTAGTTTAAAATTCTTGTAATCTTTTCTTTATTTTTTGTAATTTTAGTGTTTTTTTGTAATTTAGTTTAGTTGATTTAATTGTAGATAATTGTAGGTAGTTTATTTAATTAATTTATTAATTAATAGTGTAGTGTTAGGTTTAATTGTAACTTAGGTTAGGATTTATTTTACAGGTAATTTTGCAATTATTTTAACTAGGTAGCTATTAAATAGTTATTAACTATTTAATAGCTATTGTACCTGGTTAAAATAAATACAAAGTTGCCTGTAAAATAAATATAAATCGTAAAATAGCTACAATATAATTATTCGTTATATTGTAGCTATATTAGGGTTTATTTTACAGGTAAGTATTTAGCTTTAAATAGGATTAATTTATTTAATAAGATTTATTTTATTTCGTTAGATTTAAATTATATTTAACTTAGGGGGGTGTTAGGGTTAGGGTTAGACTTAGCTTTAGGGGTTAATACATTTATTATAGTAGCGGCGAGGTCCGGTCGGCAGATTAGGGGTTAATACTTGAAGTTAGGTGTCGGCGATGTTAGGGAGGGCAGATTAGGGGTTAATACTATTTATTATAGGGATTTTGAGGTGGGAGTGAGGCGGTTTAGGGGTTAATACATTTATTATAGTGGCGGCGAGGTCCGGTCGGCAGATTAGGGGTTAATAAGTGTAGGTAGGTAGCGGCGATGTTGGTGGGGGCAGATTAGGGGTTAATAAATATTATGTAGGTGTCGGCGATGTTAGGGGCAGCAGATTAGGGGTACATAGGGATAATGTAAGTTGCGGCGGTGTGCGGTCGGCAGATTAGGGGTTAAAAAATTTAATTATAGTGGCGGCGATGTGGGGGGACCTCAGTTTAGGGGTACATAGGTAGTTTATGGGTGTTAGTGTACTTTAGAGCACAGTAGTTAAAAGCTTTATGAACCGGCGTTAGCCCATAAAGCTCTTAACTCCTGACTTTTTTCTGCGGCTGGAGTATTGTCGTTAGAGTTCTAACGCTCACTTCAGCCAGGACTCTAAATACCAGTGTTAGAAAGATCCCATTGAAAAGATAGGATACGCAATTGGCGTAAGGGGATCTGCGGTATGGAAAAGTCGCGGCTGGAAAGTGAGTGTTAGACTCTTCCTGAATGACTCTAAATACCAGCGGGCAGCCAAAACCAGCGTTAGGACCCCTTAACGCTGGTTTTGACGGCTAACGCAGAACTCTAAATCTAGGCGACAGTGATTAATGCTATCTGGTATTGAGAAGAAATAATGTAGCTGGCACACATAGAGATTACTGGTGGAGTACACCTACCGCCTGCTAGAAAATGACCTTGAGCTTTGATATGTTGACACCTAGTTGTCAACTAAAGAAGTGTAAAGTTAGTAAAAAGTATACCAAAGCGCCAACCCTGACGGAGGCTGGGTCTGAGTGTGAAGATGTTAACAGTGAATGTCAATAGGTTACATTGATCATTAAATTTATTAAATTTACCAAATATACATACAATTTAAAAACATGGATCCCTGTATTGATAACACAATAAACAACAAATACACAGTTTGTGGTTAAACAAATAAGGTTAATATAAATAGCGATTAAAACAAGTGGAACCATTAGTCCCAAATTGCGTTAAAAACAAATTCTGATAAATGCAAGTAGCGATTAAAACAAGTGGAACTCCAAGTTCCAAGGTTGTGGTTGATTGAATTCCTCTAGAATAAACTTAGAGGAATCCCAAAGAATAGAAACTGCACAACTAGCCTACTTATGATTACAGCAACTAGCAATACATAGCAATAAATCTGAATTGATCGCAGTGGATCCTTGGACTATGCGTTTAACATATAATAGAAAAATGGGATGGTACTTAGTCAAATGAATTTAACGTGATAAAAAATGATGATAAGATTGGTAAAATGGTGATATCAGTGTAGAGTGGGAATGAAAAACTAACAAAAACAAAAATAAAAACAAGAACAAAAATTGTGATTGATAAAGTCTTGATAAAGGTCACTGTGAGGCCGAAACGCGTCGACTGGTAAGCATATTTTCATTCTTAGATCCATTCTAAAACAATCTACACCATTGTATTATTTTTCTGTCACAGAAGGATTGTCCAGGGAATTTTTTACACTCACTTGTTGAGAAGATAGCACATTACTCAGACACAGCATTTGGGTGTTGACACTGATACACAACACTGAAGTTGGAATTATCTTCTTTTATAACACTTTTTACCACAAACTTTTTATATATTTTTTGGAACATATATTTTTTGGAACATATATTTTTTGGAACATTTTTTACTATTTTTTCAACACATCCGCCACTACTCTTCTTAAAGGGACATATTATCTATACAGTTATCGACTAAACTCATCTAATTTCCTCAAGGACTTTGCATAGTTCACTGATTTATTTTGGACACATGTATTAATCTTTTTTGTTGATTGACACATCACAATTTTGGTTCTTGCTTTTATTTATTTTTTGTTAGTTTTTCATTCGCACTCTACACTGATATCACCATTTTACCAATCTTATCATCATTTTTTACCATGTTAAATTCATTTAACTAAGTACCATCCCATTTTTCTATTATATGTTAAACGCATAGCATTAAAGGGACACTAAACCCATTTTTTTTTCTTCATGATTCAGATAGAGCATGCAATTTTAAGCAACTTTCTAATTCACTCCTATTATCATTTTTTTTGTGTGCTCTTGATATGTTTATTTAAAAAGCAGAAATTTAATGTTTAGGAGCCGTCCCATTTTAGGTTCAGCACTCTGGATAGGGCTTGCTTATTGGTGACTACATTTAGCCACCAATAAGCAAGCGTAACCCAGGTTCTGATCCAAAAACGGGTCAGCTCCTAAGCTTTACATTCTTGCTTTTATTATCTAGTTTGGTTACTTCTCTTTGTATCCTTTGTTAACAAGCATACTTGGGCAGGCTCAAGAGCAGCAATGCACTACTAGGACCTAGCTTCTGATTAGTGGTTGCGCCTACATACCTCTTGTCATTGGCTCACCTGATGTGTTTAGCTAGCTCCCAATAGTGCATTGCTGCTCCTTCAACAAAGGATACTGAGTGAATGAACACAATTTGATAATAGACATAAATTGGAAAATTGTTTAAAATTGTATGCTTTATCTTAATCATGAAAGAAAAAAATGTGTTTCATGTCCCTTTCATATAGCTGTTAGTCGCAGGTTTTGCTGTAAACTGGCACTGAGAAGGCACATTGTAGCTTGCACTCTCAGATATTACCGTAACCTGGTATTGAGAAGCCATACTAGGACTGGTACACTTAGGTATTACTGTAACCTGGTATTGAGAGGCCATACTAGGACTGGCACACTTGGGTATTACTGTAAACTGGTATTGAGATGTCATACTAGGGCTAGTACACTTAGGTATTACTGTAAACTGGTATTGAGAGGCCATACTAGGACTGGCACACTTGGGTATTACTGTAAACTGGTATTGAGATGTCATACTAGGGCTAGTACACTTAGGTATTACTGTAAACTGGAACTGAGAAGGTTTAATGTAGCTGTCAGTCTTAGGTGTTACTGTAAACTGGTATTTAGAAGCCATATTAGGACTGGCAAGCTGGTACTGAGAAGGAATAATGTAGCTGGCACAAACAGAGTTTACTGCTAGCTGGTATTGAGACACAAAAATGTAGCTGGTACACACATATATTAATGCCAGCTGGTATTGAGAAGGAATAATATAGCTGGCACACACATATATTAATGCTTTAAGAAAGAATAATGTAGCTGGCACACACATATATTAATGCCAGCTGGTATTGAGAAGGAATAATGTTGCTGGCACACACAAAGATTCATGCTAGCTGGTATTGAGAGTGAGAAGGAAAAATGTAGCTGACACACATAGAGATTAATACTAGCTAGTATTGAGAAGGAATAATGTAGCTGGCACACACAGAGATTAGTGCCAGATGATATTGAGAATGAATAATGTAGCTGGCACACACAGAGATTACTGCAAGCTGGTATTGAGAAGGAACAATGTAGCTGGCACACACAGCTACTACTGCAAGCTGGTATTAAGAAGAAAAAATATAGCTGACACACACATATATTAATGCTAGCTGGTATTGAGAAGGAATAATATACAGTGAGGGAAAAAATTATTTGATCCCCTGCTGATTTTGTACGTTTGCCCACTGAGAAAGAAATGATCAGTCTATCATTTTAATGGTAGGTTTATTTGGACAGTTAGAGACAGAGGGGGCTAGTTATCAAGCCGTCTACTTTTCTGGCTTCGCCGGCCCAATACGTCCGCCTAAGCTCGCCTACCTTCGCCGCCGCGGACCTTGAATACGTTCGCCTAAGTTATCAAATAAAGCTGTCAAAAAGCCGCGGGGCGATGAGCAGCGGACTGTGACAGTTATCACTCATCCGATCTCGCTGCCCTTCGGCTTTTTCCCAGCTTTATTGCTAGCCTGTCACTAAGCACTCACACTAAACTGCACTGTTCTGCCCCCTATACCGGCGCCCCCGGAGCCCCCCGCAACTAAATAAAGTTACTAACCCCTAAACCGCCGCTCCTAGACCCTGCCGCAACTCTTATAAATGTATTAACCCCTAAACCGCCGCTCCCGGACACCGCTGCCACCTACATTATACCTAGTAACCCCTATCCTGCCCCCCCTATACCGTCGCCCTCTATTATAAAATTATTAACCCCTATCCTGCTGATCCCGCACCTCTCCGCAACTAAATAAATAGTTTAACCCCTAAACCGCCGCTCCATGAACCCGCCGCAACCTATAATAAATTTATTAACCCCTATCCTGCCCCCCACTACGCCGCCGCCACTGTAATAAAATGATTAACCCCTAAACCTAAGTCTAACCCTAACCATAACGCCCCCCTAACTTAAATATTAATTAAATAAATCTAAATAAATTAACTCTTATTAACTAAATGAATCCTATTTAAAACTAAATACTTACCTTTAAAATAAACCCTAATATAGCTACAATATAAATAATAATTATATTCTAGCTATCTTAGGATTTATTTTTATTTTACAGGTACCTTTCAATTTATTTTAACCATGTACAATAACTATTAAATAGTTATTAACTATTTAATAGCTTACCTAGCTAAAATAAAGAGAAATGTACCTGTGAAATAAATCCTAACCTAAGTTACAATTACACCTAACACTACACTATACTTTAATAAATTATTCCTATTTAAAAATAAATACTTACCTGTAAAATAAACCCTAAGATAGCTACAATGTAATTAATAATTATATTATAGCTATCTTAGGATTTATATTTATTTTACAGGTAACTTTGTATTTATTTTAGCAAGTTAGAATAGTTATTAAATAGTTATTAACTATTTAATAACTACCTAGCTAAAAGAAATACAAAATTACCTGTAAAATAAATCCTAACTTAAGTTACAATTAAACCTAATACTACACTATCATTAAATTAACTAAATAAACTACCTACAAAGAACTACAATGAAATACAATTACATAAACTAACTAAAGTACAAAAAATAAAAAAAGCTAAGTTACAAAAAATAAAAAATTAAGTTACAAACATGTTAAAAATATTACAACAATTTTAAGCTACTTACACCTAATCTAAGCCCCCTAATAAAATAACAAACCCCCCCAAAATAAAAAAAATCCCTACCCTATTCTAAATTACATAAATTTCAAAGCTCTTTTACCTTACCAGCCCTTAAAAGGGCCATTTGTGGGGGCATGCCCCAAAAAGTTCAGCTCTTTTGCCTGTAAAATAAAAATACAACCCCCCCCCAACATTAAAACCCACCACCCACATACCCCTAATCTAACCCAAACCCCCCTTACAAAAACCTAACACTAATCCCCTGAAGATCATCCTACCTTGAGTCGTCTTCACTCAGCCGAGCCACCGATGGAACTGAAGAGGACATCCGGAGCGGAAGAAGTTAATCCTCCAAGCGGCGCTGAAGAAATCTTCCATCCGATGAAGTCATCATCCAGGCGGCGCTGAAGAAGTCTTCGATCCGGCCGATGTCATCTTCAAAGAGGCGCTGAAGAGGTCTTCTATCCGGGCGAAGTCATCTTCCAAGCCGGGTCTTGAATCTTCCTTCCGCCGACGCGGAACCACCTTCTTCACCGACGGACTACGACGAATGACGGCTCCTTTAAGGGACGTCATCCAAGATGGCGTCCCCTCAATTCCGATTGGCTGATAGGATTCTATCAGCCAATCGGAATTAAGGTAGGAAAATCTGATTGGCTGATGGAATCAGCCAATCAGATTCAAGTTCAATCCGATTGGCTGATCCAATCAGCCAATCAGATTGAGCTCGCATTCTATTGGCTGATCGGAACAGCCAATAGAATGCGAGCTCAATCTGATTGGCTGATTCCATCAGCCAATCAGATTTTCCTACCTTAATTCCGATTGGCTGATAGAATCCTATCAGCCAATCGGAATTGAGGGGACGCCATCTTGGATGACGTCCCTTAAAGGAGCCGTCATTCGTCGTAGTCCGTCGGTGAAGAAGGTGGTTCCGCGTCGGCGGAAGGAAGATTCAAGACCCGGCTTGGAAGATGACTTCGCCCGGATAGAAGACCTCTTCAGCGCCTCTTTGAAGATGACATCGGCCGGATCGAAGACTTCTTCAGCGCCGCCTGGATGATGACTTCATCGGATGGAAGATTTCTTCAGCGCCGCTTGGAGGATTAACTTCTTCCGCTCCGGATGTCCTCTTCAGTTCCATCGGTGGCTCGGCTGAGTGAAGACGACTCAAGGTAGGATGATCTTCAGGGGATTAGTGTTAGGTTTTTGTAAGGGGGGTTTGGGTTAGATTAGGGGTATGTGGGTGGTGGGTTTTAATGTTGGGGGGGGGTTGTATTTTTATTTTACAGGCAAAAGAGCTGAACTTTTTGGGGCATGCCCCCACAAATGGCCCTTTTAAGGGCTGGTAAGGTAAAAGAGCTTTGAAATTTATGTAATTTAGAATAGGGTAGGGATTTTTTTATTTTGGGGGGGTTTGTTATTTTATTAGGGGGCTTAGATTAGGTGTAAGTAGCTTAAAATTGTTGTAATATTTTTAACATGTTTGTAACTTAATTTTTTATTTTTTGTAACTTAGCTTTTTTATTTTTTGTACTTTAGTTAGTTTATGTAATTGTATTTCATTGTAGTTCTTTGTAGGTAGTTTATTTAGTTATTTTAATGATAGTGTAGTATTAGGTTTAATTGTAACTTAAGTTAGGATTTATTTTACAGGTAATTTTGTATTTCTTTTAGCTAGGTAGTTATTAAATAGTTAATAACTATTTAATAACTATTCTAACTAGCTAAAATAAATACAAAGTTACCTGTAAAATAAATATAAATCCTAAGATAGCTATAATATAATTATTAATTACATTGTAGCTATCTTAGGGTTTATTTTACAGGTAAGTATTTATTTTTAAATAGGAATAATTTATTAAAGTATAGTGTAGTGTTAGGTGTAATTGTAACTTAGGTTAGGATTTATTTCACAGGTACATTTCTCTTTATTTTAGCTAGGTAAGCTATTAAATAGTTAATAACTATTTAATAGTTATTGTACATGGTTAAAATAAATTGAAAGGTACCTGTAAAATAAAAATAAATCCTAAGATAGCTAGAATATAATTATTATTTATATTGTAGCTATATTAGGGTTTATTTTAAAGGTAAGTATTTAGTTTTAAATAGGATTCATTTAGTTAATAAGAGTTAATTTATTTAGATTTATTTAATTAATATTTAAGTTAGGGGGCGTTAGGGTTAGGGTTAGGTTTAGGGGTTAATCATTTTATTACAGTGGCGGCGGCATAGTGGGGGGCAGGATAGGGGTTAATAAATTTATTATAGGTGGCGACGGTGTAGGGGGGGCAGATTAGGGGTTAATAAATGTATTATAGGTGGCGACGGTGTAGGGGGGGCAGGATAGGGGTTAATACATTTAATATAGGTTGCGGCGGGTTCAGGGAGCGGCGGGTTAGGGGTTAATACATTTATTATAGTTGCGGTGGGCTCCGGGAGCGGCGGTTTAGGGGTTAATATGTATAGAGTAGCTTGCGGTGGGCTCCGGGAGCGGCGGTTTAGGGGGTAATAACTTTATTTATTTGCGGCGGTGTAGGGGGGGTCAGATTAGTGGTGTTTAGACTCGGGGTACATGTTAGGGTGTTAGGTGTAGACAGCTCCCATAGAAATCAATGGGATGTCTGTCAGCAGCGAACTTGTACTTTCGCTATGGTCAGACTCCCATTGATTCCTATGGGATCCGCCGCCTCCAGGCTGGCGCTTTGAAAACCAGGTACGCTGGGCCGTAAAAGTGCCGAGCGTACCTGCTAGTTTTTTGATAGCTAGCAAAAGTAGTGAGAATGTGCCGCACTTGTGTGCGGAACATCTGGAGTGACGTAAGAATCGATCTGTGTCGGACTGAGTCCGGCGGATCGAAGCTTACGTCACAAAATTCTACTTTTGCCGGTCTCGAGCCTTTGATAACTAAGGCGTATCAGCCTCGCCACAAATACGCTGCGGAATACGCAGCGTATTTGAGGTTGACGGCTTGATAACTACCCCCCAGAATAACAACAAAAAAATCCAGAAAAACGCATTTCAAAAAAGTTATAAATTGCAATTTGCAATTTAATGAGTGAAATAAGTATTTGATCCCCTATCAATCAGCAATATTTCTGGCTCCCAGGTGTCTTTTATACAGGTAGCGAGCTGAGATTAGGAGCACCCTCTTAAAGGGAGTGCTCCTAATCTCAGCTTGTTACCTGTATAAAAGACACTTGTCCACTGAAGCAATCAATCAATCAGATTCCAAACTCTCCACCATGGCTAAGACCAAAGAGCTGTCAAAGGATGTCAGGGACAAGATTGTAGGCCTACACAAGGCTGGAATGGGCTACAAGACCATCGCCAAACAGCTTTGTGAGATGGTGACAACAGTTGGTGCAATTATTCGCAAATGGAAGAAACACAAAATAACTATCAATCTCCCTCGGTCTGGGAATCCATGCAAGATCTCATCTTGCGGAGTTTCAATGATCATGAGGAATTAGCCCAGAACTACACGGAGGATTTTGTCAATGATCTCAAGGCAGCTGGGACCATAGTCCCCAAGAAAACAATTGGTAACACACTACGCCATGAAGGACTGAAATCCTACAGCGCCCATAAAGTCCCCCTGCTCAAGAAAGCACATGTACAGGCCCATCTGAAGTTTGCCAATGAGCATCTGAATGATTCAGTGGAAAACTGGATGAAAGTGTTGTGGTCAAATGAGCCCAAAATCAAGCTCTTTTGCATCATTTTAACTCGCCGTGTTTGGAGGAGGAGGAATGCTGCCTATGACCCCAAGAACACCATCAAACATGGAGGTGGGAACATGCTTTGGGGTGATTTTCTGCTAAGGGGACAGGACAACTTCAACTCATCAAAGGGACGATGGACGGGGTCATGTACCATCACATTTTGGGAGAGAACCTCCTTCCCTCAGCCAGGGCATTGAAAATGGATCATGGATGGGTATTCCAGCATGACAATGATTTAAAACACACGGCCAAGGCAACAAAGGAGTGGCTCAAGAAGAAGCACATTAAGGTCCTGGAGTGGCCTAGCCAGTCTCCAGACCATAATCCCATAGAAAATCTGTGGAGGGAGCTGAAGGTTCAAGTTGCCAAACATCAGCTTTGAAACCTTAATGACTTGGAGAGAATCTGCAAAGAGGAGTGGGACATAATCCCTCTTGAGATGTGTGCAAACCTGGTGGCCAACTACAAAAAATGTCTGATCTCTGTGATTGCCAAAAAGGGTTTTGCCACCATGTACTAAGTCATGTTTTGCAAAGGGGTCAAAAACTTATTTCACTCATTTAAAAACAAATCAATTTATAACTTTTTTTAAAAATGCATTTTTCTGGATTTTTGAGAAGGAATAATGTAACTGGCACACACAGCTATTGCTACAAGCTGGTATTGAGAAGGAATGATGTAGCTGGCACATGCAGAGATTACTGCAAGCTGGTATTGAGAAGGAATAATGTAGCTGGTACACACAGTGATTAATACTAGCTGGTATTGATATGGAATAATGTAGCTGGCACACACAGTAATTAATGCTAGCTGCTATTGAGAAGGAATAATGTAGCTGGTAAACACATATATTAATGTTAGCTGGTATTGAGAAGGAATAATGTAGCTGGCACACGCAGTGATTAATCCTAGCTGGTATTGAGAAGAATAATGTAGCTGGCACACACAGAGATTACTGCAAGCTGGTATTGAAAGGAATAATATAGCTGGCACACACAGAGATTAATGCCAGCTGGTATTGAGAAGGAATAATGTAGCTGGCACACAGAGATTAATGCTAGCTGGTATTGAGAAGGAATAATTTAGCTGGCACACACAGTGATTAATGCTAGCTGGTATTGAGAAGGAATAATGTAGCTGGCACACACAAATATTAATGCTAACTGGTATTGAGAAGGAATCATGTAGATGTCACACACAGAGATTACTGCTAGCTGGTATGGAGACAAATTAATGTATCTTGCACACACAGTGATTACTGCAAGATGGTATTGAAAAGAAATAATGTAGTTGGCACACACACGGCTAGATTTAGAGTTTTGCGTTAGAAGGGGTGCGCTAGCTACGCGTGTTTTTTTCCCCTCGCACCTTTTAAACAACGCTGGTATTTAGAGTTCTCTGAAGGGCTGCGTTAGGCTCCAAAAAGGGAGCGTAGAGCATAATTTACCGCCACTTCAACTCTAAATACCAGCGTTGCTTACGGACGCGGCCAGCTTAAAAAACGTGCTTGTGCACGATTCCCCCATAGGAAACAATGGGACAGTTTGAGCTGAAAAAAACCTAACACCTGCAAAAAAGCAGCGTTCAGCTCCTAATGCAGCCCCATTGTTTCCTATGGGGAAACACTTCCTAAGTCTGCACCTAACACACTAACATGAACCCCGAGTCTAAACACCGCTAACCTTACACTTATTAACCCCTAATCTGCCGCCCCCACTATCGCTGACCCTTGCATTATATTATTAACCCCTAATCTGCCGCTCTGTACACCGCCACAACCTACATTATAGCTATGTACCCCTAATCTGCTGCCCTTAACATCGCCGACCGCTATATTATATTTATTAACCCCTAATCTGCCCCCCCCAATGTCGCCGCTACCTACCTACACTTATTAACCCCTAATCTGCCGACCGGACCTCACCGCTACTATAATAAATGTATTAACCCCTAAAGCTAAGTCTAACCCTAACCCTAACACTCCCCTAAGTTAAATATAATTTAAATCTAACAAAATAAAATAAATCTTATTAAATAAATTATTCCTACTTAAAGCTAAATACTTACCTGTAAAATAAACCCTAATATAGCTACAATATAACAAATAATTATTTTGTAGCTATTTTACGATTTATATTTATTTTACAGGCAACTTTGTATTTATTTTAACCAGGTACAATAGCTATTAAATAGTTAATAACTATTTAATAGCTACCTAGTTAAAATAATTACAAAATTATCTGTAAAATAAATCCTAACCTAAGTTACAATTAAACCAAACACTACACTAGCAATCAATTAATTAAATAAACTACCTACAATTATCTACAATTAAATCAACTAAACTAAATTACAAAAAAACACTAAATTACAAAAAATAAAAAAAGATTACAAGAATTTTAAACTAATTACACCTACTCTAAGCCCCCTAAAAAATAACAAAGCCCCCCAAAATAAAAAAATGCCCTACCCTATTCTAAAATAAAAAGTTAACAGCTTGTTTACCTTACCAGCCCTCAAAAGGGCCTTTTGCGGGGCATGCCCCAAAAGTAAACAGCTCTTTCGCATTTAAAAAAAACATACAATACCCCCCCCAACATTACAACTCACCACCCACATACCCCTAATCTAACCAAAACCCCCCTTAAAAAAGGGGGGTTTGGGTTAGATTAGGGGTATGTGGGTGGTGGGTTGTAATTATTAACGGAAAAAATCTGACAGCGCTCAACCTGCTTCCTCACAGCTCCTGGATAAAAGGGTATCTAGCTTACCCTGATAAAATTACAAAGAATTAACAAAACAATCCGAGAGCGCCAACTAGAGGCAAAGGAAGATTCTAACAAGAAAGTGAATAACAGTCAAAAACATTTATTTGAACATATATTAAAACCATGGATCCATGTGACATATACGAAAATGAGATGCAGTGAACATGTGGTTAAAAATACATAATCGGGTCAGTGGGAAATACAATAAAAAATACAGTAAAAAATACAATAAAAATACAATAAAAATACAATAAAAATACAATATTCCACAAATTAATATCACCAATTACGGGGATATAAAAAATAAGAGTCACATTAAATGATCTCTTAAGAAAAAAGTTTCTAAAAGAGTTGTTTAGAAAATTGTCCAAAGGAATTGTGGTGCAATTCTTAGTTGTAGCTAATGAGTCTAGAAATCCAGTGGAAAAAACAGTGATGAAAAATCAAGTATTGATGAAAAATCAAGTGAAAAATAATATAAAATCCAATTGAAATAATCCAAGTGTATATATAAAAGTGTAATATGAACGGGGGATCCCCCTAACACTAGTGGTAAGTGTAAAAATTGTGTAAAATTGTGTGAAAGTGTAAAAATAGTAAAAAATATAAGTGATAAAAATGAGAATGAAATCCAAGTGATATTTAGTAAGAAAAAATATATTAGTGAATGATCCTCCTTATGAATTTCTCCATATGAGTGATGGTAATGGACTTTTATGTGCTAGATGACTTTACTTGATCTTTGCAATGTGAACTTCGATTATCCTTTTTTCCCAGGGACAGTCACATACCCTTTGAAAAGCAAAATCTTGTCTATTTTGGGCAGTTGGGGACAGATACGATCTATAACCTCAAGTCATGTAGATACAGATCACCAGAACCTCCATGGTGGTGGGTTGTAATGTTGGGGGGGTATTGTATGTTTTTTTAAAATGCAAAAGAGCGGTTTACTTTGGGGCTTGCCCCGCAAAAGGCCCTTTTAAGGGCTGATAAGGTAAAAGAGCTGTTAACTTTTTATTTTAGAATAGGATAGGGCATTTTTTTATTTTGGGGGGCTTAGAGTAGGTGTAATTAGTTTAAAATTCTTGTAATCTTTTTTTATTTTTTGTAATTTTAGTGTTTTTTTTTGTAATTTAGTTTAGTTGATTTAATTGTAGATAATTGTAGGTAGTTTATTTAATTAATTTATTAATAGTGTAGTGTTAGGTTTAATTGTAACTTAGGTTAGGATTTATTTTACAGGTAATTTTGCAATTATTTTAACTAGGTAGCTATTAAATAGTTATTAACTATTTAATAGCTATTGTACCTGGTTAAAATAAATACAAAGTTGCCTGTAAAATAAATATAAATCGTAAAATAGCTACAATATAATTATTCGTTATATTGTAGCTATATTAGGGTTTATTTTACAGGTAAGTATTTAGCTTTAAATAGGAATAATTTATTTAATAAGATTTATTTTATTTCGTTAGATTTAAATTATATTTAACTTAGGGGGGTGTTAGGGTTAGACTTAGCTTTAGGGGTTAATACATTTATTATAGTAGCGGCGAGGTCCGGTCGGCAGATTAGGGGTTAATACTTGAAGTTAGGTGTCGGCGATGTTAGGGAGGGCAGATTAGGGGTTAATACTATTTATTATAGGGATTTTGAGGTGGGAGTGAGGCGGTTTAGGGGTTAATACATTTATTATAGTGGCGGCGAGGTCCGGTCGGCAGATTAGGGGTTAATAAGTGTAGGTAGGTAGCGGCGACGTTGGTGGGGGCAGATTAGGGGTTAATAAATATGTAGGTGTCGGCGATGTTAGGGGCAGCAGATTAGGGGTACATAGGGATAATGTAGGTTGCGGCGGTGTGCGGTCGGCAGATTAGGGGTTAAAAAATTTAATTTTTTTTTTTTGTTAGTTTTTCATTCGCACTCTACACTGATATCACCATTATCAATACATGGATCCATGTTTTTAAATTGTTTTTAAATTGTATGTATATTTGGTAAATTTAATAAATTCAAAAAAATTTTGAAAAGTGTTATAAAAGAAGATAATTCCAACTTCAGTGTTGTGTATCAGTGTCAACACCCAAATGCTGTGTCTGAGTAATGTGCTATCTTCTCAACAAGTGAGTGTAAAAAATTCCCTGGACAATCCTTCTGTGACAGAAAAATAATACAATGGTGTAGATTGTTTTAGAATGGATCTAAGAATGAAAATATGCTTACCAGTCGACGCGTTTCGGCCTCACAGTGACCTTTATCAAGACTTTATCAATCACAATTTTTGTTCTTGTTTTTATTTTTGTTTTTGTTAGTTTTTCATTCCCACTCTACACTGATATCACCATTTTACCAATCTTATCATCATTTTTTATCACGTTAAATTCATTTGACTAAGTACCATCCCATTTTTCTATTATATGTTAAACGCATAGTCCAAGGATCCACTGCGATCAATTCAGATTTATTGCTATGTATTGCTAGTTGCTGTAATCATAAGTAGGCTAGTTGTGCAGTTTCTATTCTTTGGGATTCCTCTAAGTTTATTCTAGAGGAATTCAATCAACCACAACCTTGGAACTTGGAGTTCCACTTGTTTTAATCGCTACTTGCATTTATCAGAATTTGTTTTTAACGCAATTTGGGACTAATAGTTCCACTTGTTTTAATCGCTATTTATATTAACCTTATTTGTTTAACCACAAACTGTGTATTTGTTGTTTATTGTGTTATCAATACATGGATCCATGTTTTTAAATTGTTTTTAAATTGTATGTATATTTGGTAAATTTAATAAATTCAATGATCAATGTAACCTATTGACATTCACTGTTAACATCTTCACACTCAGACCCAGCCTCCGTCAGGGTTGGCGCTTTGGTATACTTTTTACTAACTTTACACACAGAGATTACTGCAAGATGGTATTGAGAAGGAATAATGTAGCTGGCACACACATATATTAATGCTAGGTGGTATTGAGAAGGAATAATATAGCTGGCACACACAGAGATTACTGCAAGCTGGTATTGAGAAGGAATAATGTAGCTGGCACAATATGTTAATGCAGAATAGTATTGAGAATGAATAATGTAGCTTGCACACACACATATTAACACTAGCTGGTATTGAGAAGGAATCATGCAGCTGGCACACAAAGATATTATTGCTAGCTGGTATTGAGAATGAATAATGTAGCTGGCAGACACAAATATTAATGCTAGCTGATATTGAGAAGGAATAATATAGTTGGCACAGACAGAGATTAATGCTAGCTTGTATTGAGAAGGAATAATGTAGCTGGTGCACACAGATATTAATGCTAGCTGGTAGTGAGAAGGAATAATATAGTTGGCACAGACAGAGATTAATGCCAGTTGGTATTGAGAAGGAATAATGTAGCTGGCACACACAGTGATTACTCCAAGATGGTATTGAGAAGGAATAATGTAGCTGGCACACACAGAGATTAATGCTAGCTGTTATTAAGAAGGAATAATGTAGCTGGCACACACACCTATTAATGCTAGCTGGTATTGGGAAGGAATAATTTAGCTGGCACACACACATATTAATGCTAGCTGGTATTGGGAAGGAATAATGTAGCTGGCACACACAGATATTAATGCTAGCTGGAATTGAGAAGGAATAATGTAGCTGGCACACACAAATATTAATGCTAGCTGGTATTGAGAATGAATAATGTAGCTGGCACACACAGATATTAATTCTAGCTGGTATTGAGAAGGTATATTGTAGTTGGCACACACAGAGATGAATGCTAGGTTGTATTGAGAAGGAATAATATAGCTGGCGCACACAGAGATTACTGCTAGCTGGTATTGGGAAGGAATAATGTAGCTGGCACACACATATATTAATGCTAGCATGAATTGAGAAGGAATAATGTAGCTGGCACACACACATATTAATGCTAGCTGGTATTGGGAAGGAATAATGTAGCTAGCACACACACATATTAATGCTAGCTGGTATTGGGAAGGAATAATGTAGCTGGCACACACAGATATTAATGCTAGCTGGTATTGAGAGTGAATAATGTAACTGGCACACACAGATATTAATTCTAGCTGGTATAGAGAAGGTATATTGTAGTTGGCACACAAAGAGATGAATGCTAGGTTGTATTAAGAAGGAATAATGTAGCTGGCACACACAGAGATTACGGCTAGCTGTTATTAAGAAGGAATAATGTAGCTGGCACACACACATATTAATGCTAGCTGGTATTGGGAAGGAATAATGTAGCTGGCACATACAGATATTAATGCTAGCTGGTATTGAGAATGAATAATGTAGCTGGGACACACAGATATTAATTCTAGCTGGTATTGAGAAGGTATATTGTAGTTGGCACACACAGAGATGAATGCTAGGTTGTATTGAGAAGGAATAATGTAGCTGGCGCACACAGAGATTACTGCTAGCTGGTATTGAGAAGGAATAATGTAGCTGGGACACACAGATATTAATTCTAGCTGGTATTGAGAAGGAATAATGTAGCTGGCAACCACATATATTAATGCTAGCATGACTTGAGAAGGAATAATGTAGCTGGCACACACAGATATTAATGCTAGCTGGTATTGGGAAGGAATAATGTAGCTGGCACATACAGATATTAATGCTAGCTGGTATTGAGAATGAATAATGTAGCTGGGACACACAGATATTAATTCTAGCTGGTATTGAGAAGGTATATTGTAGTTGGCACACACAGAGATGAATGCTAGGTTGTATTGAGAAGGAATAATGTAGCTGGCGCACACAGAGATTACTGCTAGCTGGTATTGAGAAGGAATAATGTAGCTGGGACACACAGATATTAATTCTAGCTGGTATTGAGAAGGAATAATGTAGCTGGCACACACATATATTAATGCTAGCATGACTTGAGAAGGAATAATGTAGCTGGCACACACAGATATTAATGCTAGCTGGTATTGAGACGGTATATTGTAGTTGGCACACACAGAGATGAATGCTAGGTTGTATTGAGAAGGAATATTGTAGCTGGCGCACACAGAGATTAATGGAAGATGGTATTGAGAAGGAATAATGTAGTTGACACACACAGATATTAAAACTAGTTGGTATTGAGATGGAAAAATGTAGATGGCACACACAGAGATTGATACTAGCTGGTATTGAGAAGGAATCATGTAGATGGCAGACATAGATATTAACGCTGGTTGGTAATGAGAAGGAATAGTGCAGCTGGCACACACAGTGATTAATGCAAGATTATATTGAGAAGGAATAATGTAGCTGGCACACACATAGATTAATGCGAGATGATATTGAGAAGGAATATTGTAGTTGGTACACAGAGATGTTAATGCCAGCTGGTATTGAGAAGGAATAATGTAGCTGGTGTATGCAAATTTTAATGCTAGCTGGCATTGAGAAGGAATAATGTAGTTGGCACTCATATATATTAATGCCAGCTGGTATTGAGAAGGAATAATGTAGCTGGCGCACACAAATAATAATGCTAGCTGGTATTGAGATGGAATAATGTAGTTGGTACACACATAGATAAATGGAAGATGGTATTGAGAATGAATAATGTATTTGGCACACACAGACATTAATGCTAGCTGGGATTAAGAAGGAATTGTGTTGTTAGTACACACAGATATTAACGCTAGTTGGTATTGAGAAGGAATGATGTAGGTGGCACACACAGAGATTGATACTTGTTGGTATTGAGAAGGAATAATGTAGCTGGCACACACAGAGATTACTACAAGCTGGTATTGAGAAGGAATATTGTAGCTGGCACATGCAGAGATTAATGCGAGATGATATTGAGATTTGAGAAGGAATAATGTAGCTGGCACATGCAGAGATTAATGTGAGATTATATTGAGAAGGAATAATGTAGCTGGCACATGCAGAGATTAATGCAAACTGGTAATGAGAAGGAATGATTTAGCTGGTACACACAGTGATTACAGCTAGCTGGTAATGAGAAGGAATAATGTTGCTGGCACACACAGTTATTAATGGTAGCTGGTATTGAGAAGGAATAATGTAGTTGGCACACACATATATTAATGCTAGCTGGTATTGAGAAGGAATAATGTAGTTGGCACTCACATATATTAACACTAGCTGGTATTGAGAAGGAATAATGTAGCTGGTGCACACAGATATTAATGCTAGCTGGTACTGAGAAGAAATAATGTAGCTGGCACACACAAATATTAATGCTTGCTGGTATTAAGAAGCAATAATGTAGCTGACACACACAGAGATTACTGATAGCTGGTATTGAGAAGGAATAATGTAGCTGGCACACACAGAGATTAATGCTAGCTGGTATTAAGAAGGAATAATGTAGCTGGCACACACAGAGATTAATGCTAGCTGGTATTGAGAAGGAATAATGTAGCTGGCACACAGAGAGATGAATGCTAGCTGGTATTGAGATGGAATAATGTAGCTGGCACACACAGAGATTAATGCTAGCTGGTTTTGAGAAGGAATATTGTAGCTGGCACACACAGAGATTACTGCTAGCTGGTATTGAGAAGGAATAATGTAGCTGGCACACATAGAGATTACTGCTAGCTGGTATTGAGAATGAATAATGTAGCTGGCACACACAGATATTAATGCTAGCTGGTATTGAGAAGGAATAATGTAGCTGGCACACACAGATATTAATGCTAGCTGGTATTGAGAAGGAATAATGTAGCTGGCACACACAGATATTAATGCTAGCTGGTATTGAGAAGGAATAATGTAGCTGGCACACACAGATATTAATGCTAGCTGGTATTGAGAAGGAATAATGTAGCTGGCACACACAGAGATTAATGCTAGCTGGTATTGAGAAGGAATAATGTAGCTGGCACACACAGATATTAATGCTAGCTGGTATTGAGAAGGAATAATGTAGCTGGCACACACAGAGATTAATGCTAGCTGGGATTGAGAAGGAATTGTGTAGTTGGCACACACAGATATTAACACTAGTTAGTATTGAGAAGGAATGATATAGCTGGCACACACAGAGATTGCTACTAACTGGTGTTGACAAGGAATCATGTAGCTGGCACACACAGAGATTACTGCAACATGGTATTAAGAAGGAAAAATGTAGCTGGCACACACAGAGATTAATGCTAGCTGGTATTGAGAAGGAATATTGTAGCTGGCACATACAGAGATTAATGCTAGCTGGTATTGAGAAGGAATAATGGAGCTGGCACATACAGAGATTAATGCTAGCTGGCATTGAGAAGGAATAATGGAGCTGGCACATACAGAGATTAATGCTAGCTGGTATTGAGAAGGAATAATGTAGCTGGCACACACAGAGATTACTGCTAGCTGGTATTGAGAAGGAATAATGTAGCTGGCACACATAGATATTACTACTAGCTGGTATTGAGAAGGACTAATGTAGCTGGCACACACAGAGATTAATGCTAGCTGGTATTGAGAAGGAATAATGTAGCTGGAACACACAGAGATTACTTCAAGATGGTATTGAGAAGGAATAATGTAGCTGGCACACACAGAGATTACTGCTAGCTGGTATTGAGAATAAATAATGTAGCTGGCACCCACAGATACTAATTCTAGCTGGTATTGAGAATAAATAATGTAGCTGGCACACACAGAGATTAATGCTAGCTGCTATTAAGAAGGACTAATGTAGCTGGCACACACAGAGATTAATGCTAGCTGGTTTTGAGAAGGAATAATGTAGCTGGCACACACAGAGATTAATGCTAGCTGGTATTGAGAAGCAATAATGTAGCTGGCCCACACAGAGATTAATGCTAGCTGGTTTTGAGAAGGAATAATGTAGCTGGCACACATAGAGATTACTGCTAGCTGGTATTGAGAAGGAATAATGTAGCTGGCACACATAGAGATTACTGCTAGCTGGTATTGAAAAGCAATAATGTAGCTGGCACACACAGATATTAATGCTAGCTGGTATTGAGAAGGAATAATGTAGCTGGCACACATAGAGATTAATGCTAGCTAGTATTGAGAAGGAATAATGTAGTCAGCACACACAGAGATTAATGCTAGCTGGCATTGAGAAGGAATGATGTAGCTGGCACACACAGAGATTACTGCTAGCTGTTATTAAGAAGGAATAATGTAGCTGGCACACACACATATTAATGCTAGCTGGTATTGGGAAGGAATAATGTAGCTGGCACACACAGATATTAAAGCTAGCTGGTATTGAGAATGAATAATGTAGCTGGCACACACAGATATTAATTCTAGCTGGTATTGAGAAGGTATATTGTAGTTGGCACACACAGAGATGAATGCTAGGTTGTATTGAGAAGGAATAATATAGCTGGCGCACACAGAGATTACTGCTAGCTGGTATTGGGAGGGAATAATGTAGCTGGCACACACATATATTAATGCTAGCATGAATTGAGAAGGAATAATGTAGCTGGCACACACACATATTAATGCTAGCTGGTATTGGGAAGGAATAATGTAGCTAGCACACACACATATTAATGCTAGCTGGTATTGGGAAGGAATAATGTAGCTGGCACACACAGATATTAATGCTAGCTGGTATTGAGAGTGAATAATGTAACTGGCACACACAGATATTAATTCTAGCTGGTATAGAGAAGGTATATTGTAATTGGCACACAAAGAGATGAATGCTAGGTTGTATTAAGAAGGAATAATGTAGCTGGCACACACAGAGATTACGGCTAGCTGTTATTAAGAAGGAATAATGTAGCTGGCACACACACATATTAATGCTAGCTGGTATTGGGAAGGAATAATGTAGCTGGCACATACAGATATTAATGCTAGCTGGTATTGAGAGTGAATAATGTAACAGGCACATACAGATATTAATTCTAGCTGGTATTGAGAAGGTATATTGTAGTTGGCACACACAGAGATGAATGCTAGGTTGTATTGAGAAGGAATAATGTAGCTGGCGCACACAGATATTACTGCTAGCTGGTATTGAGAAGGAATAATGTAGCTGGGACACACAGATATTAATTCTAGCTGGTATTGAGAAGGAATAATGTAGCTGGCACACACATATATTAATGCTAGCATGACTTGAGAAGGAATAATGTAGCTGGCACACACAGATATTAATGCTAGCTGGTATTGAGACGGTATATTGTAGTTGGCACACACAGAGATGAATGCTAGGTTGTTTTGAGAAGGAATATTGTAGCTGGCGCACACAGAGATTAATGGAAGATGGTATTGAGAAGGAATAATGTAGTTGACACACACAGATATTAAAACTAGTTGGTATTGAGATGGAAAAATGTAGATGGCACACACAGAGATTGATACTAGCTGGTATTGAGAAGGAATCATGTAGATGGCAGACATAGATATTAACGCTGGTTGGTAATGAGAAGGAATAGTGCAGCTGGCACACACAGTGATTAATGCAAGATTATATTGAGAAGGAATAATGTTTCTGGCACACACATAGATTAATGCGAGATGATATTGAGAAGGAATATTGTAGTTGGTACACAGAGATGTTAATGCCAGCTGGTATTGAGAAGGAATAATGTAGCTGGTGTATGCAAATTTTAATGCTAGCTGGCATTGAGAAGGAATAATGTAGTTGGCACTCATATATATTAATGCCAGCTGGTATTGAGAAGGAATAATGTAGCTGGCGCACACAAATAATAATGCTAGCTGGTATTGAGATGGAATAATGTAGTTGGTACACACATAGATAAATGGAAGATGTTATTGAGAATGAATAATGTATTTGGCACACACAGACATTAATGCTAGCTGGGATTAAGAAGGAATTGTGTTGTTAGTACACACAGATATTAACGCTAGTTGGTATTGAGAAGGAATGATGTAGCTGGCACACACAGAGATTGATACTTGTTGGTATTGAGAAGGAATAATGTAGCTGGCACACACAGAGATTACTGCAAGCTGGTATTGAGAAGGAATATTGTAGCTGGCACATGCAGGGATTAATGCGAGATGATATTGAGATTTGAGAAGGAATAATGTAGCTGGCACATGCAGAGATTAATGTGAGATTATATTGAGAAGGAATAATGTAGCTGGCACATGCAGAGATTAATGCAAACTGGTAATGAGAAGGAATGATTTAGCTGGTACACACAGTGATTACAGCTAGCTGGTAATGAGAAGGAATAATGTTGCTGGCACACACAGTGATTAATGGTAGCTGGTATTGAGAAGGAATAATGTAGTTGGCACACACATATATTAATGCTAGCTGGTATTGAGAAGGAATAATGTAGTTGGCACTCACATATATTAACACTAGCTGGTATTGAGAAGGAATAATGTAGCTGGTGCACACAGATATTAATGCTTGCTGGTATTAAGAAGCAATAATGTAGCTGACACACACAGAGATTACTGATAGTTGGTATTGAGAAGGAATAATGTAGCTGGCACACACAGAGATTAATGCTAGCTGGTATTAAGAAGGAATAATGTAGCTGGCACACACAGAGATTAATGCTAGCTGGTATTGAGAAGGAATAATGTAGCTGGCACACACAGAGATGAATGCTAGCTGGTATTGAGATGGAATAATGTAGCTGGCACACACAGAGATTAATGCTAGCTGGTTTTGAGAAGGAATATTGTAGCTGGCACACACAGAGATTACTGCTAGCTGGTATTGAGAAGGAATAATGTAGCTGGCACACATAGAGATTACTGCTAGATGGTATTGAGAAGGAATAATGTAGCTGGCACACACAGATATTAATGCTAGCTGGTATTGAGAAGGAATAATGTAGCTGGCACACACAGATATTAATGCTAGCTGATATTGAGAATGAATAATGTTGCTGGTACAAACAGAGATTACTTCAAGATGGTATTGAGAAGGAATAATGTAGCTGGCACACACAGAGATTACTGCTAGCTGGTATTAAGAAGGAATAATGTAGCCGGCACACACATATATTAATGCTAGCTGATGTTGAGAATGAATAATGTAGCTGGCACACACAGATATTAATGCTAGCTGGTATTGAGAAGGAATAATGTAGCAGGCACACACAGAGATTAATGCTAGCTGGTATTGAGAAGGAATAATGTACCTGGCACACACAGATATTAATGCTAGCTGGTATTGAGAAGGAATAATGTAGCTGGCACACACAGATATTAATGCTAGCTGGTATTGAGAAGGAATAATGTAGCTGGCACACACAGAGATTAATGCTAGCTGGTATTGAGAAGGAATAATGTAGCTGGCACACACAGATATTAATGCTAGCTGGTATTGAGAAGGAATAATGTAGCTGGCACACACAGAGATTAATGCTAGCTGGGATTGAGAAAGAATTGTGTAGTTGGCACACACAGATATTAACACTAGTTAGTATTGAGAAGGAATGATGTAGCTGGCACACACAGAGATTGCTACTAACTGGTGTTGACAAGGAATCATGTAGCTGGCACACACAGAGATTACTGCAAGATGGTATTATGAAGGAATAATGTAGCTGGCACACACAGACATTAATGCTAGCTGGTATTGAGAAGGAATATTGTAGCTGGCACATACAGAGATTAATGCTAGCTGGTATTGAGAAGGAATAATGGAGCTGGCACATACAGAGATTAATGCTAGCTGGCATTGAGAAGGAATGATGGAGCTGGCACATACAGAGATTAATGCTAGCTGGTATTGAGAAGGAATAATGTAGCTGGCACACACAGAGATTACTGCTAGCTGGTATTGAGAAGGAATAATGTAGCTGGCACACATAGATATTACTACTAGCTGGTATTGAGAAGGACTAATGTAGCTGGCACACACAGAGATTAATGCTAGCTGGTATTGAGAAGGAATAATGTAGCTGGCACACACAGAGATTACTTCAAGATGGTATTGAGAAGGAATAATGTAGCTGGCACACACAGAGATTACTGCTAGCTGGTATTGAGAATAAATAATGTAGCTGGCACCCACAGATACTAATTCTAGCTGGTATTGAGAATAAATAATGTAGCTGGCACACACAGAGATTAATGCTAGCTGCTATTAAGAAGGACTAATGTAGCTGGCACACACAGAGATTAATGCTAGCTGGTATTGAGAAGGAATAATGTAGCTGGCACACACAGAGATTAATGCTAGCTGGTATTGAGAAGCAATAATGTAGCTGGCCCACACAGAGATTAATGCTAGCTGGTTTTGAGAAGGAATAATGTAGCTGGCACACATAGAGATTACTGCTAGCTGGTATTGAGAAGGAATAATGTAGCTGGCACACACAGATATTAATGCTAGCTGGTATTGAGAAGGAATAATGTAGCTGGCACACATAGAGATTAATGCTAGCTAGTATTGAGAAGGAATAATGTAGTCAGCACACACAGAGATTAATGCTAGCTGGCATTGAGAAGGAATGATGTAGCTGGCACACACAGAGATTACTGCTAGCTGGTATTGAGAATAAATAATGTAGCTGGCACACACAGATACTAATTCTAGCTGGTATTGAGAATAAATAATGTAGCTGGCACACACAGAGATTAATGCTAGCTGCTATTAAGAAGGACTAATGTAGCTGGCACACACAGAGATTAATGCTAGCTGGTATTGAGAAGGAATAATGTAGCTGGCACACACAGAGATTAATGCTAGCTGGTATTGAGAAGCAATAATGTAGCTGGCACACACAGAGATTACTGCTAGCTGGTATTGAGAAGGAATAATGTAGCTGGCACACATAGAGATTACTGCTAGCTGGTATTGAGAAGGAATAATGTAGCTGGCACACATAGAGATTACTGCTAGCTGGTATTGAAAAGCAATAATGTAGCTGGCACACACAGATATTAATGCTAGCTGGTATTGAGAAGGAATAATGTAGCTGGTACAAACAGAGATTACTTCAAGATGGTATTGAGAAGCACTAATGTAGCCGGCACACACAGATTAATGCTAGCTGGGATTGAGAAGGAATTGTGTAGTTGGCACACACAGATATTAACGCTAGTTAGTATTGAGAAGGAATGATGTAGCTTGCACACACAGAGATTGCTACTAACTGGTGTTGACAAGGAATCATGTAGATGGCACACACAGAGATTACTGAAAGATGGTATTAAGAAGGAATAATGTAGCTGGCACACACAGAGATTACTGCTAGCTGGTATTGAGAAGGAATTATGTAGGTGGCACACACAGAGATTAATGCTAGCTGGCATTGAGAAGGAATAATGTAGCTGGCACACACAGAGATTAATGCTAGCTGGTATTGAGAAGGAATAATGTAGCTGGCACACACAGAGATTAATGCTAGCTGGTATTGAGAAGGAATAATGTAGCTGGCACACACAGAGATTAATGCTAGCTGGCATTGAGAAGGAATAATGTAGCTGGCACACATAGGCCTAGATTTGGAGTTTGGCGTTAGCCGTGAAAACCAGCATTAGAGGCTCCTAACGCTGGTTTTGGCCGCCCGCTGTTATTTGGAGTCAGTGATTAAAGGGTCTAACGCTCACTTTTCAGCCGCGACTTTTCCATACCGCAGATCCCCTTACGTCAATTGCGTATCCTATCTTTTCAATGGGATCTTCCTAACGCCGGTATTTCGAGTCGTTTCTGAAGTGAGCGTTAGAGCTCTAACGACAAAACTCCAGCCGCAGGAAAATAGCAGGAGTTAAGAGCTTTCTGGGCTAACGCCGGTTCATAAAGCTATTAACTACTGTACCCTAAAGTACACTAACACCCATAAACTACCTATGTACCCCTAAACCGAGCTCCTCCCACATCGCCGCCACTCAATTAAATTTTTTTAACCCCTAATCTGCCGACCGCCACCTACGTTATACTTATGTACCCCTAATCTGCTGCCCCTAACCCCGCCAACCCCTGTATTACATTTATTAACCCCTAACCTGCCCCCCACAACGTCGCCGCCAGCTACTTAAAATAATTAACCCCTAATCTTCCGACCGCAAAGCGCCGCCACCTACGTTATCCCTATGTACCCCTAATCTGCTGCCCCTAACACCGCCGACCCCTATATTATATTTATTAACCCCTAACCTGCCCCCCACAACGTCGCCGCCAGCTACTTAAAATAATTAACCCCTAATCTTCCGACCGCAAAGCGCCGCCACCTACGTTATCCCTATGTACCCCTAATCTGCTGCCCCTAAGACCGCCGACCCCTATATTATATTTATTAACCCCTAATCTGCCCCCCTCAACGTCGCCGACACCTGCCTACACTTATTAACCCCTAATCTGCCGAGCGGATCTCACCGCTACTATAATAAAGTTATTAACCCCTAACCCGCCTCACTAACCCTATAATAAATAGTATTAACCCCTAATCTGCCCTCCCTAACATCGCCGACACCTAACTTCAAGTATTAACCCCTAATCTGCCGACCGGAGCTCATCGCTACTATAATAAATGGATTAACCCCTAAAGCTAAGTCTAACCCTAACACTAACACCCCCCTAAATTAAATATAATTTAAATCTAACGAAATTAATTTACTCTTATTAAATAAATTATTCCTATTTAAAGCTAAATACTTACCTGTAAAATAAATCCTAATATAGCTACAATATAAATTATAATTATATTATAGCTATTTTAGGATTAATATTTATTTTACAGGCAACTTTGTATTTATTTTAACCAGGTACAATATCTATTAAATAGTTAATAACTATTTAATAGTTACCTAGTTAAAATAATAACAAATTTACCTGTAAAATAAATCGTAACCTAAGATATAATTAAACCTAACACTACCCTATCAATAAATTAATTAAATAAACTACCTACAATTACCTACAATTAACCTAACACTACACTATCAATAAATTAATTAAACACAATTCCTACAAATAAATACAATTAAATAAACTAGCTAAAGTACAAAAAATAAAAAAGAACTAAGTTACAAAAAATAAAAAAATATTTACAAACATAAGAAAAATATTACAACAATTTTAAACTAATTACACCTACTCTAAGGCCCCTAATAAAATAACAAAGTCCCCCAAAATAAAAAATTCCCTACCCTATTCTAAATTAAAAAGGTAAAAGCTCTTTTACCTTACCAGCCCTGAACAGGGCCCTTTGCGGGGCATGCCCCAAGAATTTCAGCTCTTTTGCCTGTAAAAAAAAACATACAATACCCCCCCCAACATTACAACCCACCACCCACATACCCCTAATCTAACCCAAACCCCCTTAAATAAACCTAACACTAAGCCCCTGAAGATCTTCCTACCTTGTCTTCACCATCCAGGTTCACCGATCCGTCCTGAAGAGCTCCTCCGATGTCCTGATCCAAGCCCAAGCGGGGGGCTGAAGAGGTCCATGATCCGGTCAAAGTCTTCATCCAAGCGGGGCAGAAGAGGATCTTCCATCCGATTGAAGTCTTCATCCAAGCAGCATCCATCCGGAGCGAAGCGGCAGGATCCTGAAGACCTCCAGCGCGGAACATCCATCCGGCCCGACGACTGAACGACGAATGACTGTTCCTTTAAGGGACGTCATCCAAGATGGCGTCCCTCGAATTCCGATTGGCTGATAGGATTCTATCAGCCAATCGGAATTAAGGTAGGAATTTTCTGATTGGCTGATGGAATCCAATCAGCCAATCAGATTGAGCTCGCATTCTATTGGCTGTTCCGATCAGCCAATAGAATGCGAGCTCAATCTTATAGGCTGATTGGATCAGCCAATCGGATTGAACTTGATTCTGATTGGCTGATTCCATCAGCCAATCAGAAAATTCCTACCTTAATTCTGATTGGCTGATAGAATCCTATCAGCCAATCGGAATTCGAGGGACGCCATCTTGGATGACGTCCCTTAAAGGAACAGTCATTCGTCGTTCAGTCGTCGGGCCGGATGGATGTTCCGCGCTGGAGGTCTTCAGGATCCTGCCGCTTCGCTCCGGATGGATGCTGCTTGGATGAAGACTTCAATCGGATGGAAGATCCTCTTCTGCCCCGCTTGGATGAAGACTTTGACCGGATCATGGACCTCTTCAGCCCCCCGCTTGGGCTTGGATCAGGACATCGGAGGAGCTCTTCAGGACGGATCGGTGAACCTGGATGGTGAAGACAAGGTAGGAAGATCTTCAGGGGCTTAGTGTTAGGTTTATTTAAGGGGGGTTTGGGTTAGATTAGGGGTATGTGGGTGGTGGGTTGTAATGTTGGGGGGCTTGGGTATTGTATGTTTTTTTTTACAGGCAAAAGAGCTGAACTTCTTGGGGCATGCCCCGCAAAGGGCCCTGTTCAGGGCTGGTAAGGTAAAAGAGCTTTTACCTTTTTTAATTTAGAATAGGGTAGGGAATTTTTTATTTTGGGGGGCTTTGTTATTTTATTAGGGGGCTTAGAGTAGGTGTAATTAGTTTAAAATTGTTGTAATATTTTTCTTATGTTTGTAAATATTTTTTTATTTTTTGTAACTTAGTTCTTTTTTATTTTTTGTACTTTAGCTAGTTTATTTAATTGTATTTATTTGTAGGAATTGTGTTTAATTAATTTATTGATAGTGTAGTGTTAGGTTAATTGTAGGTAATTGTAGGTAGTTTATTTAATTAATTTATTGATAGGGTAGTGTTAGGTTTAATTATATCTTAGGTTAGGATTTATTTTACAGGTAAATTTGTTATTATTTTAACTAGGTAACTATTAAATAGTTATTAACTATTTAATAGATATTGTACCTGGTTAAAATAATTACAAAGTTGCCTGTAAAATAAATATTAATCCTAAAATAGCTATAATATAATTATAATTTATATTGTAGCTATATTAGGATGTATTTTACAGGTAAGTATTTAGCTTTAAATAGGAATAATTTATTTAATAAGAGTTAATTTATTTCGTTAGATTTAAATTATATTTAAGTTAGGGGGGTGTTAGTGTTAGGGTTAGACTTAGCTTTAGGGGTTAATCCATTTATTATAGTAGCGGTGAGCTCCGGTCGTCAGATTAGGGGTTAATAATTGAAGTTAGGTGTCGGCGATGTTAGGGAGGGCAGATTAGGGGTTAATACTATTTATGATAGGGTTAGTGAGGCGGATTAGGGGTTAATAACTTTATTATAGTAGCGCTCAGGTCCGCTCGGCAGATTAGGGGTTAATAAGTGTTGGCAGGTGTCGGCGACGTTGTGGGGGGCAGATTAGGGGTTAATAAATATAATATAGGGGTCGGCGATGTTAGGGCAGCAGATTAGGGGTACATAGGGATAATGTAAGTTGCGGCGGTTTACGGAGCGGAAGATTAGGGGTTAATAATATAATGCAGGGGTCAGCGATAGCGGGGGCGGCAGATTAGAGGTTAATAAGTGTAAGGTTAGGGGTGTTTAGACGCGGGGTACATGTTAGAGTGTTAGGTGCAGACGTAGGAAGTGTTTCCCCATAGGAAACAATGGGGCTGCGTTAGGAGCTGAACGCTGCTTTTTTGCAGGTGTTAGGTTTTTTTTCAGCTCAAACAGCCCCATTGTTTCCTATGGGGGAATCGTGCATGAGCACGTTTTTGAGGCTGGCCGCGTCCGTAAGCAACTCTGGTATCGAGAGTTGCATTTGCGGTAAAAATGCTCTACGCTCCTTTTTTGGAGCCTAACGCAGCATTTGTTTGAACTCTCGATACCAGAGTTAAATTTATGGTGCGGCCAGAAAAAAGCCCGCGGAGCGTTAACAGCCCTTCTACCGCCAAACTCCAAATCTAGGCCATAGAGATTAATGCTAGCTGGTATTGAGAATAAATAATGTATCTGGCACACATAGAGATTACTGCTAGCTGTTATTGAGAAGGAATAATGTGGCAGGGACACACATATTAATGCCAGCTGGTATTGAGAAGGAATCATGTAGATGGCGCACATACAGAGATTACTGCAAGCTGGTATTAAGAAGACATAGTGTAGCTGGCACACACAGAGATTAATGCTAGCTGGTATTGAGATGGAATATTGTAGCTGGCACACACAGAGATTAACCCCTTAACGACCGAGGACGTGCAGGGTACGTCCTCAAAAAAAAGGCAGTTAATGCCTGAGAACGTACCCTGCACGTCCTCGGTGTGGAAAGCAGCTGGAAGCGATCCTGCTCGCTTCCAGCTGCTTTCCGGTTATTGCAGTGATGCCTCGATATGGAGGCATCCTGCAATAACCCCCCTTGGCCATCCGATGCAGAGAGAGACACTCTGTGGCCCTCTCTGCACCGGACATCGGTGGCCGGTATCGTTGGTGGGTGGGAGCAAGTCTGGGAGGCGGGTGGGCGGCCATCGATGTGCCCAGTGGAGTGGAGGGGGGCGGGATCGGGGGCGGGAGGGGCGGGAGCGCGCACGGGAGCGCGCGCGTGCACGGGGGGCGGCGGGCGCGTGCACGGGGCGGGAGCGGGAGGGAACCGCTACACTACAGAAAAATCAAGTACTTGAATTAACTTTTTTGAAAGCTGTAAATAACAGCTAAAAGATGTGGAAGGGGTGGGGGGTTGATCTTGGGGGGGGGGGGGGAAGCTACACTGCAGAAAAGGGTTTTTATTTAAAAAAAAAGGCACATTATTCACTAAACTGGGTACTGGCAGACAGCTGCCAGTACCCAAGATGGCGCCCATTAAGGCAGAGGGGGAGGGTTAGAGAGCTCTTTGGTGGGGGATCAGTAAGGCTGGGGGCTAAGGGGGGATCCTACACAGCAGCATATGTAAATATGCTAAAAAATTTTAAAAAACCCCCCAAATATAGCTTTTATTTTAGTACTGGCAGAGTTTCTGCCAGTACTTAAGATGGCGGGGACAATTGGGGGGTGGGGGAGGGAAGAGAGCTGTTTGGGAGAGATCAGGGGGTCTCATGTTTCAGGTGGGAGGCTGAGCTCTACACTAAAGCTAAAATTAACCCTGCAAGCTCCCTACAAGCTACATAATTAACCCCTTCACTGCTAGCCATAATACACGTGTGAAATGCAGCGGCATTTGGCGGCCTTCTAATTACCAAAAAGCAACGCCAAAGCCATATATGTCTGCTATTTCTGAACAAAGGGGATCCCAGAGAAGCATTTACAACCATTTGTGCCATAATTGCACAAGCTGTTTGTAAATGATTTCAGTGAGAAACCTAAAATTGTGAAAAATTTAATGTTTTTTTTAATTTGATCGCGTTTGGCGGTGAAATGGTGGCATGAAATATACCAAAATGGGCCTAGATCAATACTTGGGGTTGTCTACTACACTACACTAAATCTAAAATTAACCCTAGAAGCTCCCTACATGCTCCATAATTAACCCCTTCACTGCTGGGCATAATATACGTGTAGTGCGCAGTGGCATTTAGCAGCCTTCTAATTACTAAAAAGCAACGCCAAAGCCATATATGTCTGCTATTTCTGAACAAAGGGGATCCCAGAGAAGAATTTACAACCATTTAAGCCATAATTGCACAAGCTGTTTGTAAATAATTTCAGTGAGAAACCAAAAGTTTGTGAAAAAATTTGTAAAAAAGTGAACGATTTTTTGTATTTAATCGCATTTGGCGATGAAATGGTGGCATGAAATATACCAAAATGGGCCTAGATCAATACTTTGGGATGTCTACTAAAAAAATTTATATACATGTCAATGGATATTCAGAGATTCCTGAAAGATATTAGTGTTCTAATGTAACTAGCGCTAATTTTGAAAAATAATGGTTTGGAAATAGCAAAGTGCAACTTGTATTTATGGCCCTATAACTTACAAAAAAAGCAAAGAAGATGTAAACATTGGGTATTTCTAAACTCAGGACAAAATTTAGAAACTATTTAGCATGGGTGTTTTTTGGTGGTTGTAGATGTGTAACAGATTTTGGGGGTCAAAGTTAGAAAAAGTGTGTTTTTTTCAATTTTTTCCTCATATTTTATAATTTTTTTTATAGTAAATTATAAGATATGATGAAAATAATGGTATCTTTAGAAAGTCCATTTAATGGCGAGAAAAACGGTATATAATATGTGTGGGTACAGTAAATGAGTAAGATGAAAATTACAGCTAAACACAAACACCGCAAAAATGTAAAAATAGCCTTGGTCCCAAACGGACAGAAAATGGAAAAGTGCTGTGGTCATTAAGGGGTTAATGCTAGCTGGTATTGAGAAGGAATGATGTAGCTGGCACACACAGAGATTACTGCTAGCTGGTATTGAGAATAAATAATGTAGCTGGCACCCACAGATACTAATTCTAGCTGGTATTGAGAATAAATAATGTAGCTGGCACACACAGAGATTAATGCTAGCTGGTATTAAGAAGGACTAATGTAGCTGGCACACACAGAGATTAATGCTAGCTGATATTGAGAAGGAATAATGTAGCTGGCACACACAGAGATTAATGCTAGCTGGTATTGAGAATGAATAATGTAGCTGGCACACACAGAGAATACTGCTAGCTGGTATTGAGAATGAATAATGTAGCTGGCACACACAGAGATTAATGCTAGCTGGTATTGAGAATGAATAATGTAGCTGGCACACACAGAGAATAATGCTAGCTGGTATTGAGAAGGAATAATGTAGCTGGCACACACAGAGAATACTGCTAGCTGGTATTGAGAAGGAATAATGTAGCTGGCACACACAGAGATTACTTCAAGATGGTAATGAGAAGGAATATTGTAGCTGGCACACACAGAGATTAATGCTAGCTGGTATTGAGAAGGAATAATGTAGCTGGCACACACAGATATTAATGCTAGCTGATATTGAGAAAGAATAATGTAGCTGGCACACACAGATATTAATGCTAGCTGGTATTGAGAAGGAATAATGTAGCTGGCACACACAGAGATTAATGCTAGCTGGTATTGAGAAGGAATAATGTAGCTGGCACACACATATATTAACGCTAGCTGGTATTGAGAAGGAATAATGTAGCTGGCACATACAGAGATTAATGCTAGCTGGTATTGAGAAGTAATAATGTAGCTGGGACACATAGAGATTACTGCTAGTTTGTATTGAGAATGAATTATGTAGCTGGCACACACAGATATTAATTCTAGCTGGTATTGAGAATAAATAATGTAGCTGGCACACACAGATATTAATTCTAGCTGCTATTGAGAATAAATAATGTAGCTGGCACACACAGAGATTAATGCTAGCTGGTATTGAGAAGGAATAATGTAGCTGGCACACACAGAGATTAATGCTAGCTGGTATTGAGAATAAATAATGTATCTGGCACACATAGAAATTACTGCTAGCTGTTATTGAGACGGAATAATGTAGCTAGGACACTCATATTAATGCCAGCTGGTAATAAGAAGGAATAATGCATCTTGCACACACAGAGATTACTGCAAGCTGATATTGAGAAGGAATATTGTAGCTGGCACACACAGAGATTAATGCTAGCTGGTATTGAGAAGGAATAATATATCTGGCACACATAGAGATTAATGCTAGCTGGTATTGAGAAGGAATAATATAGCTGGCACACACAGATATTAATGCTAGCTGGTATTGAGAAGGAATAATGTTGCTGGCACACACAGAGATTAATGCTAGCTGGTATTGAGAAGGAATAATGTAGCTTGCACACACACATATTAACACTAGCTGGTATTGAGAAGGACTAATGTAGCTGGCACACACAGAGATTACTGCTAGCTGGTATTGAGAATAAATAATGTAGCTGGCACACACAGATATTAATTCTAGCTGGTATTGAGAATAAATAATATAGCTGGCACACACAGAGATTAATGCTAGCTGGTATTGAGAATAAATAATATAGCTGGCACACACAGAGATTACTGCTAGCTGTTATTGAGAAGGAATAATGTAGCTGGGGCACACATCTATTAATGCCAGCTGGTATTGAGAAGGAATCCTGTAGATGGCACACACAGATATTAATGCTAGCTGGTATTGAGAAGAAATAATGTATCTGGCACACATAGAGATTACTGCTAGCTGTTATTGAGAAGGAATGATGTAGCTGGCACACACAGAGATTGATACTTGTTGGTATTAAGAAGGAATAATGCATCTTGCACACACAGAGATTACTGCAAGCTGGTATTGAGAAGGAATAATGTAGCTGGGACACATAGAGATTATTGCTAGCTGGTATTGAGAAGGAATAATATAGCTGGCACACATAGAGATTACTACTAGCTGGTATTGAGAAGGACTAATGTAGCTGGCACACACATATATTAATGCTAGCTGGTATTGAGAAGGAATAATGTAGCTGGCACACACAGAGATTACTGCTAGCTGGTATTGAGACGGAATAATGTAGCTGGCACACATAGAGATTACTACTAGCTGGTATTGAGAAGGAATAATGTTGCTGGCACACACAGAGATTAATACTAGCTGGTATTGAGAAGGACTAATGTAGCTGGCACACACATATATTAATGCTAGCTGGTATTGAGAAGGAATAATGTAGCTGGCACACACAGAGATTAATGCTAGCTGGTATTGAGAAGGAATAATGTAGCTGGTACACACAGAGATTACTTCAAGATGGTATTGAGAAGGAATAATGTAGCTGGCACACACAGATATTAATGCTAGCTGGTATTGAGAATAAATAATATAGCTGGCACACACAGAGATTACTGCTAGCTGTTATTGAGAAGGAATAATGTAGCTGGGGCACACATCTATTAATGCCAGCTGGTATTGAGAAGGAATCCTGTAGATGGCACACACAGATATTAATGCTAGCTGGTATTGAGAAGAAATAATGTATCTGGCACACATAGAGATTACTGCTAGCTGTTATTGAGAAGGAATGATGTAGCTGGCACACACAGAGATTGATACTTGTTGGTATTAAGAAGGAATAATGCATCTTGCACACACAGAGATTACTGCAAGCTGGTATTGAGAAGGAATAATGTAGCTGGGACACATAGAGATTATTGCTAGCTGGTATTGAGAAGGAATAATATAGCTGGCACACATAGAGATTACTACTAGCTGGTATTGAGAAGGACTAATGTAGCTGGCACACACATATATTAATGCTAGCTGGTATTGAGAAGGAATAATGTAGCTGGCACACACAGAGATTACTGCTAGCTGGTATTGAGACGGAATAATGTAGCTGGCACACATAGAGATTACTACTAGCTGGTATTGAGAAGGAATAATGTTGCTGGCACACACAGAGATTAATGCTAGCTGGTATTGAGAAGGACTAATGTAGCTGGCACACACATATATTAATGCTAGCTGGTATTGAGAAGGAATAATGTAGCTGGCACACACAGAGATTAATGCTAGCTGGTATTGAGAAGGAATAATGTAGCTGGTACACACAGAGATTACTTCAAGATGGTATTGAGAAGGAATAATGTAGCTGGCACACACAGATATTAATGCTAGCTGGTATTGAGAAGGAATAATGTAGCTGGCACACACAGAGATTACTGCTAGCTGGTATTGAGAATAAATAATGTAGCTGGCACACACAGATATTAATTCTAGCTGGTATTGAGAATAAATAATGTAGCTGGCACACACAGATATTAATTCTAGCTGGTATTGAGAATAAATAATGTAGCTGGCACACACAGATATTAATTCTAGCTGCTATTGAGAATAAATAATGTAGCTGGCACACACAGAGATTAATGCTAGCTGGTATTGAGAAGGAATAATGTAGCTGGCACACACAGAGATTAATGCTAGCTGGTATTGAGAAGGAATAATGTAGCTGGCACACACAGAGATTAATGCTAGCTGGTATTGAGAAGGAATAATGTAGCTGGCACACACAGAGATTAATGCTAGCTGGTATTGAGAAGGAATAATGTAGCTGGCACACACAAAGATTAATGCTAGCTGGTATTAAGAAGGAATAATGTTGCTGGCACAATCCGAGATTAATGCTAGCTGCTATTGAGAAGTAATAATGTAGCTGGCACACACAGAGATTAATGCTAGCTGGCACACACAGAGATTACTACAAGATGGTAATGAGAAGGAATAATGTTGCTGGCATACACAGAGATTAATGCTAGCTGGTATTAAGAAGGAATAATGTAGCTGCACACACAGAGATTACTGATAGCTAGTATTGAGAAGGAATAATGTAGCTGGTGTACACAGAGATTAATGCCAGCTGGTATTGAGAAGGAATAATGTAGCTGGCACACACATATATTAACACTAGCTGGTATTGAGAAGGAATAATGTTGCTGGCTCACACAGTGATTAATGCTAGCTGGTATTGAGAAGGAATAATGTAGCTGCACACCAGATATTAATGCTAGTTTCGTCTTTTTTATTTGCCTGAAGAAACGACCTTTGGAGCGGTCGAGAAACGTGTTGCAGCCAAAGAAACTTTAAAAGTTTTTGTTTTTATCTTGGGAAGTTGTCTTTTTATATATACGAACCAGATTGGATTATAGAGCCCAGCAGCTTTTAATTGCTGGTCACACCTGCATTTGATCACTATACGTGTGGAATCATTTTCAGCCTTCAGCTAAAGGATTAGCTGACAGTCTACTAGCCGCTGCATTAAGGGCTAGCCTGCGTTCCAGCACCGGTCACAGCACGGTGCAACTATATTTGGTAAGCATTCTCTCTCATACTCTGATATTTGTATTATCTGTAATACACTATGAGGCGCCCCTTTCTTCTATGCACAGCATTATAATATATTCCTCACACCGGGATTACAAGTGGAGCAGCCTTTTCGATACGTCATCAAGGAACAAAAGTTCACAACATCATTGGCAGATCACTCAGATCCTTTCCATCAGGGGATGATCGTTTGCCTTTGGGACTTTTTTGAGTCACATATACACTCTTGGACTCCCACAAATTTTCAAGTATCGTTATAGCAAACATTTTTCTTTTCCAATAGAACAACTGTTTTGCATATGCTTCTGTTGTTTGGTTTGAGACATAACTACGTAACTGCATTATATACATTGTATATATTGTCAAGTTAGAAATATCTATGGATGCTCATATATATATTTTTTTATTGTTTAGAGATTGTAATATTTGTATAGATGCGCCCCCAATTGGAATCGTTCTTAGGTTTCCATTTGTTTAATTATTAATGCTAGCTGGTATTAAGATGGAATCATGTAGCTGGCACATACATATTTTTACGCTAGCTGGTATTGAAAATGAATAATGTAGCTGGCACACACATATATTAATGCTAGCTGGTATTGAGAAGGAATTATGTAGCTGGCACACACATATTAATGTTAGCTGGTATTGAGACAGAATAATGTAGCTGGCACACACAGATTAGTGTGAGATGGTATTGAGAAAGAATAAGGTAGTTTGCACACACAAAGATTACTGCAAGATGGTATTGAGAAGGAATAATGTAGCTAGCACACACATATATTGTTATTATTCTTTATTTATAAAGCACCAACAGATTCCGCAGTGCTGTCCATGGGTACAAAGATAAAAGTACAGTACAATACAATTTAAATGACACCAGACAAAGTTTAACAAAAAAAATACAGGGGGGAATTGAGGGCACTGTTCCCATGGGAACTTACAATCTAGATGGGTAGGAGGGTGAGAAACAGGAGATGGGGACTGCAAAGGTGGGAATGATGTTAGTGTGGAGTTAGATGAGGGCAGCTATTAGGCAAGTGGAATTCATTTGTTACTGATTTGGAGATACACTTCCCTGAACAAAAAGGTATTTAGGGAGCGTTTAAAGGAGGAGGAAAGGTTAGGGGAAAGTACAACAGCTCAAGGAAGTGCGTTGCAGATGGTTGGTGCCGCACAAGAGAAGTCCTGTAGTCTTGCATGGGAGGTGATGGCAGAAGATGCAAGGAGGAGAAAGTTCTTCTCTGTAAAAGGCACATGTTGAGCAAAAAGAGGCTGATTCTTGGGTGGTAACTAGCCATGGAACAAGCTATTATGCTTTTGTTCGTTCCCAGGTTGAGTGCTTCTCTCTTTTAATTCATGCAAGGAGCAGGTCATTTTTGGATCTTAGGGGGGGCTGGAGTATATTTGTTGATGAGTGAGGACAGGTAGGGGGGCTGCGTTGGTAAAGGCTTTGTAGGTCAGGGTGAGAATTTTGAATTTAATTCTGCTGTGAATGGGGAGCCAGTGAAGGGACACGCAGAGAGGTGCAGCAGATACAGAGCGTCGGGAGAGGTGGATTAGCCTAGCAGAGGCATTTAGGATGGATTTAAGAGGGGAAAGGCGGGAGAGAGGGGGCCAGTTAGTAGGTTATTACAGTAGTCAAAACAAACATAGAGATAATTCCCAGTCAAAACATTTCATATATTTAAATGGATTGTTGAAAACTCGTAGCCTCAGTAAGTGTAAGTTGCAATAAGGTTCACAGGGGATAGGGAAGAGCAGGCCTGTAATGTCCACAAACGATGAATCATTAAATCAGCACTAGTGGTTGCAATATACAAACACCTAAACACACAACCCCCAGTCCTGTATCTAACCGGCATCCACAGTTGCGGAGTAGGGATCAAATCACTCACCCTTCTGCCGTGGTCAATCTTCTCTCATCAAATTCCAGATTGCTAGAATTTCTCAGAGGTGTATTCATGTAGCGTATAGACAATTTATGGCTGAAGCACCATCTCACTTGAATCACTACCTCCTCTACGTTCCAGCTTACTTCCGGGTGTAGTGGATGTAGCGTGTGATGTCAGTGGGGGTGTGTGAAGAAAGGTGTGTTGCGGTTGGCCAATCAGCTTTTTTATGCAAACGAAGCTAAATCTTGGATATCCCGGAACAATAACGGCCTTGGCTATTGAGTGTGAGGACCCAAAAAGGGTTTTCTGCCCAAGGAGGGACTCCTTGTAGTCCCAATAAAATATAGAAGCAAAAGGAGAAGGCAGACATCCTTAAATGTTAAAAATCCATTTTCTTTATTCAGTAGTAGGTAAAATCCATGACATCAAAACACAAGGACATAAAATGCAGGCTGGTCTGACTAGTTTCGGCATAGTGCCGTAATCATAAACCTGCTACACACTGGGAAGTGAACATTTTAAAAAGGATATCCCGCACAGATATTGGTTGATTAAGAGGGAGGAACAAACCTCTTTAACCCCTTGCTTGTCTTAATCAATATTAGTTATAAACAGAGACTCTTGTATAGCATTTTCCAGACTTAATTAATTAATAAGGCTTAATGAATGGAGAGTTAAGATAAGTAAAGAAAAGGGCACGATATTTACATAACTTTGGTTGTACATATACCATAAATATATATATATGTATATGCATAGAATATGCGATTACTGACCCATAGGTAATGTATGATGTAGCTGTGACTCCCTAGACCTATATAGTAAAGGTTGACTACAAACATATATGAAGCATAAATCACTGTCCTAAATAGCCAAGATGTATTCATTATATTACATGTACCTTTGATGGCTGTAGGGAGTGAGGGGATAGCAGCCCAAAATATATATGGGAATGTGCAAAGGGTAACAGTGCATCAAGAATGAACACAACAGGACACTATATTTATATCAGAGATGACCAATTCCAAGGATTATATAGACTTTGAGTATTTCAAACTGACTAAAAAGGTTTAACCAATCAGGCATTACACAAAAACCCATATTAATATACAGTATGTATATATATATATATATATATACATATATGTGTGTACAGGCAATAGTTCAATGCCAATGGTTAATTAAATCAAACTCAGAATTGAAACCATTAGGGACCTGAGTATGTAGCTTAAAAATCCAGAAGGCTTCTTGTCTGGCCAAGAGCTCATCCATATTACCCCCCCTGGGTGGTTGCCTAATGGTTTCAATTGCCCTCCATTTGAATGCTCTACCTCAATAAAATGTCTTGATAAAGCAGAGCATAGTTTCTTGTTTTTTATATAGCCAAGATGTTCACGTATCCTAGTTTGTACGTCTCTCGTAGTCATACCTACATATTGACACCGATGGTGGACACATTCTATAAGGTACACAACATAGGATGTAGAACATTTCACACATCCTTTTGTTTCAAAGGTTTGGTTAGTGACACATGAATAAAAGTCCTTCCCCTCTACAATGGCTTTGCAAGCCTTACATCTGCCACCCCCACACCTGTATGTACCATTAACACTTAGCCATGTAGTTGGTCGCTCTTTTCGTGGGAGTTGGGTGAGGGACAGAATGTTGCCCAGGGTCAAGTTCCTAGAGTATACACATTTAAACCCTTTCTCTACAGTGGTCTTTAAGCCCTTATCACCATATAGTAAGGGAAAGTATTTTTTAATTATGTCACAGATTTCATAAAACTCAGAAGAGTACTGTGTGATAAACAAGGTCCGCTTATCTCCAGTTTTCTTCGGCTTATGACTAAAAGTATCCTGTCTGTCCATTCCAGCCACTTCCTTAGCCACATCATATTGTACTCTCCTCCACAAAATCAACATCAGTATTACAGATCCGTCTAGTACGCAACAATTGTCCCTTTGCGATACCTCTGAAAACGTGCCTGGGGCACGCACTTTTTTTATGCAGTAGAGTGTTGCCTGAAATAGGCTTCCTATATAGTTTAGTGATAACTTTCCCAGACATAACATCCCCCTCAAGGGTAATGTCTAAAAAGTTAGTTTTATGTTCCTTCCATTTAAATGTGAAACATACACCATTGTCATCATTTAGGAATTTAGGAAACTGCATCAGTTTCATCAGATGTCCACACTATAAGCAGGTCATCTATGAAGCGTTTATACAGGCGGATACAACCTGTGTAGGGATTACTATCTGCATAGGTAAAGCACTTCTCAAGCCATCCCATGAATATAACGAGTGCAGAATTATTAGGCAAATGAGTATTTTGACCACATCATCCTCTTTATGCATGTTGTCTTACTCCAAGCTGTATAGGCTCGAAAGCCTACTACCAATTAAGCATATTAGGTGATGTGCATCTCTGTAATGAAAAGGGGTGTGGTCTAATGACATCAACACCCTATATCAGGTGTGCATAATTATTAGGCAACTTCCTTTCCTTTGGCAAAATGGGTCAAAAGAAGGACTTGACAGGCTCAGAAAAGTAAAAAATAGTGAGATATCTTGCAGAGGGATGCAGCACTCTTAAAATTGCAAAGCTTCTGAAGCGTGATCATCGAACAATCAAGCGTTTCATTCAAAATAGTCAACAGGGTCGCAAGAAGCGTGTGGAAAAACCAAGGCGCAAAATAACTGCCCATGAACTGAGAAAAGTCAAGCGTGCAGCTGCCAAGATGCCACTTGCCACCAGTTTGGCTATATTTCAGAGCTGCAACATCACTGGAGTGCCCAAAAGCACAAGGTGTGCAATACTCAGAGACATGGCCAAGGTAAGAAAGGCTGAAAGACGACCACCACTGAACAAGACACACAAGCTGAAACGTCAAGACTGGGCCAAGAAATATCTCAAGACTGATTTTTCTAAGGTTTTATGGACTGATGAAATGAGAGTGAGTCTTGATGGGCCAGATGGATGGGCCCGTGGCTGGATTGGTAAAGGGCAGAGAGCTCCAGTCCGACTCAGACGCCAGCAAGGTGGAGTACTGGTTTGGGCTGATATCATCAAAGATGAGCTTGTGGGGCCTTTTCAGGTTGAGGATGGAGTCAAGCTCAACTCCCAGTCCTACTGCCAGTTTCTGGAAGACACCTTCTTCAAGCAGTGGTACAGGAAGAAGTCTGCATCCTTCAAGAAAAACATGATTTTTATGCAGGACAATGCTCCATCAAACGCGTCCAAGTACTCCACAGCGTGGCTGGCAAGAAAGGGTATAAAAGAAGAAAATCTAATGACATGGCCTCCTTGTTCACCTGATCTGAACCCCATTGAGAACCTGTGGTCCATCATCAAATGTGAGATTTACAAGGAGGGAAAACAGTACAGCTCTCTGAACTGTGTCTGGGAGGCTGTGGTTGCTGCTGCACGTAATGTTGATGGTAAACAGATCAAAACACTGACAGAATCCATGGATGGCAGGCTTTTGAGTGTCCTTGCAAAGAAAGGTGGCTATATTGGTCACTGATTTGTTTTTGTTTTGTTTTTGAATGTCAGAAATGTATATTTGTGAATGTTGAGATGTTATATTGGTTTCACTGGTAAAAATAAATAATTGAAATGGGTATATATTTGTTTTTTGTTAAGTTGCCTAATAATTATGCACAGTAATAGTCACCTGCACACACAGATATCCCCCTAAAATAGCTAAAACTAAAAACAAACTAAAAACTACTTCCAAAAATATTCAGCTTTGATATTAATGAGTTTTTTGGGTTCATTGAGAACATGGTTGTTGTTCAATAATAAAATTAATCCTCAAAAATACAACTTGCCTAATAATTCTGCACTCCCTGTATTTGCATAAGACGGGGCGAATTTCGCCCCCATGGTTGTGCCTTGCCTCTGCAGGTAGTAAGTCCCTTCAAACAAAAAATAGTTATGTTGGAGGAGAAAAGTGGTGACCCTTAGTATAAACTCAATTTCGTGCCTTTCCATGTAGTAGTGTAATTCCAGAAAGTATTTAATAGCCAAGATGCCCAAATGTTGGGGAATACTGGAATATAAAGACACTACGTCTATGGTAAGCCAACTGCAATCGGGTGTCCATGTGAGACCCTCCAGCAACTGCAATACATGTGTACTGTCTTGAATATGGCTATGTAAGGCCGAGACAATGGGTTGTAATACAGCATCTAACCATTTAGACAGTGGCTCCAAAAGGGAGCCAATGCCTGAGACGATTAGTTGTCCCTTTACATTTATCAGACTTTTATGCACTTTGGGCAGATGGTTAAACACTGGTGTAATAGGATTAATTACATTTAGATATTTCAAAGTTTCAACATCCAAAATACCACAGTGTACACCATCGTCCAATAAGTCACAAAGTTCCTTCTGGAATCTATTTACAGGATTACATGGTAGGATGATATAAGTGTTGGTGTCCTCTAACTGTCTTTTTGCTTCTGCAATGTATGCTGTCTTATCCAAGAAGACCATACTACCCCCCTTATCATAATTTTTAATCACAATGGACTGATTGTTCTTAAGACTGCTTAGGGCCAACTTCTCATTTACTGACAGGTTGTGTTTTGTGATTCTCTTGGATTGATGTAGACAAGTGAGATCTTAGCGCTGCAGAATCTGTTGGCGCTCTACAAATAACCGATAATAATAATAATAATAATAATAACTACCCGTTTATGAAAAAGTTCCAAGGCTTTACCACAGCCATCAAAGGTACATGTAATTTAATGAATACATCTTGGCTATTTAGGACAGTGATTTATGCTTCATATATGTTTGTAGTCAACCTTTACTATATAGGTCTATGGAGTCACATCTACATCATACATTACCTATGGGTCAGTAATCACATATTCTATGTATATACATATATATATATATTTATGGTATATGTACAACCAAAGTTATGTAAATATTGTGCCCTTTTCTTTACTTATCTTAACTCTCCATTCATTAAGCCTCATATTAATTAAGTCTGGAATATGCTATACAAGAGTCTCTGTTTATAACTAATATTGATTAAGACAAGCGAGGGGTTAAAGAGGAGGTTTTGTTCCTCCCTCTTAACCAATATCTGTGCAGGATATCCTTTTTAAAATGTTCACTTCCCAGTGTGTAGCAGGTTTATGTTTACGGCACTACGCCGAAACTAGTCAGACCAGCCTGCATTTTATGTCCTTGTGTTTTGATGTCATTGATTTTACATACTACTGAATAAAGAAAATTGATTTTTAACATTTAAGGACGTCTGCCTTCTCCTTTTGCTTCTATATTACAGTAGTCAAGTCTGGTAATTACCAGGGAGTGGATTATCTGTTTAATAGTTTCAGCACTCAGAAATGGACGAATTTTGGAGATATTGCGTAGGTGGTTGTGACAGGATGAAGAGAGCAATTGGATGTGGGGTATGAAGGACAGATTGGAGTCAAGTGTAACTCCTAGGTAGCGGACTTGGGGTGAAGGGGGGATAGTGGTGTCACCAATAGTGATTGAAAAGTTAGAAACGGGGGTAGAATTAAAAGGGGGGATTAGATGGAGCTCAGTCTTGGACATGTTGATTTTTAGGTGGTGAGAGGCCATCCAAGAAGAAATGCCAGATAAGCAGACAGTGATGGGAGAAAGGACATAAGGAGACAGTGCAGGGGTGGATAGGTAGATCTGAGTATCATCAGCATAGAGGTGATAGTTGAAGTCATAGCTACTGATAAGTTTACCCAGTGAGGAAGTATAAATAGAGAAGAGTAGAGGACCCAGAACAGAGCCTTGAGGTACTCCAACCGACAGAGGCAATGGAGAGGAGGAGTCGCCAGCAAAGGAAACAGAAAAGGACCTATTAGAGAGATAAGAGTAGATCCAGGAGAGGGCAGTGTCAGAGAGCCCAAGGGAGCTGAGAGTCCATAGGAAAAGGGGATGTTAACGGTGTCAAAGGCAACAGACAGGTCAAGTAAGATAAGTATTGAGAAGTGGCCGTTGTTTTTAGCAGAAAGAAGATCGTTAGTAACCTTGGTGAGGGCAGTCTCAGTTGAGTGTTGGGGACGGAAAATGATAACAAATACCATAATATCACAAAAACGCAAAAATGTGAAATAAATGTGATAATAAACAAAAAAGTGATCATAAAATATACATATTGTGTAAAAGCCTAAATGCTTATAAAAGTTCATATAAGGATATATGTGTTCTCTTCAAAATCTTCACACTTCTATTTTTCTTTCGATCCTCATATGAAAAGAAAGAAGAAATGCCACATAGCGTAACTCTGTAATCTTTTTCCAATACAAAATGTATATGTACAAATGGTTACTCACATGCGATGGAGCTATAGCCAAGCTCAGGTTAGTGCGCACACCCAAAGTTATACTGTTGGGAAAACAGTTACTTGAACAGGATTTTGAATAAAAAGATTTATTTAAAATACAAATATAAAAAGCGCCACAAGAGCTGCAAAAACCACCAAATACAATAGGATTGGCAATACAATCGAGTATTTGCTCAAACTGAGCTTATACACAATACCAGAGACCGTGGTAAGGAGTGCAGAAATTTAACCACACAACCTCCCCCTTAAGAGTCCAGTATATGTTGCTCTCCTTACTGGTGTGCAGATTCTTGGAAGGACGCCACAGAGTAATGTATCCGACGTACGTTTCGCTAAAAGAGCTTTTTCAAGGAATGGTGTGCGCATGTCCGAAAACCTTATTTGAATACTTCAGATTCGTTAACCCGGATATCCGGTATTCCGTCCTCCATTTTGGAAGTGGTCATAATGTGTTATTTATGGGCAATAATTAGAGTTCCTCAAACTCAAGATAATTCAGAAGAAGACTTTAAACGATATATATGTATCTGTTAAGGACAACATTGGTTTGCTCTAATATTCACTTACAAGCATCCTACACCTAATTTGTTAAAACAATATTTGTTACCGTATCTAGTATGTAACATATTAATTAATAACATTTGCAGTATACAATGTAACAAGTTAGTTAGGATCATTCTTATATCTCACTGACATTCTAATGTTCCGTATCTATCACAAGTTTATGTGCACTTATATTTATCAAAATAAGGTCCAATTTTCTTACTGCTATCATTAAAAACTTAGATTCACAATATGGGTATATAGATATAAATAATCTTCCACACATAATGTTATTAGATAACTTTTTTCGGCGTAGATGAAAGATATAGATTATAATATCAGACACTCCTATTCATATTGGTATCCCTAAATCTTTATATTTTATAATTTTTACAAGTCTATCTTAAAGTCAGTAGGGGTTTTCTTAGTTGGTAAGGGGTTTCCTTGGGGATTGGAAGTGAGTCATATATTTATAAAAAATGATGTAACTCAAAATCCTTATTCAGGCCGTTCGGTATGAAACTGTCCATAATGTGGATCCATTTCATCTCAAGACGACCTAGTTGATTTTGTACATCCCCTCCTCTTCAACTATATTCTACCTTCCTAATACCAAGAAAATCGAGATCTTTTATTTTCCTATTATGTTTTTTGTCAAAATGTGCTGATAATGAGTGTTTTTGAAAGCCTTTTTCTATATTATAGATATGCTCATTTAATCTGGTTTTAAGAAGCCTAGAGGTACGGCCTATGTAAATTAAGTTGCACGTGCAGCGTAACAAATATATTACGTTTTTACTGTTACATGTGATGAACTGGTTAATGTCAGGTTTTATTGCCATCAGCAGAATGGAATGTATTACATGTTCTGGACCCCTTTCTCATTCTTTTGCAAGCGTTGCAAAACTGGTACCTTCTAAATCCCGCTTGGGGAGAAGGTAGCCAGTTATTATTTGAACTCATTTTTTCTACCTTTGTTATCTTATGTGAGAGTTGTAATTTTAGATTTGGTACCTTTCTGAAAATTATATTCGGTCTATCCTCTATGACTTCTGTTAAGTTTGGGTCTCTAAATAGAATACCCCAATGTTTCTGTATAATCTCTCTAACTTCGTTACTTTGCGTGCTGTGTTGTAGAATAAGTCTACTGGCTGTTTTGTTATTGTCCATTATCGGTATCCCCTTACTTTTGTGTTTATACTGCAATAACCTATTCCTATTTAGTTTTGCAACTTCCTCTATTTTTTCTTCTAAGAAGGCAATAGGGTAGTTTTTTTCCCTGAATCTATCTTTTAGTATTTTAGCTTGGCTTTGAAAAACATCCTCATCCCTACAGTTGCGCCTAAGACGAACAAATTGCCCCTTTGGTATATTTTTTAACCAATGTTTTTGGTGAAAGCTACTGAGACTGATATAGTTGTTCACATCAATACTTTTGAAAAAATTTTTTTTTTGTTTTTAACATATTATTTTCTATATAAATTTCTAAATCGAGAAATTCTACCCTAGTGCTACTATGGGTCCATGTTAGTGCTATATTGAACTCATTATTTGCCAGATATTTTTTAAAATCATCTAATTGACACTCAATCAGGAACAGGTCATCTATGTAACGACGATAGGACACCAGATATTGCGCCCAGGGGGAACTGTAGATGTAGAGATTTTCCCAATTAGCCATATAGAGATTGGCATAACTGGGCGCAAAAAAGTATTGATGTGAACAACTATATCAGTCTCAGTAGCTGTCACCAAAAACATTGGTTAAAAAATATACCAAAGGGGCAATTTGTTCGTCTTAGGCGCAACTGTAGGGATGAGGATGTTTTTCAAAGCCAAGCTAAAATACTAAAAGATAGATTCAGGGAAAAAAACTACGCTATTGCCTTCTTAGAAGAAAAAATAGAGGAAGTTGCAAAACTAAATAGGAATAAGTTATTGCAGTATAAACACAAAAGTAAGGGGATACCGATAATGGACAATAACAAAACAGCCAGTAGACTTATTCTACAACACAGCACGCAAAGTAACGAAGTTAGAGAGATTATACAGAAACATTGGGGTATTCTATTTAGAGACCCAAACTTAACAGAAGTCATAGAGGATAGACCGAATATAATTTTCAGAAAGGTACCAAATCTAAAATTACAACTCTCACATAAGATAACTGTTACAGAAGCATTAGTTATTTTGTTGTGAAGAGCTTATTTCCCAGCAGCAATGCCTGAACCAGCAAGCCAGCGCCTAAGAAGGGCTCCAAGAAAACCGTAACAAGTATCATTTCATAAAGAGTTAACTCTTTTTTTTCAGCTTTTAGAAACTATTGTCTAATCACCTCTGGAGCCAGACTGCTAATTGATAAGATGAACTTGTAAACTTGTTATCTTAAGTACTGTAATCCTATTGTGGCCTGACAAAGGACAGTGCTCTCTATCTAAATGTGTGATGGGGGATTTTGTGCTTCCCCCCCTCTCCCCCTGGGAGTGCCCTGTGTGCATGTAACCTTAATAAAAAGCAGGCTGGGCATCCCAGTCCTGAGTTCTTGTTTGACCCTCAATCGCAGCGTTGACTCGTTTTTGTGGGCAGAAGGGTATCCTAGCTGTACTGCAGCTAAGGGAGATTATTCTATATTTGCGAGACTCATATAGAATACTATGGAAAGCAGCTTCTCCCCTCTTTAGCAATAGGGATCCAGGCTACTAAGCGGTCCATCTCTCAGCGAGACTAAGGGTAACCGTAACATTTGGCGGCAGCGGTGGGATTTTCCTGGATTTCCTAGGAGAGGTACAGAACGGATGGAGAGCGCTTACGAAAAATTGAAGCGTACAACCCTAAAAGATTTACTTGAAAGCAGAGGGGGGTACGCCAGCAACCGCCCGAGGAGAGAGCTGATCGCAGAATTGACCGAACTGGATCAGAGCTTCACAATGGCGGAAACACCGACCACGATTAGTGACGAAAAAACCAGGATTGTTCGGGAAAGGCTCTCATTATACGGGCCGAACCCCTCCATGGAATTGGTACAGCAGTTGATGGCGGAGGCGGACGAGGATATACGAGAGACTCGAGCCCACGAACTCAACCTAGCGAACGCACACCGCAATGCTGAAGCCCCGCAGGTAATCATCCCTGTCGAAAATGCTGGGAGGCCCAAGATACCCTATGCGGCATTTCGTCCCTTCCTAGAGAGCGAGACAGGGATTGATGAATATTTGGCGGACTTCGAAAGGCAATGTGCCCTGCACCAGATTCCCAACAGAGAGTGGCCCACGATATTGTCTGGGAAACTATCCGGGCGAGCCCTGGAAGCCTTTCGTACTCTGGGTGCTGAGGAAGTGACACAGTATGAGCTAGTTAAGGAGACACTGTTGCGACGGTACGCTGTAACTCCGGACACGTATCGCCGACAGTTTCGGGGCACGGAAAAGAAGCCTAACGATACCCATATGGAATGGGCGCACCGAATGCGGAGAGCGGCAAATCACTGGCTGAGCGGAAGTAAAGCGGTGACTGGGGAGGAAATTTTACAATTGTTTCTCTTAGAACATTTTTATAATGGCATGGAACAGCAAGGGAAGGAATGGCTGCTAGACAGGCGGCCTTCTACCTTAGAAGAAGCAGCCAAATTGGCCGATGAACATTATGACTCCCGTCTTCACGAACCCATGAACTACCGAGCTCCAGCACGGGTCGAACCCAGAGAGGTTTACCGTGCACCCCCTCGTGCTGAATTCCGAGCCCCGGTGCCCACAGGGCCCGTCCGACACTCAGGACCACCCAATAACAGCTCTGAGCGTCCCAGACCGACTTGCCACCGATGCAAGCAACCAGGGCATTTCATGGCTAGCTGCCCCCTTAATACGCACCAAGACACCCAGGAATTACAATTACCCCTCTGGGTCCTATCGTCCGGCCCGGGCCCTCTGTGTTAACCAAGAGGCCCCTATGGAGGGATATGTGGGGCCGCTTCACGAGGCAGACCCTGTATATGCTGCCTCAGATAACCGCCAGCACCATCGGCAGAGGGTATGGCTCGAGGGGCGATCTACCGAGGGATTGCGAGACACAGGGGCTACTATCACGCTGGTACAGAGTCATTTGGTGCCAGAGCACAAGCGATCCGGACAGACTGTGGCCGTTAGAGTGGCGGGGGGGGATGTGTACAAAATTCCAACAGCTAAAGTGCATCTTGATTGGGGAGCGGGAAAGGGGGCTGTGAACGTGGGCCTAATGGATAATTTACCTGCCGAAGTACTACTGGGCAACGATTTGGGCCCCATGACTTCTGCCTATGCTCCAGTATGCAACAACGAGGCGGACCCAGTGACTACACGGGCCCAAGCCCGGACGGAGCGAGAGCTCTCACCAGTGCGGGAGACACAGGTAAGACCTACCCCGACCTTGCCTGACAGGTTAGGCCCCATACCCTGGGACACCCCAGATGCTTTCAAGGCAGAGTCTAAGACTGACCCGACCTTACAAAAGTACCGGGAACGAGCAGAGACCGGAGGGGGCGGGGCAGATAACGAAACATTCTTATGGGAAAAAGGGAAACTATACCGCTGGACAGAGAAAAGGGGACAGCGTAGACGACAGCTGGTAGTGCCCCACAAATACCGTCAAGAAATCCTCAAAATAGGCCACGACATCCCCTTAGCAGGCCACCTAGCCGTTACCCGTACCCTACACCGCATTACTCACACGTTCTTTTGGCCAGGGGTGCACGCTGACGTTAGAACTTACTGTAACACCTGCGATGTGTGTCAACGAGTAGGAAGGCGAGGCGATCACCCTAAAGCCCAGCTAGTAAATATGCCCATTGTAGAGGAACCCTTCAGCCGGGTTGCTATTGACCTAGTGGGACCACTGGCTACCCCTAGTCCCTCCGGTAAGCGATACATTCTTACCGTAGTGGACTACGCTACCAGGTACCCAGAGGCTGTCGCCCTATCCAACATACAAGCGGATACGGTAGCGAATGCACTAGTACAGGTGTTCTCCCGGGTAGGATTTCCAAAAGAAATCCTATCCGACCGAGGCACCCAATTTACGGCTGAATTGACCCAACAACTCTGGCAGGTTTGCAAAATTAAGTCCCTCCTGAGCTCCCCATACCACCCCCAGACGAACGGGCTGTGTGAGAGGTTCAATGGGACCCTCAAGCAAATGCTCAAGACGTTCACTCAGGAATACCGAGACTGGGAACGCTTCCTGCCGCACCTCCTATTTGCTTATCGGGAGGTGCCCCAGGAAACGACAGGGTTCTCTCCCTTCGAGTTGCTCTATGGAAGAAAGGTACGGGGACCCCTAAACCTGATCCGGGAGCACTGGGAGGGAGAGATGGAGGCTGACGGTGTCCCAATTGTGCCATACGTGCTGGAACTCAGGGACCGAATGGAGCAATTAGCCAAATCCGTGCGGGCTAATCTCCAGTTGGCCCAGAGAAGACAGAAAGTATGGTACGATCGGGGGGCCCGAAAGAGAATCTTCACCATAGGACAAAAGGTGTTAGTACTTAAGCCGGTGAAGACAGACAAATTGCAGGCGTCCTGGCAGGGTCCCTACCAGATCGTAGAGAAAAGGGGAGACACCACTTATGTGATAGCTAGCTGCCACGACAACAATCTTAGAAAGACATTCCATGTAAACATGCTCAAGGAATATTTTGAGCGACCAGAGAACGTGACGGCCGTATGTTGTTCCCCTCAGGAAGACCCCGACAGTTTACCCATTCCAGACCTATTAGAAAAGAGCCTCCCCACAGGTATAGTGGCGCAGGTTCAGATAGGGGACCGACTTAGCCCCACTGAAAGGGAGCAGCTCAACCAACTCCTCCAGTCCAAACACCTCACCTTCTCCCCGAAGCCAGGGTACACTACTTTAACCACCCACCAGGTAGATACTCCGGGACAAGCTCCCTTGCGCCAGGCTCCGTACCGAATCCCCGAAGCAGTTAGGACAGGAATGAAGAAGGAGATCGATGAGATGCTCCAGCTCAGGGTAATTGAGCCCTCCGATAGTCCCTGGGCCTCCCCAGTTGTCTTGGTGCCCAAGAAAGATGGGACCACCCGGTTCTGCGTAGACTATCGAAGGCTCAATGAAAAGACCGTGACGGACGCTTACCCTATGCCCAGGGTAGACGAGCTACTCGATCGTATAGCCAGGGGAAATTACCTGACCACTATTGACCTCTGCAAAGGTTACTGGCAGATTCCCCTGGCCCCGGAGGCTATCCCCAAGTCGGCATTCGTCACTCCATTCGGCTTATATCAGTTTAGGGTAATGCCGTTTGGGATGAAGAATGCCCCAGCTACATTCCAGCGCTTGGTGGATAGGCTCCTGGATGGCTTCCAGAGTTTTGCTTGCGCCTACCTGGACGACATAGCGATCCACAGTGAGTCCTGGGAGGACCACTTAGCTCATGTGGGAATGGTTCTGGATCAGATCCGGGCTGCTGGCCTGACTCTGAAGCCAGAAAAATGCCACTTTGGGATGGCCGAGGTACAGTACCTGGGTCACCGGGTGGGGTGTGGAAAGCAGCGACCAGAGCCGGCCAAAATAGAAGCTGTCGCCAATTGGCCCACCCCCATCACTAAGACTCAGGTCCTAGCCTTCCTGGGCACGGCAGGGTACTATAGACGGTTCGTACCAGACTACAGCACACTTGCCAAACCCCTGACTGACTTGACCAAAAAGAACTTACCTCGACAGGTCCTGTGGTCTCCCCACTGTGAAACGGCTTTCCAGGCTCTCAAAAATGCTCTAATTAACGCTCCTGTCTTGGCGGCCCCAGCCCTTAACAAACGTTTTATCGTCCATACAGATGCTTCCATGTTCGGGCTGGGAGCCGTCCTCAGCCAAGTAGGCGAAGATGGAGGGGAGCATCCAGTTGCCTACATCAGCCGGAAGCTCCTGCCCCGCGAAGTCAGCTATGCAGCGGTCGAAAAGGAGTGTTTGGCTTTGGTGTGGGCATTAAAGAAATTGACTCCCTATTTATATGGTCAGGAGTTCACTCTGGTCACCGACCATAACCCGTTGGTGTGGCTGAACCGGGTCTCTGGAGATAACGGCAGGCTATTACGTTGGAGCTTATCGTTGCAACCCTTCAATTTCACCATTACTTACAGACCTGGGAAACAGAATGGCAACGCTGACGGGTTGTCCAGACAAACCGACCTCAGCCCCGCATAACCAGCGGTCTGGACAGCCTTAGTCTGCCCCGAAAAGGGGTCAGACCGTGTCTGCCAGAGTGTTCCACAGAAAGGGAGCACTGTTACAGAAGCATTAGTTATTTTGTTGTGAAGAGCTTATTTCCCAGCAGCAATGCCTGAACCAGCAAGCCAGCGCCTAAGAAGGGCTCCAAGAAAACCGTAACAAGTATCATTTCATAAAGAGTTAACTCTTTTTTTTCAGCTTTTAGAAACTATTGTCTAATCACCTCTGGAGCCAGACTGCTAATTGATAAGATGAACTTGTAAACTTGTTATCTTAAGTACTGTAATCCTATTGTGGCCTGACAAAGGACAGTGCTCTCTATCTAAATGTGTGATGGGGGATTTTGTGCTTCCCCCCCTCTCCCCCTGGGAGTGCCCTGTGTGCATGTAACCTTAATAAAAAGCAGGCTGGGCATCCCAGTCCTGAGTTCTTGTTTGACCCTCAATCGCAGCGTTGACTCGTTTTTGTGGGCAGAAGGGTATCCTAGCTGTACTGCAGCTAAGGGAGATTATTCTATATTTGCGAGACTCATATAGAATACTATGGAAAGCAGCTTCTCCCCTCTTTAGCAATAGGGATCCAGGCTACTAAGCGGTCCATCTCTCAGCGAGACTAAGGGTAACCGTAACAATAACAAAGGTAGAAAAAATGAGTTCAAATAATAACTGGCTACCTTCTCCCCAAGCGGGATTTAGAAGGTGCCAGTTTTGCAACGCTTGCAAAAGAATGAGAAAGGGGTCCAGAACATGTAATACATTCCATTCTGCTGATGGCAATAAAACCTATGACATTAACCAGTTCATCACATGTAACAGTAAAAACTTAATATATTTGTTACGCTGCACGTGCAACTTAATTTACATAGGCCGTACCTCTAGGCTTCTTAAAACTAGATTAAATGAGCATATCTATAATATAGAAAAAGGCTTTCAAAAACACTCATTATCAGCACATTTTGACAAAAAACATAATAGGAAAATAGAAGATCTCGATTTTCTTGGTATTAGGAAGGTAGAATATAGTTGGAGAGGAGGGGATGTACAAAATCAACTAGGTCGTCTTGAGATGAAATGGATCCACATTATGGATAGTTTCATACCGAACGGCCTGAATAAGGATTTTGAGTTACATCATTTTTTTATAAATATATGACTCACTTCCAATCCCCAAGGAAACCCCTTACCAACTAAGAAAACGCCTACTGACTTTAAGATAGACTTGTAAAAATTATAAAATATAAAGATTTAGGGATACCAATATGAATAGGAGTGTCTGATATTATAATCTATATCTTTCATCTACGCCGAAAAAAGTTATCTAATAACATTATGTGTGGAAGATTATTTATATCTATATACCCATATTGTGAATCTAAGTTTTTAATGATAGCAGTAAGAAAATTGGACCTTATTTTGATAAATATAAGTGCACATAAACTTGTGATAGATACGGAACATTAGAATGTCAGTGAGATATAAGAATGATCCTAACTAACTTGTTACATTGTATACTGCAAATGTTATTAATTAATATGTTACATACTAGATACGGTAACAAATATTGTTTTAACAAATTAGGTGTAGGATGCTTGTAAGTGAATATTAGAGCAAACCAATGTTGTCCTTAACAGATACATATATATCGTTTAAAGTCTTCTTCTGAATTATCTTGAGTTTGAGGAACTCTAATTATTGCCCATAAATAACACATTATGACCACTTCAAAAATGGAGGACGGAATACCGGATATCCGGGGTTAACGAATCTGAAGTATTCAAATAAGGTTTTCGGACATGCGCACACCATTCCTTGAAAAAGCTCTTTTAGCGAAACGTACGTCGGATACATTACTCTGTGGCGTCCTTCCAAGAATCTGCACACCAGTAAGGAGAGCAACATATACTGGACTCTTAAGGGGGAGGTTGTGTGGTTAAATTTCTGCACTCCTTACCACGGTCTCTGGTATTGTGTATAAGCTCAGTTTGAGCAAATACTCGATTGTATTGCCAATCCTATTGTATTTGGTGGTTTTTGCAGCTCTTGTGGCGCTTTTTATATTTGTATTTTAAATAAATCTTTTTATTCAAAATCCTGTTCAAGTAACTGTTTTCCCAACAGTATAACTTTGGGTGTGCGCACTAACCTGAGCTTGGCTATAGCTCCATCGCATGTGAGTAACCATTTGTACATATACATTTTGTATTGGAAAAAGATTACAGAGTTACGCTATGTGGCATTTCTTCTTTCTTTTCATATGAGGATCGAAAGAAAAATAGAAGTGTGAAGATTTTGAAGAGAACACATATATCCTTATATGAACTTTTATAAGCATTTAGGCTTTTACACAATATGTTGGGGACGGAAGCCAGATTGCAAGGGGTCAGACTCAAGCAATGAGTTGGAGGACAAGAAGTGGGTTAGGCGATCGAAAACTAGTTTTTCCAGGACTCTTGAAGCTAGCTGAAGCAGTGTTATGGGGCAGTTATTCTGAAGGAGAATTGGGGTTGAGGGAGGGTTTTTTGAGGATGGGGGTGACCTTTGCATGTTTGAAGGAAGATGGGAATGAAACGGTAATAAGGGATAGGTTGAAAATCTGAGTAAGAGCTGGAGTGAGGGTAGAAGACAGAGAAGGTATTAGATGTGATGGGATAGGGTCAAGTGGGCAGGTAGTGAGGTGTGAGGACATATTAATGCTAGCTGGTATTGAGAAGGAATAATGTAGCTCGCACACAGATATATTAATGCTAGCTGGTATTGAGAAGAACGAATAATATAGTTGGCACACACAGAGATTACTGCAAGATGGTATTGAGAAGGAATAATGTAGCTGGCACACACAGAGATTACTGCAAGGTGGTACTGAGAAGAATAATATAGCTGGCACATACAGAGATTACTGCTAATTGGTACTGAGAATAATAATATAGCTTGCACACGCAAAGAGTAATGCAAGATGGTATTGAGAAGAATAATATAGCTGGTACACACAAAGAGTAATGCAAGATGGTATTGAGAAAGACAATTGCAATTGGCACACAAAGAGATTAATGTAAAATGGTAAATAACGCAGCTGTCCTGTCATAGATTACTGTAAAATTAAGAGAAGGTTTACTGCATTTTACACACTCTAGGATTACTGTAAACCGGTGCCAAGAAGATTTTCTGTATCTGACACATTCAGGGATTACTGTAAATAGGTGTAGAGAATGCTTCCTGTAGCTGTTACATTCAGAGATTACTGTAAATTTGTAATGAGAAGCTACACTGGATCTGTCACACTAAGGGATTTCTGCATTGGCATTGAGGTTGGAGTGCTAGGAGGATAATAGAATATATGTGCCTAGGACTGCACAAAAATGAAATAGACCACTGTCTGCCATGCAATGCATTATCATGTGAACGCTGGGAACATGCCACCCTCCAGGTTCATATGATTGTAAATAGCATATTCAAGTCCTTTTTCAATAATTGAAATAAATTTGACTAACAGTGATAAATAATCACAGTGATACATTTTACCTGTGTTTTTCTGCATGAGTAACTAACCAGACAGGCCACAGCCTGAGCATAGCAATCTGCATTTTTTTCCAGTGAGTGGCTCAGTGGCATTCATATTAATACTGGGAGCCACCATCTTTGTAGTCGCACATGGTTGCATCCTTTGAACAAAGCAGTGCACTTTCACAGATCAGTGACGTTGCTGGCTTTTTGACAGCTATATTTTGCACTTTGGATTAGCTTGCACAATAGAAAGCAGAAGAGTTGCATTTTTGCATTTTTTTTTTTTTATTTTTTTTTTACACATTTTAAAAGTTACATTTCAAATATAAAAAAGCCTCCACGAATAATATAGAGCAATGTGTCCACTACAAAAATGTACAGCTCCGGCTAAGTTTTGTGTATTCCACACTGAGGTGCATGATACAACAACGTCACTGATCTGTGAATGTAAACCACATCTGTTTCAAGAGAAGTGTGAAGATGCAGAGCTTCACTAACCAGAACTTTTGAAGGGTTAACATGTAGAAATGCTTCATGCTACTGTATGTGTAGAAATGCTACATGCTGCTGTAGGTGCAGAAATGTAGGAATACTACATGCTACTGTAGGTGTAGACATGTAGTAATGCTACATGCTACTCTAGGTGTAGATATGTAGAAAGGCTACATGCTACTACAGGTGTAGAAATTTAGAAATGCTACGTTTTACTGTAGTTGTAGAAATTCAGAAATTCTATATGCAACTCTAGGTGTAGATATGTAATAATGCTACATGCTACTGTAGGTGTAGAAATGCTACTGTAGGTGTAGAACTGTAGTAATGCTACATGTTACTGTAGATGTAGAAATACAGACATGCTACATTCTACTGAAGGTGTATAAATATAGAAATGCTACATGCTACTGTAGGTGTAGAAATGCTATATGCTACTGTGGCTGTATGAATGCATAAATGCTACATGTTACTGTAGGTGTAAAGTATAGAAATGCTACATGCTGCTGTAGGTGTAGAAATGTAGAAATGCTACATGTTACTGAAGGTGTAGATATGTAGAAATGCTACATGTTACTGTAGGTGTAGATATGTAGAAATGCTACATGCTACTGTAGGTTTAGATATGTAGAAATGCTACATGCTACTGTAGGTGTAGATATGTAGTAGTGTTACATGCTGCTGTCATTGTAGAAATGCTACTGTAGGTATAGAAATGTAGCAATGCTACATTCTACTGTAGGTGTAGAAATGTAGAAATTCTACTGAAGGTGTAGAAATGTAGTAATGCTACATGCCACTGTAGTTGTTGATATGTAGTAGACATGTGCACAGCGCAAAAAAATCATTTAGTTTCGTTTTCATTAGTTAAAAAAATTATTTTATTTTCGGCAAATTAGTTATGTTAAGTTAAATCGTTTTTCGGATCCATTTGTTATTTGGGATCCATTTGTTATTTGGGATCCATTCTTTATTCATATTCATTATTTTATTCTAAAGTTTAGAATAGAATAATGAATATAAATAAAGAATGGATCCAAAAAACGATTTAACTTAACATAAGGAATATGCTTAAACAAAATGATCTAAACCGCCGTCCCCTGACATTGCCAAAACTAAATAAACCTATTAACCTCTAAACCGCCGCCCTCCTACATCGCCAACACTAATGAAAACTATTAACCTCTAAACCGCCGTCCCCACACATCGCAAACACTAAATAAATCTATTAACCCCTAAACCGTCCCCCCCCACATCACCAACACTAACTAAACCTATTAACCCCTAAACCACTGTCCCCCCACATTGCCAACACTAACTAAACCTATTGACCTCTAAACCGCCGTTTCCACACATCGCCAACACTAAATAAAGCTATTAAATTCTAAACCGCCGTCCCCCCCTCATCGCCAACACTAAATAAAAAACTAACTAAACCTATTAACCTCTAAACTGCCGCCCCCCAAATCACCAACACTAAATAAACCTATTAACCCCTAAACCGCTGCCCCCCACATCGCCAAAACTAAATAAACCTATTAACCCCTAGACCGCCGTCCTCCCACATCGCAAAAACTAAATCAAATTATTAACCTCTAAACCGCCATCCCCCCGCATTCCAAGTAGCTAAATTAAACTATTACCCCCTAAACCTAACACCCCCTAACTTTAACATAATTAAAATACACCTAAAGTAAAGTTACAATTATTAACAAACTTCCTATTAAAAAATAAATACAAACTTACCTGTGAAATAAAAATAAAACCTAAGCTAGTTACAATATTACTATTTACTTACTACCTAGTTAAAATAAATACAAAATATACCTGTGAAACAAAAAAAAAAACCTAAGCTTAAACTAAAGAAAACCAAACTAACATTACATATAATAATAATAATAATAATAATAATAATAATAATAATAATAATAAACACTAAAATTACAAAAAATAAAAAAACTACCATTACAAAAAATAACAAACGAAATTATTCAAAATAATAAAAATTATTGCTATTCTAATACCCCGTTTTAAAAAAAATAATAATTGCAATAATCAATGCGTGACAAAATGAGGGAATGAATAAGTATTTTTGTAGTTTTTTGATTAAGGAAGGGACGAATTCTGGAAATGTTGCTTAGGTGTGACAGGCAGATTTGGTAAGTGCTTGTATATGTGGGTTGACTGTGAGCTCTGAGTCTAGTGTGACCCCAAGACAGCGGACCTGGGCTAAGGTATTGAGAATAGAGTCTCCAACCATCAGAGAAATGTCAGGTGTTGGTTGTCTCGAAGATGGGGGAATAAGAAGCAACTCAGTTTTGGACAGATTGAGTTTGAGGTAGTGGGAAGACATCCAAGAGGAAAGTGCAGAGAGGCAGTTGGAAATCTGGTTGAGTAAAGAGGGAGAGATATAAGTGGTACTGGAATCCAAAGGAGGCTATAAGTTTTCCAAGGGAGGATGTATAGAGAGAGAAAAGCAAGGGGCCCAAGACAGAGCCTTGCGGGACTTCAACTGAGAGAGGCATACAATAGCAAGATATGTTGTTAAAGGAAACTGAAAACGAGCATTTTGAGAGATATGAGGCAAACCAGGAGAGGGCTGTGTCTTGGATGCCAAATGAATGTAGTACTTTTAGGAGGAGAGGATGGTCGACTTCGTCAAAAGCAGCGGATAGGTCAAGAAGAATTAGTAAGGAGTAGTAGCCTTTTGCTTTAGCTGATAACAGGTCATTTGGTACTTTAGCAAGAGCAGTTTCTGTTGAGTGTTTAGGGCGGAAACCAGATTGTATTGGATCAAGTAAGGAGTTAGTTGTGAGAAATTGAGTTAGTCAATTATAGACCAGTCGTTCCAATAATTTTGAAGCAAAGGGAGGAAGGAGACCGGTCGATAGTTAGAAGGCGCGGAGGGGTCAAGCAAGGGCTTTTTTAGGATTGGTATGATTGACACATGCTTGAAAGTATCAGGAAATACGCCAGCAGTGAGAGATTGGTAAAAGAGATGAGTTAGGGTAGGGGTTAGTGAAGCAGAGAGAGAGGGAAGAAGTCATAAAGGAAGAGGGTCAAGTGGGCAGAATGTGAGATTAACCAAGGATAGGAGTACAGATATTTCTTATGAATTATATTGTAAAGCGACGAGGTTTGGGCAAGAGAGGGATGAAATGTCAGAGAGCAGAGGATTCACAGAAAAGTCACTGAGATCCAATTCATTTAAATTCCTGTAAGGTAGCAGTTTCTTGGGGGCTTGCAAAGATGTAGCAGGTAGAGTAAGAGAGACAGTTAGTAGATGGTGGTCAGAGAGAGGAAAGGGGACAGTAAGGAAGTTGGAAGGAGCACAGAGATTAGTGAAGACCAGTTCTCTGTAGTTTCCTTCACAGTGGGTTGGAGATGTTGTCCACTGGGACAGGCCAAAAGAGGTGGTAAGGGATAGAAGTTTAGAGGCAGCAGGCATGTTAGGATTATCAACGGGTATGTTGAAGTCCCCTAAGCAGGGCCGGATTGGGCCGCCGGGATACCGGGAAACATCCCGGTGGGCCGGCAGCTGCACAGGGCCGGATTGGGCCACCAGATAGACAAGATTTATGAGGCTCATACAGCTCAGCTGCAGATGTGGCCCCGCTCCGCCTCCACTTCAATAGGTGCTAGGCAACGGCATTATGGCATTAGGAAAGGCAATACTGTGAGAGTCAGGGGGCGGGGCAGAGAGTCAGGGTGCAGGGCGGACCACCTATGTAGTAAACATCAGTCATGTCGGCATCCGCCCTTGCAGGAGCGCGGCGGCACGTCACGTGTGGATTAGTGGTTATAAAAGGGGTACCTTGCACTCAATCTTCAGTGTGCGGCGGACGAGCGCATGAAGAGCACCTCCATGTCGCTGATGACCTCCTCAGAGGACCGCCACAGAGGACCACCGCTTCGGATCCGCAACTCAGAAGACTGCTCCGCTCCTCCGGCAACACGATAGAAGGTGGTCCTGCTATGGAAGAAGATGGATCCGCCCGGATGAAGAATTTTCGCTGGCTGGAAGAAGATGCATAGCCAGACGTCAGTTTTCGTGAGTACCTATTTAGGGGTTAGTATAATTTTTTTGGTTTTTTTTTTTTTTTAGATTAGGGCTTTTTTATTTTTAAGTGCAGTAGAAAAGCTGATTGCTCTTTTAAGGACAATGCCCATACAAATGCACCTTTAGAGGCAATGGGTAGATTAGTTTTTTTTTTGTTAGGTGCTTTTTATTTTGGGTGGTTGCATTGTATTTATTTTAAAAAGAGGTGTTTTTTCTCTGTAATGTTAGATTTTTTTTATTTTGTGTAATTTTAGATTTTTATTATTTTCTGTAATGTTATTTTTTTTTGTAGTTTAAGCTTAGATTTTATTTTTTTCACAGGTAAGTTAGTATATTGTAACTTTAATATTAAGTTAGAGGGTGTTAGGTTTAGTGGTTAAAAGTTTAATTTAGGTAGTTGCGATGTGGGGGTATGGTGGTTTAGGGATTAATAGGTTTATTTAAGGAGTAACGGTGGAGGGATGGCAGTTTAGGGGTTAATAGGTTTATTTTGGTAGTATTGATGTGCGGGGATGGCGGTTTAGAGGTTAATAGCTTTATCTAGTGTTGACAATGTGGGGGGATGGCGGTTTAGGGGTTATTAGACTAGGAGTTTATATTAGGGTGTTAGGTTTTTGTAAAACTTTCTTTTCTCCATAGATTTCAATGGGGAAGGAGAAAATGCGGTAGCGATTTTGTAATCGCAGGTGTTAGGTTTTTTTCCTACATTTTTTTCTCAATTGATCTCTATGGGGGAATACGTGCATGAACACACCAAGTCCAAACTTGGATTTTGTGCTGTACGCGGGTTACCGCACCATACTGCACAACAAAAGAAAGTTTTGTGGTGACTTGCAATGCCCACGGTATGGAAACAGAGGTATGGACCCATTTTGTGTGGAGTGTACGCAATTGCTATACCGCACAACTTGTAATCTTCGTCCATGTTAGCAACACCTCTGGGAGCAAGCTTAAAGGGACATGAAACTCAACATGAATCTTTCAGGATTCAGACAGAGCAAGTAATAAAAAAATAAAAATAAAAAAACTCTTCAGTTACATTACATAATCAGATTGACTTTGTTCTCCTGGTGCCCTTTGTTGAAGAGTATAGCTATGTAGCTATGTAGGAGCATGCATGTGTTTTGAGCACTATATAGCAGCAGTGTTTCAATGTTTGTAACCATGAGGCCCATTTATCAAGCTCCGGATAGAGCTTGTGGGCCCGTGTTTCTGGCGAGTCTTCAGACCCGCCAGAAACAGCAGTTATGAAGCAGCGGTCTAAAGACCGCTGCTCCATAACCCTGTCTGCCTGCTCTGATGATGCGGACAGACATCGCCACAATTCAACCCGATCGAGTACGATCGGGTTGATTGACACCTCCCTGCCAAGTCTGCAGGGGACGGCGTTGCACCAGCAGCAGTGTATTACTCTCCGCATTCAGCGATGTCTGTCGGACCTGATCCGCACGGTCGGATCAGGTCCGACAGACATTTGGTAAATCGGCCTCAATGTGTGCAATTTTGTACATTAGATGGCTGCCACAAAGTATTAGATTGTTCCAAAATTGTTGCAAAATTGCTGCCATATAGTATCCATACACATGCATAATCCTTTGCCTACTTAGGTAGGCTCATCAAAAAATGATAATAAGAGAACAAAGTTTATTTGATAATAGAAGTTAATTGGAATTTTTTTTTTAAATTGCTTGCTTTATCTGACTAATACAGTTGAATGTTGAGTTCCCTGTTTCTTTAATATACAGATGTGAGAGATTCCAATCCTGAATGCAAACAAAAGTATGAATGTGCGTCATGGTGATGAAAAAGAGAAAAGGTATATGAAGCACCTGTGAATAATTATTCAGTTTTACAGCTGCATTCAGCTGCAGTAAATTGTGTCACTGTGAATATTTATTAGTCAGCTATACAGCTGGTCTTGTTTGTCTGTGATGGCTTTGGCTATGAAAGGGATATGATATAGAATCTGAGCTTCAGAAAGTCACAAGAAACTCTGACTTAAAGAAACATTAAAGTCAAAATTAAACTTCACATAAAAATTCAGATAAAGCATACAATAATTTTTACAGAACTTGCCATTTTAAAGGGACATGAAACCAAAAAGGTTTCTTTTGTGATTCAGATAGAGCATACAATTTTAAAACGTTTATAATTTACTTCTATTATCAAAATGACTTTGTTCTCATAGTATCTTGGTTGAAGAGATATCTAGATAGGCAGTGTACACATTTTTGGAGCAGTACATAACAGTAAACAGTGCTGCCACCTAGGGCTCAATTTATCATTCATATTCTCCTATATTTTCTCCTAAAAGTTCTCCTGAGAAATAATTCCCCTATTTATCATTCAAAAATACACCTAAAATTGGGCAAGTTCGACTGTAAAATTCTCCTACTCTGTTCTCACTCTCCTTGGAGAACATGTTCTCCAAAAAAAAGGATTAAATTAGATCTTTTTATTAATATTTCATATAGTTCTCCTCATTAATTCTCCTAGTTACAAATGTATCATTTATATTCTCCTGTGGAGGACTGAAAGTTCTCCTGGAAGTTCCTGCATTAAAGTCCTCCATAGCTACAGTGGAGAACAGCATTAGAAATCTATTCTCTACCAATTGTAGAAGCAGTTACACAAACAAAGGGCTTTACAAGGTGCAAAAATTATCTATAACAAAGCACAATAATAATGGTTATTGGAGTGCAATAATAACTTATGATGGAGTGAAAAAAAAATATAATGGAGCACCAAATTAATATATAACAGAGCACAGAAATGATATCTATTGGGGCATAAAAATAAGATATAAAAAAGCGCTAAAATTAAAGCACAAAAACAATGAAAATATAGATCTATTTTCTTATATGAAAGTTTGATAAAGAGGGGCGGTAACAAAGCTACTAGGAAGGCTGTATAAAGATTTCTATTGGTTTATTTATGACTGACAGGGAGAATAGTTGCTTATTTTTAGTGATAAATAAGGAGAAGATACTAATCCGTCTGGAGAAATTTATCATTATTTCTCCTCAGCTCTCCTTAGCTCTCTTATGGAGAAAAAAAAACTACTTTTTTATGATAAATACGGGCGCACATGTGCGCCTCTCCATAGGCGAGCTGCGGAGAACTAATAGAAGAACAGAAAGGAGAATTCCCCAAATGATTGAAAAATCGAGCCCCCAGTGTTCTTGCAAATGTATAACAAAGTTATAAAACTGTTGCCAACTTTTGCTCCAGCGCACGCACCTACACCTTCTGAACTGCTTTTAAACAAAAGATACTTTTTATATTTTTTTAAATGTTACACTCTATCTTAAACATGAAAGAAAATGTTGGGGTTTTATGTTGAGTTTCTTTTCAGTAATTTTTTTTAAAGTTTTATTTTATTGAGGATATTACATACATATAACATATAAAACATGTTCTTTCATACCTATAGATCCTATACAAAATATTGGTTACCATACATTGTTTAGGAAGCTAGAATACACTGTTGATAGTCTAGAGAGATACTTCTAGAGTATACGTAATACACAGAACTAATAACATATAGTGCATAGCTATCTTTCATTGGTTAATGTATGCTTATGTAGGTGCCCTAAGCTTGTACAAAAGAACTTTTGGACTTGTTACCTTATTTTAGTTTAGGGAAGGGTATATAAAAACTGCTATGGTTAGGCCTGTATATAAAGAATTTAGGAAATGAATATGGGATCTGTGTCCCTCAGTTTAATAAATAAACGCTGGGGGGGGGAGACGGAGCCAGTATCAATGTATGAGCAGGGCCGGATTTACATCTCAGGTGGCTGTAGGCACAAAAACCTGAAGCGCCCCCCCCCACCCCCCAGAAAAAAAGTGGAAAAAATGAGGACTTTTTTTTATTATTATTTAGGACAACTAAAAATAAATATTAGATGTAAAATTACATTTTCCCTTTTATGGAGATACACAAATACACACACCAATTGCAATATTTGTTGTAATGGAAGCTACACCAAAAATCAATATTCACTTGACTCAAATGGCCATACAATTTCTATTATGTATAACAAAAACAAATCATGTTAAACTTTTAATGCAAAATATTCTAAAGAAAACCCTATTTAAAGGGACATAAAATGTGACAGTTTGCTGGGCATTTTATTATTGCACTAGTGCTTGCACAGAAGTGTGTTAGCCTCTTGCAAAAGAGTTAAACACATAGTCAATGTCAGTTCTGAGACAGCAATACACATCTGTGCAGACCCAGATGGGCTCATAGGACATGTTTATTGACAAGCCATTAGTGTATTGCTTTTCTGGAGATGACTTTGACTATGTGCTTAACATTTTGTTGGAGTTAAACACAGTTTTGTGTAAACAATAGCAATATTAAAACTAGCAGCATGCAAGCTCATCACCATCAACAATCTGTGCAGCCAGTGGAAGAAAATATAAAATGTAGGTATTTTTTTCCACTACATGAAAAAATCTTGTAAACTCTGATATTTTTGGTACAAATACACACAGATGTTACATTTATTTTGTTCTGAAATATAAATATCATATGATGTTAAACAAATGTGTTTAAAATTAGAACTTAGAAATTCAATTTACCACAATACAAAAATACCACACTTACTTGATAAAAGAACAGATTAACATTTTTTTTAATGTGATGTGTGTGTATGTGAATATATATATATATATATATATATATATATATATATATATATATATATGTGTGTGTGTGATGTGTGTGTATGTGTATAGATATGTATATGTGTGATGTGTGTGTATGTATATGTATGTGTATATATATATATATATATATATATATATACACATACATATACATACATACAAACAAATATGCCATGTGAGTGGTTTACACATATACACATTTTACAGCCTTACAGTCTACAAACTTTGTTGTCAAAGTGCCCTAAAAGCTGTAAATCACAATTGGCATCTTGTAATAAAGAGCAGAGCAGCTAGTCCCACATAACCTCCACACCTCCAAGGCCTTTATAGAACAAAAACATTCATCGTGAAGCAGAATTTAAATTCCTGGCTATAACAAAGGAATACAGCACATAACAAGTGAATACACTGCAACCCTCTCTGGTAGCCAAGGGGTTAAAGTGCTCTGCTTGTTATGTTTTCATTCTAGGCAGCATTAGAAGCCTTGTACAGTCCTAACCTGTTCTGAAGCTTTCATTCCTCAACAAAAAGTTTCTGCAGCACATCAGCATGGAGCTTGGCTGTGTGAGGCAACAGAAGTACATAAAATAAAAGTGAAACTAAACATGCCTGGTTTAGTTTTAATCTTTGCCCCTCTCTCCTTCATGGCTCCCTCAACTGCTGTAACATATTCCCAATGAAACACTCGACTTTGTAGGCACCTGTCAGCACAATTCTTACTAAAATAAATGCCCTCATAAAAAAAAAAAAAAAAAAAAAATTTTTTTTTTTATTACTGACAGGCAGGTGCCCTCACTGCAAGGCGCCTGTAGGCACATGCCTAATGTGCCTAATGGGAAATCCGGCCCTGTGTATGAGGGTATGATGTGCCTTATGTATATTGTAGATACCTCTTCATATAATGTGTTACATTCCAACAGAACCCTATAGAATAACAACAATTTCAGCATCCCTGTCTATTGTACACAAAATAATGCACTGGATCCTTAGAGAGCAATGTCAAAGTATATCACAATTCAAAGACAACTCTTCCCCTATTTGGTAGGTATTTCAGGTGTAGCATTAATGCAATTTAGACATCACCTCCCTTATGTTCCCTGTAGATACCAGCAAACTTGTTAGAAATATAAAAACTATTTGCCTATAAAAGACCTTAATAACTTGTTGATGTAAGGTCCTAAACCAAAATGAACTCCTACTGGCTAAGGTAGATATTTGTGAGTCTCAACAATATATTGCCTTAACTTGAGCTATATCACAACATTATGACTATGAGAAACCTATATAAATCAATAAAACTATCTGAAATTAGTGTATTCGTATGCTATGGGTATGTAGAGCAGATACAGATTATCCTGGGAAAATATGTATCCATCACACACATAGAAATTGTAGAAATCAAGGTTTGATGAAAACAACTGATCTTAGACCCCTAAGGATAGCTAGGATTTGTTGCAAGATATAATAACATAAAATATCTAGATCACGTTAAGAAAGTTTAAATGAATAACATCCTCTATATATTTTCACATTAACAAACATGCACTTGCCCATAAGATCTGCATAATAAAACATACTACACTGATCTAGGTCTTCCTAGATCCCCTTATACAAATAATGCTGTACATATAGTATATATAGCACATGGATATCCATGTTATACATATCATAGTTACAAACACATTAAGAAAAGAAATCTGTCTGTCAGCATGTGTATCATAATCTCCATTTACCTAGAAAACATTTGTATACAACTATGAATATGCATATCAGAACATGTATTTTAATAAGAGATTTAGAATTCCTTAAAGGGCCACTAAACCCAAAATCTTTCTTTCATGATTCAGATAGAGAATAGAAATTTAAACAACATTACAATTTACTTCTATTATTTATTTTGCTTCATTTTTTAGATATCCTTAGTTGAAGAAAAAGCATTGCACATGGTGAGCCAATCACACGAGGCTCCTTTGTGCAGCAACCAATCAGCAGCTACTGAGCATATCTATATATGATTTTCAGCAAAGAATATCAAGAGAATAAAACAAATTAGATAATAGAAGTAAATTAGAAAGATGTTTAAAATTCTCTTTCTAAATTATGAAAGTAAAAATGTGGGTCACATGTCCCTTTAAACAATCTAGTAATTCGACTACCATATGGTATTCTATTAAACTGTAGTTCAATAAGTGGAAATAATATATAGCATATGTCTGGGGAGATTAGTAGTTAAAATATAGGATTTATGGACAATATGGGTAGTATTATAGAACATACAATAGTATATATGGACTTCCTAGCATACATGCTACCTTAAACGTGATAAGTAGGATATAAGGCATATTGGTGTTAACTCTCAAAAATTTAAATATTAAGTAAACCTAACTATGAAGGTCTGAACTAGTGCCCTATTAAGCACTTCCAATGCGAAGACCAAAATACACATTGTAGTAGCTAATCTTCTATTGCTGAGAGACACCAAACCTATAATCAATACATCTCAGTTATGCAAATTAACCCAAGATTATAGTAACATGTTAGTGCAAAATATTGCTGTATGAAAGAACCAAAACTATTGTAGAGTAATTTCCAAATGAACCGTAACCTGAACATCATGTTTGTACAAAATAACAAGAACTCATAACATTAGATAAACTTTATGAACATCTTGGAAAAATAAAAACAAATATAGCTACTAGCTGCAATCAAGTACAGATGCCCAGTTCGGATTGGCATGTCCTCATGTATTATAATAGAACAATGCATTCAAAACATGAGAGGTCTGAGAGGTAAGAGGGGCACAAAGGGCCCTATCCGATACCAAGCCTGCACCGCGTCCCTAGAACATCTGACCATTGCCGGGCATGCTGAACCAGGTGGTGTCTCCATATAGCTTCAGTGAAGGCGCCTCACTCCATCAGGCGTTCGCTAGTATCAGATCGGTGCACAAAAAAAGTTACCAGGGTCTGAGCCAAGTGCATACACAGTCCAAGTGACATGCTGCTGTAGCTCTCCACGTAGATCAAAAAGCACTAACGGGAACTCAGAGATTCGATCATCTTCTCCAAATTTATTAAGTATTGTGTTCCCATCTGTCTCTAGCAGACTCTCCTGGTGCTCAGCACGGTATCCCAGCCAGGATTTGGCCTCAACCCGATTGAGGAAACAGGTGGAGCAGGGAATGTGGGCTTTCAACTAGGGGGGGGGGGGGTCTAATGGGCCAACTGCTAGGTTGACTGGAGAGTGTGGCTAGGATATAGGTTGGATACCGGTACTCCGGCTCTGGATCCGTTTCTAATTGTTTGCCAGCATCTGCAAGGCGCCTTCCCCTGGTCGGATGATCTCTAGCAGAGAATCCACCCTCTGCTGCAATGACTACTCAAAGGCAGCAAATATAGAAGTAAGAATATTAGAAAAATCCTCCATGCTGGATGATCGGAAGGTGTTCATATACGTAGTCTATTTCTGTAGCGATGCGTTTCCTCAGACAAATCAGGGAAAGTTCATCTACCTCTGGCCTCGTGAGTAATAGGGAGCTCCCTCGTGGCGTTGTCAAAAGAGTATATGTAGCCAAATTCTCTGCGAAAACTCAAATCCACTCCAGGGTCTTATCAGATAACAGTTTCCAGTAGGTTCCTACTAAATATGCTCTAAGGTCAATAACATTTTAGTAGTAATCTGCAGAAAATACTATGTAAAAGCAGGAGCTCTCATAATATGCGTCTTGTCGCTGCAGTAGCTAGCTCCGCAGCTCCGCCCCCCATCTTTTCAGTAATTTTATTATCAAATGTATTTCATTCTTTTGGTAACCTGTGCTGAAATTTGTACCTAAGTATGCTCAGAAGCAGCAATGCACTACTGAGAACTAGCTGGTGATTGGTGGCTACACACATATGTCTCTTGTCATTGGCTCACCAGATGTGTTCAGATAGGTTCTAGTGCTGCTTTGCTGCTCTGGAGCTAAGTTAAAGGGATATTAAACCCAAAAATTTTCTTTCATGATTTAGATAGAGAATACAATTTAAACAACATTCCAATTTACTTATATTGTTCTAATTTGCTTCATTCTCTTCATATCCTTTGCTGAAAAGCATATCTAGATAGGTTCAGTAGCTGCCGATTGGTGGCTGCACATAGATGCCTCGTGTGATTAGCTCACCCATGTGCATTGCTATTTCTTCAACAAAGTATATCTAAAGAATGAAGCAAATTAGATAATAGAAATAAATTGGAATGTTGTTTAAAATTGTATTCTCTACCAGAATCAAGAAATATTTTTTGGGGTTTAATGTCCCTTTAATTGTATGTATATTGCCTTTGCAAGGGTTAAACACAATTATTATATATATACATTAGAACATTTACTCCTATAACAGTAGGTTATACTAGTGGAAAAGGACACAATTATTATATTTTTTTATATAATCTCTTAGCAATTGATTAATATTTGAAGACCAGCAATTGAGGCAAAGAATATATAAAGTTGGAGTTATATGATTAACCCATGAAATATTGCACAATAAATAATTATTTTCTAGATATTATTGTTTTTAAAGTGTGTACCCATTTTTAATTTGATTCTCAATAAAAAAATAAAAAATTAAAAAACACCACACCAACATATTTAAGGGGAACCTTTGTGTGCTAATAAGGGGCCCGATCCGATATGCAGCGTAGCCCGCAAAAGCCGGCGACGCCAAATTTTGCGCTGGTTTGGTATCACATATACGGCGTAGCATGCAACTTACGCGCGTATATTTCTGCCTTTGTCTGTATTTTTTTTACCCATAGACTGACATACAAAATACGCGCAGTTTGGTATCCAATATACAGCGTAAGGACTTACGTGCGCAGATTTCAGAAAATCTACTCCATTCTCATCTCGCTACAAATTGCAGGCGCAGGAACCCTTGCACTGACTAAAAAACCAACGTAACTCCCAGGAAGCCTTAACAAACACATACATTTAAGCAGCATCTCAAGGTTAAAGGGACAGTATACTATGATATTGCTTTTTTAAGGTTTATTTGTGTATTTGAAATAGTTTCAAGCCACAACATAATCAAATGGATTGAGCTTGTAGGTACTTTATCACATTGTGGACATATATACTTGCTTATTTACTTTAAATTGGATTACCTTCATCTCTTTAGAACCTACTGGAGTGTAATTTATTCTAATGCTAACACAGCTTGGCACTGATGCCAAAATATATAAAGGGACAGTCAAGTCCAAAGAAAACCTTCTTGTTTTAAATAGGGCATGTTATTTCAAACTACTTTCAGATTTAATTAGAACACTTGCTTTGTTCTCTTGGTATTCTTAGTTGAAAGGAAAACCTAGGATGGCTCATATGATCATTTCTAACACCTTCTTGAAGGCTGCCTCTTTGCAATTGTGTCAAACCAATCACAGACACCACAACCTCTCACCTGCAGCCTTAAAACACCTGATAATGCCCACCCTATCAGTAACATGACTACTATATATATAGGGTTGCCACCTCGGCCATGTTTTCCTGGACACTTATGAGTTACACATGCTGCAGGGCGTGCATAGGGAAACGTGCATTGTGCTGCTGGACAGCACAAAAATAGTGACCCTGGGCAGAACTATTCATCATCTTCCCTGCATGCCCTGCAGCATGTGTAACGCATAAGTGTCCAGGAAAACATGGCCGAGGTGGCAACCCTATATATATATCAATGTGTCAATTTATATTGGATGTGAGACACATTGATTTACATCTTACAAGTGAATATTACTATATGTACCCTTCAGAAACAACTATTGTGGATGTGAGTTATAGTACAAGAATATGTCATAAACAGGATAATATTACCTTTTTGGGCCATTTCCACACAGGCCTTATATGTTTTAACAATATTAGTGTACTAAAACACACCTCACATGGATGTGGATGACAATTATATGGTAAATAACAGAGGACAAGATTTATGGTGAACTATTAGAATATTTATTTCTTTTTAGGCTTCTTGGATGAGGGGGCTGAGGTGACTGTAGTGGATTTCCTTGGTTTCCTGGTTTGAGACGATTCAGATGTTTCTGCTGGAGTGCTGGCCACAGATGATTGGCTGGAGGCAGTGTCCTGCTGGTGTGTAAAGTGCTCAACCAACACACCCAAGAGTTGATTTTATTCCCGCCATCTATTGTCCATCTGCATCTGCATATCAGACTGAATTCTCATCATCTGTGACTGGTTTTGTACAATTCCATTTAATGATGCTGCAATGTCCCTCTGCAGCTCGATGCTACGCTTGAGTAACCTCTCTTGGCTCCTGTGAAACCTCTGTTGGCCTCTTTGAATGCTCTCACAGCTTGTTATGAGCCTCCTCTGGAGTGAAATGTATTCCTACAACTTCAGCTGCTGGTGCATCATGGACAACTTCAGCTGCCTCTGCTTCATGGATAACTTCAGCTGCTGGTGCTTCAGGAACAACTTCAGCTGCTGGTGCTTCAGGGACAACCTCAGCTATATGCTCATCTGAGGATGGTGGAGCTCTCCCAAGAGAAGCGGATGGTGGAGCTCTCCCAAGGGAAGCGGATGGTGGAGCTCTCCCAAGAGAAGCGGATGGTGGAGCTCTCCCAAGGGAAGCGGATGGTGGAGCTCTCAGGCTGGATTGGTAGTCCCATTGACGACTAGTGTGTGACCACTCAGCCTGTCCAGTTTGCATTTCTTGTGACATCCCCTGTGTGGAAAAGCCATGACTGGCCTGATATTGTGTTGTGGGGGGGTAAAGACATGGACCCTTCGTGGCTGACTTGGCTCCCCCTCAAAGCCAAAAGGATATTCCTCAGGCCAGGTATCTTGCCAGGGGTCGTATGCCAATGGTGGTGGCATCACTTCTGGGTCCTCAACAGAGGCAATCCAACCCTGCTGATGCCTGGGAGCATACTGTCCATGTTGCTGCCTGAAGACTGGTGGTGGAGGTGGCTGCATGGCTGTGACTGGTGGTGGAGGTGGCTGCATGCCTGTTTGCAGCCTGGTGACAGGAGGTTCTGTGGAGGAGTCAAATGATGATAGGGATTAGTACAGTCATATATATGTCCATGTGGGCATACAATATACATTGATACATGCTATGGACAATACTCATTCTCATGTCAAACTGTATAACATGCATGTGCACAATGTGATTTGTGATATGAGGGATTTTAATCTGCACAGTATACAGGTATGTGTTTCATACAATAGTTATGTGTACATGTCAATGATGGAGAAAATGTGTTCTTTAAGTGACACTATGTTCACACAATTTACTTTAGCCTGATGTAGGCACAGAACCTGCTTTCGGAGCTAAAAGTATTGTGATGGCTATAGTGTCCATTTACTGAAAACTCAACATGTGGCTTGTGGCCTGTGTTACTCTGAGACATGTTAGTATTGCACTATTCCACCTCATATCATGAATTGCATTGTGTTAAGTAGCATTAATGTCAAATATAATTGTAGATGTTTTTAATAATAGTAGGCCAAATACCATGCTCCTCATTGTGTACATGAATGTGTGATATTAACGGATGTTATATCTCAAATACATATAATACTGGTGTGTGGGATGTTACTCACTAGCATGAGGTGCTGTGGTTGCAGCCCCTGAAAGTCCACGGACTGCTGTGATACTCAGGGACCTGCGTATCATATCCTGCCAGGTGTTGTATTCGGTTTCCAGGGGTGGACCACCGCCTGTTCACCTCTGGTGCATGGCTTCCTGCCCCATCTTCTCTTTCACCCGCCTCTTGCAATCGTTCCAGCTTTTTTTAAGTCCCTCGACAGTCCCCCTCTGCGGGCCACACTGTTTACAGCATCCTCTACCGCCAACCATGCTGCCTTACGCCTTCGGGCAACGCCTTTGCCCTTCTCCTGGCCAAAGAGGGCACTGTGGTTGTCCATGATGGACTAGCGCAACATTCTCATCAAATGAGAAGTTTGGGCATCTCATGCGCTCCTCCTCTGTGGCCACCTGGCTTCCTCCCTGGGATGTCCCTGGTGTGGGTTCCTCCCTATCCTCTCCCTCCTCCCCCCTTCTGTCCCCATGTGCACCCTCTGTCCCTCTTCTAAGTGTGCCTGGTCTATGGGCATCTCCCCTCCCATCATCCCTTCTAACTCTCCCTCTCCCCACTCCACTAACTCCCTGACGGGAACCCGGCTGCTCCTCCTGTCCGCTACAATACTCCTCTCCCTGCAACTCCGCTCCCCTCCTCCCCTCCGCCGTACCTCTCCCTGCCATCCTCAAACTACACACACTCACACACTTACACTCACTCCCAGTTCAATCACACACAATCACAACCAAACACTCAGCCTATCACACTGTAAAATTTAAATAAAATGTGTGAGGTGTTAGAAAAAAAAAGTGTTGTGTATTTTGTATATGTATGTATGCAATATGTTTGCAATATGTAAAAATAAGTTTAAGTAAATGTACAAGCTTACCCAAACAAAAATCCGACTTAACTAACTATTATGTTGCGCCTCTCTCACTACTCTTACTAATCCTAAACTCACTGTAGTGTTCTGTAGCTCAACGAACCATCCAAACACACTGAAGAAAATGGCAGCTGCGCATGGGTTTATATATGACTTTTGAATAGCGTAATTACGTTGCGCATTTTTAGATGGAGTCGCGAATAATTTTTTTGAGTCTTAGCCAAACTTGCATAAAACTACACTTTATTGAGACTTTACGTGAACAAAACACTGGCGTAAGTACTTGCAACGACTAAAATGTGTATTTGCGCACTTTTTGGAACAACGCCAGTTTGTCCTACTTACGCCACTTTAGCATCTGACGGTGCCGTATATTGGATAGCCCGATGTGCGAGGTGAAATTACGTGTGGCGTGGGTTCCCTTGCTTGCGCCGAAAACTACGCTGTATATCGGATCGCGCCCAAGGTTTCCAGTTTTTCAGTATTTTATTTTGTGAAACCCATTTTTTTCTTTCATGATTCAGATAGAGCATGCAATTTTAAAGGGACAGTCAAGTCCAAAAAAAAATTCATGATTCAAATAGGGTATGTAATTTTAAACAGCTTTCCAATTTACTTTTATCACCAGTTTTTCTTTGTTCTCTTGGTATTCTTAGTTGAAAGCTAAATCTAGAAGGTTCATATGCTAATTTCTTAGACCTTGAAGGCCGCCTCTAATCTAAATGCATTTTGATAGTTTTTCACCACTAGAGGGCATTAGTTCATGTGTTTCATATAGATAACATTGAGCTCATGCACGTGAATTTACCAGAGTCAGCTCTGATTGGCTAAAATGCAAGTCTGTCAAAAGAACAGTTTGCTGAGGCTAAGATACATGGTAATTACAGAGGTAAAACATTTATAATTATAACTGTGTTGGTTATGCAAAACTTGGGAATTGGTAATTAGGTGATTATCTATCTTTTAAAACAACAAAAATTCTGGTGTTGACTGTCCCTTTAAGCAACTAATTTACTCCTATTATCAATGTTTCTTCATTCTCTTTGTATGTTTATTTGAAAAGCAGGAATGTAAGCTTAGGAGCCGGGTATATTTATAGTTCAACACCTGGGTAGCGCTTGTTGATTGGTGGATAAATCAGCAAGCGCTATCCAGGGTCTGAACCAAAAAGGGGCCAGTTCTTAAAGGGACACTGAACCCAATTTTTTGTCTTTTGTGATTCAGATAGAGCATGCAGTTTTAAGCAACTTTTTAATTTACTCCTATTATCAAATGTTTTTCATTCTCTTGGTATTTTTATTTGAAAAGCAAGAATGTAAGTTTAGATGCCGGGCCATTTTTGATGAACAACCTGGGTTGTTCTTGCTGATTGGTGGATAAATTCATCAACCAATAAACAAGTGCTGTCCAGGGTTCTGGACTTTCTTTTTCAAATAAAGATAGCAAAAGAACGAAGAAAAAATGATAATAAGAGTAAATTAGAAAGTTGATTAAAAAAGAAAAAAATTAGGCTCAGTATCCCTTTAAGCTTTTATTCCTGCTTTTCAAATAAAGATACCAAGAGATTGAAGAAAAATTGATAATAGGAGTAAACTAGAATGTTGCTTAAAACTGCATGCTCTATCTAAATCATGAAAGAAAAAAAAATATTGGGGTCTCATATCCCATTAAAAAAATAAATATATAGGCCTAGCAAATTAAAAAGGCAGTTCCCTATTTATTGCAAGTAGAGCCATTGGCCTCTATTTATCAAGCCGTCAACCGCAAATACGCTGGAATGCCGCAGCGTATTTGTGGCAAGGCTGATTCGCCATAGTTATCAAGCCCTACAGACCGGCAAAAGTAGAATCTAGTGACGTAACATACGATCCGCCGGACTCAGTCCGACACAGATCGATGGTTACGTCACTCCAGATGTTCCGAACGCAAGTTCGGCACAATCTGACTACTTTTGGAAGTTATCAAAGAACAACCAGGTACGCTCGCCACTATTCCGACCCAGGATCCCTGGAGGCGGCGGATCCCATAGGAATCAATGGGAGTCTGACAGCAGCGAAAGCTCATGTTCGCTGCTGCCCGATATCCCATTGATTCCTATGGGAAATGTCTGCACCTAACACCCTAACATGTACCCGGAGTCTAAACACCCCTAACCTGCCCCCTCTACACCGCCGCCACCTACATTATACTTATTAACCCCTCCCAGACCCTGTCGCAACTAAATAAATTGTTTAACCCTTAAACCGCCGCTCACCGACCCCGCCGCCACCTACATTAAACTTATTAACCCCTATCCTGCCCCCCCTACACCGCCGCCACCTACATTACACTTATTAACCCCTATCCTGCCCCCCCCCTACATCGCCGCCACCTACATTAAACTTATTAACCCCTATCCTGCCCCCCCTACACCTCCGCCACTATATTAAAGTTATTAAACCCTAAACCTAAGTCTAACCCTAACCCCCTCTAACTTAAATATAATTTAAATAAATCTAAATAAAATTACTATTAATAACTAAATTATTCCTATTTAAAACTAAATACTTACCTATAAAATAAATCCTAAGTTAGCTACAATATAACTAATAGTTACATTGTAGCTAGCTTAGGGTTTATTTTTATTTTACAGGCAACTTTGTATTTATTTTAACTAGGTACAATAGTTATTAAATAGTTATTAACTATTTAATAGCTACCTAGCTAAAATAAATACAAAATTACCTGTAAAATAAATCCTAACCTAAGTTACAATTACACCTAACACTATACTATAAATAAATAAATTAAATTAATTAAATACAATTACCTAACATTAAATAAAATTAACTAAAATTAACTAAAGTACAAAAACAAACAAACACTAAATTACAGAAAATAAAAAAAATTACAAGAAATTTAAACTAATTACACCTAATCTAAGCCCCCTAATAAAATAAAAAAGCCCACCAAAATAATAAAATTCCCTACCCTAAACTAAATTACAAATAGCCCTTAAAAGGGCCTTTTGCGGGGTATTGCCCCAAAGTAATCAGCTCTTTTACCTGAAAAAGAAAGAAATACAACCCCCCAACATTAAAACCCACCACCCACACACCCAACCCTACTTTAAAACCCACTCAATCCCCCCTTAATAAAACCTACCACTACCCCCCTGAAGATCTCCCTACCTTGAGCCGTCTTCACCCAACCGGCAGAAGTCTTCATCCGATCCGGCCAGAAGTCTTCATCGAATCCGGGCAGAAGAGGTCCTCCAAGCGGCAGAAGTATTCATCCAAGCGGCATCTTCTATCTTCTTCCATACGACGAGGAGTGGTACCATCTTGAAGACATCCAACGCGGAGCATCCATCGATCCCGACGACTAAACGACGAATGACGGTTCCTTTAAATGATGTCATCCAAGATGGCGTCCCTTGAATTCTGACTGGCTTATAGGATTTTATCAGCCAATCGGAATTAAGGTAGGAAAAATCCGATTGGCTGATGCAATCAGCCAATCGGATTGAAGTTCAATCCGATTGGCTGATCCAATCAATCAATAGGATTGACCTTGCATTCTATTGGCTGTTCCGATCAGCCAATAGAATGAGATGTCAATCCTATTGGCTGATTGGATCAGCCAATCGAATTGATCTTCAATCCGATTGGCTGATTGCATCAGCCAATCAGATTTTTCCTACCTTAATTCCGATTGGCTGATAGAATCCTATCAGCCAATCGGAATTCAAGGGAAGCCATCTTGGATGACGTAATTTAAAGAAACCGTCATTCGTCGTTTAGTCGTCGGAATCGATGGATGCTCCGCGTCGAATGTCTTCAAGATGGTGCCACTCCTCGTCGGATGGAAGAAGATAGAAGATGCCACTTGGATGAAGACTTCTGCCGCTTGGAGGACCTCTTCTGCCTGGATTCGATGAAGACTTCTGGCCGGATCGGATGAAGACTTCTGCCCGGCTGGGTGAATACGGCTCAAGGTAGGGTCATCTTCAAGGGGGTAGTGTTAGGTTTTTTAAGGGGGGTTTGGGTGGGTTTTAGAGTAGGGTTGAGTGTCTGGGTGGTGGGTTTTAATGTTGGGGGGGTTGTATTTCTTTTTTTTCAGGTAAAAGAGCTGATTACTTTGGGGCAATGCCCCGCAAAAGGCCCTTTTAAGGGCTATTTGTAATTTAGTTTAGGGTAGGGAATTTTATTATTTTGGGGGGCTTTTTTATTTTATTAGGGGGCTTAGATTAGGTGTAATTAGTTTAAACTTCTTGTAATTTTTTTTATTTTCTGTAATTTAGTGTTTTTTTTTTACTTTAGTTAATTTTAGCTAATTTTATTTAATTGTAGGTAATTGTATTTAATTAATTTAATTTATTTAATTATAGTATAGTGTTAGGTGTAATTGTAACTTAGGTTAGGATTTATTTTACAGGTAATTTTGTATTTATTTTAGCTAGGTATCTTTTAAATAGTTAATAACTATTTAATAACTATTGTACCTAGTTAAAATAAATAAAAAGTTGCCTGTAAAATAAAAATAAACCATAAGCTAGCTACAATCTAACTATTAGTTATATTGTAGCTATCTTACGCCTAGATTTAGAGTTTTGCGGTAGCCGTCAAAACCAGCGTTAGGGGGTCCTAACGCTGGTTTTTACCGCCCGCTGGTATTTGGAGTCAGTCATTAAAGGGTCTAACGCTCACTTTGCAGCCGCGACTTTTCCATACCGCAGATCCCCCTACGCCAATTGCGTATCCTATCTTTTCAATGGGATCTTTCTAACGCCGGTATTTAGAGTCTTGGCTGAAGTGAGCGTTAGAAATCTAACGACAAAACTCCAGCCGCAGAAAAAAGACAGGAGTTAAGAGCTTTTTGGGCTAACGCCGGTTCATAAAGCTCTTAACTACTGTGCTCTAAAGTACACTAACACCCATAAACTACCTATGTACCCCTAAACCGAGGTCCCCCCACATCGTCGCCACTCGATTAAATTTTTTAACCCCTAATCTGCCGACCGCACACCGCCGCCACCTACGTTATACTTATGTACCCCTAATCTGCTGCCCCTAACACTGCCGACCCCTATATTATATTTATTAACCCCTAATCTGCCCCCCACAACGTCGCCGCCAGCTACCTACAATAATTAACCCCTAATCTGCCGACCGGACCTCACCGCTACTATAATAAAGTTATTAACCCCTAATCCGCCTCACTCCCGCCTCAATAACCCTATAAGAAATAGTATTAACCCCTAATCTGTAGAGGATGAAATGAGGGTGTAATACACACCAATGTGTATTACTGCCCTTAGGGGGCGCCTCCTATAGCCTAGCAACTAAACATATGTTCAAACAATATCAGTTGACTAAATTAATACTTATATCTTCGACGGACTACCGACGAATGAAGGCTCCTTTAAGGGACGTCATCCAAGATGGCGTCCCTCGAATTCCGATTGGCTGATAGGATTCTATCAGCCAATCGGAATTAAAGTAGGAAAATTCTGATTGGCTGATGGAATCAGCCAATCAGATTCAAGTTCAATCCGATTGGCTGATCCAATCAGCCAATCAGATTGAACTCGCATTCTATTGACTGATTGGAATAGCCAATATAATGTGAGCTCAATCTGATTGGCTGATTCCATCAGCCAATCAGAATTTTCCTACCTTAATTCCGATTGGCTGATAGAATCCTATCAGCCAATCGGAATTCGAGGGACGCCATCTTGGATGACATCCCTTAAAGGAGCCTTCATTCGTCGGTAGTCCGTCGGGCCAGCAGGATGTTCCGCGTCGGAGGTCTGCAAGATGGATCCTGAAGAAAGAAGATTGAAGACCCCGCTTGGAAGATGACATCGCCCGGATGGAAGACTTCTTCAGCGCCGCTTGGAGGATCACTTCATCGGATGGAAGACTTCTTCAGCGCCGATTGAAGGATCACTTCATCAGATGGAAGATTTCTTCAGCGCCCCTTGGAGGATCACTTCTGCCGCTCCGGATCTCCTCTTCAGTTCCATCGGTGGCTCGGCTGAGTGAAGATGACTCAAGGTAGGATGAGCTTCAGGGGGGTAGTGTTAGGTTTTTTTAAGGGGGGGCTTGGGTTAGATTAGGGGTATGTGGGTGGTGGGTTTTAATGTTGGGGGGGGTTGTATTTTTCTTTTACAGGCAAAAGAGCAGTTTTCTTTGGGGCATGCCCTGCAAAAGGCCCTTTTGAGGACTGGTAAGGTAAAAGAGCTTTGAACTTTTTTAATTTAGAATAGGGTAGGGCATTTTTTTTATTTTGGGGGCTTTGTTATTTTATTAGGGGGCTTAGAGTAGGTGTAATTAGTTTAAAATTGTTGTAATATTTTTCTAATGTTTGTAAATATTTTTTAATTTTTTGTAACTTAGTTCTTTTTTATTTTTTGTACTTTAGTTAGTTTATTTAATTGTATTTATTTGTAGGTATTGTATTTAATTAATTTATTGATAGTGTAGTGTTAGGTTTAATTGTAGATAATTGTAGGTATTTTATTTAATTAATTTATTGATAGTGTAGTGTTAGGTTTAATTGTAACTTAGGTTAGGATTTATTTTACAGTTAATTTTGTAATTATTTTAACTAGGTAGCTATTAAATAGTTATTAACTATTTAATAGCTATTGTACCTGGTTAAAATAAATACAAAGTTGCCTGTAAAATAAATATTAATCCTAAAATAGCTACAATATAATTATTATTTATATTGTAGCTATATTAGGGTTTATTTTACAGGTAAGTATTTAGCTTTAAATAGGAATAATTTATTTAATAAGAGTTAATTTATTTAGTTAGATTTAAATTATATTTAATTTAGGGGGGTGTTAGTGTTAGGGTTAGATTTAGCTTTAGGGGTTAATACATTTATTATAGTAGCGGTGAGGTCCGGTCGGCAGATTAGGGGTTAATACTTGAAGTTAGCTGTCGGCGATGTTAGGGAGGGCAGATTAGGGGTTAATACTATTTATTATAGGGTTATTGAGGCGGTAGTGAGGCGGATTAGGGGTTAATAACTTTATTATAGTAGCGGTGAGGTCCGGTCGGCAGATTAGGAGTTAATAAATGTAGGTAGCTGGCGGCGACGTTGTGGGGGGCAGATTAGGGGTTAATAAATATAATATAGGGGTCGGCGGTGTTAGGGGCAGCAGATTAGGGGTACATAGGGATAACGTAGGTTGCGGCGGTGTACGGAGCGGCAGATTAGGGGTTAAAAAATATATGCAGGTGTCAGCGATAGCGGGGGAGGCAGATTAGGGGTTAATAAGTGTAAGGTTAGGGGTGTTTAGACTCGGGGTACATGTTAGGGTGTTAGGTGCAGACATAGGAAGTGTTTCCCCATAGGAAACAATGGGGCTGCGTTAGGAGCTGAACGCTGCTTTTTTGCAGGTGTTTTTTTTCAGCTCAAAATGCACCATTGTTTTCTATGGGGGAATCGTGCACGAGCACGTTTTTGAAGCTGGCCGCTGTAAGCACCACTGGTATTGAGAGTTGCAGTGGCGGTAAATATGCTATACGCTCCCTTTTTGGAGCCTAACGCAGCCCTTCTGTGAACTCTAAATACCAGCGGTATTTAAAAGGTGCGGGAGAAAAAAAGCACGCGTAGGTAACGCACCCCTTTGGCCGCAGAACTCTAAATCTAGCCGTTAGGGTTTATTTTATAGGTATTTAGTTTTAAATAGGAATAATTTAGGTAATAATATTAAATTTATTTAGATATATTTAAATTATATTTAAGCTAGGGGGGTGTTAGGATTAGGGTTAGACTTAGGTTTAGGGGTTAATTCATTTAATATAGTGGCGGCGGTGTAGGGGGGGCAGATTAGGGGTTAATAAATGTAATGTAGGTGGCGGCTGTGTAGGGGGGGCAGGATAGGGGTTAATAAATGTAATGTAGGTGGCGGCGGGCTCTGGGTGCGGCGGTTTGGGGGTTTAACAATTTATTTAGTTGCTGTGGGGTCCGGGATCGGCAGGATAGGGGTTAATAACTTTATGTAGGTGGCGGCGGTATAGGGGGCGGCAGATTAGGGGTTAATAGGAATAATATAGGTGGCAGCGGGGTCCGGGAGCGGCGGTTTAGGGTTAATATATTTATTAGAGTTGCGGTGGGGTCCATGTTAGGGTGTTAGGTGCAGACATAGGTCTGGGTGCGGCGGTTTAGGGGGTAAAACAGTATAGTATAGTGTGGGTGCTTAGTGACAGGCTAGCAAGAAAGCTGTGAATAAGCCGATGAGCAGCAAGATCGATGACTGTCAGTTAACAACAGTCCGCTGCTCATCGCACCGTACTTGGTGCGCGGCTTTTTTACAGCTTTCTTGATAAATTTGGCGAACGTATTCAGGTCCGCAGTGGCGATGTTAGGAGAGCTTAGGCAAGGGTATTGGGGCCGTTGAATGCAGGTAAGTAGACAGCTTGATAAATAGATGCCATTGAAATCAAAACTCCCCCCAAAAAATACAAAACAAAAAAAGCTTTCTAATTTACTATCTTCTCTTGGTTATTCTTTGTTAGTTCTTTTCCCTAAGAGAATGCTTATGTAGGCTCTAGAGTGGTCATATATCACAGCCATATAGGAACACACATTTAAAATATATTCTTTTAGAAGCAGCATATAAATAAAATAGGATGTCAGTCTAAAATATTTGTCAGTGATATTCATAAACCAAAAGAAACCATAATTGTGAATTCTATAGTTTTTTTTTTAAAATAAAATTAAAATAAATATTGTCATGCAAACTAGACACGATTGAAAGGTAACTTTAGTTTACTTAAAGGGACAGAATAAACAAAATTCGCTGTATTTCTGTTTTCAATAGAAAAATATTTCCAACATATATTTATTATGTACATTTATGTAAATAGGCTCTGCACACTTGTGCACAGAGAAAGCTAGCACTGAAATGGTGATTGATTTAACTAGAAGCATTTTTAGTTTTGACCGGGCATTTCAGACTTTGGGGACAATTTCTTAAAGCCGAATGCTGCTATACGCAGCTGTTTCTGCGTGAGCCTTCTACTTAACTCGTCCGCTACCTCTGAGGCGGAGGACAGCAATTCACCCCTGATGCATACGATCGGGTTGATTGACACCCCCTGCAAGCAGCCGATTGGTCGCGAATGTGCAGGGGGCGGCATTGCACAAGCATTTCAGAAGGAATGCTTGTGCAATGATAAATGCAGACAGCGTATGTCTGGCGGACATGATCTGCTATGCTAAAAATAAATACACAGAGCGCCTCCTAAAAGGCTAAGACACTAGTAGTGACAAGATTATTTAAATAAAAAATATATTGAAATTCTATAGGGGTATATAAAATATTTTATAAGCTACTTATAGCTAAAATATACAAACAAGATACAAAAGTGGATCCACTTAAAATTAACAATAAAATATGCATATATCTATATAAAAAACAATACAATTGTGGTTAAAAACCACAACAATATACAATCTTAATCACAAAATAAATTACAATAAAACAGCTGTTGATGGTTGGATAAAAAATAAATATAAAAACATCAATTTACTGAGTAGGTGTCCATAAATATGTAGGTCCCAAACTTTAAATTCTTTCCAGAGAGTGAATGTCCAATATGAAGATTCTATTTTAAAACAGTTATCCTTATATATCCCTCGATAAACGGTGAAATGATGAAGTGTGTAAAAAAGAAAAACGTAGTGGTTTTCAAATCAAATTTCAAAAATGATTGTGAATATCCAAAAAATCCTGAAAAGATGATGTGATGAAGTGGGCGTGAATAATCAAAAATGTGTGTACACAAAAATGAAAAAAGAAAAAGGAAAAAATGTAAAAAAATAATCCAAATGAATATTTAGGATGTGTTAAAGTGAATAACACACTTATAAAGTGACCCTTATGTGAATACAAGATGTGAAGAGATGCTCCTAAAAAGTTATTCCTGTGTGTAAACGATGAAAAAATACAGAAATGGATCCTATGTCTCAGGGATCAATTCATTCAAAGATATACCTGTAATAAAACAAATATAACATAGTGCAAAACTGCTATTCAAACTTAGTCAGTAATTGAAAAGAAGCTTACCATATATGTCAACGCGTTTCGGCCCTAAGAACTGGGCCTTTATCAAGACTATAGATGGATTAGCATGGTAGCTCCTTTTATAGCTATTACTGGCCAATAAGTGCCAGTGTTGTTTTGGCGCCAAAAAATAACCTCTACTTCCTGTTCCTGTTGACCTGAAAGTAAAAAAATAACCTCTACTTCCTTTTCCTGTTGACCTATAGCTGATCATGTCCGCCAGACACATGATAAATCGACCCCTAAGACTTCCCCAAAAAAACAGAAAATTTTAAGCATTTTTGCCATCACTACATTTAAACAGAAATAAAGCCTTGTTTTTTTTTTATTTAGCTATCAAAACGATGGCACATTTCGGTATATTTCATGCCACCATTTCACCGCCAAATGCGATCAAATAAAAAAAAAAAAAAGTTTACTTTTTCACAAACTTTAGGCTATTCACTGAAATTATTTACAAACAGCTTGTGCAATTATGGCACAAATGAATGTAAAAGCTTCTCTGGGATCACTTTTGTTCAGAAATAGCAGACATATATGGCTTTGCCATTGCTTTTTGGAAATTAGAAGGCCGCTAATTGCAGCTGCACACCACACTTTTATTATTCCCAGCATTGAAGTGGTTAATTAGGTAGCTTGTAAGGTTAAAGGGACACTGAACCCACAATTTTTCTTTCGTAATTCAGATAGAGCATGCAATTTTAAGCAACTTTCTAATTTACTCCTATTATCAAATTTTCTTCATTCCCTTGATATCTTTATTTGAAAAGCAAGAAAGTAAGTTTAAATGCCAGCCCATTTTTGGTGAACAAGCTGGGTTGTTCTTGCTGATTGGTGGATTCATTTAACCGACCAATAAAGAAGTGCTGTCCAGGGTCTGAGCCAAAAAATAGCTTAGATGCCTCCTTTTTCAAATAAAGATTGCAATAGAATGAAGAAAAATTGATAATAGGAGTAAATTAGAAAGTTGCTTAAAATTGCATGCTCTATCTGAATCACGAAAGAAAACATTGGGTTCAGTGTCCCTTTAATTTTAGCTTAAGTGTAGAGGTTAGCCTCCCACCTAACACATAACACCTCCTGAATCCTGATCCCTCTCTGATCCCTCTCAAACAGCTCTGTTCTCCCAACCCCCCCCACTGGTCACCCCCATCTCAAGTACTGGCAGACAGTCTCCCAGTATGCAGTTTTGGACTTTTTTTATTTTTTTTCTATTTTGTATTGTTTTTATTTATGTCTGCCAGTTCCCAGTTGTCTAGCCATTTAATGTTTTTATTTATTTAATAATAATAATAAAAATCTTTTCTCTTTATTTAAAAATAATAAAAAATCTTTTTTCTGTAGTGTAGCTGCCCCCCCTCATTACCCTCCCCTCCTCCCCCTCCCAGATCATTTACCCACACTCTAATCCCTCTCCACTATAGGAGCCACTTCTCTCTCCTCCCCCTCCCTCCTTCCCACTCCCTGCCACTCCTTCCCACTCCGGTACCTCTGCAATTCTTTATCTGCACTTCCCCACTCGTGGGGCATGCAGAAATATCGCAATCTCGCTACTTTTAGTGAGACCGCGATAGAGGGAGGCCAGGGTACGGTACTGGTCATTAAAGTGACACTCAACCCAAATTTTTTCTTTTGCTTGCTTGTTTTCTGATACTACAAAGTTCCAATTGCAGTCTATGCAAATATCCTGTTTGTTTCTACAAAGTTCCAAATTGCAGTTTATGCAAATATCCTGTTTGTTTCTACAAAGTTCCAAATTGCAGTTTATGCAAATTTCCTGTTTGTTTCTACAAAGTTCCAAATTGCAGTTTATGCAAATATCCCGTTTGTTTCTACAAAGTTCCAAATTGCAGTTTATGCAAATATCCTGTTTGTTTCTACAAAGTTCCAAATTGCAGTTTATGCAAATATCCTTTTTGTTATTACAAAGCCCTGCATTCCTGAGTGTTATTACACAGTTCCAGTCTACAGCATATGCAAATATCCTGTTTGTTATTACAAACCACTGCATTCCTGAGTGTTATTACACAGTTCCAGTCTACAGCATCTGCAAATATCCTGTTTGTTATTACAAACCACTGCATTCCTGAGTGTTATTACACAGTTCCAGTCTACAGCATCTGCAAATATCCTGTTTGTTATTACAAACCTCTGCATTCCTGCCTGTTATTACAAAGAACTGTATTCCTGCCTAATACTACAACCTATAGACTTTTTCAACCTATAGACTTTTTTTTGTTCTCTTGTTATCTTTATTTGAAAAAGAAGGCATCTAAGATATGTTTTGGTTCAGACTCTGGACAGCACTTCTTTATTGGTCGGTTAAATGAATCTACCAATCAGCAAGAACAACCCAGGTTGTTCACCAAAAATGGGCCGGCATTTAAACTTACATTCTTGCTTTTCAAATAAAAATATCAAGGGAATGAAGAAAATTTGATAATAGGAGTAAATTAGAAAGTTGCTTAAAAATGCATGCTCTATCTGAATCACGAAAGAAAAAATTTGGGTTCAGTGTGCCTTTAAGGGGGTTTAAGGAACATAAAACACATTTTTGGGATAAAATTTAAAAGACAAATGGAATTGCTTAAAAATGTTTACTTTAATACAATGAATCAATTTATAAAACCAGTATTTCAAATGCTTTAAATTTCTTCTAAAAGCATATATATAAAAAACAATTGTGGCTATTTAATAAGGAAAGATATTACAATTGTATCAATTAATCTGTAGACATAATATCTTCACTACAGGGTGAACAGGGTAGTAAAACAATTGTATCAAGCTACAGTTATTATCTATTAGCATATTATCTAATGGGCGCCACTCTCATTACCTTTGGTACCCTCTTTTTATTTGAATTATCTAATCATTGTGGGAGAATAACGGGATAAAGAGAGGTTCTTTGGGATATTCTTTTAAACTCTAGGGTCAAGAGTCTCATACTAATTATAAAACACATTTTTTTCTTTCATGATTCAGATAGAGCATACAGTTTTAAACAACTTTCCTATTTACTTTTATTATAAAACTAGTGGGAAAGGCTGCCCAGAGGGAAGTCTATTGTGGTGACAGAACCACCCTGCTATTTTCGGAAGGGCAGTCTATTGTGGTGATGGAACCACCCTGCCATTTTTGGCATCCACCTAGATGCAGCTTAAGCTTTTGCTCTCTCCCCCCTCTATTTTGTTCTCTCTCCCTCCTCTCTTTCTTTCTCTCCCCCTCTCGTTTGCTCTCTCTTCCCCTCATTTGCTCTCTCTCCCCCCTCTTTTGATCTCTCTCCACCTTCTTTAACCCTCTCTCCCCCCTCTCTTTTGCTTTCTTTCTCCCCTTTCTTTTGCTTTCTCTCTCTCCCCACTCTTTTGCTCCCTCTCTCCCCCCTCTCTTTTGCTTTCTCTACCCCCTCTCTTTTGCTTTCTCTACCCCCTCTCTTTTGCTCTACCCTCTGTTTTGTTCTCTCTCTGCCCCCTTCTCTTGCTCTCGCTCCCCGCTCTCTTTTGCACTCTCTCCCCTCTCTTTTGCTCTCTTTCTCCCACCTCTCTTTTGTTCTCTCTCTTTCCCCCCTCTCTTTTGCTCTCTCTCTTTTGCTCTCTCTCCCCCCCTCTTTTGCTCTCTCTCTACCCTCTCTTTTGCTCTCTCCGCCCCCCTCTCTTTTGCTCTCTCTCTCCCCCTCTCTTTTGCTCTCTCTCTGTCAGGGTTCAGCCTGGAATTGAACCTGGGACCTGTCTCTATTTCTGTAGCTGTTATTTCCCAGCCTGTTGTTTTACCACTATGCCACCAGATGCCCCCTAATAAAATAAAAAAGCCCCCCAAAATAATAAAATGCCATACCCTATACTAAATTACAAATAGCCCTTAAAAGGGCTTTTTGCGGGGCATTGCCCCAAAGTAATCAGCTCTTTTACCTGTAAAAAAAAGTACAATCCCCCCCAACATAACAACCCACCACCCACAAACCTCTACTCTAAAACCCACCCAATCCCCCCTTAATAAAACCTAACACTACCCCCTTGAAGATCACCCTACCTTGAGCCGTCTTCACCCAGCCAGGCACAAGTGGTCATCCGATCCGGGCAGAAGTCTTCATCCGATGGGGCAGAAGAGGACATCCAGACCGGCAGAAGTCTTCATCCTATCCGGGCAGAAGAGGACATCCGGACCGGCAGAAGTCTTCATCCAAGCGGCATCTTCTATCTTCTTCCATCCGACGAGGAGCGACTCCATATTGAAGACATCCGGCGCGGAGCATCCTTCCAGCATGACGGACTAACGACGAATGACGGTTCCTTTAAATGATGTCATCCAAGATGGTGTCCCTCGAATTCCGATTGGCTGATAGGATTCTATCAGCCAATCGGAATTAAGGTAGGAAAAATCAGATTGGTTGATTTAATCAGCATTTCGGATTGAAGTTCAATCTGATTGGCTGATTGGATCAGCCAGTAGAATTGACCTCGCATTCTATTGGCTAATTATATTGTAGCTATCTTAGGGTTTATTTTATAGGTAAGTATTTAGTTTTTAATAGGATACTTTAGTTAATAATAGTAATATTATTTAGATTTATTTAAATAATAATTAAGTTAGGGGGGTGTTAGGGTTAGACTTAGGTTTAGGGGTTAATAACTTTATTATAGTGGCGGCGACGTTTGCGGCGGCAGATTAGGGGTTAATAGATTTAATAGGCTATGTGGGCTATGGCGGTTTAGGGGTTAATAATAGAATAGGTTTATTGCGGTGTGGGCTATGGCAGTTTAGGGGTTAATACACTTTATTAGTTATTGCGGTGGGGGATTGCGGTTGACAGGTAGATAGACATTGCGCATGCGTTAGGTGTTTTTTTTTAAGGCATTTTAGGGAGTTATGGTGCTCCCATACTCAGCGCATGGCCTGCTACAGCTGCATTTTATGGCAAGGTGAAAATGGAGTAAGATTTCTCCATTTTCGCCACGTAAGGCCTTGCGCTGGATATTGGATACTGATTAACGATGCGGCTTTTGCGGGCGACGCTGCATATCGGATCGGGCCCCAGCTCTTTTTGGTCCTGGATATTTTTGTGCGTTGCACTTCCCAAACAAATATATCTGTCTACTACTGAGCATGTGCAAGAAATAATAGTGTAAAAATAAATGTCTTTGATTGGCTGATGGCTGTCATATGATACAGGACACCAGCAAATTAAAGAAAACGTTTAAAAAAAAAGTTAGAAAAAAATCTATTGCATTTTCTTTTTTATGCATTTGTTGATTATGAAATTATACTATATTTAATTTAACTAAGTAAAAGTTAAGTAAAAAGATACGCTTAATGTAGATGTAATTTATCCATTCAGATACATTTATTTACATTTGCAACTTAAAAGCAATATGTAGTTTGAATGATTTACAAATTTCTGAGAGATTTGTGCGTGGCATCTGGATCAACTCCGCAGCCTATATGTTTGAATGGCTTTTTTATGTCAGAAATAAATTATTTTAATGAATTTAGAGTGACGTTTTGGAACATGACAAAGTGTTTCTTTCAGATTTTAGTAATTTATAAACATTAATCTCCCTAGAAGTTTTCTTGAGCTGCATTTCCTCTTTGACCTCAGAACGTCTCATCTCATTTTTCTTTTCGTGTTATATTTGGATTATTGTCAAGTTTCATGGCATATAAAAATAGACTGTTTTGGCATTTTTGCAAATGGAAGTTGTTTTGACAATAGTAACTTACACTATTAAAGAGTAGTATGTAATTTTATTTCTGGCTCCAATTAAAAGTATGTTTTTCTTGAATCATAGTATCATAGTAAATAATTATAGATTTTGTTATTTATAACTATAGTTCCTTTTTTTCAAATGTGGTTTTATGCTTAATTGACTTAAAGGAACACAGTCAATCAATTGCATTTTAAAAGCATATTGGACTAATTTTTCTCCCTATTAAATTTTTTGCTTATTCATAAATTAAAAATAAAAATTGCAACACTCACTCATTATGTATTTTTGCCTTCTTTTACAGTAATTTAACTGTAGTGTTTACACTCCCCCAGAGAAGATTTAGTATATTCAGTGGAATACAGAACCCTGACACTTTCATGCTGGACATTGGTTAATATTGGAGCTTGTTTATTGCTGTAAACAGGGTATTTAAAAAGTATTTGATTTTGACTCACATATGCATCTACTTAATAAACAATCAGCTAGATTACGAGTTTTGCGTTAGCCGGTCTTAACGCTGCTTTTTAACGCCCGCTGGTATTACGATTTTTGCAGGTACAGGTGTACCGTTCACTTTTTTGGCCAGACTTGGCAATACTGCAAATCCACTTACGTAAATTGCGCATCCTCTTTTTTCAATGGGACTTGCATAGTGCCGGTATTACGAGTCTTCCAAAAAGTGAGCGGTAGACCCTCTCCTGTCAAGACTGGTACCGCATTTTAAAGTCAATAGTTAAGAGTTTTACACTACAACGCCGTAGCATAAAACTCATAACTAAAGTGCTAAAAAGTACACTAACACCCATAAACTACATATTAACCCCTAAACCGAGGCCCTCCCACATTGCAAACACTAAAAGAAATTTTTTAACCCCTAATCTGCTGAACCGGACATCGCCGCCACTATAATAAATATATTAATCCCTAAACCGCCACACTCCCGCCTCGCAAACACTAGTTAAATATTATTAAACCCTAATCTGCCGTCCCTAACATCGCCGCCACCTATCTACATTTATTAACCCCTAATCTGCCACCCCCAACGTCGCCGCCCCTAAATCTAAGTCTAACCCTAACACCCCCTAACTTAAATATAATTAAAAGAAAACTAACTAAAAATTCCTTAACTTCATTAACTAAATTATTCCTATTTAAAATTAAATACCTGTGAAATAAACCCTAAGCTAGCTACAATATAACGAATAATTACATTGTATCTAGATTAGGTTTTATATTTATTTCACAGGCAAGTTTGTATTTATTTTAACTAGGTAGAATAGTTATTAAATAGTTATTAACTATTTACTAACTACCTAGCTAAAATAAATACAAAAGTACCTGTAAAATAAAACTTAACCTAAGTTACAATTACACCTAACACTACACTATAATTAAATAAATTAACTAAATTAAATACAATTAAATTAATTACATACAATTAGCTAAATTAAATTATCTAAAGTACAAAAAAACAAAACACTAAATTACAGAAAATAATAAACAAATTACAGATATTTAAACTACTTACACCTAATCTAATAGCCCTATTAAAATAAAAAAGCCCCCCAAAATAAAAAAAAACCCTAGCCTAAACTGAACTACCAATAGCCCTTAAAAGGGCCTTTTGAGGGGCATTGCCCCAAAGTAATCAGCTCTTTTACCTGTAAAAAAAATACAAACAACCCCCCAACAGTAAAACCCATCACCCACACAACCAACCCCCCAAATAAAATACTAGCTATAAAACCTAAGCTCCCCATTGCCCTGAAAAGGGCATTTGGATAGGCATTGCCCTTAAAAGGGCAGTTAGCTCTTTTGCCACCCAAAATCCCTAATCTAAAAATAAAACCCACCCAATACACCCTTAAAAAAACCTAACACTAACCCCCTGAAGATCGACTTACCGGGAGACGTACTAGCTCTTCCCCCTCCAATCTATCATTAATTCTAGATTTATCCACCAAAGTCGTCGATCTACATCAGCTGCTCCGCTATGCCAGTCTCTACAGTGACTGCCACTATACCCTCTAGAATACAATCCAAAGTATTAATCCTAACCTATAAAGCACTCAAGATCCTCACTCCCAACTATATCCTCTCTCATCTCCAAATACCCCTTGACCTGTCCTCTTTTTTTTATTTTTATATATTTTTATTTTATACCAACAGTGTGCCATACACAGTTTACAACAAAGAAAACATCACAGAAAATATAATAATGAACAATACATTGATACTGCCTATATAGCATCCTAAGTTTAATATTACTTTCGATAGAAATCAACATTCCAAGATTACAGGTTAAATGTTAAAACAAAGTTTTCTTATACAAAGATTCCTTGGCACTCTGTTGGTGGTTTTCTGCAAATAACATAGTAACACAAAAACCGGCAATCTGCCTTACAAGAAAGTAAAAATTAGTGATTATTACTCTTCAAAACTCCTAAGAGAATGTATAAAGTTGCTACTCAATATTCTAATAACTAATAGAGTAGATCTATTAATGTGAGAAAAACTATGGATTTTAAACCTTATTTAGTTCCTTATTTTGGAGAGGGGAGGATCTTCCTCACCCTGTCCTCCCCCTCTTCCACCCCCCCAGGTTACCATATACCCAACATAACTATCTCGGTGTTTCTAAAAAGAAAAATCAAATGATCGATTTCTCTGGATGGGAATATTTTAATAAACTTAGACCATTTTTTAAAGAAAAAAAATATTTCCCAATCTGAGTTCCATAACTGAGGGTGCAAATTTACTCTTCCAATTCTTAAAAATTAAACTTCTAGCAGCAAGAATAACTAAGTATATTATCTTGGATTTGTTTAGGGGCAGTTTCTTATCTATTAGAAATATTATATCTTTTATAATAAGTCTAAAAGGAGTTAATTTAAGCACTTTAAGTAGCCAGTGTTCTATTTTACTCCAAAATTGCTGTACCTTAGGGCATGACCAAATCATGTGTGCTAAGTCTGCCGCAGATAAGCTACACTTTGGACATTTGTTGAAGCTGTTATTATGCCATCTAAAACCTTTACTTTAGTTTAGTGAGTTTGGTAAATTAATTTTATATGGGACTCTCTCCAGGTCTCAGATATTGAGGCACGAAAGAGCAAAGATAGTGAACGTGCTACATGAAGATTCTGGTCAATATTGTCAAAAATAAGATTTGTCCATTTTTGGGCTATACTTTCTAAATGGGATCCTTCCTTATATGAGATCAGGTGGAGATACCATGTGGAGACAGAATAGTGACCTGCCTTGAAAAAAACTGGCCAGTTTTCAAGTTTGCCCCATAACCATTTCCATGAGAAAGTATTAATTAGCAGCCTAGTATAATGTCTAGCTTGTAGATATGCAAAGAAATCACGATTATTTAAATTAAATTCCTGTTTCAATTCTTCAAAGGATTTTATATTTTCTGCTATTGGATTAATAAATTGTGAGACAAAGTATAGACCTTTCCTGTGCCAGTTCTGTAATAAAACAGACTGTAATCCTTCTTGATAGTCTGGATTACCTAAGAAAGTTTGAAATCTAGGAATACTGATATTTAGAACTATTCGTGATCCAATCTTTCTCCAGGCTTGAATTATCGTATATATCGATTTATATAATTTCACCTGATTAGGGATTGAGTTAGAAGCTATATGGATCAAAGCGATAGGAGAAAGTTAATAGATCATACTCAATTCTAAAGCGTTATCTGTAAAACGATCTGACTCCGTAATCCAGTCTACAGCGATACGACCCAAAAAAACTAGGTTATAAATATGTAAATCAGGAAGAGCAAGGCCAGCAAATTGTTTTGGAAAAGATAGCTTCTGTAGAGATATTCTAGGTTTTTTTGCTTGCCAAATGAAGCGGCGAACTGCCATATTTAGCTTTTTAATATCTTGGGTTTTCAGAAAAATAGGGAGATTTTGTAGAATATATAAGATTTTGGGCAAGAGCACCATTTTAAAAAGTGCAATGCGACCTGATATCGATATAGGGAGATTTTGCCAGTTCTTCATATGGGTATTAATTTGTAGTAGTATGGGAAGGATGTTCAATAGATACCAATCTTGAGGGTCAGCAGACACATTAATCCCAAGATATCTAAATGCACTTGTAACTGTTTTAAAAGAATTCTTAATCATGGAGTTTTTTGTTTTTTTCAGCTATAATAATTCAGATTTCATTTTATTAACTTTATAACCTGAAAATTGGCCAAAAAGATCAATTATACTCATAAGCTTTTGGATATTCACATGGGTATTGGACATATAAATCAATATATCGTCTGCATATAATGCCAGCTTCACCTCTTTATTCTGAATTTTTATACCCTCAATTTGCTGCCTAATCTTGCAGGCAAGAGGTTCGATTGAGAGATCAAACAATAATGGCGAAAGCGGACATCCTTGCCGAGTACCTCTTTCTAGCCTTATTAATTTTGACTCTACTCCATTAATTATTAGACTAGTAAAGGATTGAGTATATAAATTCTTAATTAATTTTGGTAAATTGTTATTAAACCCAAAACGATATAGCGTGTCCAGCAGATGGTCATGATGCACGCTATCTAAAGATTTTTCAGCATCTATAGCTAGAACTGCTGCATCAGGGTGATCTTTCAATGCCTGGCTATTAGAGTTTTTAAAATAATCGATGAGTAGCAATAATTGTCTAATCTTAACTGCTGAAGTGCGATTAAGGAGAAACCCAGCCTGATCTTTATGAATCAACTCAGCTAGCCCTTCCTGAAGTCTTTTAGCTAAAATGAAAGTGAATAGCTTGTAATCAGTATTTAGGAGGGCTATAGGCCTGTATGATTCTTTCTTTCATGTAATTGGCAAGAGTCCATGAGCTAGTGACATATGGGATATACAATCCTACCAGGAGGGGCAAAGTTTCCCAAACCTCAAAATGCCTATATATACACCCCTCACCACACCCACAATTCAGTTTTACAAACTTTGCCTCCTATGGAGGTGGTGAAGTAAGTTTGTGCTAAGATTTCTATGTTGATATGCGCTTCTCAGCATTGTTGAAGCCTGATTCCTCTCAGTGTACAGCAAATGTCAGAGAGACATGAAGGGAGTATCACCTATTGAATACGATGATTTCTCTAACGGGGGTCTTTTTCATGGGTTCTCTGTTATCGGTCGTAGAGATTCATCTCCTACCTCCCTTTTCAGATTGACGATATACTCTCAATTTACCATTACCTCTACTAATAACTGTTTTAGTACTGGTTTGGCTATCTGCTATATGTGGATGGTGTCTTTTGGTAAGTATGTTTTCATTACTTAAGACACTCTCAGCTATGGTTTGGCACTTTATGCAAATTATATAAAGTTCTAAATATATGTATTGTACTTATATTTGCCATGAGTCAAGTTCATGTATTTCCTTCTGCAGACTGTCAGTTTCATATTTGGGAATATAAACACTTTAAGAAATGTATTTGTTACCTGGGGTTTAGTCTTTTTTCAATTTGACTACTTTTTGCAATTGCGGGTGTTAGGCCTGCGGGTGCGTCAAATGCTAGACTTTATTGCGTCATTTTTGGCGCAAACTTTTTTTGGCGCGAAAAAATAAGTTTTTGACGGAACGTCATCATTTCCGGGGTCATACGTGACGCCGAGACCTTTCACACGGCGGCGTCATTAGTGACGCAAGTGTATCATTTTCGGTCATTTTTGGCGCCAAAAAAGTTTACGTTACGTTGTGTGTCATATTTGGCGCCAATTTTTTTTCATTATTTCAATACCCCATTGTTGTTTGCCTCCTGCTTTCTTCTCTACCAAGAGGCCTATGCTTTTGCATTTTTTCCCATTCCTGAAACTGTCATTTAAGGAAATAGATAATTTTGCTTTATATGTTGTTTTTTCTCTTACATTGAGCAAGATGTCCCAATCTGATCCTGTCTCTGAAGTTTCTGCTGGAACATTGCTGCCTGACATCGGTTCTTCCAAAGCTAAGTGCATTTGTTGTAAAATTGTAGAAATTATTCCACCGAATGTCATTTGTAATAGTTGTCATGATAAACTTTTACGTGCAGATAGTGTTTCTATCAGTAATAGTACATTGCCAGTTGCAGTTCCTTCAACTTCTAATGTGCATGATATACCTGTAAATTTTAAAGAATTTGTTTCTGATTCTATTATGAAGGCTTTGTCTGCATTTCCACCTTCTAATAAACGTAAAAGGTCTTTTAAAACTTCTCATTTAGCTGATGAAATTTCAAATGACCAACATAATAATTCATCCTCTTCTGATGAGGATCTATCTGAAACAAAAGATTCTTCGTCAGATATTGACACTGACAAATCTACTTATTTATTTAAAATAGAGTATATGCGTTCTTTATTAAAAGAAGTGTTAATTACTTTGGATATTGAGGTAACCAGTCCTATTGACGTTCAGTCTAATAAACGTTTAAATGCTGTTTTTAAACCTCCTGTGGTTTCCCCAGGTGTTTTTCCCATTCCTGAGGCTATTTCTGACATGATTTCTAGGGAATGGAATAAGGCAGGTACTTCCTTTATTCCTTCTTCAAGGTTTAAGAGATTGTATCCTTTACCAGCAAAATCTATAGAGTTTTGGGAAAAGATCCCCAAAGTTGATGGGGCTATTTCTACTCTTGCTAAACGTACCAAAATTCCTATGGAAGCACTTCTTTTAAGGATCCTTTAGATAGGAAGCTTGAATCTTATCTAAGGAAGGCCTATTTATATTCAGGTCATCTTCTCAGACCTGCTATTTCTTTGGGTGATGTTGCGGCTGCATCAACTTTCTGGTTGGAAAATTTAGCGCAACATGAATTGGATTTTGACATATCTAGCATTTTTCGCTTACTGCAATATGTTAATCATTTTATTTGTGATGCCATTTTTGATATTATCAAAATTGATGTTAGATCCATGTCTTTAGCTGTATTAGCTAGAAGAGCTTTGTGGCTTAAATCTTGGAATGCTGATATGACATCTAAATCTATATTACTATCTCTTTCTTTCCAAGGTAATAATTTATTTGGTTCTCAGTTGGATTCTATTATTTCAACTATCACTGGAGGAAAAGGATTTTTTTTGCCTCAGGATAAAAACCTAAGGGTAAATCTAAGGCTTCTAATCGTTTTCATTCCTTTCGTCAGAATAAGGAACAAAAACTCAATCCTCCTCCCAAGGAATCTGCTTCCAGTTGGAAGCCTTCCTCAAATTGGAATAAATCCAAGCCATTTAGGAAACCAAAGCCTGCACCTTAGTCCGCATGAAGGTGCGGCCCTCATTCCAGCTCAGCTGGTAGGGGGCAGATTAAGGTTTTTCAAGGATTTTTCTCTCAAGGGTATCGAATAGGATTCAAAGTAAGACCTCCTGTGAGAAGATTTTTTCTCTCACGCATCCCTGTAAATCCAGTAAAAGCTCAGGCTTTTCTGAAGTGTGTTTCAGACCTGGAGTCTTCAGGGGTAATCATGCCAGTTCCTCCTCAGGAAGGAAAGGTTTGGGGTTTTATTCAAACATATTCATTGTACCAAAGAAAGAAAATTTGTTCAGACCAGTTCTGGATCTGAAAATTTTGAATCGTTATGTAAGAGTACCAACTTTCAAGATGGTGACTATAAGGACTATTCTGCCTTTTGTTCAGCAAGGACATTATATGTCCACAATAGACTTGCAGGATGCATACCTTCATATTCCAATTCATCCAGAACACTATCAGTTTCTGAGATTCTCTTTTCTAGACAAGCATTACCAATTTGTTGCTCTTCCATTTGGTCTAGCAACAGCTCCAAGAATCTTTTCAAAGGTTCTGGGTGCCCTACTATCTGTAATCAGAGAACAGGCTATTGCGGTGTTTCCTTATTTGGACGATATCTTGGTACTAGCTCAGTCTTTACATACTGCAGAATCTCACACGAATCAACTAGTGTTGTTTCTTCGGAAACATGGTTGGAGGATCAATTTACCAAAAAGTTTCTTGATTCCTCAGACAAGGGTCACCTTTTTAGGTTTCCAGATAGATTCAGTGTCCATGGCTCTGTCTCTAACAGACAAGAGACGTTTAAAATTGGTCGCAGCGTGCCGGCACCTTCAGTCTCAGTCATTCCCTTCAGTGGCTATGTGCATGGAAGTTTTAGGTCTCATGACTGCAGCATCGGACGCGATCCCCTTTGCTCGTTTTCACATGTGACCTCTACAGCTTTGCATGCTGAATCGATGGTGCAGGGATTATAAAAGATATAACAATTAATATCCTTGAATCCCAATGTACGACACTCTCTGACATGGTGGATAGATCACCATTGTTTGGTTCAAGGGGCCTCATTTGTTCGGCCAACCTGGACTGTGATCTCAACAGATGCAAGTCTTTCAGGTTGGGGAGCTGTTTGGGGATCTCTGACAGCACAAGGGGTTTGGAAATCTCAAGAGGCGAGATTACCAATAAATATTTTAGAACTCCGTGCAATTCTCAGGGCTCTTCAGTTTTGGCCTCTGCTAAAGAGAGAACCATTCATTTGTTTTCAGACAGACAATATCACAACTGTGGCTTATGTCAATCATCAGGGTGGGACTCACAGTCCCCAAGCTATGAAAGAAGTATCTTGAATACTTGCTTGGGTGGAATCCAGCTCCTGTATAATCTCTGCAGTACATATCCCAGGTGTAGACAATTGGGAGGCGGATTATCTCAGCCGCCAGACTTTACATCCAGGGGAGTGGTCTCTCCACCCAGATGTGTTTTCTCAGATTGTTCAGATGTGGGGTTTTCCAGAGACAGATCTCATGGCCTCTCATCTAAACAAGAAACTTCCCAGATACCTGTCCAGGTCCAGGGATGTTCAGGCGGAAGCAGTGGATGCACTGACACTTCCTTGGTGTTATCATCCTGCTTACATTTTCCCGCCTCTAGTTCTCCTTCCAAGAGTGATCTCCAAAATCATCATGGAACAGTCTTTTGTGTTGCTGGTGGCTCCAGCATGGCCACACAGGTTTTGGTATGCAGATCTGGTTCGGATGTCCAGTTGCCTGCCTTGGCCACTTCCGTTACGGCCGGACCTACTATCTCAAGGTCCGTTTTTTCCATCAAGATCTCAAATCATTAAATTTGAAGGTGTGGAAATTGAACACTTAGTTCTAAGTCATAGAGGTTTCTCTGACTTAGTGATTAATACTATGTTACAAGCTCGTAAATCTGTCTCTAGAAAGATTTATTATAGAGTTTGGAAGACTTACATTTCATGGTGTTCTTCTCATAAATTCTCCTGGCATTCTTTTAGAATTCCTAGAATTTTACAGTTCCTTCAGGATGGTTTGGATAAGGGTTTGTCTGCAAGTTCCTTAAAAGGACAAATCTCCGCTCTTTCTGTTTTATTTCACAGAAAGATTGCTATACTTCCTGATATTCACTGTTTTGTACAGGCTTTAGTTTGTATTAAGCCTGTCCTTAAATCAATTTCTCCTCCATGGAGTCTTAATTTGGTTTTGAAGGCATTACAGGCTCCTCCATTTGAGCCTATGCATTCTTTGGACATTAAACTACTTTCTTGGAAAGTGTTGTTCCGTTTGGCTATCTCTTCTGCTAGAAGAGTTTCTAAGCTATCTGCTCTTTCTTGTGAGTCTCCTTTTCTAATTTTTTCATCAGGATAAGGCAGTTTTGCGGACTTCTTTAAAATTTTTACCTAAGGTTGTGAATTCTAACAACATTAGTAGAGAAATTGTTCTCCCTTCCTTATGTCCTAATCCTAAGAATTCTTTGGAGAGATTCTTACATTCTTTGGCTGTGGTAAGAGCTTTGAAATATTATGTGGAAGCTACTAAAGATTTCAGGAAGACTTCTAGTCTATTTGTTTTATTTTCTGGTCCTAGGAAAGGTCAGAAGGCTTCTGCTAGTTCCTTGGCTTCTTGGTTAAAACGTTTGATTCAACAAGCTTATTTGGATTCGGGTCAGGCCCCTCCTCAGAGAATTACAGCTCATTCTACTAGATCAGTTTCCACTTCATGGGCTTTTAAGAATGAAGCTTCAGTTGATCAGATTTGCAAAGCGGCGACTTGGTCCTCTTTGCAAACATTTACTAAATTCTACCGTTTTGATGTATTTGCTTCTTCGGAAGCAGTTTTTGGTAGAAAAGTTCTTCAGGCAGCTGTTTCAGTTTGATTCTTCTGCTTTTGATTTTCAAAGATGAAATAAACTTATTTTTGTTTTGGGTTGTGGATTCATTTTTTCAGCGGAATATGGCTGTTTTTATTATTATTCCCTCCCTCTCTAGTGACTCTTGAGTGGAAGACTCCACATCTTGGGTATTGATATCCCATATGTCACTAGCTCATGGACCGTTGCCAATTACATGAAAGAAAACATAATTTATGTAAGAACTTACCTGATAAATTCATTTCTTTCATATTGGCAAGAGTCCATGAGGCCCACCCTTTTTATGGTGGTTATGTTTTTTTGTATAAAGCACAATTATTCCAATTCCTTGTTTTTTATGCTTTCGCACTTTTTTCTTATCACCCCACTGCTTGGCTATTCGTTAAACTGAATTTTGGGTGTGGTGAGGGGTGTATTTATAGGCATTTTGAGGTTTGGAAAACTTTGCCCCTCCTGGTAGGATTGTATATCCCATATGTCACTAGCTCATGGACTCTTGCCAATATGAAAGAAATGAATTTATCAGGTAAGTTCTTACATAAATTATGTTTTTTTGCAGGGGTCTTTACCTGGCTTTAGTATGAGAATTGTCTGAGATGCTGCAAATTTACACGTAATTCGTGAATTTTAAATATAATATGAATTAAATAATTTTATTAAGTAAGGAACTAAAGATGGTGCCAAAGTTTTATATAATTCATTAGGCAGCGCATCTGGTCCTGGGGCTTTATCCATTTTTAATGATTGAATAGCTTGATTTACTTCTAGTTCTGAAATTTTGGAATTTAATTTAAGATTAAATTCAGAACTACTATTTGGAAGAACAATATCTTCCCAAAAGTTTTCGCATGCTGCTGTTCCTGAAGGAGAAAAAGAGTAGACTGATTTATAATAGTGAAAAAAAGAATCGGAGATTTCGGTGGGTGTAGTGAGTGATTTCCCTTTTTCCTGAATAGAGTCAATTATTGAGGATTGTCTACAATTCCTCACTAACTTACGCCTAGATTACGAGTTTTGTCGGTAATGGTGTGCGGTGCTAATGAGCAGTTTATGCTCTCCTCTCACCTACAGACAACGCTGGTATTATGGGTTTTTACAAACCCGGCGTTAGCCGCAGAAAAGTGAGCGGAGAGCAAAATTTTGCTCCACATCTCACCTCAATACCAGCGCTGCTTACGGTAGCGGTGAGTTGGTGTATCATGCTTGTGCACGATTTCCCCATTGGAATCAATGGGGAAGAGCCGGCTGAAAAAAACCCTAATACCTGTAAAAAAGCAGCGTAAAGCTCCTAACGCAGCCCCATTGATTCCTATGGGGAAAAAAAGTTATGTCTACACCTAACACCCTAACATGAACCCAGAGTCTAAACACCCCTAATCTTACACTTATTAACCCCTAATCTGCCGCCCCCGACATCGCAGACACCTGCATTATTTTATTAACCCCTAATCTGCCGCTCCGGACACTGCCGCCACCTACATTATATGTATTAGCCCCTAATCTGCTGCCCCCAACATCGCCGACACCTACATTATATTTATTAATCCCTAATCTGCCACCCCCAATGTCGCCGCAAGCTAACTACATTTATTAACCCCTAATAATTACATTGTAGCTATTTTAGGATTTATTTTAATTTTACAGGCAACTTTGTATTTATTTTAACTAGGTACAATAGTTATTAAATAGTTATTAACTATTTAATAGCTACCTAGTTAAAATAAAGACAAATTTACCTGTAAAATAAAACCTAACCTAAGTTACAATTACACCTAACACTACACTATAATTAAATTAATTCCCTAAATTAACTACAATTAAATACAATTATCTAAAGTATGAAAAAAACAAACACTAAATTACAGAAAATAATAAAATAATTACAAGTTTTTAAACTAATTACACCTAATCTAATCCCCCTAAAAAAATAAAAAGGCCCCAAAAAACAAAAAATTACAAATAGCCCTTAAAAGGGCCTTTTGCGGGGCATTGCCCCAAAGTAATCAGCTCTTTTACCTGTAAAAAAAAGTACAATACCCCCCCAACATTAAAACCCACCACCCACACACCCAACCCTACTCTAAAACCCACCCAATCCCCCCTTAATAAAACCTAACACTAACCCCTTGAAGATCACCCTACCTTGAGAAGTCTTCACCCAACCGGGCCGAAGTCCTCAACGAAGCCGGGCGAAGTGGTCCTCCAGACGGGCAGAAGTCTTCATCCAAGCCGGCCAGAAGAGGTCCTCCAGACGGGCAGAAGTCTTCATCCAGGCGGCAACTTCTATCTTCATCCATCCGGCGAGGAGCGGGTCCATCTTCAAGACATCCGATGCGGAGCATCCTGTCTGTTCTTTATCCGACGACTGAATGAAGGTTACTTTAAATGACATCATCCAAGATCGCGTCCCTTCAATTCCGATTGGCTGATAGAATTCTATCAGCCAATCGGAATTAAGGTAGAAAAAATCCTATTGGCTGATGCAATCCTCAAAATGCCTATAAATACACCCCTCACCACACCCACAAATCAGTTTTACAAACTTTGCCTCCTATGGAGGTGGTGAAGTAAGTTTGTGCTAGATTCTACGTTGATATGCGCTCCGCAGCAGGTTGGAGCCCGGTTTTCCTCTCAGCGTGCAGTGAATGTCAGAGGGATGTGAGGAGAGTATTGCCTATTTGAATTCAATGATCTCCTTCTACGGGGTCTATTTCATAGGTTCTCTGTTATCGGTCGTAGAGATTCATCTCTTACCTCCATTTTCAGATCGACGATATACTCTTATATATACCATTACCTCTACTGATTCTCGTTTCAGTACTGGTTTGGCTTTCTACTACTTGTAGATGAGTGTCCTGGGGTAAGTAAGTCTTATTTTCTGTGACACTCTAAGCTATGGTTGGGCACTTTTATATAAAGTTCTAAATATATGTGTTCAAACATTTATTTGCCTTGACTCAGGATGTTCAACATTCCTTATTTCAGACAGTCAGTTTCATATTTGGGATAATGCATATGAATTAATCAATTTTTTTCTCACCTTAAAATTTGACTTTTTCCCTGTGGGCTATTAGGCTCGCGGGGGCTGAAAATGCTTCATTTTATTGCGTCATTCTTGGCGCAGACTTTTTTGGCGCACAAATTTTTTTCTGTTTCCGGCGTCATACGTGTCGCCGGAAGTTGCGTCATTTTTTTGACTTTTTTTGCGCCAAAAGTGTCGGCGTTCCGGATGTGGCGTCATTTTTGTCTCTACATTATTTTAGTCTCATTATTTATTGCTTCTGGTTGCTAGAAGCTTGTTCACTGGCATTTTTTTCCCATTCCTGAAACTGTCATTTAAGGAATTTGATCAATTTTGCTTTATATGTTGTTTTTTCTATTACATATTGCAAGATGTCTCTGTTTGTTCCTGAGTCAGAAGCCACTTCTGGAAAAATGCTTAACTGAGTTTCAGTTCTACCAAAGCTAAGTTCATTTATTTTAAATGTTATAAATGTTTATCTCTAGCTATGGTTTGTAATAAGTTATTATGATATACTTTTACATGCAGATTCCATTAGTATTTATGCTTTATACATTTCCATTCTTAAGTGCAAGAAATGTTTAGAAGATTTATAAGAAATATTTTTTCTGATTAAGGCTATGTCTGACTTCGTGCCTTCTAATACGATTTTTAGGTCTTTTTCACTTCTTTTTTAATTATTGAAGTTTCAAATGACCAACAACATACTGATTTATCCTTCTCTGATGATGTGTTTTTCTCTTTCAGAAATTCTCTTCATCAGATATTGACACTAACAAATCTACTTTTTTATATAATTTTTTTATTATTAAAGTACATTTGTTCTTTGTTGAAGAGGTGTTGATTATTTTGGATATTAAGGTAACTAGTTCTTTAAGACTAGCTGACACTATTTCTGCCTTTTTATTTCTTCCGTGATTTCAGAGGTTTTCTTTCCAATTCCCCATACTAGGGAATGGAATAGGCTGAGAATTGTTTTTTATTTTTAAACTATATTCTTTGTCAGCAGTTAAATTCAATTTGGAGGGTTCTCCAATTTATTGGAGCTATCTCTACTCCTACTAATTATGCTATTGTTTTTATAGCAAAATAGTATTTATTTTCCTTTATATAGTTGTATCTTATTTTTGGAAAATTATTTAGCTTCAGGTACTTTTCTTGGTCCTGTGATATTGCAATTGCTTCATTTTTTCTGTTTACTTTAAGATCAAGTATCAGATCATGATTTATTTTAGCATTGTTAAGGGACAACATTTACTAGACTAGGTGCCGTTGCATTTGTCTTGTTGTTTTGCAAGTCCTCTGTTTTGACTGGTCCTTTAAACTGGACTATCATGCTAAGGATTTCATTTGTGTCTTCATTTTATTGAATATATTCGCAAATGAGGGTTAATCTATGTCTTTAGCTATTTTAGCTAGAAGAATTCTGTGATTTAAAAAAAAAATCAAAAAAATCCATATTTCTTTTGTTCTAAGATAATCAATTATAATTGGATTCAATTCTTAACTGTTACTATGGGCTTCAAGATTGAGTTCTAAGACTAAAACTTTAAGCTTATACTAGTTTGGTTGTTCTTATTAAGGAACGAATCCTGAGTTCTTTCCCAAGTAACATGTTTTTAATTGGGGTTCGAAATTAGCTCCCTAATGTTGCGATGCACATGCCGTATTCCAGCTTGGCTGGTAAGGGGCAGGTTAAGACTTCTTTGAAATTTATTTGGTTCTATTTTGTCCAAATTTCTTTGATTTTATTCCAGTAAGGCTAACACTTTCTTTCAGTGTGTTTCTGTCCTATATATTTTGGATACTGTTGAGGCATGGCTGGGTACCCATGGGGTTCAAGCCCTGCTCAGACCTGGAATCTTCTGGGGTTTTTATTCCAGTTCCTTTTCTAGGAACTGGGTTTTGGAGTTTTATTCAAACTATTTTGCCTTTTTGTGGTCATTGATAGCATTATTTGTTTTCTTTAGATACAATAAATGCGTATTCTTCATTTTTCTGTTTTCATTCAGATTATTTCCTGAGGATGCGGATTCTCATATGTTTCACTTGCTCTTCAGGACATAGTTAGAGGATCTTTTTTCAAAAGCTCTTAATTCCTCACGCAAGGGTCACCTTTTTTTTTAGGTTTCCAGATGGTTTATGTCACTATCTTTGTCTCTTTCAGACAAGGGACAATTTGTATTGGGTTCCGTCTGTCGGTACCTTTAGTCTCTATTATTTCCTTCAGTTGCTATATGTGCATAGAAGTTTTAACAGCATTGGATTCAATTCCCTTTGCTCATTTTCAATGGAAAGATCCTTTCCAGCTTTTTATGAGTGTTGTTTCTTCAAGAACATGGTTGGAGGATCAATTAACCAATCAGTTTGTTGATTCCTCAGACAAGAGTAACCTTTTTTAGATTTCCGGATAGATTCAGTGTCCATGACTCTGTCTCTGTTAGTCAGGAGATGTCTGAAATTGGTTTCAGCTTATCGAAACCTTCAGTCTCAATCATTCCCTTCGGTAGCCTTATGCATGGAAATTCTAGGTTCTTATGACTGCTGCATTAGACGTGTTCCCCTTTGCTCATTTTCACATGCAACCTCTTCAGCTCTGTATGCTGAACCAGTGGTGCCGGGATTATACAAAGATATCTCATTTAATATCTTTAAAACTGATTGTTCTACACCCTCTGACGTGGTACAGACCACCATCGTTTAGTTCAGGGGGCTTCTTTTTTTCTTCTAACCTGGACTGTGATCTCAACAGGTGCAAGTCTGACAGGTTGGGGAGCTGTATGGGGGTTTCTGACAGCACAAGGGGTTTGGGAAATCTCAGGAGGTGAGATTACCAATCAATATTTTGGAACTCCGTGCAATTTTCAGAAGCTCTTCAGTCATGGCCTCTTCTAAAGAGAGAATCGTTCATTTGTTTTCAGACAGACAATGTCACAACTGTGGCATATGTCAATCATCAAGGAGGAACTCACAGTCCTCTGGCTATGAAAGAAGTATCTCGAATACTGGTATGGGCGGAATCCAGCTCCTGTCTAATCTCTGCGGTTCATATCCCAGGTATTGACAATTGGAAAGCGGATTATCTCAGTCGCCAAACGTTACATCCGGGCGAATGGTCTCTTCACCCAGAGGTGTTTCTTCAGATTGTTCAAATGTGGGGACTTCCAGAAATAGATCTGATGGCTTCTCATCTAAACAAGAAACTTCCCAGGTATCTGTCCAGATCCAGGGATCCTCAGGCTGAAGCAGTGGATGCATTGTCACTTCCTTGGAAGTATCATCCTGCCTATATCTTTCCGCCTCTAGTTCTTCTTCCAAGAGTAATCTCCAAGATTCTGAAGGAATGCTCGTTTTTTCTGCTGGTGGCTCCAGCATGGTCTCACAGGTTTTGGTATACGGATCTTGTCCGCATGGCTTCTTGCCAACCGTGGACTCTTCCGTTAAGACCAGTCCTTCTGTCACAAGGTCCTTTTTTACCATCAGGATCTCAAATCCTTAAATTTAAAGGTATGGAGATTGAACGCTTGATTCTTAGTCAAAGAGGTTTCTCTGACTCTGTGATTAATACTATGTTACAGGCTCGTAGATCTGTATCTAGGAAGATATATTATCGAGTCTGGAAGACTTACATTTCTTGGTGTCTTTCTCATCATTTTTCCTGGCATTCTTTTAGAATTCCGAGAATTTTTCAGTTTCTTCAGGATGGTTTGGATAAAGGTTTGTCTGCAAGTTCCTTGAAAGGACAAATCTCTGCTCTTTCTGTTCTTTTTCACAGAAGGATTGCTATTCTTCCAGATATTCATTGTTTTGTACAAGCTTTGGTTCGTATAAAACCTGTTATTAAGTCAATTTCTCCTCCTTGGAGTTTGAATTTGGTTCTGGGGGCTCTTCAAGCTCTTCCGTTTGAACCTATGCATTCACTGGACATTAAATTACTTTCTTGGAAAGTTTTGTTTTCTTTTTGCCATCTCTTCTGCTAGAAGAGTTTCTGAATTATCTGCTCTTTCTTGTGAATCTCCTTTTCTGATTTTCCATCAGGATAAGGCGGTGTTGCGAACTTCTTTTAAATTTTTATCTAAGGTTGTGAATTCTAACAACATTAGTAGAGAAATTGTGGTTCCTTCATTATGTCCTAATCCTAAGAATTCTAAGGAGAGATCATTGCATTCTTTGGATGTAGTTAGAGCTTTGAAATATTATGTTGAAGCTACTAAGAATTTCCGAAAGACTTCTAGTCTATTTGTTATCTTTTCCGGTTCTAGGAAAGGTCAGAAGGCCTCTGCCATTTCTTTGGCATCTTGGTTGAAATCTTTAATTCATCATGCTTATGTCGAGTCGGGTAAATCTCCGCCTCAAAGGATTACAGCTCATTCTACTAGGTCAGTTTCTACTTCCTGGGCGTTTAGGAATGAAGCTTCAATTGATCAGATTTGCAAAGCAGCAACTTGGTCTTCTTTGCATACTTTTACTAAATTCTACCATTTTGATGTGTATTCTTCTTCTGAAGCAGTTTTTGGTAGAAAAATACTTCAGGCAGCTGTTTCAGTTTGATTCTTCTGCTTATAATTTCAGTTTTCTTCATTATAAGATTTAAACTTTATTTTGGGTGTGGATTCTTTTTCAGCGGAATTGGCTGTCTTTATTTTATCCCTCCCTCTCTAGTGACTCTTGCGTGGAAGATCCACATCTTGGGTAGTCATTATCCCATACGTCACTAGCTCATGGACTCTTGCTAATTACATGAAAGAAAACATAATTTATGTAAGAACTTACCTGATAAATTCATTTCTTTCATATTAGCAAGAGTCCATGAGGCCCACCCTTTTTTGTGGCGGTTATGATTTTTTTGTATAAAGCACAATTATTCCAATTCCTTGTTTTTTATGCTTTCGCACTTTTTTCTTATCACCCCACTTCTTGGCTATTCGTTAAACTGATTTGTGGGTGTGGTGAGGGGTGTATTTATAGGCATTTTGAGGTTTGGGAAACTTTGCCCCTCCTGGTAGGAATGTATATCCCATACGTCACTAGCTCATGGACTCTTGCTAATATGAAAGAAATGAATTTATCAGGTAAGTTCTTACATAAATTATGTTTTTTTTCTACCTTAATTCTGATAGAATTCTATCAGCCAATCGGAATTCCAGGAGTGCGGCGGTTTAAGGGTTAATATATTTATTATAGTGGCGGCGATGTCCGGTTCGGCAGATTAGGGTTTACATTTTTTTTTAGTATTTGCGATGTGGGGGGGCCTCGGTTTAGGCGTTAATAGGTAGTTTATGGGTGTTAGTGAACTTTTTAGCACTTTAGTTAAGAGTTAGCCCATAAAACTCTTAACTACTGACTTTAAAAAGCGGTACCAGGCTTGACAGGAGAGGGTGTACCGCTCACTTTTTGAAGACTTGTAATACCGGCGTTATGCAAGTCCCATTGAAAAAAGAGGATACACAATTGACGTAAGTGGATTTGCGGTATTTTTGAGTCTGGCTGAAAAAGTGAGCGGTACACCTGTACCTGCAAGACTTGTTATACCAGTGGGCTTTAAAAAGCAGCGTTTTTAAGGCTGATGCGAGACTCGTAATCTAGCAGATTGAAAGTAATTTACATGATTTGCTGCCATATTTATATAATTTTGCTTGATATTTTAGTTCTGCATGAGATGTATAAAGGGTTAAAAAAGTGTCCCGTTCACTCTTTGCCCTAATGTATTTTTTCCAATTTTCCTCTGAAGGAGCACTTCTATATCTATTATAGGCATTTGTTATCGCCGCTAATACTTCTCTTTCTTTCAGTCTAGAATCCCTTTTGAACCTGGCCACATAAGTAATAATATCACCTCTTATCATTGCCTTCGCTGTCTCCCATATTGTCGAGAAATTAGAAACTGAACCGATGTTGAATTGAAAGTATTCATCTACTTTGTTTTTTAGCCAATTTCTGAATTTAGGGTTTTTGTTCAGATATTTTGGGTGAAAAAAACGAGGTAATCGCGCGCAGGTGTTCATGCCTATTATGTCTAACATTATAGGGGCGTGATCCGATATACATATTTCGGAAATTGAAGCTTTTGCACCAATTTATAAAGACTCTCCCTTACCAGCATGAGATCAATCCTCGACAATGATCTAAATGTTTTAGAGTAACATGTATAATTTCTGGTATCTGGATTCTGTGTTCTCCAAATATCTTTAACTGCTAAGTTATGATAGAATTAAATAATTTTGTTTCTAGATTATCTTTTTTTGTTTTCTTTTGGAGAGCACCTTGTCTTAAACTATCCAGAGAGAATCGAGGGGCCATGTTGAAATCTCCCATTAGAATTACATGTCCCTCTGTTATTTGTAAAATTTTGGCCTGCAGAGAGTCCCAGAAATCAAAATCAATTTTGTTGTGTGGGTAAATATTACAGATAGTATAAACTGCGTTTGCGATTTTTAGTTTTTAAAATTAAATACCTGCTCTCAGGATCCGCAAGTGTAAGTAATTTGACGTAAGTTACATTTTCTTTCATGTAAATGGCAAGAGTCTATGAGCTAGTGACGTATGGGATATACAATCCTACCAGGAGGGGCAAAGTTTCCCAAACCTCAAAATGCCTATAAATACACCCCTCATCACACTCACAATTCAGTTTTACAAACTTTGCCTCCTATGGAGGTGGTGAAGTAAGTTTGCATTTTGAAGCCCGATTCCTCTCAGAGTACAGCGAATGTCAGAGGGATGTGGAGAGTATCACCTATTGAATGCAATGATTTTCCTAACGGGTGTCTTTTTCATAGGTTCTCTGTTATCGGTCGTAGAGATTCATCTCCTACCTCTCTTTTCAGATCGACAATATACTCTCATATACCATTACCTCTACTGATAACTGTTTCAGTACTGGTTTGGCTATCTGCTATATGTGGATGGGTGTCTTTGGGTAAGTACTTATATTTGCCATGAGTCAGGTTCATGTATTTCCTTTTGCAGATTGTCAGTTTCATATTTGGGGAAAGTTAATATTAAGAAATATTTTTTTCTTACCTGGGGTTTAGTCTTTTTTTCAATTGATTACTTTGTTTCAAATTGCAGGCTGACTTAGGCTCGCGTGTGCTCCAAATGCTACACTTTATTGCGTCATTCTAGGCGCGAGAATTTTTTGGCAAGAAAGGCACGTCTGTTGACGCAAGTTCATCATTTCCGGCATCGTAATTGACACAGAAGTTTCACACAGGGTTGCGTCGTTAGTGAGTGTGTCATTTCCAGACATGGTTGGCACCAAAAAATGTTTAAGTTACACTGTGCGTCAAACTTGGCACCAAACTTTTTTCATTATTTATTTGCCCCATTGCTTTTTGCCTCTTGCCCTTTTGTATGTCAGAAGGCTATGCTATTTGCATTTTTTCCCATTCCTGAAACTATCGTATAAGGAAATTGATCATTTTGCTTTATATGTTGTTTTTTCTTTTACATTCTGCAAGATGTCTCAATCTGATCCTGCCTCAGAAGTATCTGTTGGAACTTTGCTGTCTGACATCGGTTCTACCAAAGCTAAGTGCATTTGTTGTAAAATTGCGGAGATTATATCTCCTAATGTCATTTGTATTAGTTGCCATGATAACCATTTACATGCAGATAGTGTGTCTATCAGTAATAGTACATTGCCAGTTGCCGTTCCTTCAACTTCTAATTAGTGATGTCGCGAACTGAAAATTTTCTGTTCGCGAATGGCGAACGCGAATATCAACAACTGTTCGCGAACCGCCATTGACTTCAATAGGCAGGCAAATTTTAAAACCCACAGGGATTCTTTCTGGCCACAATAGTGATGGAAAAGTTGTTTCAAGGGGACTAACACCTGGACTGTGGCATGCCGGAGGGGGATCCATGGCAAAACTCCCACGTAAAATTACATAGTTGATGCAGAGTCTGGTTTTAATCCATAAAGGGCATAAATCACCTAACATTCCTAAATTGTTTGGAATAACGTGCTTTAAAAAATCAGGTATGATGTTGTATCGATCAGGTAGTGTAAGGGTTACGCCTGCTTCACAGTGACAGACCAAACTTACCGTTTAACGAACCGCAAACAACCGCAAACAGTCGATTTGCACAACCACGAGATAGATTTGATAGATACATAGATTAGATAGATAGATCAATAGATGCAATATACATTTGATAGATACCATAGATAGATAGCTTTGATAGATAAATAGATAGATTTGATAGATAGATAATTTCCCAGACAGAGAATTACAAGACGTGCGGTCTGAGACCCATGGTAAGGTTCCCAGAGGCAGTTGCGGCGCCAGGGGACGTGTATATGGCATGGATTTTAGGAACTGGGAGATGGAAAAAGATGCTTGGTCGGTCCTCCTACTTCAAATTTGGGGCAATGCGCGTGCAATCGTGGCCGGACTTTTAGCCAACGGACATTTGGCCGACGGACAGTTTTTTTTTTACAAATTTACACTACTGTTACAACAGATATGAGTGGTGGCACTGTGGGCAAGTGGGCCTGGCACACACGCTGGCAGGAAGGCAACTGCAATTAGATTACACTAGCAGACTGATGTTTCACAGTCAAAAAAGTTTTTGTTTTTTTTTAAATTTACACTACTGTTACAACAGATATGAGTGGTGGCACTGTGGGCAAGTGGGCCTGGCACACACGCTGGCAGGCAGGCAACTGCAATTAGATTACACTAGCAGACTGATGTTTCACAGTCAAAAAAGTTTAGTTTTTTTTAAATTTACACTACTGTTACAACAGATATGAGTGGTGGCACTGTGGGCAAGTGGGCCTGGCACACACGCTGGCAGGCAGGCAACTGCAATTAGATTACACTAGCAGACTGATGTTTTACATTAAAAAAGTTTTTTTTTTAAATTTACACTACTGTTACAACAGATATGAGTGGTGGCACTGTGGGCAAGTGGGCCTGGTACACACGCTGGCAGGCAGGCAGGCAACTGCAATTAGATTACACTAGCAGACTGATGTTTAACAGTCAAAAATTTTTTTTTTTTAAATTTACACTACTGTTACAACAGATATGAGTGGTGGCACTGTGGGCAAGTGGGCCTGGCACACACGCTGGCAGGCAGGCAACTGCAATTAGATTACACTAGCAGACTGATGTTTCACAGTCAAAAAAGTTTTTTTTTTAAATTTACACTAATGTTACACCAGATATGAGTGGTGGCAACGGGCAAGTGGGCACAGTATACGCTGTGAGCCTGGCACACACGCTGGGAGGCAGGCAACTGCAATTAGATTACACAGGAAAAAAAAAAAAAGCAGCCCTAAAAAGGGCTTTTTGGGGTGCTGTCCTTACAGCAGAGATCAGATGAATCCTTCAGGATTGTAGTGGACACTGAATACACTAGCCTAGCTATCAATTTCCCTATTAAATCAGCAGCAGCAGCTACACTGTCCCTCCTCTCACTAAGAAAGCAGCTTCCGAATTAATCTAAAATGGCTGCTGTCCAGGAGCTGGGAGGGTCTGGGAGGGAGGGTCTGCTGCTGATTGGCTGGAATGTGTCTGCAGACTGTGAGATACAGGGTCAAAGCTTACTCAATGATGACGAATAGGGGGCGGATCGAACATCGCATATGTTCGCCCGCCGTTTGCGAACGCGAACAAGCTATGTTCGCCGGGAACTATTCGCCGGCGAACAGTTTGGGACATCACTACTTCTAATGTACATGATATACCTATGAATTTTAAAGAATTTGTTACTGATTCTATTCAGAAGGCTTTGTCTGCATTTCCGCCTTCTAATAAGCGTAAGAGGTCTTTTAAAACTACTCATAAAGTTGATGAAATTTCAAATGACCGACAACATAATGAATTATCCACCTCTGATGAGTATCTATCTGATTCAGAAGATCCTTCCTCAGATATCGACACTGACAAATCTACTTATTTATTTAAAATGGAGTATATGCGTTCTTTGTTAAAAGAAGTGTTAATTACTTTGGATATTGAGGAAGCTAGTCCTCTTGATATTAAAACCAGTAAACGTTTTTAAACCTCCTGTGGTTACTCCAGAGGTTTTTCCTATTCCTGATGCTATTTCTGATATGATTTCTAAGGAATTGAATAAGCTGGGTACTCCTTTTAAGCCTTCTGCAAGGTTTAAAAAATTGTATCCTTTACCAGCAATTTCAATAGAGTTTTGGGAAAAGATACCCAAAGTTGATGGGGCTATTTCTACTCTTGCTAAATGAACCACTATTCCTATGGAAGATAGTACTTCCTTTAAAGATCCTTTAGATAGGAAGCTTGAATCTTATCTAAGGAAAGCCTATTTATATTCAGGCCATCTTCTTAGGCCTGCAATTTCTTTGGCTGATGTTGCAGCTGCTTCAACTTTTTGGTTGGAGGATTTAGCGCAACAAGAATTGGATTCTGACTTATATAGCATTGTTTGTTTACTACAACATGCTAATCATTTTATTTGTGATGCCGTTTTTGATATTATCAAAATTGATGTTAGATCCATGTCTTTAGCTATTTTAGATAGAAGAGCTTTGTGGCTTAAATCTTGGAATGCTGATATGACATCTAAGTCTAGATTACTATCTCTTTCTTTCCAAGGTAATAATTTATTTGGTTCTCAGTTGGATTCTATCATTTCAACTGTTACTGTGGGGGAAGGGAGTTTTTTTGCCTCAGGATAAAAAACCTGAGGGTAAATTTAAGGCTTCTAATCGTTTTTGTTCCTTTCGTCAAAATAAGGAACAAAAACCTAATCCCAAGAAAACTGTTTCCAATTGGAAGCCTTCCTCAAATTGGAATAAATCCAAGCCTTTTAAGAAACCAAAGCCAGCGCCTAAGTCCGCATGAAGGTGCGGCCCTCATTCCAGCTCAGCTGGTAGGGGGCAGATTAAGGTTTTTCAAGGATGTTTGGGCAAATTCTGTCCAAAATCAATGGATTCAGAGCATTGTCTCTCAGGGGTACTGAATAGGATTCAGAGCAAGACCTCCTGTGAGAAGATTTTTTCTCTCATGCATCCCAGTAAATCCAGTAAAAGCTCAGGCTTTCCTGAAGTGTGTTTCAGTCCTGGAGGTTTCATGGGTAATCATGCCGGTTCCTTTTCAGGAACAAGGTCTGGGGTTTTGTTCAAATCTATTCATTGTCCCAAAGGAAGAAAATTCATTCAGACCAGTTCTGGATCTGAAAATTTTTAATCGTTATGTAAGAGTACCAACTTTTAAGATGGTGACTATAAGGACTATTCTGCCTTTTGTTCAGCAAGGACATTATATGTCTACAATAGACTTGCAGGATGCTTACCTTCATATTCCGATTCATCCAGAACATTATCAGTTCCTGAGATTCTCATTCTAGACAAGCATTACCAATTTGTTGCTCTTCCATTTGGCCTAGCAACAGCTCCAAGAATCTTTTCAAAGGTTCTGGGTGCCCTACTCTCTGTAATCAGAGAACAGGGTATTGCAGTGTTTCCTTATTTGGACGATATCTTGGTACTAGCTCAGTCTTTACGTTCTGTAGAATCTCACCCGAATCAACTAGTATTGTTTCTTCGAAAACATGGTTGGAGGATCAATTTACCAAAAAGTTTCTTGATTCCTCAGACAAGGGTCACCTTTTTAGGTTTCCAGATAGATTCAGTGACCATGACTCTGTCTCTAACAGACAAGAGACGTTTGAAATTGGTTGCAGCATGTCGGCACCTTCAGTCTCAGTCATTCCCTTCAGTGGCTATGTGCATGGAAGTTTTAGGCCTCATGACTGCAGCATCGGTTGGGATTCCTTTTGCTCGTTTTCACATGAGACCTCTCCAGCTTTGTATGTTGAATCAATGGTGCCGGGATTATACAAGGATATCACAATTAATATCCTTAAATCCCAATGTTCTACACTCTCTGACGTGGTGGTTAAATCACCAGTGTTTAGTTCAAGGGGCCTCTTTTGTTTGGCCAACCTGGACTGTGATCACAACAGATGCGAGTCTTTCAGGTTGGGGAGCTGTCTGGGGATCTTTGACAGCACAAGGGGTTTGGAAATCTCAAGAGGCGAGATTACCAATCAATATTTTAGAACTCCGTGCAATTCTCAGAGCTCTTCAGATTTGGCCTCTGTTGAAGAGAGAACCGTTCATTTGTTTTCAGACAGACAATGTTACAACGGTGGCATATGTCAATCATCAGGGTGGGACTCACAGTCCCCAAGCTATGAAAGAAGTATCTCGGATACTTGTTTGGGCGGAATCCAGCTACTGTCTAATTTCTGCGGTTCATATTCCAGAAGTAGACAATTGGGAGGCGGATTATCTCAGCCGTTAGACTTTACATCCAGGGGAGTGGTCTCTCCATCCGGATGTGTTTTCTCAGATTGTTCAGATGTGGGGTCTTCCAGAAATAGATCTCATGGCTTCTCATCTAAACAAGAAACTTCCCTGATACCTGTCCAGGTCCAGAGATTCCCAGGCGGAAGCAGTGCATGCGCTGACACTTCCTTGGTGTTATCAACCTGTTTATATCTTCCAGCCTCTAGTTCTTCTTCCAAGAGTGATCTCCAAAATTATCATGGAACAATCATTTGTGTTGCTGGTGGCTCCAGCATGGCCCCACAGGTTTTGGTATGCGGATCTTGTTCGGATGTCCAGTTGCCAACCTTGGCCACTTCTGTTAAGGCCGGACCTACTGTCTCAAGGTCTATTTTTCTATCAGGATCTCAAATCATTAAATTTGAAGGTATGGAGATTGAACGCTTAGTGCTAAGTCATAGTACTATGTTACAAGCTCGTAAATCTGTCTCTAGGAAGATTTATTATCGAGTTTGGAAGACTTACATTTCATGGTGTTCTCATAAATTCTCTTGGCCTTCTTTTAGAAATCCTAGAATTTTACAGTTTCTTCAGGATGGTTTGGATAAGGGTTTGTCTGCAAGTTCCTTGAAAGAACAAATCTCTGCTCTTTCTGTTTTATTTCACAGAAAGATTGCTACTCTTCCTGATATTCACTGTTTTGTACAGGCTTTAGTTCGTATTAAGCCTGTCATTAAATCAATTTCTCCTCCTTGGAGTCTTAATTTGGTTTTGAGGGCGTTACAGGTTCCTCCATTTGAGCCTATGCACTCTTTGGACATTAAACTACTTTCTTGGAAAGTGTTGTTCCTTTTGGCCATCTCTTCTGCTAGAAGAGTTTCTAACCTTTCTGCTCTTTCTTGTGAATCTCCTTTTCTGATTTTTCATCAGGATAAGGAGGTTTTGCGGACTTCATTTAAGTTCTTACCTAAGGTTTTGAATTCTAACAACATTAGTAGAGAAATTGTTGTCCCTTCCTTGTGTCCTAATTCTAAGAATTCTTTGGAAAAATCCTTACATTCTTTGGATGTGGTGAGAGCTTTGAAATATTATGTTGAAGCTACTAAAGATTTCAGAAAGTCTTCTAGTCTATTTGTTATATTCTCTGTTTCTAGGAAAGGTCAGAAGGCTTCTGCTATTTCCTTGGCTTCTTGGTTAAAGCTTTTGATTCATCAAGCTTATTTAGAATTGGGTCAGGCCCGCCTCAGAGAATTACAGCTCATTCTACTAGATCAGTCTCTTCTTCGTGGGCTTTTAAGACTGAAGCTTCAGTTGATCAGATTTGCAAAGTGGCAACTTTGTCCTCTTTGCATACATTTACTAAATTCTACCGTTATGATGTATTTGCTTCTTCAGAAGCAGTTTTTGGTAGAAAAGTTCTTCAGGCAGCTGTTTCAGTTTGATTCTTCTGCTGATGTTTTAAGTTTTTCTTTTTTTCATGAGAATAACTTATATTTTGGGTTGTGTATTAATTTTTCAGCATATGTTCGTTGTTTATTTTTATCCCTCCCTCTCTAGTGACTCTTGCGTGGAGTTCCACATCTTGGGTATTTGATATCCCATACGTCACTAGCTCATGGACTCTTGCCAATTACATGAAAGAAAACATAATTTATGTAAGAACTTACCTTATAAATTCATTTCTTTCATATTGGCAAGAGTCCATGAGGCCCACCCTTTTCTTATGGTGGTTATGATTTTTTTGTATAAAGCACAATTATTTCCAGATTCCTTTGTTGATGCTTTTTACTCCTTTCTTTATCACCCCACTACTTGGCTATTTGTTAAACTGAATTGTGGGTGTGATGAGGGGTGTATTTATAGGCATTTTGTGGTTTGGGAAACTTTGCCCCTCCTGGTAGGATTGTATATCCCATACGTCACTAGCTCATGGACTCTTGCCAATATGAAAGAAATGAATTTATCAGGTAATATCTTACATAAATTATATTTTTCTTCAGCAAGATAGCTACACCTCTTTTTCTATTTACAGATGGAGTGAATATAGCCTCTGCTACCCAGGAAGACTTTAATTTCATAGATTCTTCGGTATTTAAATGTGTTTCTTGCAGGGAAACGATAGACGTATTAAGCTTTCGGAGATGTGTTAGTATCATTTTTTTCTTTTTGGGAGAAGAAATACCCCCTACATTCCATGAAGTAAATCTAATATTTTCATTCATATTCTCTTAATTAAACTTAGGGAGAAGATAAGAGCGAGAGAGAGAGCGAGAAGGTGAGGGGAGGAGAGAAAAAAAAAAGGGAAGACACCATATCCAACATAATCTGCTTCTTTATAAACAGATTTACTCTAACTATATCTAAGACTATATACCACTTTGATCCTACATTCATATCAGCTGGCTCTATATTCCGTGAATTTTTTTCAGCCTCCCCTGCTGAATCAAAGAAAAAGGTTTGTCCTTCAAGTGTGAGTTTAAGTCTGGCCGGGTAAACAACCGTGGCTTGCCACCTGGCTTTTATCATTCTGCCACAGATTGGGGAAAGTTCCTTCCGTTTTAAGGAGGTCGCAATAGAGAAATCTTGAAAAAGTAAAATTTTGCAATCGTTGTACGTTATTGGATAAGTTTTATGGTAGTGTTGTAAAAAAAGCATTTTATCCTGATAATTCAGGAATCTAGCAATAATCGGTCTAGGTTTAACAAGATTTCCCAAGTTATCTTGTGGTTTCCCCAATCTGTGGACTCTTTAAATGTGAAGGATTGCTGAGGTGGAGGAATTTTTAATAACTGGGGTAGTGTGAGAATCATCAATTTCATGAGATCTTCAGACCTGGATTCTGGGATTCCGATAATCCTAAAATTATTCCTTCTTGACCTGTTTTCCAGGTCATCTAATTTATACTGAATTTTAACTATCTCACTTTGATTACCTTCAATCCTAGGAATATATGAGTTTGTCACATCTTCTATATCTGAAATTCATTGTTCAGCTTCCTAGAGCCAGTTCGAAAAGTGTCTGATCTCGGTTGTTAATGTTACAATGTCATGTTTAATCTCAGTTTTTAAAAGATCAAATTTAGGGGAGATAGCTTCAAGTATACTAGCAACTAAGGCTTGTGATTTCTGAGAAGACATGAAATTTTGTGTGTTTATTGAAATGTTTTCAGGATGGACTCCTGCTGGGATCTCTGTGGGATTTTTATTCCTGCGCTCTCTGTGTTTAGCCGCCATGCCTGAATTATATTTAGGTGTAACGGACGGTGACGTGATATATTTGTCCATAGAAGGAATGCAGACCAAAGCTAAGGTTGAGCAAATTGCTCACCGTGCACTTATAGAGAAAAAAAAGAAGTGAAAAAAGGGAAATGGAGGAAGTGCAATGAGAGGAAGAGAAAAAAAAGGGGTAATAATCTAGTGATTCAATGATAGTGTAAAGAAAGGTAGACCAGTGTATGGCGGATAAGGATACAGAGTTTCGATCAATAAGTCTCGCAGCAGAAGCTCATCTGGAGTATATGTTGTCTAACCTCCAAAGCAGACAGCCAGCTAGATTCACCAATTAACAGAATATTGTCAGATATTTATGAAGTTTACTGAGATTTTCCGGTAGATAATATAAATACTAGATAACCAGTACTATAGCCTTACAGCTTATGGCTATACTAGTATATCAAAACAAAAATATCTGCATAAAATAATAGAAAGTAGAGAAAGCTAGATTGAGCCAATTTCTAAATGAGTACGATACTAATATGCAATATTATTCTTTAAACACTCTTACAATCTACCAGCCTCACCAGAACTGAGATCTCTGTAGTACTAATCACAGCCTTCCAAGACCTCTTTTGCTATAAACACTAACTTATATATAATAGAAGCCTATGTATTTAAAGGTTCTGTTGTAACTCAGCTTATGCCCAAAACAAAGAGTATCACAATTTTTTATAATGCTTTCATTAGTGTAAAGTTATTGACATAGTCCAGAGAGAAAAATTGAGATCATTAGAGCTGTTCTGCCTAATTTTATAGGCACTCAATAGGATTACGAAGCAGTCCAACAGAACAAGCTATATAATTAAAGGAATTTAAACCCAAATTGACCATATAGCGTCCAAGGTATTGAGTTCTAGTACCCCTGTATATCACCTTTTATTAAAAGCAGGTTATGTGGAGATATTTAGGGTAAACTAGTATATGTAGACAGATCTCCATCTTCCTGCAATTTTTAACTTAGTATGTATGTAGACTGTGTTTGTTGTTGCTTTTTTTAAATTTACCAATAAAGGTTATATTTTAATTCATCCCCACTTACTCCTCCTATTCTAGACTACTATACCTTGTCCAACTCTTGCCATTGTTAAATAGGGAATGAGTGCTACACAGGTGTACAATCCATCAATCCTAGGATTGATACTCTTTGTCTCAGATCTCCATCTTCATTTACACTCACCCCTCCATTGCTGACGTTTAAACGACTCAGGAAACCGGCTTCTTGTATTCCACTATAGCGTAGAACTGGGTCCCTCTGCTAAGGCTGTGCCTGTGTAACATCCAGTTTAGCTTCTCCACCGCCATTTCATGTGTGTATAGTGGTATCAACAAGGAAGGCAGGACCACTTGACCCCTTGGGGGCTTAGACGCTACTACTCAAGATACACCAGGGCCCAGCAACTTGTCCGCTGACTTCCCCTCGCAGCATGAGGGGGGGGGGGGCGGAGACTGAGAATGCTTGCCAGCTCTACCAACCTTGCGCCTTGCATATGCGACTATTGCCTCCCCACATGCAACACCGGTGGGTGGGGAGGACCGCCGGGATATTGCTGTCCTGCAAAGAGAACCCAAAGTAAGTTGCCGTTATTAGATTTGTCGGTGCTGGAACTTAATCTGAATGGGGTGAGTGTAAGATAGATTGCAGTTTCTGTAACCAGCTTGTTACTAAGACTTGGGCTTCCAACCCCCCTCGCGCAGCCCCGGTGGGAGGGGGGGGGGGAATGCCGACGGTGTTCTATCACCCTGTTAGAAGCTTTAATTATTCAAAAAATCTTTGTAATATTTTGGGTGTTAAAGAAAAGTTCTTTAAAGCGCTGATGGAGTTATGCGCTATAGGAGTTCCTAAGGGCCGGGAGAAAGGAAACCCAAGCCTGCTACAGCGTTTTTCTCTCGGTCGCTGAGGCACCCGGCACGCAAACTGCCAGTAGGGTAGCTGCAGGGGATAGGAGCTTGCACTACACAACCTGTTCACAAGCTCCTCCTCCGGAAATCCAGGGCATGTGACCTGTCCTCTTTGATAAACCTCTGACCTTTGTCTCTCCACTGCTATTATCTCTACTTCACTCCCTCGCCTCCAAGACTTCTCACGCACCACTCCTGTCCACTGAAACTCTCTACCCCACTCCATCAGACTGTCTCCAACCTTGTATAGCTTTAGACACTCCTTTAAAACCAACCATTCCTGAGAGGTTTACTATCTCTCCTCTATTTCTCTTTCTACCCCTAATAAGTCTTGAACTGCCTTGACTGACTACTGCAACTACAATCTATGTTGCAAGCTACCCAAAACCTTAAAGGGACATTAAACACTTTGGGATGGTAATATAAAATGATAAATCTCATATATATATAAAAAAAACTATTATGAGCTTTTCAGTTCCTGTTAGAAATGGAAGTGCAGACGATTGTTATATTCCACACAGCCATTGGCTGCACACTCTAGTGACCCATTTATAACTGTCTCTAATTGGCCATAGCAGAGAATGTAACCTAAGTTACAACATGGAAGCTCCCATTGTTGTATAGACACTAAAACTTTATACTTACTTTGTCAATATTAAAACAACTAAAGAAACTTTAAAAATACATCATGTTATTCTCAGACTAATCTTTCCTTTAAATGCATCATTCTATCTAGCATTTATTTATTGTTTAATGTCCCTTTAAGTCTCTGCATCCTTAAGCTTTAGATTGTTAGCTCTTCAGAGCAGGGCCCTTCTCCTCCTTTAGTAGATTTGTTCAATCTGTTATGTGTTTGTATCTTACCACAAATCTTTGCCATTGTATACTCCTATTTCTGTACCCAAAGCTACAAAATGTTGCGTCTCTATACAAAAAAATGATGATAATAATAATAATACTTGCCACTTGTCCTAAATTTCCCTGGACAGTCCATTTGTTGGTCCTTCTGCCAATAGACATATTTTTCCTAGATGTCTGTCCCATTTTTTAAGAAATCTGCCCTGAGGAGAGAGCTTGGTGTGGATGTCTGTGATGTTGAAAAGGGCACAAGGTCTCTATTGGTCTTATGTGTATTTTATTGTTTTGCATAGTTAATATTTGTACCTGTTGTTTCCAATTAACATTAAGAGGCCTACTTATCAAGCCGTCAACTATGCTGCATTCGACGGCACCAATACGCTCGCCTGACATCGCTTAACATCGCCGCCGCGGACCTGAATACGCTCTCCATATTTATATAAAAAGCTGTCAAAAAGCCGCGCACCAAGTACGGGGCGATGAGCAGTGGACTGTTGTTAACTAACAGTCATCGATCTCGCTGCTTTTCGGCTTTATCACAGCTTTATTTATATACTGTCACTAAACACCGCCACTATACTAAAATGTTTAACCCCTATCCCTCTGCTCCCAGACCCCGCCACAACTAAATAAAGTTATTAACCCCTAAACCGCTGCTCCCGGAGCCCACCACAACTCTAATAAAGTTATTAACCCCTATCCCGCTGCTCCCGGACCCCGCTGCAACTAAGTAAAGGTATTAACCCCTAAACCTCTGGCCTCCCACATCACTACCACTTACTAAACCTATTAACCCCTAAACTGCCAGCCCCCCACATCTCCATAAACTAAATTAAACTATTAACCCCTAAACCTAACAACCCGCTAACTTTATATTAAATATTAACTCATCCCTATCTTATAATAAATTTAAACTTACCTTTAGATTTAAATTAAGCTATATTAAACTATTAATTAACCTACCCTATTATACTAAAATTACATTAAACTATATTAAACTAATAAATAATCTACCCTAACTGTTATACTAAAATTACATTAAACTACAAATTAAATTAAATATATTATATATTTAAACACCTAACCCTACTCAAATAATTTAAATCTACAATAAAAAATTACAAAGTTACAAAAAACTAACAACTAATTTACAAAAAATAACAAACACTAAGTTACAAAACCCCCCAAAATACTAAGTTACACAAAATAAAAAATAAATTATCAAATATTTAAACTAATTACACCTAATCTAAGAGCCCTATGAAAATAAAAAAGCCCCCCCAAAATAAAAAACCCTAACCTACAATAATCTACAAATAGCCCTTAAAAGGGCCTTTTGCAGGGCATTGCCCCAAAGAAATCAGCTCTTTTACCTGTAAATAAAAAATACAAATACCCCCACAACAGTAAAACCCCCCACCCACACATCCAACCCCCCAAATAAAAACCTAACCTCCCCATTGCCCTGAAAAGGGCATTTGGATGGGCATTGCCTTTAAAAGGGCATTTAGATCTATTGCTGCAAAAAACCCTAAGTTAAAAATAAAACCCACCCAATAAACCCTTAAAAAAACCTAACACTAACCCTTGAAGATCCACTTACAGTTTTGAAGATTTGACATCCATCCTCAACAAAGCCGGGAGAAGCCCTCATCAAAGCCGGCAGAAGTCTTCATCCAAGCGGCTGAAGCCTTCATCCAAGCCTGCAGAAGTCTTCACCCAGACGGCATCTTCTATCTTTACCAATCCGGCGCGGAGCGGCTCCATCTTCAAGGCATCTGAAGCAGAGCATCCTCTTCGTTCGACGTCTTCTTGAACAATAAATGTTCCTTTAAATGATGTCATCCAAGATGGCATCCCTTAGATTCCGATTGACTGATAGAATTCTATCAGCCAATCGGAATTAAGGTTGAAAAAATCCTATTGGCTGTTGCAATCAGCCAATAGGATTGAGCTTTCATCCTATTGGCTGATCCAATCAGCCAATAGTATTGAGCTTGCATTCTATTGGCTGTTCCAATCAGTAATGATGTAAGCATCGATCTGTATTGGACTGAGACCGGCGGATCATATGTTACATCACAATTTTCAACTTTTGCCGGTCTGTAGGATTTGATAACTAAGGGGAATCAGGCTCGCCACAATTACGCTGCGGAATTCCAGCGTATTTGCGGTTGACGGCTTGATAAGTAGGCCTTTAAGTGTCTTGGGACATAGCTACAAAGACCATTGGTTGGCGTGTTCAGTGCATTAATAATTTTCTTAATTCCCTGTAAATTCTTTTGAAATGTCTGCTCAGGCTTTCTTATATACTCATGTGCCAAAACCTCATATCATTTGTCATCTGTTTGGCTAGAACTCTGTTGGACTCTGACTCTACGGCCTGCTATTCTCATTTTTTAGCTAATAGCTACTAGGTGCAGAGTTACATGATAGTTGGACAGCTATGTCACATGATTGTTTGTAGACAAGCAGACTGGGAGTATATGCCACCTAGTGGTAGGTTAAATACTTAATGTAATGTTAAACCTGTACTGAAAGTTCAAGACAATTGCATCAACTGCAACGCAGTAACAAAATATCTGTATTGTTTTTCTTTGTGACAGAGCCACTAGTAATGCTACTACTACTGTGGTTTGTTCCTTTCATTCATAAATTAAAATAATGCTAAATTTAATTTAGAGGTTAGTGAAAACAAAATGTAATATTTTTCCCAATCCAAGTTCATGGCCCTTTGAAATCTATCGATGGACCCCTCTGCAGCCAATAGACTACCTTAAAGGGAGCCGCTGCCTTAAAGGGATATGGAAGTCAATTGTTACTTTGGCTGTACAATCCAAGTCTTTGTCCTTTTTATGGTATATGGGTGTCACTTTCATGCTGACTGCTAGATATACTTATTACAGCACACAGAGCATATTCCAATTGGTCATTAAAGCTATTGCTGCTCATTTGTATGCTATAAACCTTTTATGTCCATTTAATCATTGGAAATCCAGCCAATTGTAGAGGATGCTGCTGTAGCGTTTGTGCCAATACATTACTAATATTTTGGATCAAATCAATATTCAAGAGAAATTACAGATGGTATTATTATTTTTTTACTGAATTTGTCAACAACATCATATTCTAATTTAAAAACATTGAGATCTTTTTTCAGTATTTTCTCTCCTCTCCTCTGATCAGTATATCTGGATACTTGTGTAATTTGTACTGATATAAAAATGTAAGCATATTATTTTTATTGCTAGCTTAGCAGATGTCCTGTGAGAGAGGATTTCATTATTTAGTACATTCTGCATTACCGTAAAGAACATTTTAGAGTTTGGTTTTAGGCAAACTTTTAGTAGTATGTTTAATATAAACTTTAAAAAACATGCTAATGTGTGACAGACTAGGAAATAGAATATTAAAAATAACTGGTACATAAGCAAACCCCCTTATACTTACCCTATTTATATTAGTGTAATGTCCTGCAGTACTTATCATTTTCATTTACTCTAAACAGACACAAATTTAAAAAGATATAGAACATTTTATTATTGCATTAATTCAAATAGGTTATAACCATAGTAAAAGGGACAGTCAAGTAAAAATTTAACTTTCATGCAATTTTAAACAACTCTACAGTGTGCTAAACCTAGGTAGACTCAAACTGATTTCTAAACTCTTGAAGGCCTCCTCTTATCTCAGTGAATTTTGACAGTTTCTCGCAGCTTTACAGCTCTAGTTCATGTGTGTCATATAGAGTTATTTATGAGTAAGCACTGGTTGGCTTAAATGCAAGTTTGTCAAAAGAACTGAGATAAGGGGGGAGTCTGCAGTGGCTTAGATACAAGGTAATCACAGAGGTAAAAAGTGTATTAATATAACCGTGCTGGCTGTGTAAAACTGGGGAGTGGGTAATAAAGAGATTATCTATCTTTTTAAACAAAAAACATTTTTCAAGTAGACTGTCCCTTTAAAGTCAACTTCAGATTAGCAGTGTACTGTCAAGCTTGAGTCGAACACAGTCAGTGATTGGCAGTTATGAGCACATGCAAGGGTTAAACACATAGTTATATGCAAGAAGTTGTGCAACAGTAAAATGCTTTAACCCATTAGAACATTTTATTATTGGCTCCTGTCCCTTTAACTCCACAAGAAAATGTTTTATTAAACCTATTTAAAAAAATGCATGGTGACTGAGATTGGATGCTTTTACTTTTCATTTCATAAAAATAGTTTGTCTTTCCAATGGCTCATGAGAAGTGGCAGACCATTTTGTTTGTTTATGGGAAGCCCACTTATTGGATGTTGCAGTTTGCTGGAATCTGACTGTAGAAAGGTGGAAGGTTACATTAACACCATGTAGATTCCACTAATATACAGCCAGGCTCTGGCAACCTGCATCATGCAATCATTAGACTTCCCATAAACAAACAAAAAAATCCAAAGTACAGTTTTGCAGCAGTGGATACGCTCATTAGCATGTTGTCTTTGATTGTCCACAATAAAGGGAGATTAGGATTTTCAAGTGTTTTATATGTAAACAACAAAATTACACACATAAATCAGATATTTAGCAATACAGCATTGTACAATAGCAACTTTTGTAATATTTGTTAATCAGACCATAATGTTTCTGGAACCTCTTCATACCAGTTTAGTAATGTCCAGTGACTTATCTCTGTGTAGGAAGATGTTTTTGTAAAAGTATTGCCAACGAAATACTAGGGGCCCTAAGAACTAAACGGCTAGATTTAGAGTTCTGCGGCCAAAGGGGTGCGTTAGCTACGTGTGCTTTTTTTCCCCCGCACCTTTTAAATACCGCTGGTATTTAGAGTTCACAGAATGGCTGCGTTAGGCTCCAAAAAAGGAGCGTATAGCATATTTACCGCAACTGCAACTCTTGATACCAGCGGTGCTTACGGACGCGGCCAGCTTCAAAAACGTGCTCGTGCACGATTCTCCCATAGGAAACAATGGTACTGTTTGAGCTGAAAAAAAAACTAACACCTGCAAAAAAGCAGCGTTCAGCTCCTAACGCGGCCCCATTGTTTACTATGGGGAAACACTTCCTACATCTGCACCTAACACCCTAACATGTACCCCGAGTCTAAACACCCCTAACCTTACACTTATTAACCCCTAATCTGCTGCCGCCGCTATCGCTGACCCCTGCATTTTATTATTAACCCCTAATCTGCCGCTCCGTACACCGCCGCAACCTACATTTTCCCTATGTACCCCTAATCTGCTGCCCCTAACACCGCCGACCCCTATATTATATTTATTAACCCCTAATCTGCCCCCACTACGTCGCCGCCAGCTACCTACAATAATTAACCCCTAATCTGCCGACCACATCTCACCGCTACTATAATAAAGTTATTAACCCCTAATCCGCCTCAATAACCCTATAAGAAATAGTATTAACCCCTAATCTGCCCTCCCTAACATCGCCGAACCTAACTTCAATTATTAACCCCTAATCTGCCGATCGGAGCTCGCCGCTACTCTAATAAATGTATTAACCCCTAAAGCTAAGTCTAACCCTAACACTAACACCCCCCTAAGTTAAATATAATTTAAATCTAACAAAATAAATTAACTATTATTAAATAAATTATTCCTATTTTAAACTAAATACTTACCTGTAAAATAAACCCTAATATAGCTACAATATAACGAATAATTATATTGTAGCTATTTTTTTTTTTATTTTTTATTTTTTTTAAATAATTTTTATTGAGGTTAACAAGCATAAATGACACCAAGTTTACACAATACAAATTACATATCAAGATAAAACATAAAGGTCCCAGGCATTTACATATATATGTACACATCAGGTTATAAATCCAAACCTTGTATCTATGTGGGTTTACCCATAAGATTTAGACTGGCCATCTGAGGACCATCACAGCAGTTCAGTATTTAGCAATGGGCCTAATCTTTAAACTATATAACAACCATTAGCCCATGCCTAGAACCACATATTAAAAGACATTCCAGTACTAACACAATAATAGTGCAGAATTCAATGCCATTTATACCTCAATAATAAAAAACAACAAATTTTAAGTGCAAACTACAAAATAAACCTCATTTTCCTTATACTCATATCACAGAGCCCCCCAGAATAAGTATGCAAAAAGAAAAATTAGAAATAAGGTACACCCCAGCTAAGCGTTAGTGGCCACTCTCGGACCACGGATATTAGGTATAAGTAAGGGGTGAAGGCTGGGAGAATGTTAATGGGGCCACTCATGGACCCAATGCTATAACAAGATACTTAAATAAATAACCCCCTAAGCAATATAAACATGTATAAGTTAGGCGAACTCCCGCTATGAATTTGCGGCCACTCTTGGACCACATGCTTTGGGTGTAAGTAAGGAGTAGAGGTTTGGGGGAATTATTAGTATGGTCACTCTTGGACCCATTCTAGATAGAATCATGTAATAAAAGATATGTAGACCCCTATTTGGCCTCTATATATTATTTGAAACAGCTTAAATTTTGAATATTATGCATGAAAGATACCAATATTCACATATATAATCATACATGCATACATGCACAGACATCTATACACTTAAATAAAATAGCCCCCTAGGATACACAAGCCATTATAGGTTAGACGTACCCCAACTAAGGATTAGTGGTCGCTTTTGGGCCACAGATTTTGAGTATAAATAAGGGGGAAAGATTAGGGGAAGTATTCACAGGACCACTCTTGGACCCATTCTGAAAAAGTTACATTATACATGCAATATAGGCCGCTTTTGGGCCTCTATAAATAGATTAGTGCGGCATACATTTTAAATATTATTTATGTTATATACACAACTACACGCACATACCTGTACCCATGTACAATATAAGAAATAACAACAACAGTAATGGGGATTTTAGTGAGGGAGAACACCCTGCTGAGGCTTGGAAGGGGCAATTAGTACTGGGCTATTATGCTTATGAAACTGAGAACTAGCCCACCACTTACACCTATAGGAAGCAAATAAATACCAATTAGTATGCATATTTTGTAGGTATGGGGGGGCTATAGGAGGGTTGTATGTCCCATAAAAACTTTTCCAACCGGAGTCTTCATTAGTATGGGTCCAGAGAAACCCCCAGAAGACCAAGGATTATAACACTTTCAATCTAATTTACCCTTATTAGTGCAGGGCCCAACAAACCATCACAATAGCTCAATGCACAGATAAGATTGATCCCCTTTACGGATAGCCTTACTATACAGGCCATCAAAGAAATACATATTAGACTAATAGAAAGCTCAAGGGCCTAACATTTTCAAAAGTACTTGCAGTAGCCGTGGCTTTCAAGTTATCGTCTCTCAGGACAGCATCCGATTCCAGAATCCAAAGGGTGCATAGGGTGGAGGAAAATTACTAAGTTGGACCGGCACCCCGGAGACTGTCTTTTCTTGGAACTCTTCATCCGACCCCCATTCTGCTATGAGTGACAAAATCTTGAACACCTCCTAGAACCCCATCGGGATCCAGAGTGACGGGGCAGCAGAAGGCTACCAATCGTGAAGTCTTACCCACCGAGCCAGTCGCTCGGGAGCCGGCCGCTCTCCTTCGCGTGACCGGGCAGGCTATAGAGATCTGGGGATTCTCCACACTATCTCCGTTATGTGCCACTGTGAGTTCTCGTCCGTTGGCGGCAGTCCCCTCAGGTGCAGTAGTCCTATTGTAGCTATTTTAGGATTAATATTTATTTTACAGGCAACTTTGTATTTATTTTAACCAGGTACAATAGCTATTAAATAGTTAAGAACTATTTAATAGCTAAAATGGTTAAAATAATTACAAAATTACCTGTAAAATAAATCCTAACCTAAGTTACAATTAAACCTAACACTACACTATCAATAAATTAATTAAATACAATACCTACAAATAACTACAATTAAATAAACTAACTAAAGTACAAAAAATAAAAAAGAACTAAGTTACAAAAAAATAAAAAAATATTTACAAACATTAGAAAAATATTACAACAATTTTAAACTAATTACACCTACTCTAAGCCCCCTAATAAAATAACAAAGACCCCCAAAATAAAAAAATGCCCTACCCTATTCTAAATTAAAAAAGTTCAAAGCTCTTTTACCTTACCAGCCCTGAAAAGGGCCATTTGTGGGGCATGCCCCAAATAATTCAGCTCTTTTGCCTGTAAAAAAAAACATACAATACCCCCCCAACATTACAACCCACCACCCACATACCCCTAATCTAACCCAAACCCCCCTTAAATAAACCTAACACTAAGCCCCTGAAGATCTTCCTACCTTATCTTCACCATGCCAGGTTCACCGATCCGTCCTCCGAAGTCTTGATCCAAGCCTCCGAAATCATCATCCAAGCCCAAGCGAGGGCTGAAGAGTGACGTCCATCCTCCGGCTGAAGTCTGGATCCAAGCGGCAAATGAAGAAGTCCATCTTCGGGAAGAAATCTTCATCCTATCCGGGCAGAAGAGGACATCCGGACCGTCAAACATCTTCATCCAAGCCGCATCTTCTATGTTGTTCCATCGGATGACGAGCGGCTGATCTTGAAGACCTCCGGCGCGGATCCATCCTCTTCGTTCGACGTCCAACTGAAGAATGAAGGTTCCTTTAAGGGACGTCATCCAAAATGGCGTCCCTCGAATTCCGATTGGCTGATAGGATTCTATCAGCCAATCGGAATTAAGGTAAGAAAATTCTGATTGGCTGATGGAATCAGCCAATCAGATTTAAGTTCAATCCGATTGGCTGATTGGATCAGCCAATCAGATTGAGCTCGCATTCTATTGGCTGTTCCAATCAGCCAATCGGATTGAACTTGAATCTGATTGGCTGATTCCATCAGCCAATCAGAATTTTCCTACCTTAATTCCGATTGGCTGAATTTTCCTACCTTAATTCCGATTGGCTGATAGAATCAGCCAATCAGAATTCGAGGGACGCCATATTGGATGACGTCCCTTAAAGGAACCTTCATTCTTCAGTTGGACGTCGGAAGAAGAGGATGGATCCGCGTCGGAGGTCTTCAAGATGGAGCCGTTCGACATCGGATGAAGATAGAAGATGCCGCTTGGATCAAGATGGTTGCCGGTCCGGATCTCCTCTTCTTCCCGGATAGGATGAAGACTTTGGAGCCTCTTCTGGACCTCTTCAGCCGCCGCTTGATAGAAGACTTCAGACGGATTATGGATCGCCAGCCCCCGCTTGGGCTTGGATCAAGACTTCGGAGGACGGATCAGTGAACCTGGTATGGTGAAGATAAGGTAGGAAGATCTTCAGGGGCTTAGTGTTAGGTTTATTTAAGGGGGGTTTGGGTTAGATTAGGGGTATGTGGGTGGTGGGTTGTAATGTTGTGGGGGGTATTGTATGTTTTTTTTTACAGGCAAAAGAGCTGAATTATTTGGGGCATGCCCTGCAAATGGCCCTTTTCAGGGCTGGTAAGGTAAAAGAGCTTTGAACTTTTTTAATTTAGAATAGGGTAGGGCATTTTTTTATTTTGGGGGTCTTTGTTATTTTATTAGGGGGCTTAGAGTAGGTGTAATTAGTTTAAAGTTGTAATATTTTTCTAATGTTTGTAAATATTTTTTTATTTTTTGTAACTTAGTTCTTTTTTATTTTTTGTACATTAGTTAGTTTATTTAATTGTAGTTATTTGTAGGTATTGTATTTAATTAATATATTGATAGTGCAGTGTTAGGTTTAATTGTAACTTAGGTTAGGATTTATTTTACAGGTAATTTTGTAATTATTTTAACTATTTTAGCTATTAAATAGTTCTTAACTATTTAATAGCTATTGTACCTGGTTAAAATAAATACAAAGTTGCCTGTAAAATAAATATTAATCCTAAAATAGCTACAATATAATTATTCGTTATATTGTAGCTATATTAGGGTTTATTTTACAGGTAAGTATTTAGTTTAAAATAGGAATAATTTATTTAATAATAGTTAATTTATTTCGTTAGATTTAAATTATATTTAACTTAGGGGGGTGTTAGTGTTAGGGTTAGACTTAGCTTTAGGGGTTAATAACTTTATTATAGTAGCGGTGAGGTGCGGTCGGCAGATTAGGGGTTAATTGTTGTAGGTAGCTGGTGGCGACGTTGTGGGGGGCAGATTAGGGGTTAATAAATATAATATAGGGGTCGGCGGTGTTAGGGGCAGCAGATTAGGGGTACATAAGGATAACGTAGGTAGCGGCGTTTTGCGGTCGGCAGATTAGGGGTTAATTATTGTAGGTAGCTGGCGGCGACGTTGTGGGGGGCAGATTAGGGGTTAATAAATATAATATAGGGGTCGGCGGTGTTAGGGGCAGCAGATTAGGGGTACATAAGTATAACGTAGGTGGCGGTTGGCAGATTAGGGGTTAAAAAAATTTAATCGAGTGGCGGCGATGTGGGGGGGCCTCGGTTTAGGGGTACATAGGTAGTTTATGGGTGTTAGTGTACTGTAGAGCACAGTAGTTAAGAGCTTTATGAACCGGCGTTAGCCCAAAAAGCTCTTAACTCCTGGTTTTTTTCTGCGGCTGGAGTTTTGTCGTTAGATTTCTAACGCTCACTTCAGCCAAGACTCTAAATACCGGCGTTAGAAAGATCCCATTGAAAAGATAGGATACGCAAATGGTGTAAGGGGATCTGCGGTATGGAAAAGTCGCGGCTGGAAAGTGAGCGTTAGACCCTTTCCTGACTGACTCCAAATACCGGCGGTAGCCCAAAACCAGCGTTAGGAGCCTCTAACACTGGTTTTGACGGCTACCACCAAACTCTAAATCTAGGCCAAAGTTTGCTACTACGGCAAGATTATATCATCTCATCAATACTCAAATAATTTGAAAAAGGAAACTTTTAAAGGGACTTATAACCCTTTTTTTTTTCATGATACAGATAGATAAATTTGATATGAACCATTAGCAACAGTGTATCTTAAATCAGCACATTACAGCTGGGAAGGGACTCGTTTGTAACTTCTTACCATTTAAAGCACCTGGACCAGGGAGACTTTACCAGCTGTTACCTTCAGTGAATATACTATTAGAACTAGTAAATAAAGCAGGGTATGCAAGATTACAACCTAATATATTCTAATTTATACACTTCATCACACAATTGTGACTGTGTATACAGGAATTGATAACTAATATTAACTCACCCGCAGGATGATTATTACTGCTGTTAAGTATCTCTAGTTTAATTCCATTGAACAGAGGTGTGCTGCTTAAAGGGACTTTAAACCCACATTTTTTCTTTCATGATTCAGATAGAGATTACAATTTTAAATAACTTTCTAATTTACTTCTATTATCTAATTTGCTACATTTTCTTGATATTCTTTCCTGAAAAGCATATCTAGATAGGCTCAGTAGCTTCTGATTGGTGGCTGCACATAGATGCCTCATGTGATTGGCTCACCCATGTGCATTGCTATTTCTTTAACCAAGTATATCTAAAGAATGAAGCAAATTAGATAATAGAAGTAAATTGGAATGTTGTTTAAAATTGTTTTCTCTGTCTGAATAATGAAAGAAAATTTTGGGGTTTAATGTCCCTTTAATGTTTTCACCACAAGCATAATATAAGATGCAGAAATCAAGATAAAGTACCACATTATCTCCATTCTTACTCACACACTAGACTAGGGGGCCGATTTACCAAGCGGTCAACCGGCCCCAATGCTTCTAATTAGGTCCGCGCAGAATCAGGAATTAAGAAGCAGCTGTCTTAAGACTGCTGCTCCTTAACTCGTCCGCCTGCTCTGAGGCTGCGGACATCAATCTTCCGGATCGTTTACAATTGGGTTGATTGACACCCCCTGCTAACAGACGATTGGCCGCAAATCTGCAGGGGGCAGCATTGCACAAGCAGTTCATTAGAACTGCTTGTGCAATGTTAAATGCCGACAGTGTATGCCGCCGGTATTCAGTGATGTCTGGCGGACATTGATAAATCGGCCCCTAGGAGTTACTCCTTAGTCCTCAGATCAATCAAGTGCTATATAAATAACTATTTCATAAGACTCTGACCTAGTATACTATATGAGATTATTAATGGTGACCCTCAGCTACAACTAGTGCTCCATACTACTAATTAGTCTTTCCATTTCTAGCACCTATGTTTTTAATTTAACCCATTTGTAATCATGTCTAATAAAGCGTGATTTTAATCATTGTTGCTGACGCAACCACATATACAATTTCAGAGGGAATACAGAGTGCTTCCTTTCTTCAGTTATCTCTAGCTGAATTAGTCAAAGTTTAACTAGATACATAGCACCTACTAGCCACATATACATTGCATAGAAGGGCCGAACAGATATTTCAAGTGGCAATATCCCTCATTTGATTTGATTTCTAAAGTAGTGCCATCAAGCTTATTCTAGCTCTAAAGGTATGCACTTTAGACAGTGCACAGAGCATATTTACCAGATGGTGTCTGTTAGTACTGAGATAAAGTCCCAGGATAATACCAACCTTTGATATCCTTCTTTGAATATAGGGCAAGTGTGTAATAAAGTAAAAGATAATGCTATATGACCTATGGGGCTAAATTAAGTCCAGGAACCCAGATTAATATGATTTTTAATCAATAAGAAGAACTGGTGGGCACAGTTACAGAGAGCCAACCCAAACTTATGATTGACTGCTCATAATTTCAGCAATTGTGACAGGGATAATGAAGACTAGAACTGATAGACACGTAGAGGCTAAAAAATCAGCCAGACTTCAGATAAGATTATGATAATAAGCTTTAGGGGTGTAATTATAAATTAAAATCAAGAGCTTATTTTTTTAATTTGATGTGCTTAGGTTTTGGGATGGGGAGGTTGCAATGGGGAATTAGATTTAGGGGAGCAAGATATAGTGGTGATGGGGATAGCAATTGGGGAGTTGTGTAGTGGAGTTTCAGTGGGAAGGGATAGTGTTGTGGGCTGTAGATGCAGTGATTGTGGGGGGAACACATGGCGAGGATCATTTAAGGGGTTATTGATGGGGGATCATGTAGAGAGTTTATTTTTGGATAAGCAGTGCTTGTCATGGAAGATGACAATTAGAAATGTAGCACTGGAGGGCGGGTCTGCCATTGCAGAGGGGGAAAGGTCACGGTTCTTGTTAACATCAAAGGTGGTGGTATCTATATAATAAGTTCCACTATCAAAACTGTTGGTATCTGGATCTTCTAGGTGGCTAGTCATTAAAAACTACTCCAACTTACTCACCTAAAGCTAACATTAGTGCGTGCGATATTGAAATATTGCACCTGAGTTAACTTGTGCACATAAAATAATTGAATTTTAATTTTAATATTTAATAATGTGTTTTATTGTGTATGTACTGTAATTATTTTACATTCCAATGTTCTTTACATAGGGGAAAATGTTCTTAATATTTTTAAATAGATATTCATTTATATATCTGTATATACCTATACCTATAGGTATTCATAAAGATATACCAGTTTAGATAAATGTTTTACAAAAAATACATTAGATATATATAGAAATATATATTTAAAAATAAATACAACATTTTATCCTATGTGAAGAATGTAATGTAATATACTACTTTCATGAGCCACTGTATGTTTAACTTCTATCGGGTTAGTGCCTGAAAGATGTGTTAGGTTTTTTTCTAGTTTGCGCTCTTCGTTGAAATCTATCGGGAAAAGAAGTTAACGCAGTTGTGATATCCGAAGTCCTGAAGTTAACACATGTTTGCTTTTGCTTGCATGCAAACCTTTTACTTTTAGCTTATTTTACGTGTGGTGAGGTCAGAGGCTGGTAAAGCACTAGCTATGATTTGCCCGAGAAACACATATATATACAGACACACACACACACACACACACACACACACACACACACACACACATATATATATATATATATATATATATATATATATATATATATATATATATACAATGAACAGTGAAATAGGACAGGAACCGGTGTTGATCCGTAGCATCCCAAAACAAAAACAGCCAGCACCAGAGATGAGATAGATGCCTGTTTGTTTTGACCTGCTGCATGTGACCAAGGCTCCTGTGGGGGCTGAAATGTTATGCTTTATTTGCATTAAATTGGTGATTTATCTCATCTCTGGTGCTGGCTGTTTTTGTTGTGGGATGCTACGGATCAACACCGGGTCCTGTCCTATTTCACTGTTCATTGTTTGGATTCATTTTGGCCGAGCACAGAGTGGTTGCAAGTGTTGGTGAGTGCTGATCTTCTGTACAGTTATATATATATATATATATATATATATATATATATATATATATATATATATATATATATATATATATATCAGTCACTAAACTACTGGTACCAACAAGTATTTAGCAACTTTTCTGTGTTGTAGCTGTATAATTACAAATCAGTAACTGCAGCCTTGCTTCAGTTTTTGTTTTACAAATGAGCAGACACATATTCTTGTACACGCAAATATACATACAGTAATTTATTAATGTTTTAGTTCTCCATGGCACTTTGTGAAGATCCTAATTTCATGGAATATTGATCAGATTCCAGATATGATATCACCAGATCCTGTATATGTTTACTATATATAGATCTAGTTATTTATGAATCAGCACTGATTGGCTAAAGTACAAGTCTTTCAAAAGAACTGAGATAAGGGTGCAGTCTGCAGAGGCTTAGATAAAAGTTAATCACAGAGGTCAAAAGTATATTAACCCCTTAAGGACCACAGCACTTTTCCATTTTCTGACAGTTTGGGACCAGGGATATTTTAAAAGTTCTGCAGTGTTTGTGTTTAGCTGTTATTTTCCTCTTACTCATTTACTGTACCCACACATATTATATACCGTTTTTCTTGCCAGTAAATGGACTTTCTAAAGATACTATTATTTTTATCATATCTTATAATTTACTATAAAAAAATGATAAAATATGAGGAAAAAATTGAAAAAAACACACTTTTTTCAACTTTGACCCCCAAAATCTGATACACATCTCCAACCACCAAAAAACACCCATGCTAAATAGTTTCTAAATTTTGTCCTGAGAAATACATGTTCTTTGGTTTGTCTGCAAGTTATAGGGCAATAAGTACAAGTAGCACTTTGCTATTTCCAAACCATTTTTTTTTCAGAATTTGCATAAATTAAATTTTAACACTGATATCTGTCAGTAATCCCTGAATATCCCTTTACATGTATGTATCTTTTTTTTTTAGTAGACAACCAAAGTATTGATCTAGACCCATTTTGGTATATTTCATGCCACCATTTCACTGCCAAATGCGATCAAATAAAACAAAATGCTCACTGTTTCACTAACATTTTCACAAACTTTAGGTTTCTCACTGAAATTATTTACAAACAACTTGTGCAATTATGGCACAAATGGTTGTAAATGCATCTCTGGGATCCCCTTTGCTCAGAAATGGCAGAAATGTATGGCTTTGGCGTTATTTTTTGGTAATTAGAAGGCCGCTAAATGCCACTGCGCACCACACGTGTACCATGCCCAGCAGTGAAGGGGTTAATTAGGTAGCTTGTTGGGAGCTTGTAGGGTTAATTTTAGGATTAGTGTAGTGTAGTAGACAACCCAAAGTATTGATCTAGGCCTGTTTTGGTATATTTAATGTCACCATTTTTTTTTTACTTTTTCACAAACTTTAGGTTTCTCACTGAAATTATTTGCAAACAGTTTGTGCAATTATGGCACAAATGGTTGTAAATGCTTCTCTGGGATCCCCTTTATTCAGAAATAGCAGACATATATGGCATTGGCGTTGCTTTTTGGTAATTAGAAGGCCGCTAAATGCCACTGTGCACCACACTTGTATTATGCCCAGCAGTGACGGGGTTAATTAGGTAGCTTGTAGGGAGCTTTAAAGGTTAATTTTAGCTTTAGTGTAGAGATCAGCCTCCCACCTGACACATCCCACCCCCTGATCCCTAACTGACTACTTTCAAAAAGCTCTGTTCCCTCCCCCACCTCCCTATTGTCACCGCCATCTTTAGTACTGGCAGAAAGTCTGCCAGTATAAAAATAAAACGTTTGTGTTTGTTTTTTTTGTTTAGTTTTTTTTAAATGATATATTTCTGCAGTGTAGGATCCCCCTTACTACCCAACCTCCCTGAGCCCCCCAAACAGCTTTCTAACCCTCCCCCGCTCACTATTTGCTGCCATTTTGGGTACTGGCAGCTGTCTGCCAGTACCCACTTTTGAATAAATTTGCCCATTTTCTATATAAATAAATATTTTTTCTGTAGTGTAGCTGCTCCCACCCTCAATTTTCTACCCTCTCCCAGACCCAGATCCATTTCTTTCATGTAATTGGCAAGAGTCCATGAGCTAGTGACATATGGGATATACAATCTTACCAGGAGGGGCAAAGTTTCCCAAATCTCAAAATGCTTATAAATACACCCCTCACCACACCCACAATTCAGTTTTACAAACTTTGCCTCCAATGGAGGTGGTGAAGTAAGTTTGTGCTAAGATTTCTACGTTGGTATGCACTTCTCAGCATTTTGAAGCCCGATACCTCTCAGAGTACAGTGAATGTCAGAGGGATGTGAAGGGAGTATCGCCTATTGAATGCAATCATTTTCCTCTCGGAAGATCTATTTCATAGGTTCTCTGTTATCGGTCGTAGAGATTCATCTCCTACCTCCCTTTTCAGATCAACGATATACTTTCATATTCCATTACCTCTACTGATAACAAATCAGAATCCAATTCTTGTTGCGCTAAATTTTTGAACCAAAAAGTTGATGCAGCTGCAACATCAGCCAAAGAAATTGCAGGCCTGAGAAGATGACCAGAATATAAATAGGCTTTCCTTAGATAAGATTCATATGTCAATCATCAGGGTGGGACTCACAGTCCCCAAGCTATAAAGGAAGTATCTCAGATACTTGCTTGGGCGGAATCCAGCTCCTGTCTAATTTCTGTGGTTCATATACCAGGTAAAGACAATTGGGAAGCGGATTATCTCCGGGGGAGTGGTCCCTCCATTCAAATGTGTTTTCTCAGGTTGTTCAGATGTGGGGTCTTCCAGAAATAGATCTGACGGCTTCTCATCTAAACAAGAAACTTCCCAGGTACCTGTCCAGGTCCAGGGATCCTCAGGCGGAAGCAGTGGATGCATTGACACTTCCTTGGTGTTATCAACCTGCTTATATTTTCCCGCCTCTAGTTCTTCTTCCAAGAGTGATCTCCAAGATCATCATGGAGCAATTGTTTGTGTTGCTGGTGGCTCCAGCATGGCCTCACAGGTTTTGGTATGCGGATCTTGTTCGGATGTCCAGTTGCCAACCTTGGCCACTTTCATTAAGGCCGGACCTTGTGTCTCAAGGTCCGTTTTTCCATCAGGATCTCAAATCATTAAATTTGAAGATATGGAAATTGAACGCCTAGTGCTTAGTCATAGAGGTTTCTCTGACTCAATGATTAATACTATGTTACAGGCTCGTAAATCTGTTTCTAGAAATATTTATTATCGAGTTTAGAAGACTTATATTTCATGGTGTTCGCATAAATTCTCTTGGCATTCTTTTAGAATTCCTAGAATTTTACAGTTTCTTAAGGATGGTTTGGATACGGGTTTGTCTGCAAGTTCCTTGAAGGGACAAATCTCTGCTCTTTCTGTTTTATTTCACAGAAAGATTGCTAAGCTCCCTGATATTCACTGTTTTGTACAGGCTTTGGTCCGTATCAAGCCTGTCATTAAATCAATCTCTCCTCCTTGGAGTCTTAATTTGGTTTTGAAGGCTTTACAGGCTCCTCCATTTGAGCCTATGCATTCTTTGGACATTAAACTACTTTCTTGGAAAGTGTTGTTCCTTTTGGCCATTTCTTCTGCTAGAAGAGTTTCTGAATTATCTGCTTTATCTTGTGAATCTCCTTTTCTGATTTTTCATCAGGATAAGGCGGTTTTGTGGACATCATTTAAATTCTTACCTAAGTTTGTGAATTCTAACAACATTAATAGAGAAATTGTCCCTTCCTTGTGTCCTAATTCTAAGAATTCTTTGGAGAAATCCTTACATTCTTTGGATGTGGTAAGAGCTTTGAAATATTATGTTGAAGCTACTAAAGATTTCAGGAAGACTTCTAGTCTATTTGTTATCTTTTCTGGTCCTAGGAAAGGTCAGAAGGCTTCTGCCGTTTCCTTGGCATCGTGGTTAAAGCTTTTGATTCATCAAGCTTATTTGGAGTCGGGTCAAGCCCCGCCTCAGAGAATTACAGCTCTTTCTACTAGATCAGTTTCCACTTCGTGGGCTTTTAGGAATAAAGCTTCAGTTGATCAGATTTGCAAAGCAGCAACTTGGTCTTCTTTGCATACATTAACTAAATTCTACTGTTTTGATGTATTTGCTTCTTTGGAAGCAGTTTTTGGTAGAAAAGTTCTTCAGGCAGCCGTTTCAGTTTGATTCCTCTGCTTATGTTTTAAGTTTTTTCCTTTCATTTATGAGAATAAACTTATATTTGGGTTGTGGATTAATTTCCTTCAGCGGAAAATGGCTGTTTTTATTTTATTGCTCCCTCTCTAGTGACTCTTGCGTGGAGTTCCACATTTTGGGTATTGCTATCCCATATGTCACTAGCTCATGGACTCTTGCCAATTACATGAAAGAAAACATAATTTATATAAGAACTTACCTGATAAATTCATTTCGTTTATATTGGCAAGAGTCCATGAGGCCCACCCTTTTTATGGTGGTTATGATTTTTTTGTATGAAGCACAATTATTTCCAAATTCCTTTGTTGGTGCTTTTTACTCCTTTCTTTATCACCCCACTACTTGGCTATTCTTTAAACTGAATTGTGGGTGTGGTGAGGGGTGTATTTATAGGCATTTTGAGGTTTGGGAAACTTTGCCCCTCCTGGTAGGATTGTATATCCCATACGTCACTAGCTCATGGACTCTTGCCAATATGAAAGAAATTAATTTATCAGGTAAGTTCTTACATAAATTATGTTTTTTCATTATCATTTACCCCCTCCCTCTCCCACCACTCTCTCCCAACACATCTTATACTTATACCTATATGCTCATATGAGCAGATCCCGGGCGTGAGCACGCACCGGCGTGTGAATTCACACTGCCTGCCGGAAGTTCCCCATCAATGGCCGCCCACCTGCCTCTCTACAATGGCTCCCACCCACCAACCATCGATGGTTGATGCAGAGAGGGCCACAGAGTGGCTCTCTCTGCATTGGATGGCTAATTTTTTTTATTGCAGGATGCCTCAATATCGAGGCATCTCTGCAATAACATGAAAGAGGCTGGAAGCGATCAGGATCGCTTCAACCTCTTGAAAACACTGACAACATACAGGGTACGTCCTTGGTCGTTAACGACCGTTTTTTGTAGGACGTACCTTGTACATCGTTGGTCCTTAAGGGGTTAATATATAACCGTGTTGCTTATGCAAAACTTGGGAATTGGTAATAAAGGGATTATCTATATTTTTAAACAAAACTATTTTCAAGTAGACTGTCTCTTTAAATTGGCTGACTTGTGCTAACCTGCACATGTTAAAAGTTTAATTCTGGTTGTTTTCGCGCTTGAGTGAAAGCAGTAAGTAGTGTGCCACTTGTAATCTGACCCATTGTCAGTAAATAATAGTGGTGCAAGTTTAATCAGGATGATGAAATGAAGTGACCATGTGAAATCTGGTGTTGCAAGAATGTCCTTTAAGCCATATGGACATATCTACTATGTCAAAGGGTAATACCATTGCTACTTATCCATTGAAAGTATAGGTTGCACTTGAGTGAAGTTGGCTGCGCCAACCCTTCTCTGGGTAACGCGCTTTACCATGGACTTGTAATATCAAGTCAATATCAATATCGTGCATTGTGTCCCTCGCTATAATTAGCACGCCATTTGTAATCTGACCCTAAGTAATTAAGACATACATTAAAGAGGGAATCCTTTGCGGGTTCTAGGCACTTTTGCAAACTGTGGCTTTTATTTAACATTGAGAACGTGTATATATTTATAAATAGCACTTTATTTAGCTAACATATACAGCCTCTCTGAGTTGACAGTTTTTGATGCACATTTTTCTCAGCTTTCCACTCTGCTCCCTGGGGTTTTTAGTTGTCAGCTTTTCCTATTTCACTGATATTGATCCCTTCCACTGTTAATTTCGCTTATATTGCAAGGAGTTGCTGATCTCCTCTTACTTCTTGTCTTTTTAATTTGATTTAGTGACTCTTAAAATTTTAAAAACAAATGTTATATTTTAGATGTCTTCCTTTTCCCCTTATAAACTCAGGTAGCTTGTAAAATAGAATCTTCTTTTTCTTAAATTCCATAACTTCCCAGAATATGGTCTAGATTACAAGTGGTACGATAACATTAACATGCGCAATATTGAAATATTGCTCCTGCAATAACTTGCGCTCATATTACAAGTTGAAAGTAAACGCAACCGCACAAAAAATCATTGGGTTAGCGCTACTGACCTCGTGAAAAGGGTTAGGGCCTAAAAAAAGCTGCACCAAGCACAACATAAATACATTAAAAAGGTATACAATATCTAATATAAATTATTCGCAAAAATATTAAGATTTAAAAGTTTTAAGTGTTCAAAGGTATATGGCATATGGAAAAGGCAATGATGTACATATACATATATACAGTATATATATATATATATATATATATATGTCTAAATATGTTTATGTATGTATATATATATATATATATGTGTGTGTATACATGTGTATTTATGTGTCTATACGTGTATATATACATATACACACATATACACATTTAAACACATATATACACATGTATTCACATATATAAATATGTATATATACTTTGGAGATCTTTACACTCAGATACCTGAAAATATAAAAAAAAATCTTTTTAATTTAATTTTAATATTTAATAATGTGTTTTACTGTGTATGTGCTGTAAATATTTTACATTCCAATGTTCTTCACATAGGGGAAAATGTTCTATGTATTTATAATAGATATTTATATATATATATATATATATATCTGTATATATTCATGTATCTATGTGTATGTATATATATATATATATATATATATATATATATATAGATATATATTTTAGAAATGATACAGATATATATAAAGAAATATATATAAATATATATTTAAAAATAAAAATAACATTTTCTTCTATGTGAATTAATGCAAAATATTCATAACTAGCTTCAGGTTTGCACTGTAGGTTTATCTATTACAGGGTTAGGAGTATATTTATTAATGTGCGAGCGGACATGATACGATGTAGCATACGCTGTCGGCATTTATCATTGCACCACCAGTTCTTGTGAACTGCTGGTGCAATACTGCCCCCTGCAGATTCGCAGCCACAGCGGGTGTCAATCAACCCGATCGTATTCTATCAGGTTGATTTTTGTCTGCCGCCTCAGAGCAGGTGGACAGGTTATGGAGGGCATCAAGCTCCATACTGTGTGTGCAAGCGATAAAGTATTTTTTTTCCATGAGCTAGGGACGTATGGGATATACATTCCTACCAGGAGGGGCAAAGTTTCCCAAACCTCAAAATGCCTATAAATACACCCCTCACCACACCCACAAATCAGTTTTACAAACTTTGCCTCCTATGGAGGTGGTGAAGTAAGTTTGTGCTTGATTTCTATGATTTCTTCTATGATAAGTGCTTCTAAGCATTCTGAAGCCCAATTCCTCTCAGAGTACACTGTTTGTCAGAGGGATGTGAAGGGAGTATCACCTTTTGATTCTATGGTTTTCCTTGCGGGAAATCTTTTCAAAGGTTCTCTGTTATCGGTCGTAGGGATTCATCTCCTACCTCCCTTTTCAGATCAACGATATACTCTTATACCATTACCTCTGCTGATACTTTTTCAGTACTGGTTTGGCTATCTGCTATATGTGGATGGGTGTCTTTCGGTGAGTATGTTTTCATTATTTAAGACACTCTCAGCTATGGTTTGGCGCTTTATGTATTAATATAAGGTTTTAAATGTATTCTACTTATATTTGCCATGAGTCAGGTCTATGTATATTTCCCTTTTGCAGTCTAAACAGTTTCAGTATAGGAATCATGTTTGGGAAGTTTATTTAAACTTTTTTTCTTATCTGGGGTTCAGTCTTTTTCTAATTTGACTTTTTTTCGCAGGCAAATCTAGGCTTGCGAGGGTGCAAAATGCTGTTTTTTATTGCATCATTTTTGTTGCAAACTTTTTTGTCGCAAATATAGTAATTTCCTGCGTCGTTGACGCTAGTTGTTTTGGCGTGAAATTGCGTTTGTTATGACGCGAGTTGTGTCATTTCCTGGTGTTAGTTTTGCGCCAAAAGATTTTAACTTGTTTTTGCGTAATGCGTCATACTTGGCGCCAAATTTTAGTTATTTTACCCCTCTCCCTCTATTGCTCGCTTTTTTCATGAACTTTGAAAGCTATTATGCCTGCTTTTGGTTTTTCTTTACTAACACTGTTACATTGTGGAAATTGACTGTTTTGCCTAATGTTATTTTTTTTTTCTATTACATTTTATGAGATGTCTCATTCTGATCCTAACTCTGATGTTACTGTAGAAACTATGATGCTTTGGAACACAATTCTACAAAGTTAAAGTGAATGTAAATTTTGATGCTAAAGTGCCCGGTTTTTCAAACTTCGATTAAAAACAGGGGCACTTTAATTCATCAAAATTTACATTTCACTCCTGTTGTGAAAAAATACTTACCTTTTAATCTTCACAGCAGCTCCAGCTTCCTCCGGTCTCACAAGCCATTTCTGATGTCAGAAATGATTGATAGGTCATCCTCCAATCACAGCTTCCCCCCGGGGGCAATCAGTGTCTGATTCAACGCTGTGATTGGAGGAAGCCGGAGGCCTCATTTTAGACCCAGGAAGAGGCTTTGAAACGGGTGGAGGAAGCTGGAGCTGCTGTGAAGTTTAAAAGGTAAGTTTTTTTTCACAACAGGAGTGAAATGTAAATTTTGATGAATTAAAGTGCCCCTGTTTTTAATCGAAGTTTGAAAAACCGGGCACTTTAGCATCAACATTTACATTCACTTTAAGTGTGTTCTTTTCATCTTTTTAGCTGTTGTTATTTCTTCAGCTCAATTATGTGGCATTTATATATGTTTTATGCTAGCAATGTTTCTACATGTGCAATAACATTTACTGTTTTTACATATTCAGTTCATGTACTTGATTTCATTTGCATTTAGTATAGGGATGACATTTTGGAGACTTTAAGGTTAAACCTCTTGTGTGTTTTTGGGTAAAGCCTCTACCCATTTGATCCCTATAAATGTTATCTTGTAAACCGCCTATGTTTATAGCGCTGCAGAATCTGTTGGCGCTCTACAAATACCTGATAATAATATCGCCTGTTTCTTTCCTTATAAAGAAGTGTGACCAAAATTGAATATTGGGTCTATGTTCTTAATTAGATTAATTAATCTGTAAAATGCACTGATAGATTTAGAGGTTCATAAAATAAAACCAATATTGAAATAAAAAAATATTGCTGTGACTAAAGATGCATAACTAATACATGTGTGCATTGCATGCTTCTAGCTAAATCATTGCATACATAGGGGGGTAGTTATCAAGCCGTCAACCTCAAATACGCTGGAATTCCGCAGCGTATTTGTGGCGAGGCTGATTCGCCTTAGTTATCAAAGGCTAGAGACCGGCAAAAGTAGAATTTAGTGACGTAAGCTTCGATCCGCCGGACTCAGTCCGACACAGATCGATTCTTACGTCACTCCAGATGTTCCTCACACAAGTGCGGCACAATCTGACTACTTTTGCTAGTTATCAAAAAACTAGCAGGTACGCTCGGCACTTTTCCGGCCCAGCGTACCTGGTTTTCAAACCGCCACCCTGGAGGTGGCGGATCCCATAGGAATCAATGTTAGTCTGACCATAGCGAAAGTTCATGTTCGCTGCTGCCAGACATCCCATTCATTCCTATGGGAGCTGTCTGCACCTAACACCCTAACATGTACCCCGAGACTAAACACCCCTAATATGCCCCCCCCTACACCGCCGCAACTAAATAAAGTGTTTTCCCCCTAAACCGCTGCTCTCCCGGAGCCCACCGCCACTATAATAAACTGATTAACCCCTAAACCGCCGCTCCCGGAGCCCACCGCAACTATAATAAACTGATTAACCCCTAAACCGCCGCTCCCGGACCCGCCGCCACTATAATAAATATGTTAAACCCCTATACCGGCGTCCCCGGAGCCCCCCGCAACTAAATAAAGTTAGTAACCCCTAAACCGCCGCTCCTAGACCCCGCCGCAACTCTTATAAATGTATTAACCCCTAAACCGCCGCTCCTAGACCCCGCCGCAACTCTTATAAATGTATTAACCCCTAAACCGCCGCTCCCGGACACCGCCGCCACCTACATTATACCTACTAACCCCTATCCTGCCCCCCCTGTACCGACGCAACCTATAATAAATTTATTAACCCCTATCCTGCCCCCCCTACACAGCCGCCACTGTAATAAATGTATTAACCCCTAAACCTAACACCCCCCTAACTTAAATATTAATTAAATAAATCTAAATAATATTTCTATTATTAACTAAATGAATCCTATTTAAAACTAAATACTTACCTATAAAATAAACCCTAATATAGCTACAATATAAATAATAATTATATTGTAGCTATCTTAGGATTTATTTTTATTTTACAGGCATCTTTCAATTTATTTTAACTAGGTACAATAGCTATTAAATAGTTATTAACTATTTAATAGCTTACCTAGCTATAATAAAGAGAAATTTACCTGTAAAATAAATCCTAACCTAAGTTACAATTACACCTAACACTACACTATACTTTAATAAATTAATCCTATTTAAAACTAAATACTTACCTGTAAAATAAACCCTAAGATAGCTACAATATAATTAATAATTACATTGTAGCTATTTTAGGATTTATATTTATTTTACAGGTAACTTTGTATTTATTTTAGCTAGTTAGAATAGTTATTAAATAGTTATTAACTATTTAATAACTACCTAGCTAAAAGAAATACAAAATTACCTGTAAAATAAATCCTAACCTAAGTTACAATTAAACCTAACACTACACTATCATTAAATTAATTAAATAAATTAGCTACAAATAACTACAATTAAATACAAATACATAAACTAACTAAAGTACAAAAAATAAAAAAGCTAAGTTACAAAAAATAAAAAAAATAAGTTACAAACAGTTCAAAAATATTACAACAATTTTAAGCTAATTACACCTAATCTAAGCCCCCTAATAAAATAACAAAGCCCCCCAAAATAAAAAAATGCCCTACCCTATTCTAAATTAAAAAAGTTCAAAGCTCTTTTACCTTACCAGCCCTTAAAAGGGCCTTTTGCGGGGCATGCCCCAAAGAAAACAGCTCCCCCAACGTTAAAACCCACCACCCACATACCCCTAATCTAACCCAAACCCCCCTTAAATAAACCTAACACTACCCCCTGAAGATCATCCTACCTTGAGTCGTCTTCACTCAGCCGAGCCACCGATGGAACCGAAGAGGAGATCCGGAGCGGCAGAAGTGATCCTCCAAGGGGCGCTGAAGAAGTCTTCCATCCGATGAAGTGATCCTCCAAGGGGCGCTGAAGAAGTCTTCCATCCTGGCGATGTCATCTTCCAAGCGGCGCTGAAGAAGTCTTCCATCTGGGCGATGTCATCTTCCAAGCGGGGTCTTCAATCATCCAAGATGGCGTCCCTTCAATTCCGATTGGCTGATAGGATTCTATCAGCCAATCGGAATTAAGGTAGGAAAAATCTGATTGGCTGATTGAATCAGCCAATCAGATTGAGCTTGCATTCTATTGGCTGTTCCGATCAGCCAATAGAATGCGATCTCAATCTGATTGGCTGATTCAATCAGCCAATCAGATTTTTCCTACCTTAATTCTCCAATTCTAGACTTTGTTGGGTGTATGATGTAAAATCAGACATAAAGGCCCTCATCCATTCTCTGTCTGCTCCTTCCCCTTGCGGTGCAGACATTTATAGGTCAAGACATCTATGAAAGTCTTGGAAATTGCATAACTATTCCATCATAGTAATTATTTTTTACAACATATATTTTTAAGAGGCTATATATGTAATGACGCAAAAAAATGTAGTGTTAACATACTTTCAAATAGTTTTTATTGATGTGTAATACTGTAAAATCCATTCAATTAGCGATTGTGGACTTTGTCTTTTATTGCTGAAGATGTAACTCCTTGTATTTCCTATGGATAGTGTTTAATGTCATATGTGTGCTTCTGTTATGGACTGTGTCTTTAATAGTTTAAAAATAAACATATTTGTATGGTCTAGGGACTGTGTTATGCTATACTTGTGATTTAGTTATGGACTGTCGGCCAGATTACGAGTTTTGCATTATGAGCGGCTCGGTAATAACTTGCAAGTTATTTCCACCGCTCACCTTTAATAGCACTGCAATATGGTTGCGTTGAGCTCCATACCGCACACAAATACCAGCGCTGCTTTGAGCTGGTTTTACGTGCTCGTGCACGATTTCCCCATAGACATCAATGGGGAGAGCCGGCTAAAAACAAGCCTAACACCTGCAATAAAGGAGCATAAAGCTCCGTAATGCAGCCCCATTGATTCCTATGGGGAAAGAAAATTTATGTTTAAAGGACTGTAAACACCAGAATTTTTGTTTAAAAATGTAGATAATCCCTTTATTACCCATTCCCCAGTTTTGCATAACCAACACAGTTATAATAATATATTTTTTACTTCTGTAATTACCTTGCATCTAAGCCTCTGCAAACTGTTCCTTTATTTCAGTTATTTTGACAGACATGCATTTTTAGCCAATCAGTGCTGGCTCTTAGGAGCTTCACGATCCTGAGCTCAATGTTATCTATGTGAAACACGTGAACTAACGCCCTCTAGTGGTGAAAAACTGTCAAAATGCTTTCAGATTAGAGGTGGCCTTCAAGGTCTAAGAAACTAGCATATGAACCTCCTAGGTTTAGCTTTCAACCAAGAATACCAAGAGAACAAAGCAAAATTGGTAATAAAACTAAATTGGAAAGTTGTTTAAAATTACATTCCCTATTTAAATCATGAAAGTTTTTTTTTCCTTGCCTGTCCCTTTAAACCTAACACCTTAACATAAACCCTGAGTCTAAACACCCCTAATCTGCTGCCGCCGACATCGCCGTCACCTACATTACACTTATTAACCCTTAATCTGCCGCCTGGATGAAGACTTCTGCCCGCTTGGAGGACGACTTCTTGCCGCTTAGATGAAGACTTCTCCCGGCTTCTTTGAGGACTTCTGCCCGCTTGGATGAAGACTTCTCCCGGCTTGATGAGGATGGATGTCCAGTATATAAAAACTGTAAGTGGATCTTTGGGGGTTAGTGTTAGGTTTAATTAAGGGTTTATTGGGTGGGTGGTGGGTTTTACTGTTGGGGGGTTGTTTGTATTTTTTTACAGGTAAAAGAGCTGATTTCTTTGGGGCAATGCACCGCAAAAGGAAGTTAGGGTTTTTTATTGTGGGGGGCTTTTTTATTTTGATAGGGCTATTAGATTAGGTGTAATTAGTTTAAATATTTGATAATTTCTTTTTTATTTTGTGTACGTTAGTCTTTATTTTTTTGTAATTTAGCTAATTGTATTTAATTAATGTAATTTATTTTATTTTAGTGTAATGCTAGGTGTTAGTGTAACTCAGGTTAGGTTTTATTTTACAGGTAAATTTGTATTTATTTTAACAAGATAGTTAGTAAATAGTTAATAACTATTTACTAACTAGTCTACCTAGTTAAAATAAATACAAACTTAGCTGTGAAATAAAATAAATCCTAAGATAGCTACATTGTAGCTATTTAGGGGTTAATATGTTTATTATAGTGGCGGCGATGTCCGGAGCAGCAGAATAGGGGTTAATATTTTTATTTTAGTGTTTGCGATGCAGGAGGGCCTCGGTTTAGGGGTTAATAGGTAGTTTATGGGTGTTAGTGTACTTTTTAACACTTTAGTTATGAGTTTTATGCACCAGCTTTGTAGCGCAAAACCCATAACTACTGACTTTAGATGACGGTACGAATCTTGTCGTAATAGGCTGTACCGCTCACTTTTTGGCCTCCCAGGCAAAACTCGTAATACCGGCGCTATGGAAGTCCCATTGAAAAAGGACTTTTTGAAAGGTGCCGTAGTCATTGCGTTACGGTAAAAAAAGTGTGCGGTACAGCTATACCTACAAGACTCGTAATAGCAGCGGTAGTGAAAAAGCAGCAAAACTCGTAATCTGGCCGTGTGTTTCTTATTGCTCAAAGATCAACATCCTTGTATGGCTTATGGACTGTGTTATGCCATTTGTTGGATTCAATCATGGACTATGTCTTTCATTGCTCAAATATAAACATCTAAGGCCTAGATTTGGAGTTCGGCGGTAGCCGTCAAAACCAGCGTTAGAGGCTCCTAACGCTGGTTTTGGCCGCCCGCTGGTATTTGGAGTCAGTGATTAAAGGGTCTAACGCTCACTTTTCAGCCGCGACTTTTCCATACCGCAGATCCCCCTACGCCATTTGCGTATCCTATCTTTTCAATGGGATCTTTCTAACGCTGGTATTTAGAGTCGTTTCTGAAGTGAGCGTTAGAGCTCTAACGACAAAATTCCAGCTGCCTGAAAATAGCAGGAGTTAAGAGCTTTCTGGCTAACGCCGGTTCATAAAGCTCTTAACTACTGTACCCTAAAGTACACTAACACCCATCAACTACCTATGTACCCCTAAACCGAGCTCCCCCCACATCGCCGCCACTCGATTAAAATTTTTAACCCCTAATCTGCCGACCGCCACCTACGTTATACTTATGTACCCCTAATCTGCTGCCCCTAACCCCGCCGACCCCTGTATTACATTTATTAACCCCTAACCTGCCCCCCACAACATCGCCGCCAGCTACTTAAAATAATTAACCCCTAATCTTCCGACCGCAAAGCGCCGCCACCTACGTTATCCCTATGTACCCCTAATCTGCTACCCCTAACACCGCCGACCCCTATATTATATTTATTAACCCCTAATCTGCCCCCCTCAACGTCGCCGACACCTGCCTACACTTATTAACCCCTAATCTGCCGAGCGGACCTGAGCGCTACTATAATAAAGTTATTAACCCCTAACCCGCCTCACTAACCCTATAATAAATAGTATTAACCCCCTAATCTGCCCTCCCTAACATCGCCGACACCTAACTTCAATTATTAACCCCTAATCTGACGACCGGAGCTCACCGCTATTCTAATAAATGTATTAACCCCTAAAGCTAAGTCTAACCCTAACACTAACACCCCCCTAACTTAAATATAATTTACATCTAACGAAATAAATTAACTCTTATTAAATAAATTATTCCTATTTAAAGCTAAATACTTACCTGTAAAATAAATCCTAATATAGCTACAATATAAATTATAATTATATTATAGCTATTTTAGGATTAATATTTATTTTACAGGCAACTTTGTAATTATTTTAACCAGGTACAATAGCTATTAAATAGTTAAGAACTATTTAATAGTTACCTAGTTAAAATAATAACAAAATTACCTGTAAAATAAATCCTAACCTAAGTTACTATTAAACCTAACACTACACTATCAATAAATTAATTAAATAAACTACCTACAATTACCTACAATTAACTTAACACTACACTATCAATAAATTAATTAAACACAATTCCTACAAATAAATACAATTAAATAAACTAGCTAAAGTACAAAAAATAAAAAAGAACTAAGTTACAAAAAATAAAAAAATATTTACAAACATAAGAAAAATATTACAACAATTTTAAACTAATTACACCTACTCTAAGCCCCCTAATAAAATAACAAAGACCCCCAAAATAAAAAATTCCCTACCCTATTCTAAATTAAAAAAGGTAAAAGCTCTTTTACCTTACCAGCCCTGAACAGGGCCCTTTGCGGGGCATGCCCCAAGAATTTCAGCTCTTTTGCCTGTAAAAGAATAAATACAATACCCCCCCCCAACATTACAACCCACCACCCACATACCCCTAATCTAACCCAAACCCCCCTTAAATAAACCTAACACTAAGCCCCTGAAGATCTTCCTACCTTGTCTTCACCATCCAGGTTCACCGATCCGTCCTGAAGAGCTCCTCCGATGTCCTGATCCAAGCCCAAGCGGGGGGCTGAAGAGGTCCATGATCCGGTCAAAGTCTTCATCCAAGCGGGGCAGAAGAGGATCTTCCATCCGATTGAAGTCATCATCCAGGCGGCATCTTCTATGGTCTTCCATCCGGAGCGAAGCGGCAGGATCCTGAAGACCTCCAGCGCGGAACATCCATCCGGACCGACGACTGAACGACGAATGACTGTTCCTTTAAGGGACGTCATCCAAGATGGCGTCCCTCGAATTCCGATTGGCTGATAGGATTCTATCAGCCAATCGGAATTAAGGTAGGAATTTTCTGATTGGCTGATGGAATCAGCCAATCAGAATCAAGTTCAATCCGATTGGCTGATCCAATCAGCCAATCAGATTGAGCTCGCATTCTATTGGCTGATCGGAACAGCCAATAGAATGCGAGCTCAATCCGATTGGCTGATCCAATCAGCCAATCGGATTGAACTAGATTCTGATTGGCTGATTCCATCAGCCAATCAGAAAATTCCTACCTTAATTCCGATTGGCTGATAGAATCCTATCAGCCAATCGGAATTCGAGGGACGCCATCTTGGATGACGTCCCTTAAAGGAACAGTCATTCGTCGTTCAGTCGTCGGTCCGGATGGATGTTCCGCGCTGGAGGTCTTCAGGATCCTGCCGCTTCGCTCCGGATGGAAGACCATAGAAGATGCCGCCTGGATGATGACTTCAATCGGATGGAAGATCCTCTTCTGCCCCGCTTGGATGAAGACTTTGACCGGATCATGGACCTCTTCAGCCCCCCGCTTGGGCTTGGATCAGGACATCGGAGGAGCTCTTCAGGACGGATCGGTGAACCTGGATGGTGAAGACAAGGTAGGAAGATCTTCAGGGGCTTAGTGTTAGTTTTATTTAAGGGGGGTTTGGGTTAGATTAGGGGTATGTGGGTGGTGGGTTGTAATGTTGGGGGGGGGGGTATTGTATTTATTCTTTTACAGGCAAAAGAGCTGAAATTCTTTGGGCATGCCCCGCAAAGGGCCCTGTTCAGGGCTGGTAAGGTAAAAGAGCTTGTAACTTTTTTTATTTAGAATAGGGTAGGGAATTTTTTATTTTGGGGGTCTTTGTTATTTTATTAGGGGGCTTAGAGTAGGTGTAATTAGTTTAAAATTGTTGTAATATTTTTCTTATGTTTGTAAATATTTTTTTATTTTTTGTAACTTAGTTCTTTTTTATTTTTTGTGCTTTAGTTAGTTTATTTAATTGTATTTATTTGTAGCAATTGTATTTAATTAATTTATTGATAGTGTAGTGTTAGGTTAATTGTAGGTAATTGTAGGTAGTTTATTTAATTATTTTATTGATAGGGTAGTGTTAGGTTTAATTATATCTTAGGTTAGGATTTATTTTACAGGTAAATTTTTTATTATTTTAACTAGGTAACTATTAAATAGTTCTTAACTATTTAATAGCTATTGTACCTGGTTAAAATAATTACAAAGTTGCCTGTAAAATAAATATAAATCCTAAAATAGCTATAATATAATTATAATTTATATTGTAGCTATATTAGGATGTATTTTACAGGTAAGTATTTAGCTTTAAATAGGAATAATTTATTTAATAAGAGTTAATTTATTTCGTTAGATGTAAATTATATTTAAGTTAGGGGGGTGTTAGTATTAGGGTTAGACTTAGCTTTAGGGGTTAATACATTTATTAGAATAGCGGTGAGCTCCGGTCGTCAGATTAGGGGTTAATAATTGAAGTTAGGTGTCGGCGATGTTAGGGAGGGCAGATTAGGGGTTAATACTATTTATGATAGGGTTAGTGAGGCGGATTAGGGGTTAATAACTTTATTATAGTAGCGCTCAGGTCCGCTCGGCAGATTAGGGGTTAATAAGTGTAGGCAGGTGTCGGCGACGTTGTGGGGGGCAGATTAGGGGTTAATAAATATAACATAGGGGTCGGCGGTGTTAGGGGCAGCAGATTAGGGGTACATAGGGATAACGTAGGTTGCGGCGGTTTACGTAGCGGCAGATTAGGGTTTAAAAAAAAAATGCAGGGGTCAGCGATAGCGGGGGCGGCAGATTAGGGGTTAATAAGTGTAAGGTTAGGGGTGTTTAGACTCGGGGTACATGTTAGAGTGTTAGGTGCAGACGTAGGAAGTGTTTCCCCATAGGAAACAATGGGGCTGCGTTAGGAGCTGAACGCTGCTTTTTTGCAGGTGTTAGGTTTTTTTTCAGCTCAAACAGCCCTATTGTTTCCTATGGGAGAATCGTGCACGAGCACGTTTTTGAGGCTGGCCGCGTCCGTAAGCAACTCTGGTATCGAGAGTTGCATTTGCGGTACAAATGCTCTACGCTCCTTTTTTGGAGCCTAACGCAGCATTTGTTTGAACTCTCGATACCAGAGTTAATTTTATGGTGCGGCCAGAAAAAAGCCCGCGGAGCGTTAACAGCCCTTCTACCGCCAAACTCCAAATCTAGGCCTATGTATGGCTTATGGACGTGTTATGCCATATGCAGGATTCAATGAAGAACATAGGAATCTGCCTGTGCGATATACCCGACAGGAGTTATATTAGGGGGTGTTATGTAATTATTTGTACATAAAATATTAATAAATATTATTAATAATTCAATATAATTTTGAGATTCTTAAAAATTAAAATAAATCGTTAAAAATTATTTAAATTTTAAATTATGTTAGATAATTATTATTAATTTAAAAAAAAATGTTTTAACAAATAAATACCTTATGCACCCTAATATAACTCCTATTGGTTATAGCGCACATGCAAATTCCTATGTTCTTCATGTGTGCTATACCTGAAGGAAGTTATATTAAGGTGCGTCAAGTATTTATTAGATAAAAAATATTTTACAAATTACTAATAATTATTCAAACTATTAAAAAAGTCAACATTGATTTTAATGATTTATTATAAATTTTAAGAACTTAAATGATTATATTTTAATATAAATAAATAACAGGCCCTAATTTAAAGAGCTAGGAAAGTCAAAATTAAACTTGCACGATTCAGATAGGGCATGTAATTTTAAGACACTTTTAAATTCACTTCTATTTTTAAATATGTTTTTTTCTCTGGGTATCCCTTGTTGAAAATTAATACGCACATATCCTACACTAGTGGGAACTAGCTGCTGACTAGCGCCTGTACACATTTGTCTCTTGTGATTGGCTAACTAGCACAGAGAGTACGAGTTTTGCGGTAACAGGGGTGCGTTGCTAACGAGCATTTTTTTAACGCTCCCTTAAGACAACGCTGGTATGAGCGTAGAGCAAAATTTAGCTCCACATCTCACCTCAATACCAGCGTTGCTTACGGTAACTGTAAGCTGGCTAAACGTGCTCGTGCACGAATTCCCCATAGGAAACAATGGAGCAGATTCAGCTGAAATAAAAACACCTGCAAAGAAGCAGCGTTCAGTTTCTAACGCAGCCCCATTGATTCCTATGGGGAAAATACATTTATGTCTACACCTAACACCCTAACATGAACCCCGAGTCTAAACACCCCTAATCTTACACTTATTAACCCCTAATCTGCTGCCCCCAACATCGCCGGCACCTGCATAATATTATTAACCACTAATCTGCCGCTCCGGACACCGCCGACACCAACATTATCCCTATGAACCCCTAATCTGCTGCCCCCAACATCGCAGACACCTACATTATATTTATTAACCCCTAATCTGCCCCCCAATGTTGCCGCAACCTACCTACATTTATTAACCCCTAATCTGCAGCCCCCAACGTTGCCGCTACTATATTAAATTTATTAACTGCTAAACCTAAGTCTAACCCTAAGTCTAACAGCCCCTAACTAAAATATAATTTAAATTAAATGAAATAAAATTACTACAATTAAATAAATGAATCCTATTTAAAACTAAATACTTATAAAATAAACCCTAAGCTAGCTACAATATAACTAATAGTTACATTGTAGCTAGCTTAGGGTTTATATTTATTTTATAGGCAACTTTGTATTTATTTTAACTAGGTACAATAGTTATTAAATAGTTATTAACTATTTAATAACTACCTTGTTAAAATAAAGACAAATTTACATGTAAATAAATCCTAACCTAAGTTACAATTACTCCTAACACTACACTATAATTAAATTAATTACCTAAACTACCTACAATTAATTACAATTAAATTAAATAAACTAAAGTACGAAAAACAACAAACACTAAATTACAGAAAATAAAAAAATAATTAATTTTTTTTTAAAACTAATAACACCTACTCTAATCCCCCTAATAAAATAATAAAAATCCCTACCCTATACTAAATTACAAATAGCCCTTAAAAGGGCCTTTTGCGGGGCATTGCCCCAAAGTAATCAGCTCTTTTACCTGTAAAAAGAAAAATACAATACCCCCAACATTAAAACCCACCACCCACACACCCAACCCTACTCTAAAACCCACCCAATCCCCCCTTAATAAAACCTAACACTACCCCCTTGAAGATCACCCTACCTTGAGCCGTCTTCACCCAGCCGGGCACAAGTGGTCCTCCAGAGGGGCAGAAGTCTTCATCCGATCCGGGCAGAAGAGGACCTCCAGACGGGCAGAAGGCTTCATCCAGGCGGCATCTTCTATCTTCATCCATCCGGAGCGGTGCGGGTCCATCTTCAATCCAGCCGACGCGGAGCATCCTCTTCAAACAAAGTCCAAGCGAAGAATGAAGGTTCCTTTAAATGACGTCATCCAAGATGGTGTCCCTTGAATTCTGATTGGCTGATAGGATTCTAGAACTGTGTTGTTAATATCACTATTACTATACGGACACAGATTATATACTCTTGTTTTCCGTAACATTTATATATATATGCTTTCAATTCTTCATATATTGTAATGTGTTACTTATTGGTCTTCATATATTGTAATGTGTTACTTATTGGTGATATGTAATTAATATATGCATAGTTCCGTGTGATACTTTCAAAACAGAGAACATAGGTATCTTCCAACAAAGCGATCTACACACACTTGTAATACAATATATATATATATAATGAATAAATAAATCATGTACTACAGTCAATGTCATGTAATTATTAGTGAAATATTAAAATTGTTTGCTGTATAACTACACGAGAGTGTGCTGAATACTAGTATGGTCAGGCTAGAGTACTAAGCCTGCACATATAATAAACATTTACTGGAACATACCATAAACATCTTTAAAATAATATTCTGAAGAATAAAGGTTGATACAAGTAGCCCTCACCCTACAACTGTTCTACACTGAATAAAATACCAACAGTTACAGCACTGACAGCATAAAACCAAAACAAAAAGATAAGAAAATGACACATTGCACTTTACCTGAACTCTCTTCAACAAAGGACAAATTATTATTAACAGGAACATATAAATGACTGAAACTCTGCAACAGTTTGTTTGTCTGTTTTGTTTTCACAGGAATTTAAGAGACTTCTACTTAAAGGGATAGTATTTTTATATTTTAGTGTTTTAGTTTGAATACATATTTTATATTTTAAAGTTTATTTACCTTCATATAGCAAAGCAAGGATGTGCATGTCTTCATTTAGCACCAGATTGTAGAACATGTTTTGCTACTAAAATGTGCAGCTCAGATTTAATTATTTGTTCTTGTGCTCAAGTAGATTATGCTGACAAACTTTACAAAAAATCTTTCCACTCCAACTAAAATCTGGACACTGCTGTAGTTGAGGCTCATTATTCTATGTGACATTCTCAGCTAAAGTGTTACAGTTTATTTTCAAAATTGTAAGTTCCATAGGGGTAAAATAAAATGACAAAAGAAATGGTGGCTGAGCCTGATTTCTACAGGGAGTGCAGAATTATTAGGCAAGTTGTATTTTTGAGGATTAATTTTATTATTGAACAACAACCATGTTCTCAATGAACCCAAAAAACTCATCAATATCAAAGCTGAATAGTTTTGGAAGTAGTTTTTAGTTTGTTTTTAGTTATAGCTATTTTAGGGGGATATCTGTGTGTGCAGGTGACTATTACTGTGCATAATTATTAGGCAACTTAACAAAAAACAAATATATACCCATTTCAATTATTTATTTTTACCAGTGAAACCAATATAACATCTCAACATTCAGAAATATACATTTCTGACATTCAAAAACAAAACAAAAACAAATCAGTGACCAATATAGCCACCTTTCTTTGCAAGGACACTCAAAAGCCTGCCATCCATGGATTCTGTCAGTGTTTTGATCTGTTCACCATCAACATTGCGTGCAGCAGCAACCACAGCCTCCCAGACACTGTTCAGAGAGGTGTACTGTTTTCCCTCCTTGTAAATCTAACATTTGATGATGGACCACAGGTTCTCAATGGGGTTCAGATCAGGTGAACAAGGAGGCCATGTCATTAGATTTTCTTCTTTTATACCCTTTCTTGCCAGCCACGCTGTGGAGTACTTGGACGCGTGTGATGGAGCATCATGTTTTTCTTGAAGGATGCAGACTTCTTCCTGTACCACTGCTTGAAGAAGGTGTCTTCCAGAAACTGGCAGTAGGACTGGGAGTTGAGCTTGACTCCATTCTCAACCCGAAAAGGCCCCACAAGCTCATCTTTGATGATACCAGCCCAAACCAGTACTCCACCTCCACCTTGCTGGCGTCTGAGTCGGACTGGAGCTCTCTGCCCTTTACCAATCCAGCCACGGGCCCATCCATCTGGCCCATCAAGACTCACTCTCATTTCATCAGTCCATAAAACCTTAGAAAAATCAGTCTTGAGATATTTCTTGGCCCAGTCTTGACGTTTCAGCTTGTGTGTCTTGTTCAGTGGTGGTCGTCTTTCAGCCTTTCTTACCTTGGCCATGTCTCTGAGTATTGCACACCTTGTGCTTTTGGGCACTCCAGTAATGTTGCAGCTCTGAAATATGGCCAAACTGGTGGCAAGTGGCATCTTGGCAGCTGCACACTTGACTTTTCTCAGTTCATGGGCAGTTATTTTGCGCCTTTGTTTTTCCACACGCTTCTTGCGACCCTGTTGACTATTTTGAATGAAACGCTTGATTGTTCGATGATCACGCTTCAGAAGCTTTGCAATTTTAAGAGTGCTGCATCCCTCTGCAAGATATCTCACTATTTTTGACTTTTCTGAGCCTGTCAAGTCCTTCTTTTGACCCATTTTGCCAAAGGAAAGGAAGTTGCCTAATGATTATGCACACCTGATATAGGGTGTTGATGTCATTAGACCACACCCCTTCTCATTACAGAGATGCACATCACCTAATATGCTTAATTGGTAGTAGGCTTTCAAGCCTATACAGCTTGGAGTAAGACAACATGCATAAAGAGGATGATGTGGTCAAAATACTTATTTGCCTAATAATTCTGCACACAGTGTATAATTGTATTAAGCAGTCTGCATTCTGCTAATGCCAACAGCTATTATTAGAGACCATCATTTAAATGTTAGAATATCTCACATGATGTGAGATATTCTAATATTTAAATGATGGTCTCTAACTCTCTAATAATAGCTGTTAGCATTAGCAGATTGTGACAAAGATTATGAGGTGACGCCTTCGGCTAACTGTTGAATTTAATATAAGGGGTTATTACACCAATAAAAAAAGAAATTAATAGATAATGCGAGGATGACCTATATATATTTCATATATATACACAATACTCAAATAATTCAGTGAATTAAAAAACCTCTATTGAATACTGGCTGTACAAATGACAATATATTTTAAAATAACATGAACGTTCATTTAATAAATTGTAACTTAATCGATTCAATACCCTTAAATACAATATATAAAATGTTAAGACAATGATCTTAAAAAATTTGATCATATAAAAAATTCATTGACACATTGGCTCATAAAAATAAATATAAAAAAAATGAAAAAATCGATTTAAAAAATTGGACTGCAATTGTGTGCAAAAAATATCATACGTTGTAAAAGACCATTGGTAACTAATGTTACAATATCTTATTATTCTGTTTCCTTCTTCTTGAAACAAATTGTTCAACTAGTAACTGTACACAATATAAATTGTTAAATGTCTTTAACTAATCTGTCAGTTAGAACAATCCTTACGAGACTATTGTTCTCACCGCCGATTTCACCTGGCTCGCCCTGATTGTGACGGCGTCTTCAGGCTGGCACTCAGATGTTGTGGGGTCCTTTGTGAATAGTTGCTTCGGTGTTGTTTTTTCTTTATTGTCTCCTAAGGAATCCTATTGGTTGTCTTCCTTCCGTGCACAGATGCGAACGGTCTTCTAACGCCTGCTGCGGTCAGATGTACTCACAGGTCCGGCGATCTTGGGAGTTTCAGCGACACTGTTTTTTTTCGTGCAATCAACTCCGTTAATCTCCTAACGCCATATTGCGGGTTGAATAATTTACCGAAATGGCGGTCCTGGGAGTTACGGTATTTCCACTAACTAGACAGTTGGATCGGGTGGTACGCTGGAGCTGTATACTGGAGCTAGTTTCTTTCTACGCGTTTCGGCTCTGTGTGTATGTTGTGAGCCTTTGTCAAGATTCATAATATAAAAATAATCTTGACAAAGGCTCACAACATACACACAGAGCTGAAATGCATAGAAAGGAAATAGCTCCAGTATACAGCACCAGCGTACCACCCGATCCAACTGGCTAGTTAGTGGAAATACCGTAACTCCCAGGACCGCCATTTTGGTAAATTATTCAACCCGCAATATGGCGTTAGGAGATTAATGGAGTCGATTGCACGAACAAAACAGTGTCGCTGAAACTCCCAAGATCGCCGGACCTGTGAGTACATCTGACCGCAGCAGGTGTTAGGAGACCGTTCACATCGGTGCACGGAAGGAAGACAATAGGATGCCTTAGGAGACAATAAAGAAAAAACAACACCGAATCAACTATTCACAAAGGACCCCACCACATCTGAGTGCCAGCCTGAAGACGCCGTCACAATCAGGGCAAGCCAGGCGAAATCAGCGGTAAGAGCAACAGTCTCGTAAGGATTGTCTGTATGCACAGCACCTTTACCTGTCCGGTAAGAAATCTGATATAAGTCAGTATAATAGTGGGACTTTAACTATTAGAACACAATTAACCTACTTAACATCATCTAAAAGGAAAAAGGAGATTCCACTCATACACTAAGGGGTTAAATTATAACGTCTAAAGTGGAACAAAGTATTGAAGTTCTAACTGACAGATTAGTAAAAGACATTTAACAACTTATTGTGTACAGTTACTAGTTGAACAATTTGTCTCAAGAAGAAGGAAACAGAATAATAAGATATTGTAACATTAGTTACCAATGGTCTTTTACAACGTATGATATTTTTTGCACACAATTGCAGTCCAATTTTTGAAATCGATTTTTTCATTTTTTTAATATTTATTTTTATGAGCCAATGTCTCAATGAATTTTTTATATGATTAAATTTTTTAAGATCATTGTCTTAACATTTTATATATTGTATTTAAGGGTATTGAATCGATTAGGTTACAATTTATTAAATGAACGTTCATGTTATTTTAAAACATATCGTCATTTGTACATCCAGTGTTGAGTAATTAAAAATCTTTTTATTGAATAGAGGTTTTTGAATTCACTGAATTATTTGAGTATTGTGTATATATATATGAAATATATATAGGTCATCCTCGCATTATCTATTAATTTCTTTTTTTATTGGTGTAATAACCCGTTATATTAAATTCAACAGTTAGCTGAAGGTGCCACCTCATAATCTTTGTCACTGTCTTTTCCCCACGTTACTAATCTGTGAGAATTAGTAACATTTGAGGTAGGCAAAACTGTTACACTCAAAGCATCTAGTTAACCACACCAAACCTTTTTTTCACAGTAGCATTAGCAGATTGCTTAATAAAATTATATAAGTAAATCAGCCACCATTGGATATCAAAGATTCATGCTGTGATGGCATGGATGTGAGATATTCTAACATCACAGCATGAACCTTGATATCCATATTGGCTGAGCCTGATAAGGGATAAATAATTATATAATTGTATTAATCAATCTGCTGCTATGAGTGCTTAAAAAGCCAATAAGGCAATGGACATACTTTGCTCAAATAAATTGCTGGTACCGTAATGGGCACCCGGCACTGGGTATGGCAGCTCCGCTTTGGAGTCCGCTCTGCACCGCACCGTACCGCAAGTCTGGTCCGCAACTGGCACCCCACCCTCTCGCTCTCAGTCGCTCTGTCAGGCTGCTTCAAAAACCGGTGACGGGACTGACAGTCTGAGTGACAGTACACACACATGTGTCACGTGAGGACTCGGCACGCAGCAGCTCCCTCCTGCTTCACTGTGTTCACGTCCGCCAATACTATTATTAGTCCGACATCACTCACGTGATGTCCACGCACGGCACGCCTCCCCGGTAGCATTGATAGCTGATTGGCTGTCTTGATTTGCTGATCATAGAGGTGGTATGGGCCCGGCAAAATACCACTGGGTGGCGCTAGCTCATAGTGAGCTAGTATCACTATGAAGCATCCATGTTTCGCAATCAATTGAGGGCAGCGGAACGGCTCACTGCCTCTAAATTGCGCAACATGGATGATTGATTCATGGGAATCATGGGATGATTTTGGCATCGCATATGGTGGCGCAGGTGGAAGAAGGGGAGGTTGGGGGGTTCCTTGTGGGGGGTGGTCAGAAAAAATTTAATGCACAAAAACATTAAACTTAACTTTTTTTTTTAATTTAACATTAAATACTGCCTCCCCTTCCTCCTATTACTGCACGTCACTGCAAGAAAATATCAAAGGCTTTATCAATGCCTAGAAGCACAGTGAAGTCTATTATTAAGAAGTGAAAGGTATTTGGTACAACACAGACCCTCTCTGGATCAGGACATCCCTCCAAACTGGGTGAAAGAGCCAGGAGGAAACAGATCAGAGAGACTACCAAGAGGCCCAGAGCAACTCGGAAGCAGTTGCAGGAATTTATAACAAAGAGTGGTCATTATGTGCAACAATATCACAAATTATCCAAAGATGTGGCTTGTATGGGAGGGTTGCAAGAGAAAAAACACTCCTCAAGAAAGGTCAGATGCAGTCTGCCATAACACACCTAGGAAATTCTGAGGCCACGTGGAAAAAGGTGTTATGGTCAGATGAGACTAAAATTTAATTATTTGGCCTCAACAGCAAACGATATGTCTGGAGGAAATCCAATAAAGCTCACCATCCATATAACACAATACCTACACACAATACCTACAGTAAAGAATGGAGGTGGTAATATCCTGTTATGGGGTGTTTCTGCAGCAGGCACTGGAGCACTTGTCAGGATAGAAGGAATAATGGATGGGACCAAATACCGTATTCTTGAAGAAAATCTGCTGCCCTCTGCCAGGAAGTTGTCAATGGGAAGAAGGTTTACCTTCCAACATGACAATGACCGATAGCACACAACAAAAATGACCACACAGTGGTTGAAGGAGAAAAGGGTGAATGTTCTTGCATGGCCTAGTCAGAGCCCAGACTTAAGCCCCATTGAATATCTGTGGCATGACTTGAAGAATGCAGTCCACAAATGTCACCATCAAATGTAACGGAACTGGAGCAGTTCTGCAAAGAAGAGTGGGCAAATATTGCACAGTCTAGATGTGCAAAGTTAGTAGAGACCTATCCCAACAGACTAAAGGCTGTAATTAAAGCAAAAGGTGGTTCAACAAAATACTGACACAAGGGGGTGATTCTTTTTCCAACTCAGTGATTCTGTGTTTGAATCGTCTTTATTTTTGTCTGACATGTTGGATTTTATATGGTGCACTGAGTAAATACATCTGGATAAACAAAAACTGCATTTCAGGCTGCAAAGCAACAAAATGTGATTATTTTCAATGGGGGGGGGGGGGGTGATTCTTTTCAATACCCACTGTATATATATATATATATATATATATATATATACTGTATATATATATATATATATATATATATAAAGAAAAAATGTACAGATAATGTAAGATGGTAAAATACACAATGATCTGTTACAAATGGACTGAGAACTAATACTCTCCTTATGGTTAGACCACTGCCTTCTTTCAGTCTCTCCCCAGGGACTGTAATTTGAGATAAGATTGCAGTAGTAGATGGCGCAGGTTTTTAGGAATTATAATCCCTCTGATGATAAAGAGAAAAAGGCTTGGTGTATATGTGAAAGCCAATTAATAAAGGTGCAGTATACTCACTCCATGAGTTGCATGGTATCCGCTTGTCTGAAGTGTACCACTCAGATATCTGGTAGCAGTGATCCAAAGAGGTTCAGTGAACTGGGAGTAAAATAAAAACTCCAGTGAAAATATGTAGATTTTGTGGTAATAAAATAAGTAATAACTTACTCCATTAAAATAGGACTTCCAGTTTGAATAAAAAATATTTATTAGCTCAACGCGTTTCAACGTGTATAAACGTCTTTTTCAAGAGCAAATATGAAACAGGTTAAAACAGTTGAAAAGTTTGTAAACTGTGACAATTTAGAGCCGGTTTAAATACAGGTGGTCAATGTTCCAACTTCCTGTATTGAACAGGAAATTGGACTCACAAAAGGTCAAAATTATAAAACATCCAATGTAATTCATATTTATACCTAACCAAATATATACATCATCGCAGAATTAAACTTTCAGTTATAACGTTACATAAATTAAAATTTGATCTAAAATTGAGTAATTAGGTATGAATATAAATCTCAGCCAATGAAAATAAATCCTGCTATACAATAACCAATCAAAATTCACAGTAAAAAGTCCTCAATCGAGTAGTCTTGGAAAGATGGTTCTATTTCAGGTCCGCTTGTTATCACGTGATATCTCCAACCTATCCGGAACGAGCTGACGTCGGCTGAAGTAAATAGTCCTCGATTGGGTGATGTTTGAGCAAATAGTTCCATTTCAGGTCTGTCTCTAATATTACAGATCAGTCAAGTAAAAAGGGGAAGTCCGGAATGACGTATGGATACCTCCGAAAACTAACCAAGGATATACAGCCGTGTTTTACAAACATTCTGTGAAGTGAAGAGAACAAGTGAACAGTAAATGTTCATTAAGAAATAGAAATAACATTCGATGCTATTCATGCAACACATTATATGAACAAATGAACAGTCAGAGTTCTCAAATAAGTAAAAAACAAGTGTTTAACATAAAATTCTCATCACACGTTAGCATTAATAAAATTTCTTAAGTGAACGATTATATTAAACGCTTTTATGTATGCGTTACATGAAATTATGTTACATAAAATTAGATTTCCATTGTATATTGACATCCTTAAATATCCTTAAAGGGACAGTAAATTTTTATTTTCGTTACATACATTGCATGTTTATTTCAACCAATGTGATTTATATTTTAAGGTTGTAAATCAGGTGACACCAGAATATAAACATATTTAAAATATCCTTAAAAATTAAGAAAAATAATACTTAAGTGTGTGAATGTGCACAATTTATGTTTCAAATATTTAAACAGTGTGCATAATTTATATTTCAAATACTAAATGGTATGTATACATATATAGTGATACTAAATAAAAGCTGCTATTCTAATGTCCTTATTAAGACCCCAGTGATTATATGTTCTTATGTATCCACCAGAGTTCTCTCCTATCTAATTATTTTCCTTCCTAATTCGCCTCCCCTCCAATGTGTAGATACTCTTTCTTTTCATATCCAGAGAAAATTTTTGATATCAAATTTTTGACATGCATTACAATGTAGGGGTACTCCATGATCCTCATGTTTTTTGTCTATTTTATTAAGATGTTCCAAAATATGTGTTTTCAAAAACCTGGTCGTTTGTCCTAAATATTGAATCTTACAGTTACATTGAAGTAGGTATATAACATTAGTGGTCTTGCAAGTAATAAAATGAACACTGCTGATTTGCATTCTCAATTCCTTGGATATCATTTTATATCCCTTTCCTGTTTTATACAGTTCAACTACCTTCTCCCACAGATCCTTTGACAATTATTTTGTTTTCCCCATGACTAAGAATCCAGAATTGTCAGTGCAGCACTGGATGAAAGATGCAAGGGTCTGTCAGGAGTCCAGAAACTCATTGACCTTATATACACACACACTAATTACAAGAAAACAGATCACAGGTGAGGATGTTACCTTTAATAGCCATTCAAACCCATTTGTGTCAACTTGTGTGCATGTTATCAGGCCAAAATCACCAGGGTATGTAAACTTTTGATCAGGGTCATTTGGGTAGTTTCTGTTGTCATTATGATTTAAAAAGAGTAAACACAGTTGATTGATAATAAATGGCTTCAGCCAAACACTAACCATGAGTGAAAGAAAAGTTTTTGTGTTATTCATATTCTCTGAAAAATGGCCAAGAAGTCATAAATTCTGCCAGGGTATGTAAACTTGTGAGCACAACTGTATATATATATATATATATATTTATATATATATATATATATATACACAGTGGGGCAAAATATATCCGCTGTGTATATATATATATATATATATATATATATATATATATATATATATATATATATATATATATATATGTGTGTGTGTATGCATGCATATATGTGTGCATATATATATATATATATATACAGTGCGGCAAAAAAGAATTTAGTCAGCGCACAAATTGTGCAAGTTCTCCCACTTAAGAAGATGAGAGAGGCCTGTAATTTTCATCATAGGTATACCTCAACTATGAGAGACAAAATGTGGAAACAAATCCAGACAATCACATTGTCTGATTTGGAAAGAATTTATTTGCATATTATGGTGGAAAATAAGTATTTGGTCACCTACAAACAAGCAAGATTTCTGGCTCTCACAGACCTGTATCTTCTTCTTTAAGAGGCTCCTCTGTCCTCCACTCATTACCTGTATTATTGGCACTTGTTTGAACTTGTTATCAGTATAAAAGACACCTGTCCACAACCTCAAACAGTCACACTCCAAACTCCACTATGGTGAAGACCAAAGATATGTTGAAGGACTCCAGAAGCAAAATTGTAGACCTGCACCAGGCTGGGAAGACTGAATCTGCAATAGGCAAGCATCTTGGTGTGAAAAAATCAACTGTGGGAGCAATAATTAGAAAATGGAAGACCACTGATAATCTCCCTCGATCTGGGGCTCCACGCAAGATCTCACACCGTGGGGTCGAAATGATCACAAGAACGGTGAGCAAACATCCCAGAACCACACAGGGGGACCTAGTGAATGACCTGCAGAGAGCTGGGACCAATGTAACAAAGACTACCATCAGTAACACAGTACGCCGCCAGGGACTCAGATCCTGCAGTGTCAGACGTGTCCCCCTGCTTAAGCCATTACATGTCCGGGCCCGTCTGAAGTATGCTAGAGAGCATTTGGATGATCCAGAAGCGAATTGGGAGAATGTCATATGGTCAGATGAAACCAAAGTAGAACTGTTTGGTAGAAATACAACTCATCGTGTTTGGAGGAGAGAGAATGCTGAGTTGCAACCAAAGAACACCATACCTACTGTGAAGCATGGGGGTGGCAACATCATGCTTTGGGGCTGTTTCTCTGCAAAGGGAACAGGATGACTGATCCATGTACATTAAAGAATGAATGGGGCCATGAATCGTGAGATTTTGAGTGCAAACCTCCTTCCATCAGCAAGGGCATTGAAGATGAAACGTGGCTGGGTCTTTCAGCATGACAATGATCCCAAACACACCGCCTGGGCAACAAAGGAGTGGCTTCGTAAGAAGCATTTCAAGGTCCTGGAGTGGCCTAGCCAGTTTCCAGATCTCAACCCCATAGAAAACCTTTGGAAGGAGTTGAAAGTCTGTGTTGCCCAGCGACAGCCCCAAAACATCACTGCTCTAGAGGAGATATGCATGCAGGAATGGGCCAACATACCAGCAACAGTGTGTGACAACCTTGTGAAGACTTACAGAAAACATTTGACCTCTGTCATTGCCAACAAAGGATATATAACAAAGTATTGAGATGAACTTTTGATATTGACCAAATACTTATTTTCCACCATAATTTGCAAATAAATTCTTTCCAAATCAGACAATGTGATTGTCTGGATTTGTTTCCACATTTTGTCTCTCATAGTTGAGGTATACCTATGATGAAAATTACAGGCCTCTCTCATTTTCTTAAGTGGGAGAACTTGCATAATTGGTGGCTGACTAAATACTTTTTTGCCCACTGTGTATATATATATATATATATATATATACACACATATATGCATGCATACGCACACACACACATATATATATATATATATATATATATATATATATATATATATATATATATATACTGTATGTATATATATATATATATATATATATATATATACATACAGTGAATTTAAAAAGTCTACAAACCACTGTTAAAATGTAAGGTTTCTGTGATGTAAAAAAATTAGACAATTATAAATCATTTCAGAACTTTTTCCACCCTTTAAGTGACCTATAAACTCTACATCTCAATTGAAAAACAAATTGAAATCTTTTAGGTGGAGGGAAGTAAACAAAAAACTAAAATAATATGGTTGCATAAGTGTGCACGCCCTTAAACTAATACTTTGTTGAAGCACCTTTTGATTTTATTACAGCACTCAGTCTTTTTCGGTATGAGTCTATCAGCATGGCAAATCTTGACTTTATTCATCACAATAAATTGCTATAAGTAATCTTGGAGTGCTGTGGACATTCTTTGGATTTTCAGATTATTTGGAGATTCAGCAGTGTTTCCTGTCTACACGTGCACCCCCTTACAGTTGTGCTGTACCTGTTCTTTTATCTTTGACTAAGGCCCCAGTTCCAGCTGAATAAAAACAGCGCCCAAGCATGATGCTGCCACCACCATGCTTCACTGTGGGTATGGTGTTCTTTTGGTGATGTGCAGTGTTGTTTTCGCGCCAAAATATCTTTTGGAATTATGGCCAAAAAGTTCAACCTTGGTTTCATCAGACCATTAAACCTTTTCCCACATACTTTTGGGAGACTTCAGATGTGTTTTTGCAAAATATAGCCGGACTTGGATGTTTTTCTTCGTAAGAAAATGCTTCCATCTTGCCACTCTACCCTATAGCCCAGAAATGAAGAATACGGGAGATTGTTGTCACATATAACACAAAGCCAGTACTTGCCAGATATTCCTGCAACTTCTTTAATGTTGCTGTAGGCCTTTTGGCAGCCTCCCAGACCAGTTTTCTTTTTGTCTTTTCATCAATTTTGGAGGGACATCCAGTTCTTGGTAATGTCACTGTTGTGCCATCTTTTCTCCACTTGATGATGACAGTCTTCACTGTGTTCCATGTTATATCTAATGCCTTGGAAATTCTTTTGTACCCTTCGCCTGACTGATACCTTTTAACAATGAGATATCTCTGATGCTTTGGAAGCTCTCTGTGGACAATGACTTTTGCTGTAGGATGCAAATAAGAAAATGCCAGGAAAGACCTACTAGAACAGCTGAACTTTATTTTGGGTTAATCAGAGGCACTTTAAAGGATGGCAGGTGTGTACTGACTCCTATTTAATGTGATGTATTGTGATGAATAAAAAAAGCGACGTTTTGGGGTCACAGCCCCTTTGATCAAGCATGATTAAGGGACTGTGACACTGAAATTATGCTTTTTTTTTATTCATCACAATAAATTGCTATAAGTAATCTTGGAGTGCTGTGGACGTTCTTTGGATTTTCAGATTATTTGGAGATTCAGCAGTGTCTGCACGTGCACCCCTATACAGTTGTGTTGTACCTGTTCTTTTATCTTTGACTAAGGCCCCAGTTCCAGCTGATTTAGCCGGGCTTGGGTGTTTATCTTCGTAAGAAAACACTTCCATCTTGCCTTTCTACCCTATAGCCCAGAAATATGAAGAATACGGGAGATTGTTGTCACATGTACCACACAGCCAGTACTTGCCAGATATTCATGCAGCTCCTTTAATGTTGCTGTAGGCCTATTGGCAGCCTCTCAGACCAGTTTTCTTCTTGTCTTTTCATCAATTTTGGAGGGACGTCCAGTTCCTAGCAATATCACTGTTGCGCCATCTTTTCTCCACTTGATGAAGACTGTCTTCACTGTGTTCCATGGTATATCTAATGCCTTGGAAATTATTTTGTACCCTTCTCCTGACTGATACCTTTTAACAATGAGATCACTCTGATGCTTTGGAAGTTCTCTGCGGACAATGACTTTTGCTGTAGGATGCGACTAAGAAAATGTCAGGAAATCCTACTAGAACAGCTGAACTTTATTTGGGGTTAATCAGAGGCACTTTAAATGATGACAGGTGTGTACTGACTCCTATTTAACAGGATTTTGAATGTGATTGCTTAATTCTGAACACAATTACATCCCCAGTTATAAGTTATTTTTTTTGTTTACTTCCCTCCACCTAAAAGTTGTACAGTTTATAGGTCACATTAAAGGTGGAAAAAGTTCTGAAATGATTTATCTTTGTCTCATTTTTTTACATCACAGAAACCTGACATTTTAACAGGGGTGTGTAGACTTTTTATGTCCACTGTATATATATAAATAAAGTTTTGCCTTCCCAGTTTATCATGTTGTCATATACCATATAGCTTTGAACCCTTATAACCTTTTAATATTTATATGAATAGTTTTTATTAGATTTATTAAAATGTGTTTTCTGCCACTTTTATTTTTAGCCTCACACTTTCTTTTAGGTCTGGGGCTGCACTAAGTTTTATAGAGCTAATTTGGCTTTCACTCATACGCAATCTCTAACTTTCAACTATACTCCTTATCCAGAAAGATGATTTTTCCTACCTAGGATTCTTGGGGTTTATGTGAAACTATGGATAAAAGAATGGATAGTAGTTTGAAAAAAAGACATTCATCTTACAAGGGTTATGTTTCCGCCAATATTATCATCCATGTTTTCTGCTACTAAAACTGCAGAATGTTGTATTTAATCTTTTAAAAAAATAGAGACTGAAAGAATCTGCAGTACACGCAATGTCCACAAGGACTACAGCCAATTCACCTCTGCCTTTCTCCCAGCCATGTAGCAGGTACTGCTTTCCTAGTGAATTCACTATGTACAAGTCTGTCTTTAAGGCTAAGAGCCCTTTGTGCAGTCATGAGTGGATAATCTCCTATATACTCTTTTAAGTCAGTGTCTGCTGTTAAAATGTGCCAATATTTTTTAAGGATATCTCTGATTTGATTCCAGTGTGAGTTATATTTAGTTAAGACATGATTTATCATCACTTTTGCGTTATTTTATTATCATTGAGCAAATCACGCCTGGGGATATTTCTAGTCATAGTCCATGCCATTTTTACACTGCATTTGGAGTATCCTCTTTCTAAAAATCTATGTGACATTTCAGTAGCTTGTGTTTCAAAATCAGATTCACTAGAACAGTTCACTAGAACTCTTTAGACGGATGAACGGACCTACCGGAATCCCTGTTTTGAGGCTATTAGGGTGGTGACTATCTGCATGCAGCAGACTGTTTGTAGCTTTTGGTTTCCTATAAACTTTAGATTTTATGACTGTCCCATCCTTCCATATCTCTAAATCAAGGAGATTTGCCTCACAGTTGCTCACAGAGCTTGTTAGAAAGATGTTATAGCTATTATCCTTATTAAGGGTATCTATGAATGACATTAGTAGATCCCTACAGCCATTCTACAATAACAGCACGTCATCCACATAACGGATCCATGATCTCCCTAGTTAAACATATCTCTATACATATAAATCCATGTTTGTCTATGTATATGTATGCATGTCAATGTAAAATCCCTTTGTCTGCTTTTTTTTATAACACCCGAGATCTCATATCTTTTATCCCTTATAACTCTTGTGTGCAATATATTTTTTAACATAATTGTTATTAGACAGTGATAATATTAGTGTAACTGTACTTTGTAAAGTATTTTTGAAGTGTTTTGTGATTTTGTTGTTGTTGCGGGAAACCATCAACTACAGCTCTTCGAGCGTGGAAAGGATTGTTGCATAAAATGTAAGTGCGTGCAATCATGATTTTTCAAGATACCAGCGCAATGAAAATTGTTTGCGAAAAGACCATATCGCACGCAGGAAATACATACCGCGTGACTTGTAATCTTGCCGATGGATTGGATTGAGCATGACATTTTAAACAAGTTTCCAATTTATTCTATTACCAAATTCTGCTTAGTTCTCTTGGTATCATTTGTTAAAGAGTAACCATAAGTGTGCCCAGGAGCATACATGTGTCTTTAGCCATCTAGCATCAGTGTTTGCAACAATGTTTATAGCAATGTTATGCATAGTTACAAATAGTGCTGCCATATAATGCTGCAGACACTTTAGTGTGACTTCCCTTACCCATAATCCCCAGTCATTCTCTTTGCCTCTGTCAATGGAGGATGTGTGAAGATGGTGTCTGAAGATATTTAATCTTTGTATGGGTACTTTTCCCTGCAAGCAAGGATTGGGGTCTAGCTGTGTCCACGTCAATCTCTTTAGTAAGAGTAGTGGTGGCTTTTAGCAGTTAGAAGGCGGCGAGGTAGTCTTTGTTATACTTCTAACACTTTTGCTACCACTTTGTATAAAGCCAGAGTTGGATACTCTGTTCTTTCTTTTACTACAGGTCCCTGACAGGGAGGATTACTGGTCACACCTTAGTAGCTGTTGTCTGATCGGCAGCTGGATCCAGGTAAGTGCCCTTTGCCTTCTAGGTACTGAAGGACAGCACTTTTAAGGTTAATCCTCAACTGGACCTATTTTGGGACAAAATTATCCTAATTGTTTGAGGGTAATGGTTTTGGGCAACTTTATTGCCACTATTATGTGTTTAAAATAAAAAAGAGAAAATTTTATATTTTTTAAATAAAGCATACTATTTTAAACAGTGAGACACTTAAGGAGTTAATGCTCTTATAGGGGCTGGAGAGTTCACTTGGCTGAGGGAGATGCAGGATTATTACTTTGCATTTATTGGTAACTTGGGCTATATCAAGGGAAATAGTTCAATTGGACAACAGAAATACTTTATTTCTTTTCTGCAGCTGTTTTTCTTTACGTGCACTTTTCTTATGTTGCACACTTTTTTTTAAATTGACCACGTGACGTCCGCATTTCCGGTTTCACCTTAGAGGAAAAGGACTTTAAATCTCCTCTTACTAGTGGGATATACATCCGGTTCTTGGTTGAAATCAGCGTGCTTCTATACGGTCACGGTAGGAGCCTCAGGGTCTGAATTTTCTTTTTTTCTTGGGGAATGGTTATTTTATTTTTCCTGGTGTCCAAAATATATTGGAATAAAGAAAGTTACTCTCTCTTTAACTAATTATATCTTTGAAGATTATACTGTCATAAAGCATTATAATTTGTCACTTATTGTGGGACCTGATCTATAGCTATGGACTCTGAACCAGATCATTCTATTAATATGGATGTGTTTGCTTTGTTTAGAAGCCCAAATTGTCCTTCCTATGCAATTCTGTTCCACTTGCTTAGCAAAGACTTTGAAATGTAAAGACAAATTACTCCCTTCTGAGCCAAGTGTCTCTCAGGATGATGCTGTGCGTAACATGCCTTTCTCCTCAAACGTCCCAAGCTTCAGTTGTGTCTAACACTGTGTCTTCTGTTTCCTCACAACCTCCTGGGAGTATTTATTTAACAGGGGATTTTGTTGCACAGATAACATCTGCAGTATCTGCGGCTTTGTCTGCTTTTCCTCCTAAGGGTAAACGCAAGAGGAAATCTAAACATATGTCTACTAGCAAGGTTTCTGACTCTAAAACTGCGCTGGTTATCCTTTCTCAGATGTCTGATGAGGAAGATACTTTAGTAGCTTCTGAAGGTGAAATCTCAGACTCTGATACTATGGGAGAAAAATCTTGTGATTCTGAAGAAGTTAATTTCAGATTTAAACTTTAGCATCTCCATTTACTTCTGAAGGAGGTTCTAGCTACTTTAGATGACTCTGAACCTTCAGTTGCTGTCAACCCTAAGAAGTCTTCTAAACTTAACAGGGTTTATGATTCTCCCTCTTCTGAGGATGTTTCTCCTCTTCCAGACAAGATGTCTGATATTATAACTCAGGAATGGCATAAACCAGGGGTTCTTTTTTCCCCTTCCCCTGTTTTTAAAAAGATGTTCCCTGTTGCTGATTCTATTTGGGACTCATGGCATACTGTACCTAAGGTAGAGGGAGCTATCTCTACTCTCGCTAAAAGAACTGCCATTCCTATAGAGGATAGTTGTACTTTTAGGGATCCAATGGATAAAAAACTGGAGGCTTGCTTAAAAAAGATATACATCCATCAAGGATTACAGTGGCAACCTGCGGCAAGTATTGCCACGGTTGCGGGAGCAGCATCCTATTGGTGCGATGCCCTATCTGATCTGATATAAGAAGAGACTACGGTAGAGGAGATCCAAGATAGGATCAAAGCTTTTGAACTTGCCAACACCTTTATCTGCAATACCAACATGCAGGTAATTAGACTGGGAGCTAAGATATCTAGCTTCACTGTTCTAGCTCGCTTCAAAGGCCAAGCTTTTGGCTTTACCTTATAAGGGTAAAACTCTTTTTGGCCCTGGTCTGGCAGAAATCATTACTGAAATTACGGGTGAAAAGGTATCTTTCCTACCTCAGGACAATAAAAATAGACCTAAAGGTCATCAGAATTCAAATTTTTGCTCCTTTCGCAACTTTAAAGGGCAGAAGTCTCCCTCCTCCTCTTCCAAACCAGAGCAAATTCAGGACCTCTTGGAAGTCCAGTCAGCCTTGGAATAGGGCGAAGAAAAACAAGAAGCCTTCCACTGATTCTAAATCAGCATAAAGGGTCCGCCCCTGATCCATACTTGGTTCAAGTGGGGGGCAGACTTTCATTTTTTCAGCAGGCTTGGGTACGCGATGTCCCAGGTCCATGGGCTGTGGACATAGTATCTCAGGGTTACAAAATAGGGTTCAAATCTTGCCCACCAAGGGGCAGATTTCTCCTGTCAAAACTTTCCACAAAACTGGTAAAGAGGGAGGCCTTCTTAAATTGCATAAAGGACCTATCCTCCCTGGGAGTTATTTTTCCAGTTCCTCTAGAGGAACAGGGTCTAGGATTCTATTCAAATCTATTTGTGGTTCCCAAAAAGGAGGGAATTTTCCGTCCCATCCTAGATTTAAAGTTCCTCAACAAATTTCTCAGGGTTCCGTACTTCAAAATGGAAACTGTTCCATTCTTTCGTTGGTTCAGGAAGGCCGGTTCATGATGACCATAGACCTAAAGGATGCATATCTTCATGTTCTCATTCACAGGGATCATCACCAGTTTCTCAGGTTTGCTTTTCAGGACAAGAATTTCCAGTTTGTTGCACTTCCGTTTGGCCTTGCCATAGCTCCCAGAATATTCACAAAGGTTCTGTGGGCTCTTTTGGCAGTGATCAGATCTCACGTAATTGCAGTGGCGCCTTATCTAGACAACATCTTAGGTCAGACATCTTTTCAACTAGCAAAATCTCATACAGAGATGTTGTTGCCTTTTCTACATTCCCACGGGTGGAAGGTGAATCTGGAAAAGGGTTCTCTAGTTCCAGCTACAAGAGTGTGTTTCCTAGGGACAATCATAGATTCCCTGTCCATGGAGATTTTCCTGATGGACGTCAGAAAATCCAAACTTCTGGCTTTTTGCCTGTTTCTCCAGTCTACTATTCATCCTTTTGTGGCTCAATGCATGGAGGTGATTGGTCTGATGGTTGCTTCTATGAACATCATTCCTTTTGCTTGGTTCCATTTGCGACCTCTACAACTTTGCATGCTCAGTCAATGGAACAAAGACCATTCAGATCTATCACAGAGGATAAATCTGGATCCTCTAACAAGAGACACTCTCGTGGTGTATTTCTCATGAAAACCTGGCTCAAGGCACTTGCTTCATGAGACCTTCCTGGGTGATTGTGACTACGGGCGCTAGTCTATTAGGCTGGGGAGCATTTTGAGAGCAATCATCAATGCCTTGAAAGCTTGGCCTCAATTAGCTTTAGTCTGGTTTTCTCTCAGATAACCCTCAGGTGGGGGTCCTAGAGTCGGATCTGATGGCGTCTCGTCAAAATACCAAGCTTCCAAAGTAAATTTCTAGGTCAAGAGATCCTCAGGCCGCTGTGATAGATGCGCTAACAGTTTCTTGGATCTTGTTTCTAGCTTACCTGTTTCCTCCGTTTGCTCTCCTTCCACAAGTCGTTGCTCATATCAAATAGGAGAGAGCATCGGTAATTCTAATAGCTCCTGCATGGCGTTGCTGGATCTGGTCAGGATGTCATCCCTTCCCCTTTGGAGGTTACCTCTGAGGAAGGACCGTCTAATTCAGGGTCCATTCCTCCATCCAAATCTAGATTCTCTGAAACTGACTGCTTAGAGATTGAGCACCTAGTTCTGTCTAGACGTGGTTTTTCTGAAGCAGTCATTGATACTACGCTTCAGGCTCACAAACCTGTTACGCAAGATTTACCATAAGGTATGGCGTAAATATCTTTATTGGTGCAAATCTAAAGGTTTCTCCTGGAGCCAGGTGAGGATTCCCCATATTTTATCCTTTCTTCAGGATGGCCTGGAAAAAGGTTTGTCAGTCAGTATTCTGAAGGGTCAGATTTCTGCTCTGTCAATTCTTTTGCACAAACGTCTGGCAGATTTGCCAGATGTTCAAGCTTTTGTTCAGGCTCTGGTCAGAACCAGGCCTGTATTTAAACCTGTTGCTCCTCCTTAGAGCCTTAACCTAGTTCTTAAAGTTTTGCAGCAGGCTCCGTTTGAGCCAATGCATGTTGTTGATATAAAGTTGTTATCTTGGAAGGTTTTTTCTCCTTGCTATTTCTTCCACTCACAGAGTTTCTGAGCTTTCGGCTCTGCAGTGTGATTCCCTTTACCTTATTTTTCAAGCAGATAAGGTGGTCCTCTGTACTAAGTTGAGATTTCTTCCTAGGGTAGTTTTGGATCAAATCATTAATCAGGAAATTGTTGTTCCTTCTTTTTTGTCCTAATCCTTTTTCTCATAATGAACTTATTTTGCATAACTTGGATGTTGTACGTGTTATAAAGTTTTACCTACAAGCTACTTAAGATTTTCAGCAATCTTCTGCCCTGTTTGTTGTTTTCTCTGGAAAGCGTAAGGGTCCTTTCCCTCTGGTTAAAAAGTATGATTCATTTGGCTTATGAGACTGCTGGACAGCAGCCTCCTTAGAGAATTACGGCTCATTCCACTAGAGCTGTATCCTCTTCTTGGGCTTTCAAAAATGAAGCTTCTGTGGAACAGATTTGCAAGGTGGCTACATGTTCTTCTTTGCATACTTTTTCCAAATTCTACAAATTTGATACTTTTGCCTCGGCTGAGGCCTCTTTTGGAAGAAAGGTTCTTCAAGCATTGGTACCTTCTGTTTAGGTCCTCCTGCCTTTTTCTCCCTCCCTGTTCATTCTGTGTCCTCTAGCTTGGGTATCGGTTCCCACTAGTAATTGGAATGACATTGTGGACTTTCCATGTCATAGGAAAGAAAACAAAATTAATGCTTACCTGATACATTTCTTTCTTTCCGGACATGGAGAGTCCACGACCCCGCCCTCTTTTATTATAATTTGGCAGTTTTTTGAGTAAACCTCAAGCACCACTATACCTTTGTGTTTCTTCTTTTTCCATTTTCCTTCACCTGAATGATTGAGGATTATGGGTATGCGAAGTTACACTTAACAGCTTTGCTGGGGTGCTCTTTGCTTCCTCCTGCTGGCCAGGAGTTGAATATCACACTAATAATTGGAATGACGTCGTAAACTCTCCATGTCCGGAAAGAAAGAAATTTTATCAGGTAAAGCATAAATTTAGTTTTTAAGCATTTTTGCAAACGTTTGCCTGATGGCTAAGGACACGTGCACACTTCTGAGCTCACTTAGGATAACTCTTTAACAAAAGATACCAGGAGAACTAAGCAAAATTGATAATATAAGTAAATTGGAATGTTTTTTAAAATTGTATGCTCTGTCTGAATCATGAAACTTTATTTTTGATTGTACTGTCCCTTTAATGGAGCCTCCTTTTGAACCAATGAAGACTGCATCTTTTATGGATTTTGACTTTGAAGACTCTATTTTTATTTGCTGAACCCCCTGTACGACATGTCTCAGAAAAACAGGCATTATCAGTGGATGGACCTTACATTGTTTTTCATCAAGATAAAGAGATTATTCGTACTCAAAATTCCATACTAAGGTTGTGTTGGATTTTCATTGTTCCAAATATATTTTTTTGTCTTCTTTCTTTTTGATGGAAGACCTCTTTATACTTTGGATTTGGTCAGCTGTATCCATTATTATGTTGATAAAACCAAAGTTTCAGAAGATCTAATTGACTTTTTGATGTATTGCTCGGTCCTCACAAGGGTCAGCCACCTGCTAAAACTACAATATCTTCTTGGATAATACAGTGTATTTCCAAAGCTTATCAGGTAAACAAGCAACCAGTTCCTGTAGGACTCTTTCCACAAGGGCAATATCCACTTCCTGGGCTTCTGTCTGTGATATCTGTCAAGCAGCTGTAGAAGACTCTTCATACTTTTGTGTCTCATTACAAACTGCATGTTTTACAGTCTTCTTAAGTGAAGTGAAATTGTCAGGAAGATTTTGAACACTGTTCATAAGTAAATACTTTCATTTGTCGCATTATATGTTGTCTGTGTCTATTATTCCATGCCCTACATAGAGTTGTATGTTATAATGCTTGGTATTAATCTCACCTGGTAAGTATTGGCTAGATAGTTGAAGATAATTAGAAATTAAGTGATCAAAAATTGAAATTTCTATCTATTGGTCTACAACCTAGTCCCACCCTAGTCTGAACTCTTTGTATCTTATGCTAGACAGTCCTAGGAACGAGGTTAGCAAGGCAGGTAGCACATTTATTAGTAAAAGGATCCTGTTTCCGGAGAGCGGGTCTCATCTGGTTAGGTTGTAGGCTAGATAAAGAAATTTGTTTTTTCGATGATTTAATTTCTAATTTTCAATATCCCTTTAACACAGTCTCAACATTTGTATAAAGTATTTTGTTTACAAACTTTATAGATATTATTAAGTGTTGTTGAAAGACTATGATGTTATTGCCAACCAGAAATTATTTTTTCGTATCCTCGTTGCTTATAATATATTACAACTTTTACTTTGCATTCCCCTGCTAGCTGAGGATTGATTTGAAAAAAAGTCATTTGAAGAGGAGATCTTTTGCTGTCTTCTTTTTGGCTTGCCTTCTTCTGGCAATTTCTTTATTAGGTTACTGTATAAAGCTGGCCACAACAAGTACACAGGCCTGTATGCAATTTAGAACTGCAGAAAGTTGGCATAGCAATACTTGTCAGTACAAAATGTCCTTAACTTAGAACACCCCCCTGTTCTGCTCACCACCCAAATTCTCAAATCCTCGGATCTTAGCATACACGGTTTTCCCATGTGTCATTTTTTTTACTGTTCATTGCAACAATAAACAAAGCTATCTGCTTGTTCCCTATCATTTTTGAAAGTCTGACTATATAGGGCAGACACATATTTTACACTTTTTTTTTTATTATTGTCTTTGCTAATGATCCCAGCTGGATAGGGGTCTGGCAGTATTTTTGAAATCTGACCTCTTTGGACACTACATGGTTTGTCAAAGCATATTGATGGTAAAAATAGAGGATTCTTATTTTGGATTTTGTACAGATATTAGTTATTGTTTCACTGCATTGTAATTTTATTTAGTTGTTTATTTGTTTTTGTACTGTTTGTTCCTACAAATTAAAAAAAACTTTTTTTAAAAAGCCAATGTATTCAGGAAAGCAGCAGATAAGAATATATTGTATTTAAAGCTTACAAAGAACTGGGCTCTCTTTGCCAACTCTTACTGGGCAGCTCATTTGTTCTTATGTCTCTTGTTTATGTAGCTTATCTGTAAACTACTGAAATTTTCAGGATGGGTGGGGTTCCAACTATAGAATTAGCTATTTCAAATGATAAAATAAAGGTGAAGGGACAATTTGTAAACAATTTAATGCACTTAAACAGGTAAAATTGATTATACATTTGTACAGTACACTATCCCTTTAAGGTTAGGTAGATCAAAATCTGCCATATGCCAGTTGACAAAATCTGTTTGTATTATGGCTTAAAGGGTACGTGCTGGGACACAAAAAAAGTATACCTAGGTAGGCTCAGGAGCCAAAATGCACTACTGGGTGCTAGCTGGTTATTGGTGGCTGCATATATATGCCATCTTGCCATTGGCTCACCTGATGTGTTCAGCTATTTTCCATTAGTGCATTGCTGCTACTACCAAAGTATATTAATGAGAATGAGTCAAGTTTGATAATAGTAGGTAAATTAGAAAGTTATTTAAAATTGTATGATCTATCTAAATCATAAAATAAAAAAAATGGTTTTATGTCCCTTTAAGCATAGTAAAATAACTTTACACTATACTTCTTTTTTTTATTAAATGATTTTTATTTTGTTTATAAACAGGTGTACAGAAATAACAGTCCTATAAAAATCTCTGCATACATCAAATCCAGTTTAATCAAAGTATAGACTGTTGCATCTTAAAACAGGGGTGCACAATGTATGTGAATTCACCACAAGGATCCAAAAATCAATGGCCCGATCAACAAACCTAGAAACAGTGTACATAATTCTAGACATAATAATGAATTTTTTGTTTTTCTTTTTACCTCTGTTCCCAAATGTATAACATAAGCCCTTGACATATAGGGGCCTAGTTATCAAGCCATCAACCTCAAATACGCTGGAATTCCGCAGCGTATTTGTGGCGAGGCTGATTCGCCTTAGTTATCAATGGCTCGAGACCGGCTAAAGTAGAATTTAGTGACGTAAGCTTCGATCCACCGGACTCAGTCCGACACAGATCGATTCTTACGTCACTCCAGATGTTCCGCACACAGATTGTGTGCGGCACATTCTTACTACTTTTGCTAGTTATCAAATGACTAGCAGGTACGCTCGGCACTTTTACGGCCCAGCGTACCTGGTTTTCAAACCGCCACCCCTGGAGGCGGCGGATCCCATAGGAATCAATGGGAGTCTGACCATAGCGAAAGTACAAGTTCGCTGCTGACAGACATCCCATTGATTTCTATGGGAGCTGTCTGCACCTAACACCCTAACATGTACCCCGAGTCTAAACACCACTAATCTGCCCCCCTACACCGCCGCAACTAAATAAAGTTATTACCCCCTAAACTGCCGCTCCCGGAGCCCACCGCAAGCTACTCTATACATATTAACCCCTAAACCGCCGCTCCCGGAGCCCACCGCAAGCTACTCTATACATATTAACCCCTAAACCGCCGCTCCCGGAGCCCACCGCAACTATAATAAATGTATTAACCCCTATCCTGCCCCCCCTACACCGTCGCCACCTATAATAAATTTATTAACCCGTAATCTGCCCCCCCTTTACCGTCGCCACCTATAATAAATTTATTAACCCCTAAACTGCCCCCCCTACACCGTCGCCACCTATAATAAATTTATTAACCCCTATCCTGCCCCCACTACACCGCCGCCACTGTAATAAAATTATTAACCCCTAAACCTAAGTCTAACCCTTACCCTAACGCCCCCCTAACTTAAATATTAATTAAATAAATCTAAATAATATTTTTATTATTAACTAAATTAATCCTATTTAAAACTAAATACTTACCTTTAAAATAAACCCTAATATAGCTACAATATAAATAATAATTATATTCTAGCTATCTTAGGATTTATTTTTATTTTACAGGCAACTTTCAATTTATTTTAACTAGGTACAATAGCTATTAAATAGTTATTAACTATTTAATAACTTACCTAGCTAAAATAAACTGAAATTTACCTGTAAAATAAATCCTAACCTAAGTTATAATTACACCTAACACTACACTATACTTTAATAAATTATTCCTATTTAAAACTAAATACTTACCTGTAAAATAAACCCTAAGATAGCTACAATATAAATAATAATTATATTGTAGCTATCTTAGGATTTATATTTATTTTACAGGTAACTTTGTATTTATTTTAGCTAGGTAGAATAGTTATTAAATAGTTATTAACTATTTAATAACTACCTAGCTAAAAGAAATACAAAATTACCTGTAAAATAAATCCTAACCTAAGTTACAATTAAACCTAATACTACACTATCATTACATTAATTAAATAAACTACCTACAAATAACTACAATTAAATACAATTACATAAACTAACTAAAGTACAAAAAATAAAAAAAGCTAAGTTACAAAAAATAAAAAAATAAGTTACAAACATTTTAAAAATATTGCAACAATTTTAAGCTAATTACACCTAATCTAAGCCCCCTAATAAAATAACAAACCCCCCCAAAATAAAAAAATGCCTTACCCTATTCTAAATTAAATAAAGTTCAAAGCTCTTTTACCTTACCAGCCCTTAAAAGGGCCATTTGTGGGGGCATGCCCCAAAAAGTTCAGCTCTTTTGCCTGTAAAAGAAAAATACAACCCCCCCCCAACATTAAAACCCACCACCCACATACCCCTAATCTAACCCAAACCCCCCTTACAAAAACCTAACACTAATCCCCTGAAGATCATCCTACCTTTAGTCGTCTTCACTCAGCCGAGCAGCGATGGAACCGAAGTGGACATCCGGAGCGGAAGAAGTTAATCCTCCAAGCGGCGCTGAAGAAATCTTCCATCCGATGAAGTCATCATCCAGGCGGCGATGAAGAAGTCTTCGATCCGGGCGATGTCATCTTCAAAGAGGCGCTGAAGAGGTCTTCTATCCGGGCGATGTCATCTTCCAAGCCGGGTCTTGAATCTTCCTCCCGCCGACGCGGAACCTCCTTCTTCACCGACGGACTACAACGAATGAAGGCTCCTTTAAGGGACGTCATCCAAGATGGCGTCCCCTCAATTCCGATTGGCTGATAGGATTCTATAAGCCAATCGGAATTAAGATAGGAAAAATCAGATTGAGCTCGCATTCTATTGGCTGATCGGAACAGGGGTTAATAATTTTATTACAGTGGCGGCGGTGTAGTGGGGGGCAGGATAGGGGTTAATAAATTTATTATAGGTGACGACGGTGTAGGGGGGGCAGGATAGGGGTTAATAGGTTTAATATAGGTTGCGGCGGGTTCAGGGAGTGGCGATTTAGGGGTTAAACTATTTATTTAGTTGCGGCGAGGTGCGGGATCAGCAGGATAGGGATTAATAATTTTATTATAGAGGGCGACGGTGTAGGGGGGGCAGGATAGGGGTTACTAGGTATACTGTAGGTGGCAGCGGTGTCCGGGAGCAGCGGTTTAGGGGTTAATACATTTATAAGAGTTGCGGCAGGGTCTAGGAGCGGTGGTTTAGGGGTTAGCAACTTTATTGAGCTGCGGGGGGCTCCGGAGGCGCCGGTATAGGGATAGAACAGCGTAGTTTAGTGTGGGTGCTTAGTGACAGGCTAGCAATAAAGCTGGGAAAAAGCCGAAGGGCAGTGAGATCAGATAAGTGATAACTCTCACAGTCCGCTGCTCATCGCCCCGCGGCTTTTTGACAGCTTTTTTTGATAACTTAGGCGAACGTATTCAAGGTCCGCGGCGGCGAAGGTAGGCGAGCTTAGGCGGGCGCATTGGGCCGGCGAAGTCAGAAAAGTAGACGGCTTGATAACTACCCCCCACTTTGTGGTTACTTTGGAATGGCTAACTGGGGAGAGAGGGTCCATTAATGTCTAGGTGAAGTGTGGCTGTAGTAGAGGTGTGACTGGTTAGGTTGATGTGGGTTGTTGTAATTAGATAAAAAGAAAATTATTCTGTACGTAACTTTAGTACTCTTAAAACAGGGTAGAAAATAGCAAAAACAAAGAAAGCAAGTGAAAAAGAAAAAAAAAGAAGAGAAGAAAAGAGGGGGAGAAGAAAGTAAAAAGGGGAAAAGTAATTAAGAAGGATAAGAGCTGAGAACAAGAGAGTAGTAAGAGTGCCTGACAAAGTTTCTGCCTGGCAAGAAATTGAGGAAAAAGAAGGAACAGTAGGGCAAAGATTGGCAGTTTACTTAAACATGTCTAGTGTAAAGGCATATAATTACAGTGGGGCAAAAAAGTATTTAGTCAGCCATCAATTGTGCAAGCTCTCCGACTTAAGAAGATGAGAGAGGCCTGTCATTTTCATCATAGGTATACCTCAACTATGAGAGACAAAATGTGGAAACAAATCCAGACAATCACATTGCCTGATTTGGAAAGATTTTATTTGCAAATTATGGTGGAAAATAAGTATCAATAAGTTAATCTCAATACTATGTTATATATCCTTTGTTGGCAATGACAGAGGTCAAACATTTTCTGTAAGTCTTCACAAGGTTGTCACACACTGTTGCTGGTATGTTGGCCCATTCCTGCATGCAGATCTCCTCTAGAGCAGTGATGTTTTGGGGCTGTTGCTGGTCAACATGGATTTTCAACTCCCTTCAAAGGTTTTCTATGGGGTTGAGATCTGGAGACTGGCTAGGCCACTCCAGGACCTTGAAATGCTACTTACGAAGCCACTCCTTTGTTGCCCGGGCAGTGTATTTGGGATCATTGTCATGCTGAAAGACCCAGCCACATTTCATCTTCAATGTCCTTGCTGATGGAAGGAGGTTTGCACTCAAAATCTCACGATACATGGCCACATTCATTCTTTCATGTACATGGATCAGTCATCCTGTTCCCTTTGCAGAAAAACAGCCCCAAAGCATGATGTTGCCACCCCCATGCTTCACAGTAGGTATGGTGTTCTTTGGTTGCAACTCCTCCAAACACGACGAGTTGTGTTTCTACCAAACAGTTCTACTTTGGTTTCATCTGACCATATGACATTCTCCCAATCCACTTCTGGATCATCCAAATGCTCTCTAGCATACTTCAGATGGGCCCGGACAAGTATTGGCTTAAGCAGGGGGACACGTTTGGCACTGCAGGATCTGAGTCCCTGGCGGCATAGTGTGTTACTGATGGTAGCCTTTGTTACGTTGGTCCCAGCTCTCTGCAGGTCATTCACTAGGTCCCCCCGTGTGGTTCTGGGATGTTTGCTCACCGTTCTTATGATCATTTTGACCCCACGGGGTGAGATCTTGCATGGAGCCCCAGATCGAGGGAGATTATTAGTGGTCTTGTATGTCTTTTATTTTCTAATTATTGCTCCCACAGTTGATTTCTTCACACCAAGCTGCTTGCCTATTGCAGATTCAGTCTTCCCAGCGTGGTGCAGGTCTACAATTTTGTTTCTGATGTCCTTCGACAGCTCTTTGGTCTTCACTATAGTGGAGTTTGGAGTGTGACTGTTTGAGGTTGTGGACAGGTGTCTTTTATACTGATAACAAGTTCAAACAGGTGCCATTAATACAGGTAATGAGTGGAGGACAGAGGATCCTCTTAAAGAAGAAGATACCGGTCTGTGAGAGCCAGAAATCTTGTTTGTAGGTGACCAAATACTTATTTTCCACCATAATATGCAAATAAATTATTTCCAAATCAGACAATGTGATTGTCTGGATCTGTTTCCACATTTTAGTTGAGGTATACCTATGATGAAAATTACAGGCCTCTCTCATCTTCTTAAGTGGGAGAACTTGCACCATTGGTGGCTGAATAAATACTTTTTTGCCCCACTGTATGCAACAGTTTTCATAACTAATTACCGAAGTTAGGCTGAACAGGCATAAACTACAGTAAACATAACAAACAATTCTAGACTGACGTGATACTGCGCTAATAATGTCCAATGATATCCTCATTCAGCTACAAGGCTAACCACAAATATCCCTCCTTAGCGGCAGGTAAGGTTTGAGCAATTTAATAATAAACAGAAATTGCTATTCTTCCACATAAAACATTATACAGTAAAAGAGCTATATTTTAAATTTTTTCCTGAGTCCGTGACCAAAATAGGTCAGTAGTCTCTAACAATGCAAAGTCAGTGCTTGAGCAATTGTTACATCTTCTCTGTAAACATGACCATAAGTTTAATACTTACAAGCTCCATAAGACACAGGCAGCAATACTATGGATTAGGTAGCGTCTAGTAGGTTTGATGGCTCAACACACTGTTTTTTCTTTCTCTGTTTGTTGACAACTTTGGACCATACTCTTCTCTGTGGTTTAGGAGGCATTGATGTTTCTTTCGTTGAGAGATTATGTGTAGACTCTGGGAGGGGGGTATCAAGTTGATTGCAGAAATCAGTTACTATGGTTCGGCTAGTATATTTGTGACGTTTCCCATTCTTGACAATTAGCAGAGAGACGGGGAAGCCCCATCTGTAAGGGATCTTTAAAGATCGCAAGTGGGCAGTGAAAAATGCAAACTCTTTTCTCATTTAAAGTGTTCTTACTGAAAGGTCCTGGTATATTTGTATTTTAGCTCCCATGAATGTGAAAGTAGGATGCGCTCTTGTGAACTGGAATATTTTCCCCCTGTCTCTGTAGATTTAGAAGCATACAATGATGTATCTGGGAGGTTGGTTGTTGGTAGGTTTGGGTCGTAGGGCACGATGGGCCCTTTCAAGGGGGACCTCTTCAATTACTCGTAGCGATAGCCAGAGACTGAAACAAATTTTGCAGTTGGTCAGGAATATCTTCTCCTTTTACCATTTCTGGCACCGCACGAATTCTAAGGTTGTTTCCTCTTGTCCAATTCTCGATATCATCTATTTTGTTCTCCAATTCAGTAATCTGTATTTGCTGCATTTCGATAGAGTGAGACATATTAGTCATTTCTTTGACAAGCTCTTCTCTGTCATTCTCTAAAGTCTCTACACGAAAGCCTAATTAGTTTATATCTCTTTTCAGTTCAGCGCACTCAGATTTGATGTAGGATTTGACTTGGTTTATAAGGGCTTCCATTGCCTTGGGTGTCACCGGGCCATCTGCAGCTTGCTGAAATCGACCGGGTGATGGAGGAGGATCCAGAGGGGTTTCAGGGTTGTCAGACAAAGATTCTTCCTCGCTGCATGCCTGAGGAGTGTCTGTCTTTTTCTTCTTGTCTGTGCTTTTAAAGTAGGTGCTCACCGTGCTGGGAGCATTGCTAGGCTTTAAGTTTTTATCCACTTTTGTATTCCTTTTCTGTGCCATTTTGGGGTCAGAGTGCCCAAATATTCTTATCAATTAGGGGTCCTCAGTGTCTCAATTCAAAATTCAAGCCTTTGTCATAAAGGAGGTGCTCTCTTTTGTGAAGGCTAGAGACAATTATTTATATGAGCGATGGCAAGTCTATAACTAAGGTATTATGACAACTGAATTCATGCCAGTGCAATATGTGTAGCTGACCATGTGGCTCTCGCCTGCCGAACGGGCAGTTTTAGACAGGGTTTGCAATTTCCTGAGGAGTTGCGCTAGTCACATAGGTGTTAATGCTTCTTTGAACAATGCTCATTGAGCTATCTACCTCTAGCAACTAGGTTTAATTGTGCTGATCAGCCCCCTGAAGCTGGTATATAATGTGCACTCCCAGGTAAATTATGTTATAATAACCTGCCTTGTAGCTTAAAGATGACTACATAGTTTTAGTATAGTTCCTTATTTACTGTCATGGTTGTTTGCTGACTGATTTTGAAGCATTTTAACAGACCATTCGTCAGTTTTTATGGTGCAGTGTGTGCTTATATTCTCACCCCCAAGATGGCGGCCATCAGAGATGTGCGACTCTCAAGTGGGCTGCAAAGTGCTGGTGTCTGTTTGGGTTGTACCCTGGAGCTGAGACCCAGTTGCAGCAGTGTAGTCCGCTGTTCCGTGCACTCTAGCGCTGTAGTCTGGGTGCGCTCCGATCTCACATTCCCCAGCGCAATCACTCTAGGCAGGCTTCAAGTGCGGCCTATGCTGCGAGACAGCGAAGAGTCAGCTGAGGGCTAACTGGCTACTATGGGCTGCTCAGTGTCCGTTCCCAAGGTCGCGAGAGCTGTTTTTATAGCACTAAACCTGTGTGATAGTGGCCTGGAAGTGGCCTGGAAGAAGGCTCCATCTCTGCCAATGCTGGAGCTCTAGTGTGGTGCGGCCATCACAGACGCCCGCGCAGTCCACCCCCCTCTGCACTATACTTTTATATATATGATTTTTCTGAGAGCCAGAAGTGTACATAGGAGACTTTAGTTCCTACGTGCACTTGACAGGGGAATCATATTTAAAATTGCAAAACAAATGATAGCTTTGATAACACAATGACAGTGGCAAGAAATTTCTACTAAGACTGGATTGGCTCCTCTAAATAAGGCAAGAGATGGGTGCAGCAAACAATAGATTTTTGCGTTATGATTGAAAAAGCAGTGTTATGGGCCCTAACCCTGCTATTACAAGTCTTGAAGGTATAGGTGTACAGCACACCTTTTTGGCCATCACGCAACGTCAGTATTGCACTTTTAAAATAGTCCTTTGTCAATGTGACTCCCATAGTGCTGGTATTACAAGTTAGCCTGGGAGGCCAAAAAGTGAGCGGTACACCCTAAAACGACAAGATCTGTACTGCCATCTAAAAGTCAGTAGTTATGAGTTTTACGTTACAAAGCTGTACCATAAAACTCATAACTAAAGTGTTAAAAAATACACTAACACCCATAAACTACCTATTAACCCCTAAACCGATGCCCTCCCGCATCGCAAACACTATAATAAATTTATTAACCCCTAATCTGCCGCTATGGACATCACCACAACTATTATATTGTATTAACCCCTATTCTGCCGCTCCCCGACATCGTTGCCACTATAAGAAACCTATTAACCCCTAAACCGCCGCCCTCCCGCATCGCAAACACTATTTAAATATTATTAACCCCTAATCTGCCGTCAGTCTAAAATAAACTATTAACCCCTAAACTGAAAGCCCCCCACAATGAAATATATTAAAATAAACTATTAACCCCTAAACCTAACGCCCCCCTAACTTTATTTTAAAATTACAATTTCCCCATCTAAATTAAATTAAAACTTACCTGCCAAATTAAGTAAATTAATTTTAAACTAACAAACTAAGGCCTAGATTTAGAGTTTGGCGGTAGCCGTCAAAACCAGCGTTAGAGGCTCCTAACGCTGGTTTTTGCCGCCCGCTGGTATTTGGAGTCAGTCAGGAAAGGGTCTAACGCTCACTTTGCAGCCGCGACTTTTCCATACTGCAGATCCCCCTACGCCATTTGCGTATCCTATCTTTTCAATGGGATCTTTCTAACGCCGGTATTTAGAGTCGTGGCTGAAGTGAGCGTTAGAAATCTAACGACAAAACTCCAGCCGCAGAAAAAAGTCAGTAGTTAAGAGCTTTCTGGGCTAACGCCGGTTTATAAAGCTCTTAACTACTGTGCTCTAAAGTACACTAACGCCCATAAACTACCTATGTACCCCTATACCGAGGTCCCACCACATCGCCGCCACTCTATTAATTTTTTTTAACCCGTAATCTGCCGCTCCGTACACCGCCGCCACCTACGTTATCCCTATGTACCCCTAATCTGCTGCCCCTAATACCGCCGACCCCTACATAATATTTATTAACCCCTAATCTGCCGCCCCCGCTATCGCTGACACCTGCATATTTTTTTTAACCCCTAATCTGCCGCTCCGTACACCGCCGCAACCTACATTATACCTATGTACCCCTAATCTGCTGCCCCTAACACAGCCGACCCCTATATTATATTTATTAACCCCTAATTTGCCGCCCCCAATGTCGCCTCCACCTACCTACAATTATTAACCCCTAATCTGCCGACCGGACCACACCGCTACTATAATAAATGTATTAACCCCTAAAGCTAAGTCTAACCCTAACACTAACACCCCCCTAAATTAAATATAATTTAAATCTAACTAAATAAATTAACTCTTATTAAATAAATTATTCCTATTTAAAGCTAAATACCTGTAAAATAAACCCTAATATAGCTACAATATAAATTATAATTATATTGTAGCTATTTTAGGATTAATATTTATTTTACAGGCAACTTTGTAATTATTTTAACCAGGTACAATAGCTATTAAATAGTTAAGAACTATTTAATAGCTAAAATAGTTAAAATAATTACAAAATTACCTGTAAAATAAATCCTAACCTAAGTTACAATTAAACCTAACACTACACTATCAATAAATTAATTAAATACAATACCTACAAATAACTACAATTAAATAAACTAACTAAAGTACAAAAAATAAAAAAGAACTAAGTTACAAAAAATAAAAAAATATTTACAAACATTAGAAAAATATTACAACAATTTTAAACTAATTACACCTACTCTAAGCCCCCTAATAAAATAACAAAGACCCCAAAAATAAAAAAATGTCCTACCCTATTCTAAATTAAAAAAGTTCAAAGCTCTTTTACCTTACTAGCCCTGAAAAGGGCCATTTGCGGGGCATGCCCCAAATAATTCAGCTCTTTTGCCTGTAAAAGAAAACATACAATACCCCCCCAACATTACAACCCACCACCCACATACCCCTAATCTAACCCAAACCCCCCTTAAATAATCCCAACACTAAGCCCCTGAAGATCTTCCTACCTTATCTTCACCATGCCAGGTTCACCGATCCGTCCTCCGAAGTCTTGATCCAAGCCTCCGAAGTCTTCATCCAAGCCCAAGCGGGGGCTGGCGATCCATAATCCGGCTGAAGTCTTCTATCAAGCAGCGGCTGAAGAGGTCCGATCAGCCAATAGAATGCGAGCTCAATCTGATTGGCTGATCGGATCAGCCAATCGGATTGAACTTGAATCTGATTGGCTGATTCCATCAGCCAATCAGAATTTTCCTACCTTAATTCCGATTGGCTGATAGAATCCTATCAGCCAATCGGAATTTGAGGGACGCCATCTTGGATGACGTCCCTTAAAGGAACCTTCATTCTTCAGTTGGACGTCGGAAGAAGAGGATGGATCCGCGCTGGAGGTCTTCAAGATGGAGCCGTTCCTCATCGGATGAAGATAGAAGATGCCGCTTGGATCAAGATGGTTGCCGGTCCGGATCTCCTCTTCTTCCCGGATAGGATGAAGACTTTGGAGCCTCTTCTGGACCTCTTCAGCCGCCGCTTGATAGAAGACTTCAGCCGGATTATGGATCGCCAGCCCCCGCTTGGGCTTGGATGAAGACTTCGGAGGCTTGGATCAAGACTTCGGAGGACGGATCGGTGAACCTGGCATGGTGAAGATAAGGTAGGAAGATCTTCAGGGGCTTAGTGTTAGGTTTATTTAAGGGGGCTTTGGGTTAGATTAGGGGTATGTGGGTGGTGGGTTGTAATGTTGGGGGGGGGTATTGTATGTTTTTTTTTACAGGCAAAAGAGCTGAATTATTTGGGGCATGCCCCGCAAATGGCCCTTTTCAGGGTTGGTAAGGTAAAAGAGCTTTGAACTTTTTTAATTTAGAATAGGGTAGGGCATTTTTTTATTTTGGGGGTCTTTGTTATTTTATTAGGGGGCTTAGAGTAGGTGTAATTAGTTTAAAATTGGTGTAATATTTTTCTAATGTTTGTAAAAAAAATTTTATTTTTTGTAACTTAGCTCTTTTTTATTTTTTGTACTTTAGTTAGTTTATTTAATTGTAGTTATTTGTAGGTATTGTATTTAATTAATTTATTGATAGTGTAGTGTTTAATTGTAACTTAGGTTAGGATTTATTTTACAGGTAATTTTGTAATTATTTTAACTAGGTAGCTATTAAATAGTTATTAACTATTTAATATCTATTGTACCTGGTTAAAGTAAATACAAAGTTGCTTGTAAAATAAATATAAATGCTAAAATAGCTACAATATAATTATTATTTATATTGTAGCTATATTAGGGTTTATTTTACAGGTAAGTATTTAGCTTTAAATAGGAATTATTTATTTAATAAGAGTTAATTTATTTCGTTAGATTTAAATTATTTTTAATTTAGGGGGGTGTTAGGGTTAGACTTAGCTTTAGGGGTTAATACATTTATTAGAGTAGCGGCGAGATCCGGTCGGCAGATTAGGGGTTAATTATTGTAGGTAGCTGGCGGCGACGTTGGGGGCGGCAGATTAGGGGTTAATAATAATATGCAGGGGTCAGCGATAGCGGGGGCGGCAGATTAGGGGTTAATAAATATAACATAGGGGTCGGCGGTGTTAGGGGCAGCAGATTAGGGGTACATAGGGATAACGTAGGTTGCGGCGGTGTACGGAGCGGCAAATTAGGGCTTAATAATAATATGCAGGGGTCAGCGATAGCGGGGGCGGCAGATTAGGGGTTAATAAGTGTAAGGTTAAGGGTGTTTAGACTCGGGGTACATGTTAGGGTGTTAGGTGCAGACTTAGGAAGTGTTTCCCCATAGGAAACAATGGGGCTGCATTAGGAGCTGAACGCTGCTTTTTTGCAGGTGTTGATTTCTATGGGGGAATCGTGCACGAGCACGTTTTTGAAGCTGGCCGCGTCCGTAAGCACCGCTGGTATTGAGAGTTGCAGTTGCGGTAAATATGCTATACGCTCCTTTTTTGGAGCCTAACGCAGCCCTTCTGTGAACTCTAAATACCAGCGGTATTTAAAAGGTACGGGGAAAAAAAAGCATGCGTAGCTAACGCACCCTTTTGGCCGCAGAACTCTAAATCTAGCCGTGAGATAATTATTAAACTACAATTAAACTAACTACCAATTAAATTAAACTAAACTACACAAAAAACCTAAAACTACAAATTACAAAAAGAATCTAATTACAAAAAACCTAAATTACAAAAACAAACACTAAATTACAAAAAATAAGAAACAAATTATCAAAAATAAAAAAAGAATTACACTTAATCTAATAGCCCTATCAAAATAAAAAAGCCCCCCCAAAATAAAAAAACCCTAGCCTACAATAAACCACCAATGGCCCTTAAAAGGACATTTTGTGGGGCATTGCCTCAAAGATAACAGCTCTTTTACTTGTAAAAAAATACAAACACCCCCACAACAGTAAAACCAACCCCCCCCCCACAACCAACCCCCCCAAATAAAATAACTATCTAAAAAAAACTAAGTTCCCCATTGCCCTGAAAAGGGCATTTGTATTGGCATTGCCCTTAAAAGGTCATTTAGCTCTTTTACATGCCAAGACCCTAAACTAAAAATAAAACCCACCCAAAACACCCTTAAAATAACACAAACCCCCGACGATCTACTTACAGTTCTTGAAGTCCCGCTTGAAGGATCCACCCAGTTGGTGAAGTCCTCATCCAGATGGCAAGAAGTCTTCATCCAGATACCTCCTAGATCTTCATCCAGCTGGCGAAGTCCTCATCCAGGCAGCAAGAAGTCTTCATCCAGGGGGCCTCTTCTATCTTCATCAATCCGGCGTGGAGCGGGTCCATCCTGAAGATATCTGGCACGGAGCATCCTCTTCATAGGTCTCTGCTGTACACTGGAACTTCAGTGCAAGTTATGTCATCCAAGATGTCGTCCCTTGCATTCCTATTGGCTGAAAGATTTCAATCAGCCAATAGGATTAGAGCTGCTAAAATCCTATTGGCTGTTCCAATCAGCCAATAGGATTGAGATGTGATTGTGACATGATGCTTCACTAGTGTCCTGACTGCAGGGGTTAGTGTTTCTGTTTTACCCATTGGTGTGTATGTGTGTGTGTGTGTGTATGTATGTATGTGGAACCAGCAAATTTCAGACCTTGTTACTACAGCATGGGGGGCGGGGGCTAAAACAGTGTCACTATAAAGTACCACTATATATAGTACGGGGGGGCTGTACCATGTCACTGACTACTGTGGTCACTTTATAAAGTACTGGGGCAGGAAGGGTCAGGCCAGCCATCTCACCAGCAGATTACAGACTGTGTCATTAACTCACTATATACAGTACTGGTGGGTCCTTTTGCAGACATGCAATCTGATTCTCATTTTTTTCTGTGTTAAATTCACCTTTTTTAGGGGGGGGGGCTTCTTAGATTCTTGCACCTGGGCCCTGTGGTTTATAGTTACGCCTCTGCTAAACAACCCCATTTATTATAACACCCCCAAACTTCAAAGATTGCAAACTTCAATTTGAAAGTCACATTTTTACATGCCTAGTTCTCTACCCTTTTCTCTTCATATCTTTAATTGATGTCATGATCTTTTCTACTAATTGGGTTAGTTAACCTTTGCGATATTGTTGTTGCAGTGAAATTGGCCATCATGATGTCTTTCATGGTCGTGGTTGTGGCATCATCTTACAATGCCATTAATCACACTATTTTTTTTTTGCTGATGACCGCTTGTGATTATATAATTGCAGGTGTACTTATCTTGTGTCTGATTTCTGTCACCGGATCTTGTCTTTTCTGAGTCTACTTCTTGGATTTAGTTTTTCCTCTTTTGAGCGTCTGTGCATGAACTCTGTCTTGACTACTCTTCTGGACTAAAATCTTTGGCTTGTCTCTTACTAATCCTTGGATCCTGACTCTGTCATGTTTGCCTTAACTGGCTTTGACCTCCTTGTTGACCAATCTGCTGGACATCCTGGGTTATATGCAGTGAGTTGGAACAGTGTTTCTTTCAATTACTTCTCAGGCATTGGATCCATACCTCGATTGACTGTATTTCACTGCCTGATAGTACAATTGGGCCAGTACAATATGAACAAGTTTAGATTGCCAAGGCTGTGACACTTTAGACAATGGCAGCCATGATGAATGCCCACGACAACACCTGCTCTTGCTCCCATTCTATTTTCTAATTCTGTGATCTCTACTTCTGCCCCTGCCCCACAAATGTTTAGTGTGCTAAAAACTCCCTTACCAGAGAAGCTTGATAAAAATTCTATTGAATTTATAGTCTTCCTCAATTAATATTGACTTAATTTATCAAGTAACTTACAAATGTTTTCATCACCAAGCTAAAGCCACTATCTCTCTCTGTCAGGGTGCCAGGAATCAGACTGAGACGAGAAGTGCAAAAATAATCACACCTTAATTCATAGCAAAAAAATAATAAAAAGTCCACAAGTCAAATAACAAGCCAGGAGTCAAAACCAGAGCTGGTAGTCAGGCAAACCGAGTCAGGAGCCAAAGCGAATAGTCAGACGAGCCGGAATCAGGAACAAGGAAAACAGCAGAGTCAGGAACAAGCCAGGGATCAGGAACCAGGAAGGACGTCAGGCAGCCAGGTAATACACAGGAACTCTCACAAACAGGTCTGAGACAACGCAAAGGCAAAGCATACTGAACTGAGGCGCTTTAAATAATAAGTGATGACATCACAATTCTGAGACTGCATCCTGTCCGACATGGATGATGCACACCAGACTGGCAATAAAAGGAAGTGTAGGAAATGAGCAGCATCCCCCACAATGCACCATAGTCAGGAAGAGAGGTGAGTAAAATGGCTGCCAGCAGCACATGGCAAACAACAGGGAAAAAACCCTGACACTCTCTCTTAAAAGGGGAAGAATTTGCTTTGGTAAAACATTTTCATATATTGGAAGACATTTATACTTTCATTAATTATTTCTGGGCAGTTTACAATGTCCCAGGGTAAACAGTAATGCAGCGGAAGCAAATATACCAGATGATAGACAAGGCTCATGCTCTGTAGTACATTATATTGTACAATTACACTATTTGCCTGCTTAGACTGAGGGAAACTCTGGAGTGCTGAAAGCAGCCTTCAGATATGTCTTACCAATAAAGGACAAGCTATCTTTTAGAGCTTTTACTGACACTTTAGAGTCCATTGATCTCTGTATCCTTCTGGATTCTTGTTATTATAAAGGAGAAAGAGAGAGAGAGCTTGCCAGTCTACTATTCCCCTTGCTCCCTGCTTCATTCCTCCAATTGCATCTGAAGAATCTGCTCCAACTTCCAATGAGCCTATTGAGATTGAGGTAATTATTCTATCAGAAGCAGAATGCTTTTGATGACCTGCTCAAGGCCTCTGTCTTTACTAAGACCAGGAATGCCAACTTCTAATGTCCCAGAAAAACCTGAGCTTTGTAAGAGGAGTCTTGCTAAGTGGATGTACTGCATATCCTCCACAACCTAGCAAAATATTCCTGACACTTTGTACCACTAATATTGTAAAGCTTTAGTTAACAGGAGAGCTGAAGGCATCTTCCTGGATTTGTCCTTTACTCTATGTCATAAAATTCAGACTAGCAATAAAGAGCAACCTGTGAAAATTATTACTTTGTGCAGTCAATTGCTGGTGTCAGGTCCTCTCATATTCTTTGTGGGACTTCTACATACGACATTTTAAAAAGTATAACATTGTTTTTAGAATTTATTCTCATCACTTTTCCTGATTTACATGTTATTCTGGTTTTACCATGGCTCATCATCATCATCTATTTGGATAATGTTTCAGATCTCTTAAAGATAACTTTTAACATGTTCATTCAGTTTTCAGAGATCATCAGGTGTTTACTAAGTTGGAAAAATGTTATTTCCATCAAGAACAAATACACTTATTAGGATACATAATTTCTTGTAAAGGTTTCCAGATGGATCCCCAAAGGATGTCTGCAATCATGAATTGGCATCAGCTGATCTACCTAATTTGTTAAAAAGTCTGCGTGTCCCTGTACTTAGCATCCTAGAAATGTATATGTAGTACATATAAACACAATCATGGCATATAAACCCATAAAGCACCAGTAAATGCATAGGGGGAGCCACACAGAAACACCTAATGCATGTTTCATAATTGCTTTATCAAAGGTAAGTCTAGCACATGTTTATCGTGTATTCATCAGAACAAGCATCCAATCAAAAATCAATTTGAGCCAACACCAATCCATGTATAGAAAACACCCTTCCTTTACGAATGAGTATGAATGAGCATATATCACACTTCCAAACATACTTTGGCCAGTAGAGATGTATGTTAGTGACCAATATGGGACTTTTATTTGAGAGGCTAAAGATTACAACTTAGTTTTAAACTCAGAATTTTGTTTCTTACAAGTTATTAAACCAAACATAACCACCAGTTGTCATGGGAATCCTATGTGAACCAGCATCCAGATATTTGAATGCTAGGCTTAAGGACATTCATTTTACATTCACTACTATGTGTTAAGTAAAACTGTGGGAATTATGTTAGATGATGACACTTTATTAGCATCGTGTGATTTGGAGTCACTCTACACCTCCATTGAACATAAATGGGATGCCATGCAGTGAAATATTTTTTAGAGATAGCATCATGTGAACAATAACTTTATACTTGCTTTACTTAAATTTGTTCTCAGTCACAACTATTTTTTCTTTAAAAAAAGATTCCTTCTGCAGATTTGGGGAACAGTGATGGGGGCAGCATGTGCCCCCGTGTATGCTAATATATTCTTAGGCTGGTAGGAACAGGAATTTGTATTTCAAGATTCTATGTGTAAATATACTAAACATGTTTTATTATGGCTTTGGTATATAAATCACATTTTCATTGTATGGCAGGGTTCCCAAACACTATTTGTGGAATTTATTTCAGTACTCACCAATAATACTATTAATCTGAGACTAACTTCTGAAATTGATTTTAAAAGGGTTAACTTTTTGGATATCCCTATCTCCAGAGATGATTTTGGTAAACAGATCCTCTACGCTGCTCCAAGGCTAGAGCCGACAGTCTCCTCCACTAACGGAATAGCGTGCTGCAATTGTTTGGGGCGTGAGCTGAATGTTGTGACGTGGTGCACACTTGATGGCTGAGCAAGCCGTAATACCAACTCCAAAAAAACCACGTTAAAGCAGCACTCTTAGGAAAAAATAAAAGTCACTTTATTGAAGTCCTTTAAAATAACACATTCCAACAATGGGGGTAAACACAAGACATCCTTACGCGTTTCGTGCCCAACTGGCACTTAGTCATAGGATAATCTGAGTGTCTACTGCTCCACACCTTTATACTCTATACGCCCAAAGCAAACAGCTGAGCACCATTAGCCATAATATATTCTTAAAGGGATGGAGCAGTGTCACTCATGTTACATATTAAAAGCAGTGTTACAATTGCATTACACTGAAGAAATCAAAATTACAATGATGTAAACCTATGGTGAAAAAATACACACAAATAAATGAATGTATCACTTTATACAAAACCTGCCAACATTAGACAAGGGAATAAACATACATTATACAAATATTATTAACCCTAAGTACAATAATAAAGAAGAAATTACAAGATTGTAGAAATTTGTATATATCCATCTCATAATATCTGAGATGGATTTCTATCTTGCTGAATTCTGTGAATATGTCATGTAAATATGTCATATTCCATGAACATGTCATATTGACATTCATATAAAATATATATTTAATCCAATCAAAATATTCATATATATGACAATTCACCCAATGCCACAAGATAGTTATTTTTTTAAAAACAATATATATTCTGCTGAATTCTGTGATTATGTCATATTGTCATTCATATAAAATATGTAATGAATCACATCAATAAATTCATATATATTATTTAGTTATTATGTGGATTGAAGATGTGTATGTGTTTTAATGCACACCCTCACATACCTTCGCATTTATATCTATGTTGAATTTTGGACTTCTGGAGTTCTTGCTTGTCATTCTTTCTTCTTTCTTCTTTCTTGTATTTCTCTATATCTTTCCTTAGGTATTAAAGGATAATTAAGAATTATTTGATCTAGCATTTCCTGTTTTTGGATATAAAATTATCCTGCTGCATTAGGTGAATTGTCATATATATGAATTTATTGATGTGATTCATTACATATTTTATATGAATGACAATATGACATAATCACAGAATTCAGCAGTGTTGGATCAAATTGTATTTTTTATTTATTATAAGTGCTTTATTAGGAAAAAAATAATACATTACAGGATATGTAAAAGTTGGTGATGAGACAGAATCATGTAAAGATAGTTAGGTTCGTTGAAGTCCATACCACAAATGTGATTCTTCCTATTCAAATGCAAAAAAGGGAACCCAAGAGGGTAACAAAATACGTCCCAGAGTCCTGTAATGTGTCGAGCAGGGTATTCAAAACAAGCTCTGTTTTTTTTCCCTTTTCTTTCCTTTCAGGAAATTTCACAAAGCATAACAAAATTTGAACTTGAAACAAGTAAACAGTAATTCACAATCTGTCAGGGTTTTTTCCCTGCTTTGGTTGCCATGTGCTGCTGGCAGCCATTTTACTCACCTCTCTTGCTGACTCTGGTGCATAGTGTGTGATGCTGCTCATTTCCTGCACGCCCTTTTATGGCCAGACTGGTGTACATCCAGTTCCTGTGTATTACCTGGCTGTCTGACGTCCCTTCTGGTTCCTGATCCCTGGCTTGTTCCTGACTCTGCTGTTCTCCTTGTTCCTGATTCCGGCTCGTCTGACTACTCGCTTTGGCTCCTGACTCGGCTCGTCTGACTATTCGCTTTGGCTCCTGACTCGGCTCGTCTGACTACCAGCTCTGGTTTTGACTCCTGGCTTGTTATTTGACTTGTGGACGTTTTATTATTTTTTGCTATTAATAAAGGTGTGATTATTTTTGCACTTCTCGTTCCTGGCACCCTGACACAATCTTGTGTTTGTCTTCAAACTAATTATTTCTGAGTAAAAAATTAATTACAGTGACTATTCTGTATATCCCACACTCTGCCTCTTTATTAAAGAAATTATCCCAAAATGAATTTGCAGATACTAAAATTCAAACAAATATAAAGAATTGGCGCACAAAATGCTGGTGAGGGTTTTTAAAATTTCTGACCTATATAAATTCGTGACACAATGAAATACAATAAAATATAATTACCTGATATAAGTATATGACCTCTAGTTTTCTGGAATCTAGATAACCCTTATATAATTCCTCTAATAGCAGTATAGTATTAAATCTATGGATATTAGTAGTGTTAGTATTATTTCAATGTTAATTTAAACACAAACTTCTTTGTTAAATTAAAAAACAAACCTCTTTGATAAAGCTCAAAAACAATTTAATAAATATTTATATTCAATATCTACTCATATGCAGATGTTTATAAACAGTTAATGATCCAAACGTATAAAGTGTGTAAGTATTTAAACCACACACACCTTAATTAATACACTGGTGTAATCAGTCTAACTAAACATACCATTAACATCTAAAACCATCCATTCTAATCTTCAATCTTCATCCATCCGGAGCAGAGCGGAGCCATCTTCAAAGCAGCCGACGCGGAGCCATCTTCATCCACCGACGACTACTCGCCGAATGAATATTCCTTTAAGTGACGTCATCCAAGATGGCATCCCTCGAATTCCGATTGGCTGATAGGATTCTATCAGCCAATCGGAATTAAGGTAGGAAAAATCTGATTGGCTGATCCAATCAGCCAATCAGATTCAAGTTCAATCCGATTGGCTGATTGGATTAGCCAATCAGATTTTTCCAACCTTAAGCCAATAGAATGCAAGCTCAATCTGATTGGCTGATTGGATTAGCCAATCAGATTTTTCCTACCTTAATTTCGATTGGCTGATAGAATCCTATCAGCCAATCGGAATTCAAGGGACGCCATCTTGGATGACGTCACTTAAAGGAATATTCATTCGGCGAGTAGGCGTCGGTGGATGAAGATGGCTCCGCATCGGCTGCTTTGAAGATGGCTCCGCTCCGCTCCGGATGGATGAAGATTGAAGACCCCGTCTGGATGAAGACTTCTATTGGATGGAAGACCTCTTCAGCGCCCCTTGGATGAAGACTTCTGCTGCTGCGGATGTCCTCTTCTGTTCCATCTGTGGTCGGCTGGCTGAAGACGGCTAAAGGTAGGATGATCTTCAGGGGGGTAGTGTTAGTTTTTTTTTAAGGGGGGATTGGGTGGGTTAGAGTAGGGGTATGTGGGTGGTGGGTTTTAATGTTGGGGGGGTTGTATTTTTTTTAACATGCAAAAGAGCTGATTTCTTTGGGGCATGCCCCGCAAAAGGCCCTTTTAAGGGCTGGTAAGGTAATAGAGCTGTTAACTTTCGTAATTTAGAATAGGGTAGGGCATTTTTTTATTTTGGGGGGCTTTGTTATTTTATTAGGGGGCTTAGATTAGGTGTAATTAGCTTAAAATTTTTGTATTTTTTTATTTTTTGTAACTTTAGTTAGTTTATTTAATTGTATTTAATTGTAGGTATTTGTAGTTAATTAATTTATTTTATTAAATGATAGTGTAGTGTTAGGTTTAATTGTAACTTAAGTTAGGATTTATTTTACAGGTAGTTTTGTAGTTCTTTTAGCTAGGCAGTTATTAAATAGTTAATAACTATTTAATAACTATTCTACCTAGTTAAAATAAATACAAAGTTACCTGTAAAATAAATATAAATCCTAAAATAGCTACAATGTAATTTTTAATTACATTGTAGCTATATTAGGGTTTATTTTACAGGTAAGTATTTAGTTTTAAATATGAATAATTTAGTTAATGATAGTGTAGTGTTAGGTGTAATTATTAGTTATATTGTAGCTATATTAGGGTTTATTTTATAGGTAAGTATTTAGTTTTAAATAGGATTAATTTAGTTAATAAGAGTTAATAAGTGTAATTTTATTTAGATTTATTTAAATAATATTTAAGTTAGGGGGGGTGTTAGGGTTAGACTTAGGTTTAGGGGTTAATAAATTTATTATAGGTTGCGGCGGTATAGGGGGGCATGATAGGGGTTAATACATTTTTTATAGGTGGCAACGGTGTAGGGGGGGCAGATTAGGGGTTAATAAGTTTAATATAGGTTGCGGCGGGGTCCGGGAGCAGCGGTTTAGGGGTTAAACAATTTATTTAGTTGCGGCGGGGTATGGGATTGGCAAGATAGGGGTTAATAAATTTATTATAGGTGGCGGCGGTATAGGGGGACAGGATAGGGGTTAATAGGTATTATGTAGGTGGCGGCGGGGTCCGGGAGCGGCGGATTAGGGGTTAATCAGTTTATTAGCGTGGCGGTGGGCTCAGGGAGCGGCGGTTTAGGGGTTAATAAATTTATTATAGTTGCGGCGGGGTCTAGGAGCGGCAGTTTAGGGGTTAATAACTTTATTGAGTTGCAGGGGGCTCCGGGGGTGCCGGTATAGGGGTTAGAACAGTGTAGTTTAGTGTGGGTGCTTAGTGGCAGCTTATCAATAAAGCTGTAGAAAAGCCAAAGAGCAGCGAGATCGGATGAGTGAAAACTATCACAGTCCGCTGCTCATCGCCCCGTACTTGGTGCGCAGCTTTTTGACAGCTTTTTTGATAACTTTGGCAAGCTTATTCAGGTCTGTGGCGGCGATGGTAGGCGAGCTTAGGCGGGCGTATTGGGCCGGTGAAGGCAGGTAAGTAGACACTTTGATAACTAGAGGCCAGTGAATCTGTTTGCTCGAGAGCTGTAAAAAGAAGGCTCCAAAACAGCACAAAGTGTGAAACGTTCGAGAGAAGATATAAGTGACCAACACAGGAGTGTTCACGAAGGGTCACAGAAGGTAAGAGGGTAGTGGGTATAAGCTATGAAATCCGCCATAACCCTTTAACTTTACAGCACCGCACTAACCGATACATTGGGGCATATGTATCAAGCTCCGAATGATGCCCCGTGTTTCTGGCGAGCCTGCAGGCTCACCAGAAACAGCAGTTATGAAGCAGCGGTCACAAAGACCGCTGCTCCATAACCTGTCCGCCTGCTTTGAGCAGGCGGACAGACATCACCGGAAATCAACCCAATCGAGTACGATCGGGTTGATTGACACCCCCCTGCTGGTGGCCTATTGGCCGCGAGTCTGCAGGGGGCGGCGTTGCACCAGCAGCTCTTGTGAGCTACTGGTGCAATGCTGAATACGGCAAGCGTATTGCTCGCCGTATTCAGCGAGGTCTGTCGTACATGATCGGCACTGTCGGATCAGGTCCGACAGACCTTAATAACTAGATTATCTCAAGCAGTGGAGAAACATTGGACATACTGACTTTATTTCTAAAAAACAAAGACACCCTTTATACTTTATACCTCCTAAATTGGAATTGATATACATTATCAGTGCAAAAATAGAGATTGCTGTGACAGAATCATTTCAAGATCTTTTTTCTAACACAAGCAATTATAAAGTATATTATGTTAGTCTGAAGTAAAGCCCTCTTTAGGTATGCTAAATACAGTGGCTTTTAGAAATTCAGGTCTTAGGGTTCCCACTGAGAAGGAGGCGTTATAAAATCTGATAAATACAGGGTTACCTGCTGGGAAAAAGTCCTGTATAGTTGAGTTATAAACCCGTCAGGGCCTGGGGCCTTATTTAACTTCAAGGAAGTTATTGCCACATTTAATTCTTCAGGGGAAGGGGGGTCAGAGAGGCTTTGAGTGTCCTCTGGATTTAAAGTTGCCAAGGCCAGGGAATAAATTGTTGTATCTTTAATGGGGAAGTTTTAGGGACCACTGAGGATTGTTCTATATTATATAGGAATTCAAAATATTGGGCAAATGCTTTCCCAAGCTCTTTAGGGGAATAAACTGGGCCTGCAGGTATTTTAATGGTTTAAATTCTACGCTGTAGGGTGCGTAATCGCAGTTTGTTAGCTAGGAGGCGGTCCACTCTGTTGCCTTTGTAATAGTAGAGCTGACAAAGGGAGAAAAGGTTGGATGGAACTTTTTATTTCTCAAGAGAATTGATTTTGGATCTTTTTGCCGTTATCTACTCCGACATCAGCCTGGATAGGGCTTTTTTATTTCTCTTCCCTAGCCCATACATTTGGGCTAGGGTCCGACCTTGGTTCTTTTAATCTTTCGCTGCTTCCTTAAAGAAATAGCCCCTGAGGAATGTTTTGGTGGTTGCCCACAATGTAGGATCATCTGATTCTTTATTGTCATTTAGTTTAAAGATTTCTTCTATGACCTTTGAAGTTAATGCTAATGAGAAGCCTGAGATTAGAGAAGGTGTCAGTCTCCAGGAGGGGGGAATTGAGAAGGATGATGAGGATGACATTTCAACAGAAACCATGTCATGATCTGACCATGGGCAAATCTATATTTTGGGATGTGATAGGTTATCCAACAGGGCTGAATGACACAATAACACAATAGATAGTAAATCCGGAAATAGGATTGATGTTGCTTTGAGAGAAAGGTGAAATCCCTCTCGGTAGGAGAAAGACATCTCCATGAATCATAAAGATTGTATTGATACATGAGAGATCAAAAGTCATGAGCTTGGGTAGTTAACCCTCTGTCTGGGAGCTTGTGAGAGGGGTTACTTTTATCTAGGGTTGGGTTCTAGGTAAGATAAAAATTGCCACCAATAAGAAGAGTACCTCTGCGGACTTGGTCAATTAATGGGAGGAGTTTTCTCAGAAATGTAAGCTGTTTGGAGTTAGGGGTGTATAAAGATACCAGGGTGTATTGAAATTTATCTAGCTGGCAAACCATGACTAAGAATCTGCCCTCCGTGTCTTTCTCCAGAAATTGGATATCACAGGAGATAGATTTATGGACCAGGATTGCAACTCCTCTTTTTTAGCTTGGGAAGATGCCACTTGGCATATTGGATATAATTTGGAGTTTAGGAGAAAGAAGGAACCCTGATGCAAATGGGTTTCTCTTGTATAAAGGCTAGCTTTATGCGAATGGGTTTCTCTTGTATAAAGGCTAGCTTTATGTTGTTTTTTTAACAAATATCTAAGTAGTAGACTCTGTTTAGTGGGGAATCTAGTTCTTGGGTGTTGAGGGTAGCAATTTTGAGTGATGACATGTTTATTTTGTTAGTTGTAGGGGCTGGGAGAACAAAGAAAAGGGAGGGGGAGGAGGTTATATGGATGGTACAAGTGGGAAATACACAGCCAAAAAGGGCTCTAGTCTTCAGAGATGAGTAGAGCAGACAAAATATATATATATATATATTTTTTTTTGGGGGGGGGGGCGGTGCCTGACTGAGGTGAAGGAGGCCTTGCCCCAAAAATTCAGGCCCTGAGCAATGTGAACAAACAATTAAATAACATTTCAGTAGTGAGTATCAACTATATAAAATACACAACATTAATACAAAAACCAGTAACAAGTTAAAGAATAGCAACCCTTTATCTGGCTATCTATGATTCATCTTACACAGTTTCCCTATGTTCTGAGGAAGAAATTTACCTGATGCAGGTTGAGGGAAGAGAATCAGAAGGAAAAGGGAAGGGGGTAATAGGGGGAGGGTAATGGGGGTAGAGGGGGAGAAAGGAGGGTGGAAGGTGGTATGGGAGGGGTGAGTAGGGTCTGGAGGGTAAGGAGAGGGGAAGGTGTTATGGATAGTCAGGCAAATCTAATCCTAGATGTTTTAACATATAATCAACATGAATAATTAAATTATACTTATGTGTTCAGGAGAAGAATACAAAGTTCAAGCAGGAGTTCTGTAGTTTAGATTAAAAGATTGCAGTAGTGGTTGTATAAGAGTCCTTGTCCATCACGTTATTGTGTAGCAAGAGTTGCTATCAGGAGCCGGTGGATGGTTCTACTTCTTGTGCTGAGGATAAGGACAAGTTATAGTTTTACTGATGTGATCTTGGTTGTTTCGCCCCTTGGAGCAAGTTGTTGCCACAATGGGGCTTCAGTTCGAAGAGGAATAGAGGATTCTTTACTGGAAGAAGTGATGGTCGTCTGTGAAGGTAGGAGGTCCCATTTGATGAGGAGATCTCTAGCTTGGTTGGGGGGTGAGGCAATGAATTGGAGGTCATCCTTTGAGATGAACAGTCTAACAGGGAAGCCCCAATGGTATTTAATCCCTTTATTTCTTAGGGTTCTTGTGTATTCTTGATAAGCTTTCCGGAGTTGAAGAGTGTGAAGAGATAGATCGGGGAAGACTTGTACAAAGTCGAACTTGCTGCAGTGTAGTGCCCCTGAGTTGATAGCCTTCAGAAGTCTTTCCCTGAATGTGTAAAAGTGAAGTCTGGCCACAACATCTCTTGGTTTATCATCTGCTAGGGATCTTGGTCTGTTTGCATTGTGTACTCTGTCTTTGAGAGATTCTGGTTCTTTCAGATGACCCAGTGCCGAGGTGAAGAGGTCCTGAAGATAAGATTGTAGGTCCTTCTGTAGAACTGACTCTGGAATACCTCTTAGTCTTATTTTGTTGTGCCTGGATCGATCCTCCAGGTGGGCTAGTTTTGTTTCCAACAATGATATCTGTTCAGACAGGGATTGTGAGTAGGAGACCAAGTTGGAGTGGTCTACTGTGAGATCTTCCTGTTTACGCTCCAGTATGTCTGTGCACTCGCCTATGGAGACAATATCTCTTTTTAGATCAGTGCAGGATTTGTTGAAGTGCTTACAGAGGGAGTCGTGATGGGTGGCTAGGACTGCTTTAATAGTGTCTACAAGAAAGTTGTTTGTACCTGTCATCTCCTTAAAGTTCAGAGGACTAGTAGAGGTTAGTTGTAGGTGTTTAGGATCCATTTCTGGAGAACAATCTGAGAGTTCATCATCTGATCTACCTCCAATGGAGGTTTGAGAGTGTTGAAAGTGGTCTCTCACAGTTTTTTTAAGGGTTGGGCAGCCTCTCAATTTTTTCTTGAGAGCTTGAGCCATGGTATTGAAGTTGTGATCACACAAGTGAGCAGGGGCAAAACTCTGTAGTTGATAAGGTTTGTTGTGCTTATTGAAATGAAGAAGCTGCCTTTTTCTGTTTATGTGATACCATAGACTATGGAGATTAGCCCATTATTTTATGTAATAATTATACTAAAGCATTAGGTGAGCACCATCGGTGACTGTTTCCACTATTAAAATTTTGCAGTTGGGGTGCCAGATTGGCACTTGATTTCAACAAGCAAGATAACATAAACTTGCGGTAAGGAGCAAGTCCACACTGGAGGATATATTTCTGGGCAGTTGGGCTGTGTGGTATGTAATTGGGCCTAATGCGTGGGGGGGGGGGGGGGTCGGTTAGTATGTCTGCATTGTAGCTTACCCCTTGTTCAGGCTGAGGCCTGTTGCGTAATTGAGCCTTGTGTGGTACACTCGGACAGGTACGGCCTCTACTTCAGCCCTAAATCCCTGGAGTGAGATACGATCAGCTTTGTGGTCTCTCTGGACTATTGTGCTGCCTGTTTCTCCCACAAGGTGTGGGGATATGGTATTTATGTGCTGGCGGACAGGATTCTGGGCTGTTAGGCCTCGGCAGTGGGGTAAGGGTGGCACTGAAGGTATCTGTGTCTCCCAGGACTAGAGGGAAGCCGGATCGTACAGGAGTTCTGTTTCCTACTTTGAAGTAGGTTAAGCGGCAGATGGTAATACCTAAAATGAGTTACTTGCTGCTAATTTTAAGATTTCAGTAGGCAGTCAATGAGGTCTTGCGTGTCTCTGATGGGACTACCGGGTGCAAGGCTTAGGCGTTAGCGGTTTAATTTTATTAATCTGGGTGATCTAGATGCAGCCCAAAGCTGTGATAACAGTGATGGACTGTTTTAAGGTTAACTGTGTACTCACAGAACTCTCAAAATGGCAGTTCACGCCAATGACTGACGATCATTGGAGCAGCAACTCTCCTCAGTCCGACTTTTAGCTGTTTTGGCCGAGTCTGTGTAGTGGCCGACGGGGAGCACTGGATGTCTCTTGAGGGATTGGACGATATTGCTGTGTGTGGGTCTCGTAAGCGCTGGGTCCCTTCTCATGTTATTCGCTAGAATCAGACCCCAATGTTGAAGGCACTAACTCGTTGGTCCCAAGTTTCAATCAAAGCACTTGATGGAGGGTGCTAAGGATCGGGGTCCTAGTTTGTAGGTTTCAGAGTTTTTTTACTGAGCAGGTTGCACCGGATGGAATCACAGCTCGTATCTTCACTCACAGGGGCCAGAAGTGTGCTCGCACCCAAGAGGTTTCTGTTTTTATATATTTTTTCAAACTCATATATCCAAAGTTTGAGGCAATTATTTTGCTTATTATCAGGAGAGCTGCAGATATACACGTCTGCTCTCGTTGCTGGCTAGCTCAATCCCTCAAATTGTATTTTTGATTGTATGTTTGTTCTGATAAAATGCATGCCAGACATTTCTATAGACTCCTCCTATGCATATACTGGTGCTTTATGAGGTTATATGTGATATTTATTGATTGTATTTATATGTACTACATATTTGTCTAGGAGGCTAAGTACGAGGACACCTAGACTTTTTTAAATCATTGGTACTGCTGTATGGTGAAAGTATAGAGAGTGCCCATCCTTGTTTGGCACATTGTGGGAATAATAGTCAATGTTATCTAAGATATATTACTTAGGGATCTTTTGTTCTCGTAATTTGTTCACCAATGAGGATAACCAAATCTCTTTTACTGGCCTTGGTTCTTATTTGGTGATTATAGTTGGATACTGTATTGCTCTTGGGGAGCGGTGCATTTTTTTTACTCGTGTGTTATACAACTCATTGTGGTTTAAATGACTGTACAAAAAACAATCTACTGCCTCCTAAGTGTACACTCCACAAACATGGACTAAAAATTCAAACAACATTTATTCAACGTTTGCCAAGGAGATGCTTCCTGTTCTGTTTTTTTCTATTGTAACTCCTGTATATGACATATGGCTTGACTACTCTTTTGGGCTGTGATTTTGTGCTTCTTCTGCCTGGTTGGTACCTGATCTTACTAAGCTTCAGATCCTGATTTGATAGTGTTTTCTGGTTTTGACAATTCTTGTTGACCCTTCTTCTGGAGATGTGTTGTTCGCGTGTAACACATAACTTTCAAGTTGTACTATGAGCGCACTAAAAATTCTCTGGTTATTCCGCTTTACCATGGCTTGTAATATAAGATTATGCACTATTAATAGCGATCCACTATGTAGGCCATAGTTCTTAAGATGCGCATGCTACTAAGCCTACCTCAGTATGCTCTCATGGAAAGCAACACATTTTCAACAAAGTATACCACGAGAAAATAGATTTGAAAATAGAAGTACATTGGAAAGTTTTGTTTTTTTAATTACACCCTCTGCATCAATTTATTTTTAACTTCCAAAAAAAACAAATTTTTAAAACAAAAATTAGATAGTTCTTCACATAGAATGTTACGTGTGACAATCTCATTCAGAACGTTGAAAAAAATCATATTGCAAGATAACAGATTTGTAAGTAAATGAACTGGATTATAATCTATTTTTTCTTAATCTCTTTATCACAAAAATGTATTTAGAATTTATTAGAAATATGTTGGTGGAAAACTAAATATTTGCTATTGTAAAATAAGAAATTACAAATTTATATGAGACAGACAGAATATTGAGGCGCCTCACACACATTTTGAAGTTGCTAGTGAATAATTTTATCTATAGATATGTATAGAATCCTGAAGTTTAGGAGCTAGTTGTAACATTTTAGGAGTCACGACCTCCTGGCTACCAGATTTTGGGGCCGAATTATCATTGTGCAAGAGGACATGATCCGATATTGCAGATCATGTTCGCTTCACATCGATAAATACAGACAGCATACGCTCTCGGCATTTATCATTGCACCAGCAGTTCTTGTGAACTGCTGGTGTAATGCCGCCCCCTGTAGATTCACGGCCAATCGACTGCTAACAGGGGGTGTCAATCAGCCCGATCATATTCGATCGGGTTGATTTCTGGCAATGTCTGTCCGCCACCTCCGAGCAGGCGGACACGTAATGGAGCAGCGTTCTTTAGACCGCTGCTTCATAACTTGTGTTTCCGGCGAGCCATACAGAGCTTGATAAATACGCCCCTTTGTCAAGCACTATTTTAATCCTTTATGCACTATGAAGAGAGCAAAGGAAACTTTGCTACCAGATGATATTGTGCGGAAAACTTGAGGATTCTTGAGTTGTTTCCAATAAGAACACTGAATTAAATAAAGATGCTTGGTAAGAATACAATTTAAAAAAATAACAATATATTCAATTCATCTATTATTTATGTATAATTAGGGTGCTGAACATTATTTCATTTTGCATATAATATAATAAAGCATGTTCCTTTAGAAATGTTTTATAATACATTAGCTATTTTTAAGTATTTTATTTCAGCAAACACCTGCTATTTGTATGACGTATTCACAAATGCCACATGCATTTTTTGTGGTTATAAAATTCTACTAGTTTGCTTTTTTACCTATTTTATTTATTCTATTTTTTTTTTAATAATTTTTGTATAGTAAATTAGTTAAAATTCTTGCAATAGCAGACGTTTCATGAAATCTATTGAAGATGTATTTTAAATGCTTATTAAAAGCTTAACACAGTGATAATGGATACACAAGCTCACCAGATAGTATATAATATTATATCTTTACCACATAATCATCAACGTAGAAGGGACTAAAGAAAAGTCTTACTATGAATTTTGATGGGGCAATTAAGGGGCCGAATTATCATTGTGCGAGTGGACATGATCCGATATTGTGGATCATGTCCACTGCACATCGATAAATGCCGACAGCATACGCTCTCTGCATTTATCATTACACCAGCAGTTCTTGTGAACTGCTGGTGGAATCTCGCCTCCTGTAGATTCGTGGCCAATTGGCCACTAGCAGGGGGTGTCAATCAACCCGATCGTATTCGATCGGGTTGATTTCTGGCGTTGTCTGTCCGCCGCCTCAGAGCAGGCGGACAGGTTATGGAGCAGCGGCCTTTAGACCGCTGCTTCATAACTTGCGTGTCCGGCGATCCTGAAGGCTCGCCAAAAACATGAGACATCAAGCTCCGTACAGAGCTTGATAAATATGCCCCTAAATGTTACTTAAATCATGTAATAACAGAATTGAACCTATAAATATATTTATTTTTGTGGTTTCCAGCTCCTTGTTCTAACTGGTTACTATGATGTGGAGTGATGGAGGTATGTTATATAAGTCATAGTGATTGAAGCAACGGCTGTAATAGTTATAGAGTCCATGCAAGTTTAGATTGAGGAACACAACCATGCTTTCAGGCTATTGATTTTAAATCCAGACAGTTTCAAACTTATCGGGTGTAAATTTGACAGTTATTTTTATGTCGACATTTGAAATTTTTGAAAAATACAGTGCATTCCTGCATTGGTTGTTGGTAGAGAGAATTGGGAAGGACTCTGTTGTGCATTACCTAGACGATTACATGGTGGTGGGGCCGGCTGTCTCGCTACAATGTAGACAAATGAAAGACGGTTGGTAGAAATGTGGGAGGAACTAGGAGTGTCAGTAGCGAAGGACAAAATGAAAGGGCCAGCGGTGCGTCTACCCTTTTCGGGTGAAATCATAGACTCAGTGAAAAAAACAATGCGAATTGCCAGCGAATAAAATTGATAAAGCTTGGCAGGCGATAGCAGGGTTAAGCAAAAGTAAGAAGGTGACATTGAGGGAAATGTAAAAATTTCTGGGAATATTGAATCTACGATATTTTGTACTATAATGTTTGACGCATAACATCTGTTTTAAGGCCAAGCATATAAGGTATAAGAACACCATAGCCGACGCTTTATCGCATTTTAAATGGGAAAAATTCTGTGAATTGGCCCCCAATGCTTGAAGTGAAGGTGAATATTTCCCTCTATTTATTTAAAAGATTGGCAACGAATAGACATGATCAGTAAACTTTTGGAGAAATTCCTGGCACCGAGAACTTAGGTAGGGTAGCTTATAGAAAGAACTTAAAACAGTGGTGTGAGTTTAAAGCAGGTAGTAAATATGGGGAAGAGGGTATTTTTTTAGAATGGCTGATGCATAAGAGGAGATCAGGCGTAAAGAAAGGGCAGTTAGGAATAATATTAGCGGGAATATCCTATTTCACGCAGCTATATGGTGAGACGGATTAGTCAAGGAAATTTATAGTCAAAAAATTATTGGGAGCATGTGGTGTAGGTGAAGAAAAATCTTTATCCTCAGTTATGGGTTCCCTTTTGTCTAAAGTGGTAAGGATGATAGGGCTATTGCAGGACATTTGTTTCAACCAGGACAAGGCATTGGTATTTAAAACTGCATTTGCGTTTGCATTTCATGGGGGCGATGCGAATAGGAGAAATATTACCTAAAAATAGGAAAGAGGGCAAAGGAGGTTTAGAGCAAATCGACATGCTGGTAAAGGAAGATGCAGTAACGGTGTTCATTAGGAATTTGAAGACAGATACAGCAGGAAATGGGGCATGGGTCAACATGCCAGCATCAAGGGATGCGGCTTGCCCGGTATCATGTGGTTAAGAATATCTAGAGGTTGAAAGGGTCAAGGGGCGTACATTTTTTAGGCATGGGGACGGTTCAGAGGTGACAATTTTCCAATTCAAAAAGGTGCTGAATATGGTTGTATCAAAGCTGGGATGGGAGAGTGCATATTTCGCTCCCCACTCATTTAGAATAGGAGCGGCAACCTCCACAGCGGGCAAAGGGTGTTCGGTCAAACAAATAAAAAAATTGGGGCAATGGAAATCTGCTGTGTATAAGTCATACATAAGACTAAAGGGAGGGCAATAAAAGGAAAATAAACAGAGTGGTGGTGGGGAGAATATGATGATTTAATAATGATGCCTCAATTTTATTTTGCTTCAGGGAGAGTATTAAGGGTTTGGATCGTAGGACATTCCTACGTGTTTTGGGCACAGGCAAGAGCAGCAGCAGCTTTGCAAGACATGAATTTGGGTTTTTCACCAAAGGAGGCAAGAATAAGATGGATAGGCAAGAGAGGCATGATGTGGGCAGAATTAGTGCACACAATACAGCAGGCTAGACAGAAATGGGGATGCCCAAACATGCTAATCATACACCTCGGGGGAAATGATATTGGGGCTTATCTGTTATGGGAGCTAGAAGAAAAAATCATGGAGGTAGTGAAGTGGCTCAGCGTAGTGTGGCAACGGTGCAGTTAGTCAGTCTGGTCTAACATAATATCTAGGATCTACTAGAGGAATTCAGATACAAAAAGAGCGGAGTACAGATTGAGAAAAAAAGTAAACCAAGTAGCGGCTAAAACTATAAGGGAAATCGGGGGCAGAGTGAGCATCCACTAATAGCAGCAAAAAGGGAGAACTATTTGGGCATGACGAGGTGCATCTAACAGATGAAGGGAACAACCAGCTCTTATCGGACATCAAGATGATGTTGCAAGATCTGGTAAAGGTAAGGAAAGATCACGGAAATTAACTAAGTTTGGCTGAAAGAGAGAGCTCTTTTGTGGAGGCGAAATTCAGGTCTGGCACGTGGCCGTGGCAGTGACGGGGTAGGAGGATCCCATGGAATACACAAGCCTGGAGGGGTGATCTGGTGGTTTAACTGTTGGGGAGGGGGCTACGCAGTGGGTTCTCCTCCCCCCCCTACTGCCCCGCCACAGGGTTTTTTTGTGGTCCGCCCCTGATGCATGGGATCTAAAGTTAATTTTGTGGTTTATGCTGTTGTATTTTGTTGATGAGTTTTAAATGGTTAATGATATTGGCAAATGTTGCCCTCCTAGTTTAATTGCCACTAAATGGCAAAATTCAATAAACGCAACCTTTCCATATTTTGCCGCAAACTGTTGTCCGCGTGTTTATTTCAGGTATATAAAGGTTTACAGGGTTAAGTAATTTGTGGTGGCGTTTCGTCTTATTGGGTATGAAAGCAGATGAAGCCTCCAAGGCCTTAAATAATTCAAGGGAGTGTATGCGACTGTAAAGGCATAGGGGATGGGCTTCTGGGCTGTAGGGGGTTAACTTGGTGTCTTGTGTTAGGAATATGAGACTCCTTTGTTGCATGCTATTTGGCTAATAGATTAGACAGCAGTTACCTATTGGAGGTGAACTAAGGAGAGTGTCTTGTGTTATATAAGATGTGGGCAGACAGGAAGTGAGCAAGCGGAGGAGGAACAATCAGAAAGGTCACAAAAGATGGAGGGCAATCCTGGCACAGTTAGGGGCAGGATATTGTCTAGTTGGATGAGTCCAGTAAGACCGCTGTTCTCCCCATTACGGGGTTGAATACAGTGCATCCGACAGTGGCAGGTGACTTGTGTGGTCTACGCCAACTGGAGTATAGGAATCCAGCGTATGTTTTATATCCTGAGGTCATTTATGTTGTGTTAAAATACAGATCTGGCACGTGGGCGTAGCAGTGAGGGGGCGGGAGGATCCCGCAGCATACACTAGCCTGGAGGGGTAATCTGGTGATCTAACTGCTGGGAGGGGGGCCATGCAGTGGGTTCTCTTTCCCCCCTGCTGCCCTGCCACACAGTTTTTTTGTGGTACACCCCCTGATGCCTGGGACCTAAGTTCATTTTGTGGTTTATGCTGTTGCATTTTGTTGATGAGTTTTAAATGGTTAATAATATTGGCGATTTTTGCCCTCCTAGTTTAATTCAATAAACGTAACCTTTACATATTTTGCCACAAACTGTTGTCTGCGTGTTTATTTCAGGTATATACAGGTTTACAAGGTTAAGTTATTTGTGGTGTTGTTTCGTCTTATTGGGTATGGAAGCAGATGAAGCCTCCAAGACCTTAATGATATTGCAAGGTATTTGACTGGGAAGGGCACAAAATTATGTATATATAGATTACCTTTTTTATGTCTTGTTGGAAATAAATAAATATTAATTTAACCCTTGCTGTTCCAAAGCGTATTCAAACATTAAAAGATTACATCATCAATGCATAATATTCAGTATTGATTGGTGGTCAGTAACACGGGGGGGGGGGGGGGGGGGGGGGGTAGCAGAGCCTGGCAGCCTTTGTTATCCTGCAGCCATTTAGAAGTGATGCATGTCTGGAACATTGCACCTCTATCCACTAAGGGCTAGATTACGAGAGGCGTAATATCATGTTTTTCTCAGCTTTTTGTGTGAGTTAAAAGTAAACATGTTCGCTCGAGTGCAATCGCAATTTACACTCGTCAGGTTACCGCAGCTTCAGAGCTCGCGTAAAGGGTAGAGGAAATTGTTTTTTGCATTAAACACAGCATAAATATATGTAAAAGTACAGTTACACTCATATAAACACAGTCTGATAAAAATTATTTAAGAAAAATTGTGTACAAAGTTATAAGAAATGAAAAATGTATGATATAAGGTGTTTGACAAAAAAGGGCCACAAATTGTGTACAATGTTATAAGGACTGAAAAATATATGGTATAAGGTGTTTGACAAAAAAGGGCCACAAATGTCTAAATATGTGTATGTATGCATATATATATATATGTATAGATGTGTGTACATATATATCTATGTATTTTTGAGTTTTACAGTATATTTACTGTACGTCTCACATTCCAATGTTCTTAAAGGGACACTGTACCCAAAAAAATTATTTCGTGATTCAGATAGAGCATGCAATTTTAAGCAACTTTCTAATTTACTCCTATTATCAAACGTTCTTTATTCTCTTGGTATCTTTATTTGAAATGCAAGAATGTAAGTTTAGATGCCGGCCCATTTTTGGTGAACAACCTAGGTTGTCCTTGCTGATTGGTGGATAAATTCATCCACCAATCAAAAACTGCTGTCCAGAGTGCTGAACCAAGAAAAAAGCTAAGATGCCTTCTTTCTCATATAAAGATAGCAAGAGAATGAAGAAAATTTGATAATAGGAGTAAATTAGAAAGTTGCTTAAAATTGCATGCTCTATTTGAATCACAAAAGAATTTTTTGGGTACAGTGTCCCTTTAACTTACAGGATAATTAACTTTTTATTGTAAATACATACTTCTATATATATCTATATATACCTATACCTGTATATCTCTTACTATAGATATATAGGTATAGATATGCATTTTACATTAACATTATCAGGAAAAAAAATAAAATATATATATATATATATATATACAGTATCTCAAAAAAGTGAGTACACCCCTCACATTTTTGTAAATATTTTATTATATCTTTTCATGTGACAACACTGAAGAAATGACACTTTGCTACAATGTAAAGTAGTATATAACAGTGTAAATTTGCTGTCCCCTCAAAATAACTCAACACACAGCCATTAATGTCTAAACTGTTGGCAACAAAAGTGAGAACACCCCTAAGTTGAAATGTCCATACTCGGCCAAAAGTGTCAATATTTTGTGTGGCCACCATTATTTTCCAGCACTGCCTTAACCCTCTTGGGCATGGAGTTCACCAGAGCTTCACAGGATGCCACTGGAGTCCTTTTCCACTCCTCCATGATGACATCACAGAACTGGTGGATGTTAAAGAACTTGCACTCCCCCACCTTCTGTTTGAGAATTCCCCACAGATGCTCAATAGGGTTTAGGTCTGGAGACATACTTGGCCAGTCCTTCACGTTTACCCTCAGCTTCTTTAGCAAGGCAGTAGTCGTCTTGGAGGTGTGTTTGGGGTCATTATCATGTTGGAATACTGCCCTGCGGCCCAGTCTCCAAAAGGAGGGGATCATGCTCTGCTTCAGTATTTCACAATACATGTTGGCATTCATGGTTCCCTCATTGAACTGTAGCTCCCCGGTGCCGGCAGCACTCATGCAGGCCCAGACCATGACACTCCCACCACCATGCTTGACTGTAGGCAAGACACCCTTGTATTTGTACTCCTCACCTGGTTGCCAACGGGAACCTGTGGATGACAGATGGAAGAGGCGCCTCATGGGACAAGTATCGTTTTAGGCAACAGAGGGAAACACAATAACAGCAAGACCCCCCACACAGAGTGTTACTCACAAGAGCGGCGGTACAAACGTGTACCCAGACAAGCAGGACGGAACCAAAAGTCGCCCGTCAGACAGGCGTAAGCTCGGTACGCTAAGGCAGACGTCACTCAGCAGGCAGCGTCAGGGTCAACCCAGCAGGGGAACCAATGGAGTAGGAGGAAAACCGACACAGCGGACCTCCAAAGGGGAATCAGGAACGTAACCAAATTGCTCCAGCGGCAATAGTAATAGAAAACAGGCAGGTGTGATGTACTCAAGGATATATTTATTGAGTACAAACAGATAAAAACATGCGTACAGCAACGCGTTTCTCAACAAATAGTCGTTTCATCAGGCTGATACTAATACATGGATGTACCTGCTCTATTTATAACACACCTGTGTCAATCACAGAGCTCCAGCTGCCGACACACCTCCAAATGAGGATAACTAGGTGATAGGATGTGAATCGAATAGGAGGTGTCTCAGAAGCTGGAGCAGAGGATGGACTGCGAACAACAAATTACATGCACCAATATTTCTAACATTCTGAATTTGCATTACATGTTCATAATTGATCTATCCTTACAGAAAATATACACATTCATATCATACATATAATAGATATTTCTGTAACAGCATACAACATGTGAAATTAAAGAGAATTAAAACGCTCACGAATTAAGATCATAGTTTAATATATAAAAATAATAATAATAATAATATCCCAGTATCATTAAAAGACTCAAAACAGATAAATAAAATGATAATGGTCCAGTTTAGTAAAAAGGGGCTGAATAATAATTGTTAAAAATTATTAGATAGAGAGTGAGAGAATTGTTTATAAAAAGGGGGACGATCCTTGGAAGAACAGGGAATAAGACTAAAAGGACCACACCACACACGCTTTACACCATCTGAACCAAATAAGTTTATCTTGGTCTCATCGGACCACAGGACATGGTTCCAGTAATCTATGTCCTCAGTCGGCTTGTATTCAGCAAACTGTTTGCGGGCTTTCTTGTGCCTCATCTTTAGAAGAAGCTTCCTTCTGGGACAACAGCCATGCAGACCAATGTGATGCAGTGTGCAGCCTATGGTCTGAGCGCTGACAGGCTGACCCCCACCCCTTCAACCTCTGCAGCAATGCTGGCAGCACTCATACGCGCTGAGCATGTGCACTCAACTTCTTTGGTCGACCATGGCGAGGCCTCTTCTGAGTGGAACCTGTCCTGTGAAACCGCTGTATAGTCTGGCCCACCGTGCTGCAGCTCAGTTTCAGGGTCTTGGGAATCTTCTTATAGCCTAGGCCATCTTTATGTAGAGCAACAATTCTTTTTTTCAGATACTCAGAGAGTTCTTTGCCATGAGGTGTCATGTTGAACTTCCAGTGACCAGTATGAGAGAGTATGAGAGCAATAACACCAAATTTTTCACACCTGCTCCCCAAAACCTTGTAACACTAATGAGTCACATGACACCGGGGATGGAAAATGGCTAATGGGGCCCAATTTCAACATTTCCACTTAGGGGTGTACTCACTTTTGTTGCCAACGGTTTAGACATGAATGGCTGTGTGTTGAGTTATTTTGAGGGGACAGCAAATTTACACTGTTATACAGGCTGTACACTCACTACTTGACATTGTAGCAAGGTGTCATTTCTTCAGTGTTGTCACATGAAAAGATATAATAAAATACTTACAAAAATGTGAGGGGTGTACTCACTTTTGTGAGATACTGTATATATATATATATATTTTTTTTTTTCTGATAATGTCTTCACATAGAAAGTAATGTACTTTTTATTTCTATATATATCCAATAATGTCAATGTTAAATAGGAATAGATATAGAGGTATATATATATATATATATATATATATATATATATATATATATATATATATACACACACACACACAAAGTAAATAAATATATACACAGGGCTCAAAATTTCAGAGTGAAAGTTAGTGAATGAGCAGTGGCGTCACTAGGGTTGGTGTCACCCGGTGCGGTAAGTCATGGTGTCACCCCCCCCCAGAAAGCAGACACACACAAAAACACAGGCAAACACACATACAAACACTCAGACACACTTAAAAACATACTCAGATGCACACACAAACACTTGGAAACACACTCAGACACACACACAAAAATACTGAGACACACAAAAACTCAGACACACACATACAAAATATGTAAACTGCACTGCATAAATTATGAAGCTCATGCCTAGAGCTGCTCCCTGGCTCATCAGAACATCAAATGAAAGATAAACAGAGCACTCTAAAATAAATCACTGAAGAAAAGGTTTAGGCGCGCAAACTATGGAAATTCTGCTCTCTGACTTTGTTCCAAGTCTGTCAGTGCACAGCCCTGGGCCACATGTCACTGAGCAGTGAGCACAGATAGGCAGGCAGGTTTAGGCTAGCAGCGCAATTTTGCAAGCCCCACGTCACACCCACAACATTCATAGTGAAATTGGGCAGGGGAGGAGCAAAGTACAAACAAGCAAAAGCAGCCGGGAAAACTATTTGTTGAAATTGCAGCACTGGCTCAAGGGGCAAAAAAATTGTCTGTCTACAACTTCCCCAGTCCCACTAATGTTCACAAATGCCAGCCTCTAATAAAATAATCTATGCATCTCAACATTGTATTTCTTTGAATTTTTTTGGTGTCACCCCCTGGAGGGTGTCACCCAGGTGCGGCCCGCACCCCCCTAGTGACGCCACTCTGAATGAGTGTTGGGCTACCTGCTACAAATATTATCTAAAGGGATATTATATATCCATGAAAGGGCAAGGATATGGCCTGAAAGAGAGAAGGGAGGGGGCAAAAAGAGATTAGAGGAGGCAGTGGAGAAAGATAGATGAGAGATGATAATTATAAAAAAAAATTATAGGTCTGATTTGACCTCACATTAATGTCAACAATCTATGCTTTCTCTCAGTTCAACAACACTTTTCTGTCGAGCTGTTGTCTTCCCCAGAACCCTAGTTGATGTTGCTAACTGCTATGCACTTATTTTTGTTGATTTATTACTCTATTTAGCATTATTTAATTTATGGTATAAATCATAAACGATATTAAAAAAATGCAAGGTGTTTAACATTGGCTAAACATATGCAAAGTGTTTGTGTAGTGGGAGGGATCAAAAGTGGCGAGTAACATTTTGGGCTGGCTAATAACTTAGGGCTTGACATTTTTTAATATATATAGAAGTATTGTTCTGTATGTGAAGAACATTGGAATGTGAACTTTTAATAACGCCTATAGGGTTAGCGCGCATGTATAGGTGTTAGGATTTATTTTAGTTTGTTTTATTTTAGTTTGTGCTCTCCATTGACTTCTATGTGGAGAAGAATTTAAGCTAGTCTTTGAAACTTTTTACTTTCAACTTGTAATACCCATGCTAACCCAACAAGTGCAAAAAGCCACCTTCTCAAGCAGGAGCACTAAATAGCACTCCACTCATGATCTAGCCCTAAAAAGGCAGAGTCAGGAGGGAAGTTTATAACATAACCAAGCCTATTTCAGTGTGCTGCCCAGAAATAAATTCTGACTCCCAATTTTCTGGGTTGGCTGCAACATTGAAAGATAACGTGTGTAAGCCTACATTACATTAATCCTTAGATGATCCTATACAAGGCCCTCTTGTATTTTATTAATGAATGTATCTACCACTCTTGATGGACTGCTATTCTATGCACCAAGTACTATTCCTGCAAATTTACAGCAATTAAAAATTATTTCTGAATACATATTCTTACCCTTTAACTTCCTGTTGGATTTATCTTTGTAAGGGACGCATGAATCAACCCACGTACAAGGCTATGCTGGATGAAAACTTGCTTCCTTCTTTTTTGACAATGTTCTCCAACTCTTAGGATTGTTTTTTTCAGCAAGAAAATGCTCCATGCCACACAGCCAGGTCAATAAAGGTGTGGATGGAGGATCACCAGATCAAGACCCTGTTATGACCAGCCCTGACCTGAACCCTCTGTAATGTGATCAAGAGGAGGATCAATGGTCACAAGCCATCAATCAAAGCTGAGCTGTTTGAATGTTTGTTCCAGGAGTGTCATAAAGTTACCCAACAGCAATGTGAAAGACTGGTAGAGAGCATGCCAAGACGCATGAAAGCTGTGTTTGAAAATCAGGGTTATTCCACCAAATATTAAATTCTGAACTCTTCCTAAGTTAAAACATTAGTATTATGTTGTTTAAAAATGAATATGAACTTGTTTTCTTTGGATTATTCAAGATCTAAAAACACTACATCTTTTCTGTTATTTTGACCAGTTTTTCTGCAAATAAAGCCTCTATATGACAATATTTTTATTCGGAATTTGTGAGAAATGTACTCATTAGTTAATAGAATAACGCTAAAATCATCTTCTTACTCAAACACATACCTATAAATAATAAAACCAGAAAAACTGGGGGCGGAGCTAACCGCCGAAGCGACTAGAGGCATACTGTAGGAGCTCCTGGACTCTGCACTGAATCTTTTTTTTTTTTTTAGGGTCAGATGTGTAGTATATCTTGGACCCATCACCCAGATCTCAAGCTGCAGATAAACTTTGTAACTCTCATGGAACCAGGAGTGTGCTCTATATTTTATTTCTGAGCTCCTGCTTATTTTGACTAACAAGATAGTAGCAGCTGCTACAAGAAGACGCTAGTTTTGTTGGACAGAACCTTCCCTACATATAGTGATGGAGAGACTGCCTGAGGACAGTCTGTGTGACTTGATAAGAGATCACTTTGGGAACTTATATACATTTCTCGCACAATGGTCTGAGCAAATTACACAACGACAGGCATTCCAAGATGGCGCCAGGTCTCGACTGCAGTATATCTCTCTACCAAAGCCATGTGATGACAGTGCCGACGATCGGGGCATGCTGGTGGATACTGGGAGTGCAAGCATGGTTATTGCTCCTGAAATGTGCACATCGGGTGATTGTGAGCAGCCTAGTAAGCACCATGGCTTGGAGTTTGCACAGACGGATTGCGTGGAGTCCCCTGCGGTTATGGAGGATTACTGCTCCTATGGATGGGAGCCATGCAGCATTAAAGTGCCCATGGAGGTGGGAGGCTGGTCAAGCACAGCAAAGACTGTAGATGGGACTTGTGCTGACAGCGTCCTTACAGTTGTGATTAACATGCGTCACCCCACATGGCACAGTAAGCTGTCAATGCAGCATATGGAGAAGACAACAGCCTCTCATGATTGGAGCGCCATTAAGATTCCTTCTCAGGTTGTAACCGGAATCGGTTAAGCAGAGACAATGTTAGCGCTCTTTTATAGAACTCTATTTTCATTTTATTTTTGATGAGAGACTATCCTAGCATCAGCTCTGTTAGCTCTGTTACGATGCATATTCTTTTTATTTTTATTTCTACCGTTATGTTACAATTTCAAGTTAAGGGGCTTATAAGTTGAGTAAATATATGGGTTCAGCTGTTTGCAATGTCACATGCTCTACAAATATGTGCTCCTTGCCGATCCCCATATACCTATTGTTGTTATGCATCATAGTACTATCCATATAACTCACAGGCAATAATTTATATATCTCTGCATGTGCACCCTTGCCAGAACATGAGGGGGAGACCCCTAAATCTATACTAGGTTCATTACATCTTAGAGTGGTAGCTATAAGATCGGCTTCTACTGTTTATCCATCCTAAGGGGTTTAATGTGCTTGGATAGGGGTTTTTTTTGTTGTTGTTTTTTTTTTGTTTGTTTTTTTATTGCCCTTTGAGAGCTAGTTGGGTAACCTAATGATTGCCATAATGATACCCCCTTATGCAGCCCATACTCCATATAAGCTGTATCATCCAAAGGGTGCTTACTGTCCCAGCTGATTAAATGTATCCCCTTAATATGTACTGGGCATTTTCTCTACACATACGCTCAAGACACGTATTAGCCAACTTCAAGTGACAAATGCTGCTGCTTTATATATGTGTACCCCAATGTTGGTGTTATTATTTATTTTTACTAGAGCCAGGTGTGCGACATTATTGAAATATATTTCACCTATTCTGCTGTGCTGTCTGCGGCCGAGGCGGCCTAGCATATACACCATATATGTTTATTGCTCTATTTTTAGGTATTTTATATACATAACTGAAATATAGTACTCCTGCTACAACATGATTATACTTGTCATTTTCCCTCTAGTCCTCCCCACCTCGAGATTATATACTGTTAGTCCACTCTGATATGGGTGTAAATATTTTACCCTGCCGCATGGAGCTTCATGCAATATTTTGCGCTAGGTCTCAGGTAGTTCTTTAAAATATGTTCCCTTATCAACCTGACCATATATTTACCACTTATAGGTGTTTTCGCCATATTATTGTCTTTATGTTCATGTCATATATATCACAGATAGCACTACGTTCTACCCCTAAGCCCCATTTACCTAATTATATATTATAAATCGGTTGGCTCCGTTTTTCCCCCCTAGGGCCCCCCCTCAGTAGTTTACTGAGTAAGCTAAGGAACATAGATTCCATCGCAAATCCCCCCATTGATTTTTATATATAGGACATAAGACAGCGGCCTTTGAGCAATATCCTCATTCAAGTATTGCATAATAATAGTCTTGCTAATCTCCTTTCTTATTGTATTTTTTCTAAGGATTTAACTAGTCTAAGGAGATTCCTATCTGTATGGGCTTAAATATGGCCCTATAGGCTATATATTTGAATTTTTTTTTTTTTCATAACTTTCGACAATTATAGCCATAAGGGCTCCAAAAGGGCCCCATAGTTTTATTCGAAAATCTGAGGTCAGTCCTTTTTACTTTTATCAACCACATAGGTAGCACCTCTTTACTAGTGTTTGGTTCAGTTTTTTTTCTCTCTACATGTAGAAGTGCAAGTCTTTCTTTATGTTTATAGTATTGTGGAGATGTATGCTATATGTATGGTACTGTATACCTTATTATATATCCTCATGGATTGAGGGTTTTTCTAAATGATTGCTATGTACTGTTATATTCTTTACCTCAATAAAAAATATAAAAAAAAACAAAAAAAAACCCCCAGAAAAACTGATAATTTTGCAGTAGTCCCTTAATTTTTCTACAGCTCTTTATATATACCTGGGGTGCATTTCAATTTATATTTAGATGTCCGTATAAGAAAGCACTCAGCAGGATTTATAACACACTGCTTTTATTTAGCAATCCTAATGTGATGTTTTGGGGGTTTTAAACCCGTCCTCAGACAAACAAAATGAGGTGCCACATAATTGTGGGGATACGTTAATGGGGTTGCGATATTAGTTTGGCTTTTTGTACATGTTGGTTGAGCGTGCAAAACCTGTTTACTTTCAATTGCAATTGAATTTGTTCAGCCAATAGGAATGCAAGGGTACCCCATATAAAAGGGGTACCTTGCATTCAATCTTCAGTGTGCGGCCAGATATTACATGAAGAGGAGCTCTGTGTCGATGCTCTGAAGAGGAGTACTGACGTCGCCAATGACCTCGCAGAAGACTTTGCTGCCGCCAGCAGGATGAATATAGAAGATGGACTGCGGCCTGGATGAAAATTGAAGAAGACGGTCCTGCGATGGATTAAGATGGAGCACTGGCTTTAATCATTGGTGAGTACCAACTTGGGACTGTGTTAGTTTTTTTTTTTTTGCGGTGGGTGCTTCTTTTAAGATAAGGGCCTCTTTTATTTTTATTGGGCAGAAAAAGAGCTGAATGCCCTTTTAAGGGAAATGCCCATCCAAATGCCCTTTTTGGGGCAATGGGTAAATTAGTTTTTTTTTTTTTTAATTCTTTTTATTGAAGAAGTACAGGTACAACGAATCAAGTGCATACAATGACATGCATAATTACAACGACAATGTAGGTAATATTATGGAGTGAACATAACATGCTGGATATCAGTATATTGTTGCTATCAGACACAATGAGGTTACAGCCAAGTTCTAATATGAATTGGTCTCTGTAGGCAGAGTTAAAGTAAAATTGATCTGTATCCTATATTGCACCCGCACCTCCTAATTTTAAATATTATTAACATAAACCACAACTAACACCATAACACATAACCCACACATAAACTAAACAAAAACAAAAACAAGACAAATCCCCCATAGGTTCAGTAGGTCTGTAAACATCTGCCTCAATAGGGAGAAAATAAGAAAAAGTTGAATTGAAGTAGACCCCACCCAGAAACGTATGAGAAATATCAATGAAATTACTGATGGATTATACTGTCAGGCAGCGATCATTTAATAAACATTTGTCTAGGGACTGACTGTGTAAATGGCTCTATGTGAGTTCACAGCAGGGGCTTACATGTATGTTGAGACCTCAGTGTGCAGCTACCAATTAGTTCTCAAAAACACATCTAATAAAAGCAGTATCAGCCATGATCATAATGTGATTTACCGGAATATAGAGTTAAGCAGGGTGTCACTAACAAGCAGTATCTCACTATATGACAAATTAAGCACACAGCACAGGGGCAGGGATATAAGACATATACCACTAGAGAGGTTATTACTGGTCCCGCCCTGCATATTGTCGCCATCAAGATGGCTGCCGTATATAAGATAGACCCATGAATGTGGCAGTCATGTGAATAGCTCTATTGCTATAGAATGTATTAAGGAAGGCAGGCCATGCCCCTGTACTTACTGAATATCCGAAAAAGCATTTATGTCTGACTATGTTGGGGGAATATTAACTGAGGGAAAAGAATTAAGCTGGAAACAGTAAAGCTAAAAGGTCATTACAAAGTGTACAGTCATCGCAGTTGCCAAAAAAAAGAATGCACAACAGTTCACTCCAGAAAAAGCATTTCCATGACAATACAATGTGATGGGGATGTAGAGAAAATCCCTTTGCCAACTAGTTCAACCACCTGCCGATTCCATGGGAAGAGTGAGCAGTCACTTAGTATATGCTCTATGATGTGCATGATAACAGGCTGATACGTAGTCTCAACCCCCAAAATAGATATCTATGCAGGACGTGCTGTTTAAAGAGAGGAGGCATAGTCAAGTCCTATATGGAATACAATTAAAATAATAACATTAAGGTTAACCTCAAAACACATGTATTATAACAATTTATACTAAAGTCAGATTTGCTGGTTGTCATGTATAATGACACAGTCATCCCAATAGCCTGCTCCGCACTTACAGTTTACATCCCAGTCAATAAGCACCAATGTTCCAGAGTGCCAACAAGCATAGGGGAAGCAGTGAGCTCTGCTATGCCGGGAACCTAACAAATCAGCCAACACCTTTCCTGGTTCGCTGTGTAGGGTCAGCTCCCGGTAACGGCAAGAGTCCCCTTGCACCATGGAAGCGTCGCGGCTCACCCATTCTCAGTAAGTTGAGACTCTTGTCTTTCATGTCAAAGCTATGCAGCCAACGGAGTGTACAGTCCGGCCGCCTCCCCACGGCACTATAAAGCGGTTTGTCATGGGGGCTGTCATCCAGATGAGCGGGTGTGTTGGAGAGGCGGAATGGAGCCATGCCCTGGTCTGGGATAATCTGGTCGCACTCCGGTCCCGCAGCCTCCCCAGGAGTGCAATAGCATGAGGCACACAAAGGTTGGGGAATCTCCCCAGCAGATACAAGGGCGACAGTTGGCAATGCGGGAGGATTCTGAGCAGATCGGATCGCCCCGCAGAGCGCAAGGTAGGACCTCATAAGGTTATCCAGCTGCGGTGAGAATATGGCGATTAGTTCTTTAAGTAAGGAATCCATCTTAGGCCGGTTATTATCCTCTGGTTCCATTTCTCTGTGGCAATAGGCCTGCAATTCTATACACAAAGTTCCTCTCCACTCCTACAATGTTTGTTCTATGGAGTGCTAAGCCAAAATGGCGTTCCACGTGGAATCCCAAGTTGTGGGTACTGCGACCGGGGGCTAGGGCAGATGGTGCGCCCTTCACAATCAAAGAGTCGGCTGGCGATGACCAGAACAGGGTCCCCCAGCAAGACAGACAATGTGGGTAACTAGATGGTTGCTTTATAGCAGATAAAAAGTCACTTTTTAGGTTTACTTGTGCAGAGCTCTTGTTTCTTGCTTCACCGCCCACCGGAAGCCCTTAGTTTTTTTTTTAGTTAATTATTTTTATTTTGGGGGGTTTGGGGGTTGGAATTTTGGATAATTTCGTTTGCATTAAAGCTATACCATGCAACTTGACATCTAGGTCTATGTGTGTTAAATATTTATGAAATCATTTAAAACAAAATTATTAATGATTATATATTATATACTTACATTTTTTATTTTTTTATTAATTATTTTTTGTTGAGGTTTTTCAAATAATTGTACATCAACATAGTCATTAAAGTTGCATTAATCATTTACAGTTGGCAATGTATATAAACAAAAATATATAGATATCTGTTTTGTGCTTTGCCATATTGTGACAGTCAATTAAATAAAATGAGGAAAAACCAACAAATAAATTAATGAAAAACACCATATATAAGAAAAAGCGTCTCACATGTACTTTTGAAGATAATCATGTTAAATGTTATCAATATAGTTTACATTTTCATATAGAGTTGTAGACTTTAATCTACTACATTTTGAAGGATATTATTTGGATTTTGTGGACTTGTTTCCCAAATGAGCCTCCTGTCGAGGTAGAAATCCAAATGATTGGAAGAGAAGTAAAAATATCTTTCTATTGAAATATCTAACGAAAATGGTGTTATCCAATCTGATAGTGTGGGTACTCGTGTTTGTTTCCACAATATTGGGATCAATTGTTTTGAATTGTTTATTGCAAGGTGTAATAGGGTTGAGTGCAATTTAGACTGTAATTTAGGAATGTCATGGAATAAAAAAATTAAGGGATCTAGGGGCAGATCACATTCTAAAATTAGGTTAATGTGAGTTTTTATTGACTCCCAGAATTGTTGAATTAATGGACATGACCACCATATGTGGTATAATGAGCTTATTTGCTTGCATTGTCGCCAACAGTGGTTTGTTGCTTGTGGGAACATATGTTTGAGTCTTTGAGGTGTACGATACCACTGTGTGAGAAGTTTATAGTTAGTTTCCAAAAGTGAGCTAGCGTTAATTCTATCACCTAATGTCTGTAGATGAGATTGAGATTGCAATTTATCAGAATCTGTTAGTAGGTAAATTGGGATGAGGTCGTGTAAATCTGGGTTAGTCACCTTAAGGTGGATCTGTCCTGATATAAAATCAGGCTTTTGAAGTATAGGGGTTAGAGGGGAGGGATTTGAAAAAAGGGTGGGGATTTTTTTTAAGATTAATTCCCAAGTGTCAAAGGTTTCTTTAATTATTGGGTATTGGTTGAATTTGGAAGGTCTATGAGGGGCAGAAAGCCAAATATTACTTCCCAATTGAGGAGTTGATACTAACTCATGCTCTAAAGGTATCAAGGTATCCAGGCGTTGTTTGTTTGGGAGTTGTTGTAACTCCAGTCAATTATTCTGTTGATAATTGAGGCAAATCTATAAAACCGAATATTTGGGGCTCCTTAATCGCCTCTCTATTTAGGTAAATAAAGGGTCGATTTAGCTATCTTGGGAGGTTTCTTACGCCAAATATAGGAGTTTAAAATGATTGGGTGTGTTAGATGGAGTTAGATGGAGGCATTGGTTTACTCGTATCCCTCTTGTCCTCTCCTGTTTCTGGGTACAAAAGGATTCTTGCTGAGATATGAAACAGTTGCACCAAATAAAGGTGTAATATACTCACAGTATATAATGCAGATTACCGGCTCCTTCCTAGTGCTCAGAAAAGAAGCGATTTCACAGATGCTATCATAAAAAATGTATCTTTATTTTAGCCCAACGCGTTTCAACGGTCCCAGCCGTCTTTCTCAAGAGCAATAAAATTGTGTAATCATAAAGAGTGCTTTACAAACCAAAGCATACCTCTGCACTACACAGGCGGTCTTTAAATACATAATTGATGCTGCTACCTGGTTCCCATTGGTGGAGAGCAGGTGCACAATAAAAAATAAAAAAACTTTTCTAAAACAACATAAAACATTTTAGTTAAACTTTAAATATATACGGCTAGATTTAGAGTTTGGCGGCCAAAGGGGTGTGTTAGCTACGCGTGCTTTTTTTCTCCAGCACCTTTTAAATACTGCTGGTATTTAGAGGTCACAGAATGGCTGCGTTAGGCTCCAAAAAGGGAGCGTAGAGCATATTTACCGCCACTGCAACTCTAGATACCAGCGGTGCTTACGGACGTGGCCAGCTTCAAAAACGTGCTCGTGCACGATTCCCCCTTAGAAAACAATGGGGCCGTTTGAGCTGAAAAAAAACCTAACACCTGCAAAAAAGCAGCGTTCAGCTCTTAACGCAGCTACATTGTTTCCTATGGGGAAACACTTCCTAAGTCTGCACCTAACACCCTAACATGTACCCCGAGTCTAAACACCCCTAACCTTACACTTATTAACCCCTAATCTGCCTCCCCCGCTATCGCTGACCACTGCATATTATTATTAACCCCTAATCTGCCGCTCCGTATACCGCCGCAACCTACATTATACCTATGTACCCCTAATCTGCTGCCCCTAATACCGCCGACGTCTACATAATATTTATTAACCCCTAATCTGCCGCCCCCAATGTCGCCGCCACCTACCTACAATAATTAACCCCTAATCTGCCGACTGAACCGCACCGCTACTATAATAAATGTATTAACCCCTAATCCACCTCACTCCCGCCTTAATAACCCTATAATAAATAGTATTAACCTCTAATCTGCCCTCCCTAACATCGCCGACACCTAACTTCAAACATTAACCCCTAATCTGCCGACCGGAGCTCACCGCTATTCTAATACATTTTTTAACCCCTAAAGCTAAGTCTAACCCTAACACTAACACCCCCCTAAGTTAAATATAATTTAAATCTAACGAAATAAATGAACTCTTATTAAATAAATTATTCCTATTTAAAGCTAAATACTTACATGTAAAATAAATCCTAATATAGCTACAAAACTGATAATTTTGCAGTAGTCCCTTAATTTTTCTACAGCTCTTTATATATACCTGGGGTGCATTTCAATTTATATTTAGATGTCCGTATAAGAAAGCACTCAGCAGGATTTATAACACACTGCTTTTATTTAGCAATCCTAATGTGATGTTTTGGGGGTTTTAAACCCATCCTCAGACAAACAAAATGAGGTGCCACATAATTGTGGGGATACGTTAATGGGGTTGCGATATTAGTTTGGCTTTTTGTACATGTTGGTTGAGCGTGCAAAACCTGTTTACTTTCAATTGCAATTGAATTTGTTCAGCCAATAGGAATGCAAGGGTACCCCATATAAAAGGGGTACCTTGCATTCAATCTTCAGTGTGCGGCCAGATATTACATGAAGAGGAGCTCTGTGTCAATGCTCTGAAGAGGAGTACTGACGTCGCCAATGACCTCGCAGAAGACTTTGCTGCCGCCAGCAGGATGAATATAGAAGATGGACTGCGGCCTGGATGAAAATTGAAGAAGACGGTCCTGCGATGGATTAAGATGGAGCACTGGCTTTAATCATTGGTGAGTACCAACTTGGGACTGTGTTAGTTTTTTTTTTTTTTGCGGTGGGTGCTTCTTTTAAGATAAGGGCCTCTTTTATTTTTATTGGGCAGAAAAAGAGCTGAATGCCCTTTTAAGGGAAATGCCCATCCAAATGCCCTTTTTGGGGCAATGGGTAAATTAGTTTTTTTTTTTTTTAATTCTTTTTATTGAAGAAGTACAGGTACAACGAATCAAGTGCATACAATGACATGCATAATTACAACGACAATGTAGGTAATATTATGGAGTGAACATAACATGTTGGATATCAGTATATTGTTGCTATCAGACACAATGAGGTTACAGCCAAGTTCTAATATGAATTGGTCTCTGTAGGCAGAGTTAAAGTAAAATTGATCTGTATCCTATATTGCACCCGCACCTCCTAATTTTAAATATTATTAACATAAACCACAACTAACACCATAACACATAACCCACACATAAACTAAACAAAAACAAAAACAAGACAAATCCCCCATAGGTTCAGTAGGTCTGTAAACATCTGCCTCAATAGGGAGAAAATAAGAAAAAGTTGAATTGAAGTAGACCCCACCCAGAAACGTATGAGAAATATCAATGAAATTACTGATGGATTATACTGTCAGGCAGCGATCATTTAATAAACATTTGTCTAGGGACTGACTGTGTAAATGGCTCTATGTGAGTTCACAGCAGGGGCTTACATGTATGTTGAGACCTCAGTGTGCAGCTACCAATTAGTTCTCAAAAACACATCTAATAAAAGCAGTATCAGCCATGATCATAATGTGATTTACCGGAATATAGAGTTAAGCAGGGTGTCACTAACAAGCAGTATCTCACTATATGACAAATTAAGCACACAGCACAGGGGCAGGGATATAAGACATATACCACTAGAGAGGTTATTACTGGTCCCGCCCTGCATATTGTCGCCATCAAGATGGCTGCCGTATATAAGATAGACCCATGAATGTGGCAGTCATGTGAATAGCTCTATTGCTATAGAATGTATTAAGGAAGGCAGGCCATGCCCCTGTACTTACTGAATATCCGAAAAAGCATTTATGTCTGACTATGTTGGGGGAATATTAACTGAGGGAAAAGAATTAAGCTGGAAACAGTAAAGCTAAAAGGTCATTACAAAGTGTACAGTCATCGCAGTTGCCAAAAAAAAGAATGCACAACAGTTCACTCCAGAAAAAGCATTTCCATGACAATACAATGTGATGGGGATGTAGAGAAAATCCCTTTGCCAACTAGTTCAACCACCTGCCGATTCCATGGGAAGAGTGAGCAGTCACTTAGTATATGCTCTATGATGTGCATGATAACAGGCTGATACGTAGTCTCAACCCCCAAAATAGATATCTATGCAGGACGTGCTGTTTAAAGAGAGGAGGCATAGTCAAGTCCTATATGGAATACAATTAAAATAATAACATTAAGGTTAACCTCAAAACACATGTATTATAACAATTTATACTAAAGTCAGATTTGCTGGTTGTCATGTATAATGACACAGTCATCCCAATAGCCTGCTCCGCACTTACAGTTTACATCCCAGTCAATAAGCACCAATGTTCCAGAGTGCCAACAAGCATAGGGGAAGCAGTGAGCTCTGCTATGCCGGGAACCTAACAAATCAGCCAACACCTTTCCTGGTTCGCTGTGTAGGGTCAGCTCCCGGTAACGGCAAGAGTCCCCTTGCACCATGGAAGCGTCGCGGCTCACCCATTCTCAGTAAGTTGAGACTCTTGTCTTTCATGTCAAAGCTATGCAGCCAACGGAGTGTACAGTCCGGCCGCCTCCCCACGGCACTATAAAGCGGTTTGTCATGGGGGCTGTCATCCAGATGAGCGGGTGTGTTGGAGAGGCGGAATGGAGCCATGCCCTGGTCTGGGATAATCTGGTCGCACTCCGGTCCCGCAGCCTCCCCAGGAGTGCAATAGCATGAGGCACACAAAGGTTGGGGAATCTCCCCAGCAGATACAAGGGCGACAGTTGGCAATGCGGGAGGATTCTGAGCAGACCAGATCGCCCCGCAGAGCGCAAGGTAGGACCTCATAAGGTTATCCAGCTGCGGTGAGAATATGGCGATTAGTTCTTTAAGTAAGGAATCCATCTTAGGCCGGTTATTATCCTCTGGTTCCATTTCTCTGTGGCAATAGGCCTGCAATTCTATACACAAAGTTCCTCTCCACTCCTACAATGTTTGTTCTATGGAGTGCTAAGCCAAAATGGCGTTCCACGTGGAATCCCAAGTTGTGGGTACTGCGACCGGGGGCTAGGGCAGATGGTGCGCCCTTCACAATCAAAGAGTCGGCTGGCGATGACCAGAACAGGGTCCCCCAGCAAGACAGACAATGTGGGTAACTAGATGGTTGCTTTATAGCAGATAAAAAGTCACTTTTTAGGTTTACTTGTGCAGAGCTCTTGTTTCTTGCTTCCATCCAGTAACACCGCCCACCGGAAGCCCTTAGTTTTTTTTTTAGTTAATTATTTTTATTTTGGGGGGTTTGGGGGTTGGAATTTTGGATAATTTCGTTTGCATTAAAGCTATACCATGCAACTTGACATCTAGGTCTATGTGTGTTAAATATTTATGAAATCATTTAAAACAAAATTATTAATGATTATATATTATATACTTACATTTTTTATTTTTTTATTAATTATTTTTTGTTGAGGTTTTTCAAATAATTGTACATCAACATAGTCATTAAAGTTGCATTAATCATTTACAGTTGGCAATGTATATAAACAAAAATATATAGATATCTGTTTTGTGCTTTGCCATATTGTGACAGTCAATTAAATAAAATGAGGAAAAACCAACAAATAAATTAATGAAAAACACCATATATAAGAAAAAGCGTCTCACATGTACTTTTGAAGATAATCATGTTAAATGTTATCAATATAGTTTACATTTTCATATAGAGTTGTAGACTTTAATCTACTACATTTTGAAGGATATTATTTGGATTTTGTGGACTTGTTTCCCAAATGAGCCTCCTGTCGAGGTAGAAATCCAAATGATTGGAAGAGAAGTAAAAATATCTTTCTATTGAAATATCTAACGAAAATGGTGTTATCCAATCTGATAGTGTGGGTACTCGTGTTTGTTTCCACAATATTGGGATCAATTGTTTTGAATTGTTTATTGCAAGGTGTAATAGGGTTGAGTGCAATTTAGACTGTAATTTAGGAATGTCATGGAATAAAAAAATTAAGGGATCTAGGGGCAGATCACATTCTAAAATTAGGTTAATGTGAGTTTTTATTGACTCCCAGAATTGTTGAATTAATGGACATGACCACCATATGTGGTATAATGAGCTTATTTGCTTGCATTGTCGCCAACAGTGGTTTGTTGCTTGTGGGAACATATGTTTGAGTCTTTGAGGTGTACGATACCACTGTGTGAGAAGTTTATAGTTAGTTTCCAAAAGTGAGCTAGCGTTAATTCTATCACCTAATGTCTGTAGATGAGATTGAGGTTGCAATTTATCAGAATCTGTTAGTAGGTAAATTGGGATGAGGTCGTGTAAATCTGGGTTAGTCACCTTAAGGTGGATCTGTCCTGATATAAAATCAGGCTTTTGAAGTATAGGGGTTAGAGGGGAGGGATTTGAAAAAAGGGTGGGGATTTTTTTTAAGATTAATTCCCAAGTGTCAAAGGTTTCTTTAATTATTGGGTATTGGTTGAATTTGGAAGGTCTATGAGGGGCAGAAAGCCAAATATTACTTCCCAATTGAGGAGTTGATACTAACTCATGCTCTAAAGGTATCAAGGTATCCAGGCGTTGTTTGTTTGGGAGTTGTTGTAACTCCAGTCAATTATTCTGTTGATAATTGAGGCAAATCTATAAAACCGAATATTTGGGGCTCCTTAATCGCCTCTCTATTTAGGTAAATAAAGGGTCGATTTAGCTATCTTGGGAGGTTTCTTACGCCAAATATAGGAGTTTAAAATTATTGGGTGTGTTAGATGGAGTTAGATGGAGGCATTGGTTTACTCGTATCCCTCTTGTCCTCTCCTGTTTCTGGGTACAAAAGGATTCTTGCTGAGATATGAAACAGTTGCACCAAATAAAGGTGTAATATACTCACAGTATATAATGCAGATTACCGGCTCCTTCCTAGTGCTCAGAAAAGAAGCGATTTCACAGATGCTATCATAAAAAATGTATCTTTATTTTAGCCCAACGCGTTTCAACGGTCCCAGCCGTCTTTCTCAAGAGCAATAAAATTGTGTAATCATAAAGAGTGCTTTACAAACCAAAGCATACCTCTGCACTACACAGGCGGTCTTTAAATACATAATTGATGCTGCTACCTGGTTCCCATTGGTGGAGAGCAGGTGCACAATAAAAAATAAAAAAACTTTCTAAAACAACATAAAACATTTTAGTTAAACTTTAAATATATACGGCTAGATTTAGAGTTTGGCGGCCAAAGGGGTGTGTTAGCTACGCGTGCTTTTTTTCTCCCGCACCTTTTAAATACTGCTGGTATTTAGAGTTCACAGAATGGCTGCGTTAGGCTCCAAAAAGGGAGCGTAGAGCATATTTACCGCCACTGCAACTCTAGATACCAGCGGTGCTTACGGACGTGGCCAGCTTCAAAAACGTGCTCGTGCACGATTCCCCCTTAGAAAACAATGGGGCCGTTTGAGCTGAAAAAAAACCTAACACCTGCAAAAAAGCAGCGTTCAGCTCTTAACGCAGCTACATTGTTTCCTATGGGGAAACACTTCCTAAGTCTGCACCTAACACCCTAACATGTACCCCGAGTCTAAACACCCCTAACCTTACACTTATTAACCCCTAATCTGCCTCCCCCGCTATCGCTGACCACTGCATATTATTATTAACCCCTAATCTGCCGCTCCGTATACCGCCGCAACCTACATTATACCTATGTACCCCTAATCTGCTGCCCCTAATACCGCCGACGTCTACATAATATTTATTAACCCCTAATCTGCCGCCCCCAATGTCGCCGCCACCTACCTACAATAATTAACCCCTAATCTGCCGACTGAACCGCACCGCTACTATAATAAATGTATTAACCCCTAATCCACCTCACTCCCGCCTTAATAACCCTATAATAAATAGTATTAACCTCTAATCTGCCCTCCCTAACATCGCCGACACCTAACTTCAAACATTAACCCCTAATCTGCCGACCGGAGCTCACCGCTATTCTAATACATTTTTTAACCCCTAAAGCTAAGTCTAACCCTAACACTAACACCCCCCTAAGTTAAATATAATTTAAATCTAACGAAATAAATTAACTCTTATTAAATAAATTATTCCTATTTAAAGCTAAATACTTACATGTAAAATAAATCCTAATATAGCTACAAAACTGATAATTTTGCAGTAGTCCCTTAATTTTTCTACAGCTCTTTATATATACCTGGGGTGCATTTCAATTTATATTTAGATGTCCGTATAAGAAAGCACTCAGCAGGATTTATAACACACTGCTTTTATTTAGCAATCCTAATGTGATGTTTTGGGGGTTTTAAACCCATCCTCAGACAAACAAAATGAGGTGCCACATAATTGTGGGGATACGTTAATGGGGTTGCGATATTAGTTTGGCTTTTTGTACATGTTGGTTGAGCGTGCAAAACCTGTTTACTTTCAATTGCAATTGAATTTGTTCAGCCAATAGGAATGCAAGGGTACCCCATATAAAAGGGGTACCTTGCATTCAATCTTCAGTGTGCGGCCAGATATTACATGAAGAGGAGCTCTGTGTCGATGCTCTGAAGAGGAGTACTGACGTCGCCAATGACCTCGCAGAAGACTTTGCTGCCGCCAGCAGGATGAATATAGAAGATGGACTGCGGCCTGGATGAAAATTGAAGAAGACGGTCCTGCGATGGATTAAGATGGAGCACTGGCTTTAATCATTGGTGAGTACCAACTTGGGACTGTGTTAGTTTTTTTTTTTTTTGCGGTGGGTGCTTCTTTTAAGATAAGGGCCTCTTTTATTTTTATTGGGCAGAAAAAGAGCTGAATGCCCTTTTAAGGGAAATGCCCATCCAAATGCCCTTTTTGGGGCAATGGGTAAATTAGTTTTTTTTTTTTTAATTCTTTTTATTGAAGAAGTACAGGTACAACGAATCAAGTGCATACAATGACATGCATAATTACAACGACAATGTAGGTAATATTATGGAGTGAACATAACATGTTGGATATCAGTATATTGTTGCTATCAGACACAATGAGGTTACAGCCAAGTTCTAATATGAATTGGTCTCTGTAGGCAGAGTTAAAGTAAAATTGATCTGTATCCTATATTGCACCCGCACCTCCTAATTTTAAATATTATTAACATAAACCACAACTAACACCATAACACATAACCCACACATAAACTAAACAAAAACAAAAACAAGACAAATCCCCCATAGGTTCAGTAGGTCTGTAAACATCTGCCTCAATAGGGAGAAAATAAGAAAAAGTTGAATTGAAGTAGACCCCACCCAGAAACGTATGAGAAATATCAATGAAATTACTGATGGATTATACTGTCAGGCAGCGATCATTTAATAAACATTTGTCTAGGGACTGACTGTGTAAATGGCTCTATGTGAGTTCAAAGCAGGGGCTTACATGTATGTTGAGACCTCAGTGTGCAGCTACCAATTAGTTCTCAAAAACACATCTAATAAAAGCAGTATCAGCCATGATCATAATGTGATTTACCGGAATATAGAGTTAAGCAGGGTGTCACTAACAAGCAGTATCTCACTATATGACAAATTAAGCACACAGCACAGGGGCAGGGATATAAGACATATACCACTAGAGAGGTTATTACTGGTCCCGCCCTGCATATTGTCGCCATCAAGATGGCTGCCGTATATAAGATAGACCCATGAATGTGGCAGTCATGTGAATAGCTCTATTGCTATAGAATGTATTAAGGAAGGCAGGCCATGCCCCTGTACTTACTGAATATCCGAAAAAGCATTTATGTCTGACTATGTTGGGGGAATATTAACTGAGGGAAAAGAATTAAGCTGGAAACAGTAAAGCTAAAAGGTCATTACAAAGTGTACAGTCATCGCAGTTGCCAAAAAAAAGAATGCACAACAGTTCACTCCAGAAAAAGCATTTCCATGACAATACAATGTGATGGGGATGTAGAGAAAATCCCTTTGCCAACTAGTTCAACCACCTGCCGATTCCATGGGAAGAGTGAGCAGTCACTTAGTATATGCTCTATGATGTGCATGATAACAGGCTGATACGTAGTCTCAACCCCCAAAATAGATATCTATGCAGGACGTGCTGTTTAAAGAGAGGAGGCATAGTCAAGTCCTATATGGAATACAATTAAAATAATAACATTAAGGTTAACCTCAAAACACATGTATTATAACAATTTATACTAAAGTCAGATTTGCTGGTTGTCATGTATAATGACACAGTCATCCCAATAGCCTGCTCCGCACTTACAGTTTACATCCCAGTCAATAAGCACCAATGTTCCAGAGTGCCAACAAGCATAGGGGAAGCAGTGAGCTCTGCTATGCCGGGAACCTAACAAATCAGCCAACACCTTTCCTGGTTCGCTGTGTAGGGTCAGCTCCCGGTAACGGCAAGAGTCCCCTTGCACCATGGAAGCGTCGCGGCTCACCCATTCTCAGTAAGTTGAGACTCTTGTCTTTCATGTCAAAGCTATGCAGCCAACGGAGTGTACAGTCCGGCCGCCTCCCCACGGCACTATAAAGCGGTTTGTCATGGGGGCTGTCATCCAGATGAGCGGGTGTGTTGGAGAGGCGGAATGGAGCCATGCCCTGGTCTGGGATAATCTGGTCGCACTCCGGTCCCGCAGCCTCCCCAGGAGTGCAATAGCATGAGGCACACAAAGGTTGGGGAATCTCCCCAGCAGATACAAGGGCGACAGTTGGCAATGCGGGAGGATTCTGAGCAGACCGGATCGCCCCGCAGAGCGCAAGGTAGGACCTCATAAGGTTATCCAGCTGCGGTGAGAATATGGCGATTAGTTCTTTAAGTAAGGAATCCATCTTAGGCCGGTTATTATCCTCTGGTTCCATTTCTCTGTGGCAATAGGCCTGCAATTCTATACACAAAGTTCCTCTCCACTCCTACAATGTTTGTTCTATGGAGTGCTAAGCCAAAATGGCGTTCCACGTGGAATCCCAAGTTGTGGGTACTGCGACCGGGGGCTAGGGCAGATGGTGCGCCCTTCACAATCAAAGAGTCGGCTGGCGATGACCAGAACAGGGTCCCCCAGCAAGACAGACAATGTGGGTAACTAGATGGTTGCTTTATAGCAGATAAAAAGTCACTTTTTAGGTTTACTTGTGCAGAGCTCTTGTTTCTTGCTTCCATCCAGTAACACCGCCCACCGGAAGCCCTTAGTTTTTTTTTTAGTTAATTATTTTTATTTTGGGGGGTTTGGGGGTTGGAATTTTGGATAATTTCGTTTGCATTAAAGCTATACCATGCAACTTGACATCTAGGTCTATGTGTGTTAAATATTTATGAAATCATTTAAAACAAAATTATTAATGATTATATATTATATACTTACATTTTTTATTTTTTTATTAATTATTTTTTGTTGAGGTTTTTCAAATAATTGTACATCAACATAGTCATTAAAGTTGCATTAATCATTTACAGTTGGCAATGTATATAAACAAAAATATATAGATATCTGTTTTGTGCTTTGCCATATTGTGACAGTCAATTAAATAAAATGAGGAAAAACCAACAAATAAATTAATGAAAAACACCATATATAAGAAAAAGCGTCTCACATGTACTTTTGAAGATAATCATGTTAAATGTTATCAATATAGTTTACATGTTCATATAGAGTTGTAGACTTTAATCTACTACATTTTGAAGGATATTATTTGGATTTTGTGGACTTGTTTCCCAAATGAGCCTCCTGTCGAGGTAGAAATCCAAATGATTGGAAGAGAAGTAAAAATATCTTTCTATTGAAATATCTAACGAAAATGGTGTTATCCAATCTGATAGTGTGGGTACTCGTGTTTGTTTCCACAATATTGGGATCAATTGTTTTGAATTGTTTATTGCAAGGTGTAATAGGGTTGAGTGCAATTTAGACTGTAATTTAGGAATGTCATGGAATAAAAAAATTAAGGGATCTAGGGGCAGATCACATTCTAAAATTAGGTTAATGTGAGTTTTTATTGACTCCCAGAATTGTTGAATTAATGGACATGACCACCATATGTGGTATAATGAGCTTATTTGCTTGCATTGTCGCCAACAGTGGTTTGTTGCTTGTGGGAACATATGTTTGAGTCTTTGAGGTGTACGATACCACTGTGTGAGAAGTTTATAGTTAGTTTCCAAAAGTGAGCTAGCGTTAATTCTATCACCTAATGTCTGTAGATGAGATTGAGGTTGCAATTTATCAGAATCTGTTAGTAGGTAAATTGGGATGAGGTCGTGTAAATCTGGGTTAGTCACCTTAAGGTGGATCTGTCCTGATATAAAATCAGGCTTTTGAAGTATAGGGGTTAGAGGGGAGGGATTTGAAAAAAGGGTGGGGAATTTTTTTAAGATTAATTCCCAAGTGTCAAAGGTTTCTTTAATTATTGGGTATTGGTTGAATTTGGAAGGTCTATGAGGGGCAGAAAGCCAAATATTACTTCCCAATTGAGGAGTTGATACTAACTCATGCTCTAAAGGTATCAAGGTATCCAGGCGTTGTTTGTTTGGGAGTTGTTGTAACTCCAGTCAATTATTCTGTTGATAATTGAGGCAAATCTATAAAACCGAATATTTGGGGCTCCTTAATCGCCTCTCTATTTAGGTAAATAAAGGGTCGATTTAGCTATCTTGGGAGGTTTCTTACGCCAAATATAGGAGTTTAAAATGATTGGGTGTGTTAGATGGAGTTAGATGGAGGCATTGGTTTACTCGTATCCCTCTTGTCCTCTCCTGTTTCTGGGTACAAAAGGATTCTTGCTGAGATATGAAACAGTTGCACCAAATAAAGGTGTAATATACTCACAGTATATAATGCAGATTACCGGCTCCTTCCTAGTGCTCAGAAAAGAAGCGATTTCACAGATGCTATCATAAAAAATGTATCTTTATTTTAGCCCAACGCATTTCAACGGTCCCAGCCGTCTTTCTCAAGAGCAATAAAATTGTGTAATCATAAAGAGTGCTTTACAAACCAAAGCATACCTCTGCACTACACAGGCGGTCTTTAAATACATAATTGATGCTGCTACCTGGTTCCCATTGGTGGAGAGCAGGTGCACAATAAAAAATAAAAAAACTTTTCTAAAACAACATAAAACATTTTAGTTAAACTTTAAATATATACGGCTAGATTTAGAGTTTGGCGGCCAAAGGGGTGTGTTAGCTACGCGTGCTTTTTTTTTCCCGCACCTTTTAAATACTGCTGGTATTTAGAGTTCACAGAATGGCTGCGTTAGGCTCCAAAAAGGGAGCGTAGAGCATATTTACCGCCACTGCAACTCTAGATACCAGCGGTGCTTACGGACGTGGCCAGCTTCAAAAACGTGCTCGTGCACGATTCCCCCTTAGAAAACAATGGGGCCGTTTGAGCTGAAAAAAAACCTAACACCTGCAAAAAAGCAGCGTTCAGCTCTTAACGCAGCTACATTGTTTCCTATGGGGAAACACTTCCTAAGTCTGCACCTAACACCCTAACATGTACCCCGAGTCTAAACACCCCTAACCTTACACTTATTAACCCCTAATCTGCCTCCCCCGCTATCGCTGACCACTGCATATTATTATTAACCCCTAATCTGCCGCTCCGTATACCGCCGCAACCTACATTATACCTATGTACCCCTAATCTGCTGCCCCTAATACCGCCGACGTCTACATAATATTTATTAACCCCTAATCTGCCGCCCCCAATGTCGCCGCCACCTACCTACAATAATTAACCCCTAATCTGCCGACTGAACCGCACCGCTACTATAATAAATGTATTAACCCCTAATCCGCCTCACTCCCGCCTTAATAACCCTATAATAAATAGTATTAACCTCTAATCTGCCCTCCCTAACATCGCCGACACCCAACTTCAAACATTAACCCCTAATCTGCCGACCGGAGCTCACCGCTATTCTAATACATTTTTTAACCCCTAAAGCTAAGTCTAACCCTAACACTAACACCCCCCTAAGTTAAATATAATTTAAATCTAACGAAATAAATTAACTCTTATTAAATAAATTATTCCTATTTAAAGCTAAATACTTACATGTAAAATAAATCCTAATATAGCTACAATATAAATTATAATTATATTGTAGCTATTTTAGGATTAATATTTATTTTACAGGCAACTTTGTATTTATTTTAACCAGGTACAATAGCTATTAAATAGTTAATAACTATTTAATAGTTACCTAGTTAAAATAAGTACAAAATTACCTGTAAAATAAATCCTAACCTAAGTTACAATTAAACCTAACATTACACTATTAATAAATTAATTAAATAAACTACCTACAATTACCTACAATTAAACCTAACACTACACTATCAATAAATAAATTAAATAAAATACCTACAAATAAATACAATTAAATAAAAGAACTAAGTTACAAAAAATAAAAAAATATTTACAAACATTAGAAAAATATTACAATCATTTTAAACTATTTACACCTACTCTAAGCCCCCTAATAAAATAACAAAGACCCCCAAAATAAAAAAATGCCCTACCCTATTCTAAATTAAAAAAGTTCAAAGCTCTTTTACCTTACCAGCCCTGAAAAGGGCCATTAGCGGGGCATGCCCCAAATAATTCAGCTCTTTTGCCTGTAAAAAAAAAATACAATAACCCCCCAACATTACAACCAACCACCCACATACCCCAAATCTAACCCAACCCCCCTTAAATAAACCTAACACTAATCCCCTGAAGATCTTCCTACCTTATCTTCACCATGCCAGGTTCACGATCGCTCCAGGCTCCGAAATCTTCATCCAAGACCAAGCGGGGGATGGCGATGCATAATCCGGCTGAAATCTTCTATCAAGTGGTGGCTAAAGAGGTCCAGAAGAGGCTCCAAAGTCTTCATCCTATCCGGGAAGAAGAGGAGATCCGGACCGGCAACCATCTTGATCCAAGCGGCATCTTCTATCTTCATCCGATGACGAACGGCTCCATCTTGAAGACATCCAGCGCGGATCAATCTTCTTCTTCCGACGTCCAACTGAAGAATGAAGGTTCCTTTAAGGGACGTCATCCAAGATGGCGTCCCTCGAATTCCGATTGGCTAATAGGATTCTATCAGCCAATCGGAATTAAGGTAGGAAAATTCTGATTGGCTGATGGAATCAGCCAATCAGAATCAAGTTCAATCCGATTGGCTGATCCAATCAGCCAATCAGATTGAGCTCGCATTCTATTGGCTGTTCCGATCAGCCAATCGGATTGAACTTGAATCTGATTGGCTGATTCCATCAGCCAATCAGAATACTCCTACCTTAATTCCGATTGGCTGATAGAATCCTATAAGCCAATCGGAATTCGAGGGACGCCATCTTGGATGACGTCCCTTAAAGGAACCTTCATTCTTCAGCTGGACGTCGGAAGAAGAAGATTGGATCAGCCAATCGGATTGAACTTGAATCTGATTGGCTGATTCCATCAGCCAATCAGAATACTCCTACCTTAATTCCGATTGGCTGATAGAATCCTATTAGCCAATCGGAATTCAAGGGACGCCATCTTGGATGACGTCATTTAAAGGAACCGTCATTTGGCGAGTAGGCGTCGGTTGAAGAGGATGGATCCGCGTCAGCTGGGAAGAAGATGGCTCTGCTCTGCTCCGGAAGAAAGAAGATTGAAGATGCCGCTTGATAGAAGACTTCATCCCGATGATGGACTTCCGACTTCAGCCCGATGATGGAGTTCTTCAGCGGCCGCTTGGATCAAGAGTTCGGACTCTCTTTTGGACCGATCGCTAAACCCAGTGAGGTAAAGACAAGGTAGGGAGATCTTCAGGGGCTTAGTGTTAGGTTTATTTAAGGGGGGTTTGGGTTAGATTAGGGGTATGTGGGTGGTGGTTTGTAATGTTGGGGGGGGTATTGTATGGTTTTTTTTTACAGGCAAAAGAGCTGAATTCTTTGGGGCATGGCCCGCAAAGGGCCCTTTTCAGGGCTGGTAAGGTAAAAGAGCTTTTCTATTTTAATTTTAGAATAGGGTAGGGCATTTTTTTATTTTGGGGGGCTTTGTTATTTTATTTGGGGGCTTAGAGTAAGTGTAATTAGTTTAAAATTGTTGTAATATTTTTCTAATGTTTGTAAATATTTTTTTATTTTTTGTAACTTAGTTCTTTTTTATATTTTGTACTTTAGTTAGTTTATTTCATTGTATTTATTTGTAGGTATTGTATTTAATTAATTTATTGATAGTGTAGTTTTAGGTTTAATTGTAGATAATTGTAGGTAGTTTATTTAATTAATTTATTGATAGTGTAGTGTTAGGTTTAATAGTAGGTAATTGTAGGTATTTTATTTAATTTATTTATTGATAGTGTAGTGTTAGGTTTAATTGTAACTTAGGTTAGGATTTATTTTACAGGTAATTTTGTAATTATTTTAACTAGGTAACTATTAAATAGTTATTAACTATTTAATAGCTATTTTACCTGGTTAAAATAATTACAAAGTTGCCTGTAAAATAAATATTAATCCTAAAATAGCTACAATATAATTATAATTTATAATTGTAGCTATATTAGGGTTTATTTTACAGGTAAGTATTTAGATTTAAATAGGAATAATTTATTTAATAACAGTTAATTTATTTCGTTAGATAAAAATTATATTTAACTTAGGGGGGTGTTAGTGTTAGACTTAGCTTTAGGGGTTAAAAAATTTAGTAGAGTAGCGGTGAGCTCCGATCGGCAGATTAGGGGTTAATACTTGAAGTTAGGTGTCAGCGATGTTAGGTAGAGCAGATTAGGGGTTAATACTATTTATTATAGGGTTATTGAGGCGGGAGTGAGGCGGATTAGGGGTTAATACATTTATTATAGTAGCGGTGAGCTCCGGTCGGCAGATTAGGGGTTAATTATTGTAGGTAGGTGGAGGCGACGTTGGGGGCGGCATATTAGGGGTTAATAAATATAATATAGGGGTCGGCGGTGTTAGGGGCAGCAGATTAGGGGTACATAGGGATAACGTAGGTGGCCGCGGTGTACGGAGCGGCAGATTAGGGGTTAAAAATTTTTAATATAGTGGCGGCGATGTGGGGGGACCTCGGTTTAGGGGTACATAGGTAGTTTATGGGTGTTAGTGTACTTTAGAGCAAAGTAGTTAAGAGCTTTATAAACCGGCGTTAGCCCAGAAAGCTCTTAACTCCTGTTTTATTTCTGCAGCTGGAGTTTTGTCGTTAGATTTCTAACGCTCACTTCAGTCACGACTCTAAATACTGGCGTTAGAAAGATCCCATTGAAAAGATAGGATACGCAAATGGCGTAGGGGGATCTGCGGTATGGAAAAGTCGCGGCTGGAAAGTGAGCGTTAGACCCTTTCCTGACTGACTCCAAATACCAGCGGGCGGTAAAAACCAGGAGCCTCTAACGCTGGTTTTGACGGCTACCGCCCAACTCTAAATCTAGGCCATAATGAGATGCCTTGGTTTTGTGTATTCATTCTTTTTTCTGAGAAATCGTGTTTTCGGTAGTGTGTTGCTGTAAGTCCTCTCTCAGGTCCGATCAAGTTACAGAGACCACATGGTTGAGCGTATCCAATGAAACCAGAGTTCTATTGTCTAATGGCTACAAGCGCCGTTATATACAAATGGATGAAAGAAAACAGAGATGTCACATACTTAAAAAAGAATAACAGAATTATTACATACATACAAGTTACCAAATAAATGACTTTTGTTATATGCAGCGCCATATAATATAGTTAGAAAAACACCCGGTAGGTGACTTATATCATGATAAGTACAACTTAGCAAATAGACATGATTAAACAGTTATTATTGTCGGCTTTAACTGCCGTATACACAAAATAGCAAGTTGAATTTTGTTTTACTGAATCATTGTTGCAAAAAAGAGCAACCTTTTCATAGCCGGGAGAGCACAAATCACGTGAATAGATCTAACCAATCCACGGTTATTATTATCGGCTCAAGCTGCCATGTATATAGATGCAAAAATCAAGTATTACAGTGAATACATAATCACGGTTTAAAACCCAATGCCATTTTAGTTAGGGATTTGTACATATTAAGATGTTCAAGAAGTTTCTGCTTCAATGAGTAAATGTTATAAAGTTAAGCAATAAATTAGTAGCAAGAAGACTAAGTCTAAACTATTTCAAGGTTATTATTATCTGCTGAAACTGCTGTATATATATATATATATATATATATATATATATATATATATATATATATATATATATATATATATATATATATATATATACTGATTAATTAAGATCTCAAATCTAAGGCTATTATCTTTGGGACTTAAAATCTACAGGAATATTGTCATCCTAAATAAAGTTAAAATATCATGATTTTTCATAAAGTTCTTGACTTCAATAGAATATATCCCATTAAACCTAGGTTTTTAGACTATAATAGTTATTCCACAAAAGCATCATTAATAAAATTGTTATTAGAAAACAAGTTTTTTAGATATTTTATTATCAGATATAGCCATTAATGGTTATTACACGAAGGCTGCAATCTTTGTATCTTTATTTAAACCCCATTGGGCATATGTTTTTAATGTGTGTATCCATTTTAATTCTCTTTGATCCAGTTGTTTCGCTAGATTCCCTCCCCTCCAATGTAGTTCAACTTTTTCTATTCCTATCCAGAAAAGGGATTCCTTTGTGAAAAGGTTTACAGTTGTTGCAATTAGGGGCACTACATGATCATCATGTTTTTTTTCCATTTTATTTTGATGTTCCATGATTCTTGTCTTAAGAAATCTGGACGTTTGTCCTAAGTATTGGATCTTGCAACCACATTGCAACAAATATATAACATGTTTACTTTATTTATTTCAATTCCTTTATTTCAAACCTTTTCCCTGTAACTGTAGAATAAAATGTTTTATGTGTTCTCCTAGTGTAATTGCATCCCTTACATTTCCCACAAGTAAAAAAAACAGTCATATTGCTTATTTTGAGTGGTTTTGTGGGAGCTATACCTTTTATCAATGATGGTGCTAATTTATGTTTCAAATTTTGTCCTTTTCTATATATAACAGTGGGTTTTGTAGGAACCAAGGGTCCTAAATATTCGTCTTCATTTATAATGTGCCAGTGTTTTTCTATTATTTTTTTAATTGAGTGATGTTCTGTGTTAAATGTGGTCACAAATTTGAGAAAATTATGCATAGAAATATAGTCTTTTTTATTATCTTCCAATAGGAATGATCTTTCTTTATTTTTGACCTAATTTCTTTCCTTTTCTAAAATTTGTTGGTTGTACCCCTTCTGTATGAACCTTTCTTTCAATATCCCAGATTGTTGATCATAATCATCTATATTGCTGCAATTTCTGCGGATTCTCAAAAATTGACTTTTGGGAACTGATTTTAACCAAGTTGGATGATGGAAACTATCTTGTTTAATATAAGTTTTTGTATCACACTTTTTAAAAAATGTTTTACTCTGAACCTTATTTTTCATAATATATAAAGTTAAATCCAAAAAATGAATTACTCTTTTGTCATGTTCTGGAGTTAGTTTAACATTTTGGTTATTATCATTGAGTGCATTAACAAATTGACTTAGTTTACTTTCTCCCCCTTTCCAAATACAGATTATATCGTCTATGTATCTATGCCAGGACACCAGGCTTGCACCAAAATCATAATTATCCATACGTGATTGTTTTCAAAAAAATCCATATAAATGTTGGCATAGCTTGGTGCAAAGCTGGTGCCCATTGCGGTTCCACATATTTGCAGATAATAACTTTCATTGAACCAGAAGAAGTTGTGATGTAGAATAAATTCTATCGCTCTAATTAGAAAATCCAAAAGTTTAGGTTGTAGATCTTTGTCTGTAGAAAGTTTCCATCTTATCGCTTCTATCCCTTTTTGATGGCCTATTATAGAGTATAAAGAGGTTACATCCATAGTAACCCATATGTAGTCTTCTTGCCATACTATATTGTGCATAATTTGTAAAACATGTTTGGTGTCTTTCAAGTGTGATCTTGCTTTTTGTGCATAAGGTTGCAAGAAAAAATCTATGAAGGCTGACAAGTTTGAAGTTAAAGAGTCAATGCCACTAATTATGGGACTACCTGGTGGTCGTGTTGCATGTTTATGTAATTTAGGCAAAAAATAAAAAAAATAAAAAATTGGGGTCTTGGAGTCTGTTTTAAACAAAAAATCATATTCCTCTTTTGATATTATGTTCTGATTTAAGGCTTCTAAAAGTAATTTATATAAAGAGGTGGTATATTCTTTTTTAGGATTTTTGTTTAGAGTGATGTATGTATTGGAATCTCCCAGAATTCTATTTGCTTCTTCCATATAGTATTCTCTGTCAAGGATTACGACTCCTCCCCCTTTATCCACCTCCTTTATCAGTTCCCAAAACTTGGTTAAAATCAGTTCCCAAAAGTAAATTTTTGAGAACCTGCAGAAATTGCAGCAATATAGATGATTATGATCAACAATCTGGGATATTGAAAGAAAGGTTCATACAGAAGGGGTACAACCAACAAATTTTAGAAAAGGAAAGAAATGAGGTAAAAAATAAAGAGAGATCATTCCTATTGGAAGATAATAAAAAATAATATATTTCTATGCATAATTTTCCCAAATTTGTGACCACATTTAACACAGAACATCACTCAATTAAAAAAATAATAGAAAAACACTGGCACATTATAAAAGAAGTCGAATATTTAGGACCCTTGGTTCTTACAAAACCCACTATTATATATAGAAAAGGACAAAATTTGAAACAAAAATTAGCACCATCATTGATAAAAGGTATAGATCCCACAAAACCACTCAAAATAAGCAATATGACTGTTTTTTTTTATTTGTGGGAAATGTAAGGGATGCAATTACACTAGGAGAACACATAAAACATTTGATTCTACAGTTACAGGGAAAAGGTTTGAAATAAAGGAATTTATCACATGCAAAAGTAAAAATGTTATATATTTGTTGCAATATGGTTGCAAGATCCAATACTTAGGACAAACGTCCAGATTTCTTAAGACAAGAATCATGGAACATCAAAATAAAATAGAAAAAAAACATAATGATCATGTAGTGCCCCTACATTGCAACAACTGTAAACTTTTCACAAAGGAATCCCTTTTCTGGATAGGAATAGAAAAAGTTGAACTACATTGGAGGGGAGGGAATCTAGCGAAAAAAATGGATCAAAGAGAATTAAAATGGATACACACATTAAAAACATATGCCCAATGGGGTTTAAATAAAGATACAAAGATTGCAGCCTTCGTGTAATAACCATTAATGGCTATATCTGATAATAAAATATCTAAAAAACTTGTTTTCTAATAACAATTTTATTAATGATGCTTTTGTGGAATAACTATTATAGTCTAAAAACCTAGGTTTAATGGGATATATTCTATTGAAGTCAAGAACTTTATGAAAAATCATGATATTTTAACTTTATTTAGGATGACAATATTCCTGTAGATTTTAAGTCCCAAAGATAATAGCCTTAGATTTGAGATCTTAATTAATCAGTATATATATATACAGCAGTTTCAGCAGATAATAATAACCTTGAAATAGTTTAGACTTAGTCTTCTTGCTACTAATTTATTGCTTAACTTTATAACATTTACTCATTGAAGCAGAAACTTCTTGAACATCTTAATATGTACAAATCCCTAACTAAAATGGCATTGGGTTTTAAACCGTGATTATGTATTCACTGTAATACTTGATTTTTGCATCTATATACACGGCAGCTTGAGCCGATAATAATAACCGTGGATTGGTTAGATCTATTCACGTGATTTGTGCTCTCCCGGCTATGAAAAGGTTGCTCTTTTTTGCAACAATGATTCAGTAAAACAAAGTTCAACTTGCTATTTTGTGTATACGGCAGTTAAAGCCGACAATAATAACCGTTTAATCATGTCTATTTGCTAAGTTGTACTTATCATGATATAAGTCACCTACCGGGTGTTTTTCTAACTATATTATATGGCGCTGCATATAACAAAAGTCATTTATTTGGTAACTTGTCAAAATATTTGATTTGATTTTAAGGTAAAAATCTGATAGTGTACTATATATTTACTATTTTTCTCAAGTATGGAATAATTCTGTTATTCTTTTTTAAGTATGTAACATCTCTGTTTTCTTTCATCCATTTGTATATAACGGCGCTTGTAGCCATTAGACAAGAGAACTCTGGTTTCATTGGATACGCTCAACCGTGTGGTCTCTGTAACTTGATCGGACCTGAGAGAGGACTTACAGCAACACACTACCTGAAAGGGAACTAAGACCGGCGAAAACACGATTTCTCAGAAAAAAGAATGAATACACGAAACCAAGCATCTCATTATATATTTAAAGTTTAACTAAAATGTTTTATGTTGTTTTAGAAAAGTTTTTTTATTTTTTATTGTGCAACGAGTGTAAACCTGCTCTCCACCAATGGGGAACCAGGTAGCGGCATCAATTATGTATTTAAAGATTGCCTGTGTAGCAGAAAGGTATGCTTTGGTTTGTAAAGCACTCTTTATGATTACACAATTTTATTGCTCTTGAGAAAGACGGCTGGGACCGTTGAAACGCGTTGGGCTAAAATAAAGATACATTTTTTATGATAGCATCTGTGAAATCGCTTTCTTTTCTGAGCACTGGGAAGGAGCCGGTAATCTGCATTATATACTGTGAGTATATTACACCTTTATTTGGTGCAACTGTTTTATATCTCAGCAAGAATCCCTTTGTACCCAGAAACAGGAGAGGACAAGAGGGATACGAGTAAACCAGCGCCTCCATCTAACACACCCAATCGTTTTGCACAGATTCCTGGAGAGACTGTAGGATGGCTGCGGTTTGAAATTCTTAAAGGGAAAGTATCAAATCCATATTATACACTGTGTTGTAAGCTTATATAGGAGTTTAAAATGGTTTGTATTTTAGGGATATAAGGTTTGGGCAGGGGTATAGGGACTGTCTGGAATACATAAAGTAGTTTTGATAAGTTCATGAAATATTTTTAGTTATACATGTTGTGGTGAACTGTGTAAATTCATCTATAAATATTTCATAATTTAATTTATAAAGCTGTTGTGGATTGGGGGCTAGAAATATGCCTAGATATTTTAGCGCTTTAGTTTGTATTCTGTACAGGGTGTTACGTCATAGGTCAATGATTTCTTGGGCAGGTAGGTCCAGTGGCAGCAATTCTGATTTGGAAGCATTGACAGAGTAGTTGGATACTGTACTATATTCATCTAGTAGGGTTTGTGTGGCTGGTATAGATGTATTGTGGTTAGTCAGAGATAACAGTAGATCGTCTGGGAATAGTGTCAATTTATAGTGGTGATTGCCAATTTGGAGGCCAGAGACGTCAGATCACATTCTAAGTTTAATGGCTAGAATTTCCATAGATAAAATGAATAATAGAGGGGAGAAGGGACATTCCTGCCTCATACCATTTCTAATGGGGAATAAATCTGAAAGGATATCATTAACCTTTACCTTAGCTATCGGTTTGGAATAAAGGGTGAAAATTCTTGCTATAAATTTATCAGGAATGCCAAATTTTTGTAAGGTGAGATGTAGGAATGTTCAGTCCAACCTGTCAAAGGCCTTTTCAGCATCCGTTGACAGGAGGACTGAAGGAATTTGGTTAATTTTTGCATATTGAATAAGATGGATAATTCTGGTGGTATTGTCTCTAGCCTCAAGTTGTGGCACGAATCCCACCTGGTCCGAATGTATTAGGTAGGGTAGAACTTGATTCAGCCTATTCGCTAGAATCTTCACAAATAACTTTAGATCAACATTAAGTAGATTGAAAAGGCCTATAATTAGATGTAAGGTCTTGAAATTTCCCCGGTTTCGGTATAACCGAGACATGGGCCTCTAGCATCCTTTGTGGCATGGGATGTGTGTTGTTGACTGATTAGAAAAGTGAATGTAAATGAGGGATAAGCAGATTTTTTTTAGGTTTTATAATAAGATCTATACAACCAATTGTGTGTCGGTACCTATTGTACCCAAAAGACGATAACCAATAATGCATGTAACAGTTGTGTTGATGGTACTCCACTCACCAAACACAGGAATAAAAGTTCAAAGAGGGCTAACACAATATGATGAAAACCCACCTCCACTCACCTCACCTCCAATAAACCGGTCTGAATGATATAGACTGCCAATACCTGTGAATACCTGTGAATAGCCTGTCCACCGGGTGTGATAATGACCTTCCACTTTGCTTACAAAGCACTTTGGACCAGTGCGGTGATGCTCAACCGTATAGAGACTGATCAGGTCGACTCCGATCCCCTCCGTGGCTCATTCACCTAATGGCGTCTGATGTCATCAATCGTCTCCGGATTCGAAGGGAGGGGGGAGAAAAAGGAGAGGAGGGTATATTGAAAGAGTCAGCACTCCCACCTCGTCGGGGGAGATCGAAAACCAAGTACAATTAAAATGATCAATTTGTCCTCACATCCCCTGAGTGATTTGGAAATCAAGGTTCTTACCTATGGGCTGAGTTTTGTTCCAGCAGAAAATTGAACCTATTCCAAACACTGGTGGATGTAAATAAATTGATTAGAAATCTTACCCTCAAGAAATATTTTAGCAATCCACCCATTGAAGATGGTTCTAGACCTGGTAACATATTCCATGGGTCACCAGAGAGAGACACCCCCTAGCATTCCAAGAAGTCTTGGATTTGGAGACTCTGGAGACACTATATGCTGAAGGGAAGTCTGAAAATCTTAATCTCAGTACTAAAGTTAAAGGTCCCGTTCTATCTGGTGCCACCAGATTTTATCCAATACAGACTAGAGGTAATGTTCTAGAAAAGTTCCAAAAGAGAATTGAACAAGACCTTACTAAACTTGTATACACGGTTCAAAGGGGAAAACATAAAAATCTAAGTGAAACTGAGTTGACTACACTTAAGCTTTTAAAAGAAAACAATCAGTTGGTAATAAGGTCAGCTGATAAGGGCGGGTCTGTTGTAGTGATGGACAGGAGATTTTTCATCCATGAGGCACTACGACAACTAACAGACCCTGCCCAGTATCAGGTACTTGACTTTAATCCCTCCTATCGTTTCAAACAAGTGTTGAGCCATCTCATTGATGATGACCGTGAGGAGAGCTTTGTAGATTTACAAACTAGTCAATTCCTCATGGTTGAAAATCCACTGACACCTGTTTTTAATTTTTTGCCCAAGGTTCACAAGTCTCTTGTGGATGTTAAAGGTAGACCCATCATCAGTGGTATTGGCTCTATGTTTGAGCCCCTTTACCAGTGGCTAGATGAAATCTTGAAGCCTCTTGTCAAGGGGCTACCAAGCTACTTAAGAGATACTAAACAGCTTCTAGTGGAGCTGGATGGCTTCTCTTGGCAGGAGGGACATAGTTGGTTAACTATTGATTTCCCCTCCCTGTATTCCTCCATCCCACATAACAGGGGATTGGAAGCATTAAGCTTTTGTCTTCAGAGGTTCACTGATTTTGATCAGAATTTTCGTACATACATACTACAAGTGACGCAGTTTTTGCTAACACACAACACATTTACTTTTGAAGGTGTTCATTACCTTTAAAGATGTGGGACAGCTATGGGGGCAAAGTTTTCCCCCTCCTACGCCAAACTGTTCATGGGTTGGTGGGAGCTGTCCCACATCTTTGGATGTAATGAACATTGGAAAAATAAGATTGTCTATTACAGAAGGTATCTAGACGACCTTTGGTCATTTGGAAGGGTACGGAGGCTGAAGCTAACACCTTTGTACAAATACTCAATGAAAATGAGATTGGGATCAAATTTACACATGAGTTTGGTGGAAAAAGTATAAACTTTTTGAAGTCACCATGGTAGGTACATATGATGGTGGAGTAACCACGAAAGTGTACAGGAAGCCCATTGCAGGCAACACTCTCCTCCATGCCCGGAGTTGTCACCCAAAGCGAGTCTTCAAATCAGTCATAAAGGGACAATTTATTAGGCTCAGGAGAAATTGCACCTTGGATGACGAATTTGAGAAGCAATCTCTGGCGTTGGAGGAGAGATTCTGTGAAAGGGGCTATAAAAGAAGGGAAATCAGAGACTCTAGAATGAGTATATCAGCTATTGAGAGGAAAGAATTCCTTAAACCTAAGACTAGAGTTAAGCAAAGATTCAAAGGAGTATCCTTCATAAGAGAATATAGCAGTCAGTTCCATCAAGTTTGCAATATCATTAGGAAACACTTTCATATGTTGAAGGCTGACGATGGGTTGGTAGATGTGACAACTAAGGTTTGCAGATATGCGTTTAGGAGAGAAAGGAGTCTTGGGAACATATTAGCACCAACACAGCTCAAGCCAGAGCACACTGAAATCTCATCCTGGTTAAGATTTAAAGGCACTTATAAATGTAACTATGTGCAATGCATAGCGTGTGTATATTTACAACAAGGAGAAGGTTTTGCTAGCAAAGTTACGGGAGAGAAATTTAAACATTTCTCTTGTCTAAATTGTAGATCATGTTATGTGGTTTATCTACTCACCTGTATTGATTGTGGGATTCAAGACTAGAGACAGGATCAGGGAGCACATTTCCAACATAAAAGCTGGTAAACTGACCACACCACTAGTACAGCACTTTAAGCGGGTACACTGTAAAAATGTTAACTCTTTGAGGTGGACTATTGTTGAAAAGGTCAAATGTAAATAGAGAGGAGGAAATAGAGATACATTATTGGCCAAGAGGGAGGTCTATTGGATACACAGACTCAGGACCAGAGTTTCAGATGGACTGAACTCAGAATATGACCTCATCAATTTCTGGGAGTAAGGGTCCTGGGTCTGTGTATCCAACCCTACTTAGGTCCTCTGTCCTGTTTCACTACCCTGTTTTTATGTTTATTCCTGATTATTGTACAAATTATCTTGCTTATAACTGTTTTTTGTAAGATCATGAGCATAGGGCTAATCTAGAGTAGGAGTATTGCATCTAAAGCATGGATTTGATACTTCCATTTATATATACTATGTGTATCCAGGTATCCATATCTGTCATTGTTGATAAGTTCCGTTGACATTGGTACTATGACTCAAAGGTAAATTCCCTCAGTAGGAAAGTCTAGATATACTGTGGTTAGTGTATTTATATGCACACTTTCATTCTTATAATGCTATTTCTGTTGATGTTTGTACTTAGGCTTTTCTTATATGAGTATAGGTCAGTGTATCTTATCTGGAAATGTGATGCTTTCTTACAATAATTTAATTGGAGTAACCGCTTTATGTTTTATGTTAAGGTTTGTTTCTCTGTTTTTTGCTACTCAGCTGTTAAGGTATCTAGAAATTCATTATTTTGATAAAGTGAGTTATTGCTAATACATAGTTGCAATTCAAATTGTAATTGTTTTGAATAGTTGCAACTTCTGCAATAGTGGGTGTGTTTAGAGCTCCATTCTGGGAAAAGGTGTTTTTTTTACCCAATCAGTATGCCCCTATAGGTATAAATGGCCAATGGGAATCTGAGACTGTAGCTACGATTATAGCCTTTTGTGCCGAAACGTGTAAGCGGAGAGTCCTCGGAGTGGAGTTCTCACCACTCACATTGCCACTTGATCATCATTTGTTTTACTTCTTTTGTTAAAGAGGTTTTTATGAATTCTACAATAAAGCTTTCCTTCATAAACACCTGTGGCTACGAGTCCACCTTTCCTTTTGTGCTGTCTTTATAATAAGATCCACTGAACCCGTCTGTGCCAGGACTCTTACCTGTTTTTAAAGCTTGTATTGATATGTCAATTTTCATGAACTGTTATCGGTTGTTTTAAAAATTCTGCCATTTCAGGTGGCAGTTTGAAGTGGGTATATATTTTAGATAATCCTGACAAACTGAAGTATGTGTCTCAATTGATCTTAAGGGGAAAAGATTGTATAGGTGTGCATAATAATCTCTAAATGTTTTGGTGCATTCGCGGGCGCCAATACACTCGCCAAACTTCGCTAAACGTCGCTGCTGCGGATCTGAATACGCTCTCCATATTTAACAAAAAACCCATCAAAAACACACGCATCACGTACGGTGCGAAGAGGATCGGACTGATAACAGTCATCGATGTTGCAGCTATTCGGGCTTTTCCCAGCTTTATTTATATCATTTTAGTACTGTCCACGAACATAGTACATTTCTCGTCAGCATATTATTGTATATGGCTAATGTAAATGCTTTTTTTATTTATTTAAATCAACTTTTAAATATAGCAAGTAGCGACATATTCTTCGCAAAATGGAGAGGTAATTAGGTTTATTTTTAAAATTGTATATACATATTTTAGTGTGTATATACACACATATGTTGTGAATATAACATGTAATCAGAGAATCATATGTATTTATTTGAGATCTATTGCTATTTGAAAGGGATAAAAAATAAAATATTTAAGTTACAGTAGTGGGAGCTAGCTGCTAATTGAGCCTGTTCTGTAGTTCTTTTGTGGTCTCTGTATATCTATTATTGCGACAAGTTAGGTGCAAAATTGTGCACAAAATATATTTTTAAATGATTTTATAAGAGAGACAAAGTTGGAGCATAATCCATCCAAAGCACTATTTTTATCCCTATATCTACTAGTGCACCAAATGTAGATCAATAATATATTTGGATTTTTTGAAGGCTATACATATTTAATAGTTTGTAATTGACTTATTTAGGTTATATGCTTAATTGTCTTGCAGCATCAAACATATATATTCCTTGAAATATCTATGTATGTACATATTTATCTATCTAAATGTAAATATAATGATAGATGGATTTATGTATATATCTATCTAAATTTTTTTTTATTTTTTTTTAAATATATTTGTTATTAATTAAAGGGACAGCAATATCATAGAAGATAATCTCAAGCAACAATACAAACGTTTAACTTGTATTAAAGGGACACTAAGCACATTTATGTACTTTCAGAATTCAGATTGAACATTCAATTGAAATCAATTTTCTACATTACTCCTATTAACAATTTTAATTAGTTATTTTGTTATCTTTATTTGAAAAAGAAGGCATCGATGCTGAGGAGCAAGATAAATTCAATTGAACCACCACGGGAAGCACTATGTTATTGGCACTGTTCAATCAGCAAGGTCAACTCATGTTTTTATTAAAAATGGTCATGATTATTAAATTTATATGTTTTATTTAAAATACAGATACAAATAGAAATATAGCTGCAAGCAGCAATAGAGGTGGCCAAGCGCATTGCCTATGCAATGGCATACAAGCAGCTAAGTCACAAAAATAGCTATAAAGCACGTTTTTGCAATTCTAAGATAAACAGTTGGAAAGAAAACACATTTTTGAAATTATTGCATTTTTAAAGATGGCTGCCACACTATATGACCAATACTTTCAGCATGAAAAGATGTAAATCTAGGTCACATTATATGGTTATACAGCAAATTTCAAAGCTTTAACATAAGCGGTTGCAAAGAAAACACATTTTCGAAGTTTTTGCGCTATTCAAGATGGCGGCCATACCATGTGACCAATACTTTCAAGATGAACAGATGTAACTGTATGTCACAATATAAGGTTATACATAAAGTTTCACAGTTCTAACATAAGTGGTTGCAGAGAAAATAGATTTTCAAAATTTTCGTAAAAAACAAAACGGCTGCCAGAATATATGATATACAGTCTCCATATTATGCACAATAGTTGTCACCATAGATGTCAATAAGCATGGCAAAAATAAAGCATTTTGGTAAAACGGTTTTTGTTTTATTATTAATTTAAAAATATCGTTAAGCATTTTTGAACAATTCAAAATGGCTGCCAAAGCACATGACCTATCAACTTCACTTGAACAAATCTGAATGTTAGTCATAAGATAACTCTATAAACAAAATTTCAAGTCTGTCCATAAGCGGTTTCGGAGAAGAAGATTTTTGTAGTTTTTAAAAACAGCGCATATAGACCTCTACAATTTGCAGAAGTTTTATGAAAATTTGCAAATGTTTTATTTCACGAAGGCGACTGCGCAGTGCGAATTTTAACTGCAATATTGCCTTTAGGGGTCATAACTGTGTGTAATCATGTGTCTGCTGCACTGTAATATAGTTAAATAGTGTAAAGATAATGCATAAAGTGCAAATTTACGCAATTAAACAACGATAAAAATGCGAATTGCTCATAGCAGCCATGTTGATTATGGAAAATTCACAGTTTTAGTAATCTTGGTAGATGACCTCGCAAAGAGTACATGTGCAAAATTGCGCTTTATTGCACTTAGCGGTTTCAGAAAAGATGTTTAAAGATTTTCGCACATTTCAAAATGACAGCTAGATCATGTGACCAAATCACTTCTCTTGAACAAACTTTATTCTAGGTCAGTACAGCAGTACACACAGCAAGTTTCACAACTGTAACATAAGCGATTCCGGAGAAGAAGATTTTCAAGCGTTTGTGAAAATTTGTCGCAAAAAACAATATGGCTGCTAGATCACATGACCTATGAGATTTATATTGCATAGGAATATGCACAGCATAGATCTCTAGCACTGTGCCAAGTTTCATGAGTTTTTAAGTTATGCTGTTGTTATTATAAGCATTTAAAAAAAACGGCGGAAAAATAATAATAATAATAATAATAATAATAATAAAAATAATAATAATAATAATAATCTGAGCAAAAACAATATGTGTCCAGCACTATAGTGCTTGGCCACCTAATGATGACAATTTGAGAATGCAACTATCTTCACAAGTTTATTAAAATTGTACGCTCTATCTGAAGCATGAACAATAAAATTGATGTTCATTTTCACTTTATTCCTCAGAGAACCTTTTCTAATAGAAATAGCAATGCACATGTGCAAGACAATCATATGATGTATTTATGTGAATTCATCAATCAGCAGCTATATAGTTTATCTGCATATTCTCTTCTTTAAATTGTATTTAAAGGGACACTCAATCAAACTTAAACTTTCATTATTCAGATAGAGCATGCAATTTTAATTAACTTTCTAATTTACAAAATGTGCACAGTCTTTTTATATTTAAACCTTTTGAGTCACCAGCTACTACTGAGCATGTGCAAGAATATGTGTGTATGCATTTGTGATTGGCTGATGGCTGTCACATGGTACAGGGGGAGTGGAAATATACATAACTTAAAATTGTCATAAAAAAATCTACTACTCATTTGAAGTTCATACTAAGTGCTATTGCATTCTCTTGTTATCTTGCATTTGTTGATTATGCAAATCTACAGTGTTGACTGGTCCTTTAAAAGAAGTTGAGAAACAAAATGTATAATAAATATATAAATTAACCACATTGTATGCTATTTTTACATATTTAACTATATATATTTATTTCATGTCACTTGAAATTAATATTTAAATGAATACAGTGACACAATAATTTATATTAAATATATATTTATTAACAAAACTTTTTTTTTAATCAAAAATATAAAGAGAAATCAATTTTCAAAGCTATGCATGGCCTCCTGCAGGGCCCGCACAGCCCTGGAAACAATGACAAGTCCTATATTATACACAAAATACTTCATTAAAAACTAATAGAAAAATCTTGTAAAAAAAAAAAATACATTAAATGGACATGCAACCCACATATTTACTTTCAGGATTTAGAAAGAGCATTCAATTTTTAACATCTTTATACATTTCTTCTATTTTCTAATTTGCTTCATTCTTTTATTATACTTTGCTGAAAAGCATATCTAGATATGTTCCGTAGTTGCTGAATTTTTGCTGATCATAGATGCCTTGTGTGATTGTCTCACCCATATACACTGATATCTCTTAAACAAAGGATAGCTAAAGAATGAATAAAATTGAATATTACAAATACAGTTTAATCTTTTTTAAATTTAGATTCCCTATCTGAATAATGAAAGAAAATTTTGTGTTTAGTGTCCCTTTAACGTGCACCCTGAATGAACGTGTAAAAATAAACAAATTGTAATGTGAAATAATGCAAACATACGGCCAGATTGCGAGTTTTGCGTTAACGAGCAGTTTTCTCTCACCGCTCACTTACCTGCAGCGCTGATATTACAGGTTTTTCTAAACCCGGCGCTAAAAGGCAAGAAGTGAGCGTTTAGCAAAATTGTGCTCCATACCGCACTCCAATACCAGCGCTGCTTAAGTCAGCGGTGAGCTGGTCGTACGTGCTCGTGCATGATTTCCCCATAGACATCAATGGGGAGAGCCGGCTGAGAAAAAGTCTAACACCTGCAAAAAAGCAGCGTACAAAATCAGTAACGCAGCCCCATTGATTCCTAAGGGAAAACACATTTTATGTTTACACCTTGACATGAACCCCCGAGTATAACACCCCTAATCTTATACTTATTAACCCCTAATCTGCCGCCCCTGACATCGCCGCCACCTACATTATTCTTATTAACCCCTAATCTGCCACTCCGGACATCGCCGCCACCTACATTATATTTATTAACCCCAAATCTGCCGCCCCCAATGTCGCTGCTACCTAGCGACACTTATTAACCCCTATTAAATGTATTAACCCCTAAACCTAAGTCTAACCCTAACACTCCCTAATTAAAATATAATTAAAACATATCTAAATAAAATTTCTATCATTAACTAAATTATTCCTATTTAAAACTAAATACTTACCTATAAAATAAACCCTAAGCTAGCTACAATATAACTAATAGTTACATTGTATCTAGCTTAGGGTTTATTTTTATTTTACAGGCAAGTTTGTATTTATTTTAACTAGGTATAATAGTCATTAAATAGTTATTAACTATTTAATAACTACCTAGCTAAAATAAATACAAATTGACCTGTAAAATATAACCTAACCTAAGTTACAATAATACCTAACACTACACTACAATTAAATAAATTAACTAAATTAAATACAATTAAATAAATTAAATTAGCTAAATCACAACCCCCCCCCCACTAAATTACAGAAAATAAAAAACAAATTACAAGATATTTAAACTAATTACTCCTAATCTAATAGACCTATCAAAATAAAAAAGCCCCCCCAAAATAAAAAAAAAACCCTAGCCTGAGCTAAACTATCAATATCCTTTAAAAGGGCCTTTTGCGGGGCATTGCCCCAAAGAAATCAGCTCTTTTACCTGTAAAAAAAAATACAAACATCCCCCCAACAGTAAAACCCACCACCCACACAACTAACCCCCCAAATAAAATACTGATTGGATCAGCCAATAGGATTGAAGTTCAATCCTGGATGAAGTGTCGAGAGCCAGCTGGGGTTTCCGGTGGGAGGAGCTGTTCAGTAGTGCAAGCTGAGGCTGGCGTGCTGCACTGAGAACGGACAGCCCTATACATCGCTCTCCTGTAGCCATCTCTCCCGCTGCTGGTGTGAATAGCACCCTAGGGAGTTGGGCAAATTCACTCAGGCCCAGGCAAGAAACCCTCAAGAGACTTTATTAACGGCTTTTAGTCTGAGCCGCAACTCCACTGTGGTATGGAAATTGTGAAAAAAGGCTAAACAAAGTTCTAAAGCTGGTGCTTAAAGCTAATACCTACACCTACCGTACAGAGCGCAAGGTCCTAGCTGGCAGTGGCAGCGTCCGGTGAGGTGTGGGAGTCTTGTAGTGCCGGAGCCTTGCAGATTGTTGACCGGTGGCCGGAGCTGTTGTGGAGCCGAGGAGAGAGAGAGCCGGGCCCGCTGTGGTGTGGATACACCTCCTAGGGCACGTTGGGTGAGACGGATTTCCCCGGGCCATTCTAGGTCTCTGTATCGGATTGCGGCTGGGTACATCCACAGAGAAGCACTGACCAATCTAGGAGCAGCATCGAGGTCGAGCCTCCCTAGCCATCCAATAGGGAGCGGAGGTGTGTAAAGATTGTGACGCCACACTCCCCATACAGACGGAATACGTAGAGCGCAGGAGAGCAGCGCACGAGTCATCTAGGCGGAGGAGAAGAGCGGATCCGCAGGTCCCAGTTGAATTTGCTGCATAAAAACTGAGCTTGATGGGCAGCGTGAACTATGTAAGTGTTTAACCCTTCTGTGCCCATGGGGTTGGGTGGCCCTTGATTTATAGATAACCGCATTTGCTGGGCAAAGGAGAGGCCGCGGTGCCACTACAGGGAAATTGGACCCAGTGCCCCTGCTATTGTTTGCCTCAAGGGAACTCGCCTGGAAGAGGGGTCATGTTTGGAGGTAACCTGTCATACTATACTGGTTGTTGGTGTTATCCTCTAATTTAATACATCTTGCTGCAAGTATCAGGCATCTAATGCTGTGGATGAACTCCAACATATTATTGAAGAGCAAGTCACAGAACTTTTTTTCTCCCCTCAGAAGTGAGGGTTAGAACTATAATTGGAATCCCCAAACATTATCTGTGGAAGGGGGAAATAAGAACAGAAAGGGAAAAAAGAAAAGAGAAAAAAAAGAGAAAAAAAAAAAAAGAAATATATATATAACTGATATTTTCTGTATTAAACTGAGATCTAGGGAGATAGATAGCTGGATTAAAAACAGTCCTAAATTGGTTAGTAGATCACGCCAAAGGTTATTATCTAAAGGGAAAGTATTGAGAATATTTTATTTTTCTGAGTCAGCTTGCTTGCGTATACCTAGTCATATGTTGCAAACGTGGTAATATGTATTTTTTTTGCCTTTCTCCTTTAAGTGGGCTAGTGTTCGAATGTAGGCAATTAATTCTGGGCGTGTAAACTTATATTAATCTAGTTTATAAGCATCTTGGAATTAGAAATTAAGTCGATATTATAAGGAAGGTGGATGGCCCTTTGTGCATGCTATATCTGTATTAAGAGGACAAATTTATTAGTAATATAAGAAAGTAAAGCTAACTGGATAAGGTAATAGTTACACCACAGGCTTGTATGCACTTTTATGCACTAACAACACTACTAAAATAACACTATTTTTTACTATTTTTGTCTTGATAATATAATATTATAATAAAATAAAAAAAAGAGGGGGGGGAGGGGTTTTGGAGATAGCCTGTATAGGTTACTGCTTGCTATTTTTGTGGGTTTGAGATAGCCATCTATAGGCTATTGTTTGCAGTTTTCGTGGGTCTTCACTTTAATGTGCACTTGATTTTTTTTTTTTTCTCTTTCTTTGTTGGTATATCCTTTATGGAAAAATTTATCACCCAGGTGAACTCTAAATCACCCAAAATGCCTGTAAAAGCAAAAGATAAAGAAGTAAAATGTCAGATACTAGTATAGATAGTTCAATGGAATCTAACAAAACGTCCTCTGATTCACAAACATTGGTTTCACAGTTAACAGAGGTGTTTTCTCCACAATTTGAAGCTATTAAGAAAGAGCTAGGGACTATTTCTTCTGAATTAGTCACGCTATCTTCCGAAGTTAGGCAGTTTTCAACCAGGTTAACAGAGGCCGAAACTAGAATCTCTGAAATAGAAGATATATCTCATATACATGAAGATTTAATTCAGAAACAAGAATATAAAATTAAAAATATGCAGATACGCCTGGAGGATCTTGAGGATCGCTCCAGGCGCAACAATATTAGGATAGTGGGCCTTCCAGAAATACCAGAGTATGAGGATTTAATGAAATATACGTCAATCACATTACCACAAGCATTAGGGATGTCCCCCCAGTTGTTACCCCTGGTGATAGAGCGAGCGCATAGGTTGGGCCCAAAGAAATCTGTCATGGATGGAGTCCCGAGGAACAGAATCTGTATTTTCAAATTGTTAAAATGTCAAGATAAAATTGAAATACTGAAATTATTTTAAAAAAATGATCCTCCTATCTTTGGAAAAAACAGGATTCTGTTGTTCCAGGACTTTTCCTTTGAGACCTCCTCTAAAAGAAAATTAATGGCCCCTTATTGTACGCAACTGATAAATAAAGGGGTAAGAACTCGACTGGTCTACCCAGCACGTATAATTGTAGAAGATAAAGGCTCTAAATATGTTTTTGATAAGGTGGCAGACGTTAAAAAATTTATAGAGACAGGGTAATTCCTAGAATACATATGAAGAAAAGCTTGCGCTATACTGAGTCCTTTTTTAATGAATAGGTATCTTATGTTAAATAGATACAGGGAAGTTGTTATATTGTATTTTATGCGGTTTTTTTTTCTCTTCCTCTCTCTGCTCTCCCATTCCTCTTTCCCTATCAGCGTGCTGCAGGGGTACCTGGCCGCCCCCCCCCGGACTGCGTTAGATTGGTTTTATCCTGGAATGTAGGGGGGATAACTTCCCCCGTTAAACGTAAATTAGTTATCAAAACTCTAGCTGGCTATATACCGGATCTGGTACTCTTGCAGGAGACTCACCTTAATGTGCTAGAAGCAGCAAAGTTAAAAATAAAATGGGTGGGGGAAGTTGTCTCTTCCTCTGTATCTGCTAGAAAATGTGGGGTTGCTATTCTTTTTCATAAAGAATTAGATTATAAGTTAATAGATGTAGAAATTGACCCGACAGCCAGATTCATTCTCCTCCAGATACAACTGAAAAACTTGAAATTGGTCATATGTAATGTATATGCCCCAAATAAATTTTCGGTTGACTTCTGGGAAAGAATGAAACTGAAGCTATTTCCATTTGTTTCGGAGAACCTGATTATGGCAGGGGATTTTAATGCAACTTTTTATCCAGAGTTAGATAGACTCTCAAAAAAAACACCAGAATGGTCCATAATAGAAATGCTAAATGTTTAAGACAATTTTGTACAAAGTTGAAGTTGGTGGATGTTTTGGTGGTTTAAAAATCCGGATGTGGTGTCGTTCTCATGTGAATCGAAAGCACACCGTACTTTTTCCAGAATAGATCTTTTTTTAATTTCGGAAACATTACTTATGCAAGATCTAGAGAGTGCGATGGGGGATATCTGTGTATCAGATCATGCCATTATCTCATTATCTTTCCCTGCTGGTAATAAAGAAAGGGGTAAAATATCTAGGTTTGTCTTCCCCCGCCATCTATGCACTAATTTTTTAAAAATGTCGTGGCAGCGTTATTATAAGGAGAATCTAAGTTACTTGTATAAACCAGAAATTTTCTGGGAAGCTTTTAAAGCAGTTATGCTGGGAGAGATCCAAGCATATGTGAGTATAGGGAAGAAAAAGAACAAAGTAAGAGAGATTCAAATTATAAACCAAGTTAAGAACTCTTATAGAAAATATTGTGCATATCCGACAGCGGCTAATTGGGGAAAATATATAGATAATAGAAAGGAAAGAGACCTCTTCCTAAAACAAAAATTAGTAGAAGAAGAGACAAAGATTAATCTCCACTTTAGAGGGGTGCACGGTTGTTCCGCGAAATATTTGGCTAGACTGACTAAAGCGAGAAAAAAGAAAAATCTTATTCTATCTATTCATTCAGATAAAGGCAGAGTCATTGAGACTAATGGAATTGTAGAAACTTTTCATACCTATTCTCAACAGCTTTATACTGAAATTGAAACAGATAATGTGAAGCAAGAGTTGTTCTGGAAATTGATAAAGGTACCTAAAATATCCGGTGACGAACTAACGCTAATTAATGCTCCAATCTCTTTGGAAGAAATCAGCAAAGCAATAGACAATTAGAAACTGAATAAAGCAGCAGGTCCTGATGGATTCCCTGCAGAGTTTTACAGATGCTTAAATAAAGAGATACTCTTAATATTAGAAAAACTCTTTAATTCTTATTTTTGTACACAGTGCCCCATTTCTAGCTATTTTTCTGCTGCAAATATTTCACTTATCTTAAAAAAGGATAAAAACGCGGAAGATCCAGCTTCATACAGGCCAATCTCAGTCTTAAATATAGATTATAAAATATTAATGTCTATTATTTCATCTAAGTTATCTACCGGTCTGCACAAAATTATTCACCCAGATCAAACTGGATTTATGGTGGGTAGAAACCCATCTAAAAATATCCATAAATTGGTTAATTTTTTGGACTATGTGTGGAATGTGGATAAGGGTAAACAGATACCTTTATGGAGGGATGTTGCTATCCTCTCCCTGGATGCGGTCAAAGCATTTGACTCGATTGTATGGGAGTATTTATTTCGGGCATTAGACCAGTTCGGGTTTAAAGGGGAATTTATGCAATTTATTTGTAGAATATATCATAACCCTATATCTTTTATCTTGATTAATGGGGCTCTATCTCCGAAAATAATATTACAAAGAGGAACAAGACAGGGGTGTTCCCTGTCCCCGTTACTCTTTAATATTGCATTGGAACCGCTAGCAATACGCTTTAGAGAAGTCCTAGCTGGAGTCTCGGTTGGTACTCAGGCTCTTAAAACACTGCTTTATGCAGATGATGTATTACTATTCTTGGCTAATATAAAACAATCTATTCCAGCGATTCTTCAAACGTTGGAAATATTTAGTTCTTTTTCGTGGTATAGGATAAATTTAGAAAAGAGTGAACTAATGTGCTTAAACAATATTCAGACAGCAGGACTTAATAGTCCCTTTAAACAAGTGGATGCCATTAAATATCTAGGTTTAGTATTGCATAAAAATCCTAGCTTCTGGTATAAAGCTAATTATGAGCCACTATTTCAAAAAATTAGGTCAGATTTACATTTGTGGGCAGTATTTCCACTCCCATTGACAGCGCGCGTTAACTTGATCAAATCCATTATATTTCCTCGCTTGTTGTATCCATTACAGAATCTGACGTTATTTATTTTAAACAAAGATTTGAAATTAATTAACACCCTCTTTTCCAAATTCATTTGGAATAATAAAAAGCCTCGAATTGCCTTGGAAAGATTAATGCAAAAGACGGACGCAGCAGGACTAGCGCTGCCTAATGTTAAACTCTATAATTTAGCCTCTATGGTTAAAATAGCAATAGATTGGATTGCAGGATCTAGTATAGTATCATCTGAAGAAATGGAAGCTTTTTTAATTGCCCCGTTTTCTTTAAAAGCTATTATTCACTCTCCAATACAGAAGCTGCCGCAGAATATTAGCTGTCTCATTTCTATCAAAAATATTGTATATGCTTGGCATAAATTTTGTATTATTTTAGATTCGGATTTCTCGTTTTCTGAGTTTCTACCTATTCTAGGTAATCCGAGTTTTCTCCCGGGGTTATATCATAAAATATTTAAAGATTGGGCTGGAAAAGGCTTGCAATATGTAAAACAAGCACTTGATGAAAACTATCAAATGGTTTCAGCAGAAGATATTTTTAGTAAATATGGGTTTGCCAGGTCTGATCTATTTGGTTATTTCCAAATTCATCACTTCATTGCAGCGCAGAAGTGGCGTGTTCCGACCACAACGGTCTGGGCGGACATCAAGCTATGTATACAAAAATTCACTATAGGAGACTAGTCAATCTCTTTGATCTATGATATTCTGTTGAGTAAACAGAGCCAGCTCATTAAGGATAAGTTATGTAAATCATGGGCTGTTATAATTTCTTCAGTGGAGCATGAAACAATTAAGCAGAGTTTTGACTCCTTGTACAAGTGTAAAGTACCAATAGCTTTGAAAGAATCTCACATGAAAGTGATTAATAATTTTTATCTCTCACCATGGAAAATATCTAGATTTTACACTTTGCTAACTAATCTATGTCCGCGATGTGCGCATGGTAAGGCAGATTTACTCTATATGTTTTGGGCATGCCCTAAAGTCAGACAATTGTGGGTGAAAATCATTTTCTGGTTTAATAAATTATACAAAGTAACAATAGCTCTAGCCGCGATAGATATTTTTTTTCTCTTCTCGCCAAATGATGTTATTAATTATAATACTATAAATAGTTTAAGTTCAATTATATTAGCAGTTAGACATTGTATATTGAAAAACTGGAAATCTAAGAGGGTGCCTTCTCTAACTATGGTCTTTAAAATTTTACAAAATCAATTGGTGTTCGAATCATACCATCTTTACGATGCTGCAGAGAAAAAAAATCAGAAATTTTTGTGGAAATGGTCTCCGGTTATATTATCCTATCCTATCTCATTGCAAAAGTTGATTCTTTCCCCCTTCCTATTCTCTGTGAGTTTTGCGGAATTGACTCTACTGAATGTCTTTCCACATAGCTGGTTGGAGCGGCCAGGTGGGGAGTGTCGGGTGGGGGCCATGTAGTGGTGGTAGGGGGAGGTTGGGGGGGGGGGAGAGAGGGGGAGAGTTTTCTCCCTTATATTTTTCTTCTTTTTCCTTTTTTTTTTTTCCCTTCTTTGTTGTTCGTATGTTTCAAGTCCTAAGTGGAGATATTTATAATAAATATAGGGATGAAGTGGGATCAGTGTCTCCCCTAAATCATGGCTGATATGGGAGCTGCGTCTCCACCAAATATTTCCTTTTTTTGTGATATATGCTTAACCTTCTTTTTTTTTTTCATTTTTTGATTATGTTGTAGGTTTGAAAAAATCTGCTGTGTCTCCACTAAATTGTTGATGTTATGGGAGCTGTGTCTCCAGCAAAAAATGTCTTTCTTTTTGATTTTTGTTGTTTGTGAATTTGTTAGATGTTGAAAAATCTGATAAATAAAGATATAAATAAAAAAAAAAAAAGGATTGAAGTTCAATCCTATTGGCTGATTGCATCAGCCAATAGGATTTTTTCTACCTTAATTTCGATTGGCTGATAGAATTCTATCAGCCAATCGGAATCTTAGGGACGCCATCCTGGATGATGTCACTTAAAGAGATATTCATTACGAAGAAGCCGTTGTTTGAAGAGGATGCTCCGTGTCAGATGTCTTGAAGATGGACCCACTCAACGCGGGAAGGATGAAGATAGAAGATGCCGTCTGGATGAAGACTTCTGCCTGTCTGGAGGACCACTTCTGCCCGTCAGGAGGACCACTTCTGCCGGCTTCCTTGAGGACATCTTGCTGCTTGGATGAAGACTTCTCCCGGTAAGTGAATCTTCGGGGGTTAGTGTTAGGATTTTTTTGTATTAGGTGGGTTTATTTTTTAGGTTAGGGCTTTGGGCCTGCAAAAGAGCTAAATGCCCTTTTAAGGGCAATGCCCTTTTCAGGGCAATGGGGAGCTTAGGTTTTTTTTAGTTAGGGTTTTATTTGGGGGGTTGGTTGTGTGGGTGGTGGGTTTTACTGTTGGGGGGGTTGTTTGCATTTTTTTATACATGTAAAAGATCTGATTACTTTGGGGCAATGCCCCACAAAAGGCCCTTTTAAGGGGTAATGATAGTTTAGTTTAGGCTAGGTTTTTTATTTTGGGGGGCTTTTTTTATTTTGATAGGGCTATTAGATTAGGTGTAATTAGTTTAAAGACCTGTAATTTGTTTTTTTATTTTCTGTAATTTAGTGTTTTTTTGTGATTTAATTTAATTTATTTAATTGTATTTAATTTACTACAGTAAAGAGATGAGCATAAAGGTATCAATTTGTGGTATCTGGCAATCAATCTCTCATCAAGGGGATATAGTCCATTCAATAGCACATATAACACAACAGTTCATAAGGGGTGAGACTTAATACACACCATGAATAATGCCCTCCGGTGTAGCACATATAAACCTATACACCCTCCGTATACATCACAGACCAGGTGTGTGGTTATTATTAATGTGTCATACACACCGAAACTTCTGGGTAAACTTAAACAATTATACTTCCAGAACAGCCAGGGTCATGGTTACGATGCGGCACAAACCGCCGGATACTTCACTCACCCCTAACACTGTAGTGCTTGACAGCCCAGGCCAGTCTTGTTCACCGGGGAAAAGAAAGCCGCATTCGTCCGCTGCAATGCTTCAGGCGCAATCTCGGCCACTCCAAACTCTGGAGCCCCCGTGTATACAGTGAACCACGTGACCGGGCAACCGACCAATCCGATGCGTCCTCAAGGAGCAGTAGCTGCCAATATGGAAATGTCCAGGGTATCAGTGCGGCGCTGTGATAAATAAGGTAAAGAGGTAATCCAGACCATGAAGCGGGTCCCTGTACCCACTGCGATTAGACATCAAAAAAGGAGGAAACATTTCTGGTCTGCAAACTTCTTAAAACAAAGCCTTAATTGATTTGCTGATTAAAAAAATATGAAGTCATCAAAACATAAAAAAGGATTTGAGAAAACGCAGCCAAGCAAACGTCTGACCGGTTTCGGTCTCACAGGACCGTAATCATAGACATAATGAGACACACATGCAGTCACCTTTAAAAAGGGCTAAAACCCACAGTAATTGGTTAATAACAATTGCCACGTAATGCATCACTCCATTATACTTGTATTCTTAGTACGATTGAGAGGAACACTTTAACATACATTTGAGAATAAATATAGAACTTGGATATGAGATTAGTATTAGCCACTAAGTGGTAAGGAGCACACAAAGCTGAGGGAGGTTAATAAAAAGAATAAATATAGAAACCAAAAACACACAGTAGCTTCCAGCAGTACACTCTATCATAATGATGACAATTTATAAATATGAATGCATCCTAATAATGGATAAACTGCCTAAATGATCATGGTTTAGAAACAGGGAATATTAGCTAACCATACATAAGACGCTACAAAACTTGTATATAGCATATCTTATTGCTATTGCAAGCAAATGGGACATTTAGTTACCCCCTTAAAGAGGAGGAAATTATTCTATAACCACGAAATTGGGATAAAACATTCTAAGCTGAACACTACATTCATCAATAGAATAAGTATATACTCAACAACTGAATATTGTTCCATGGGCATGTAAATGGGGATAAAAAACCCTAAGCTAAACACTACATTCTTCCATAGAATTAGTATATACTCAGTATAGAAACCATCTCATCTGTGCCCTAATATCAAATTAGGAGACCTTTTTCAGGATTATGAATATCTGAAACTTAAAGAACAGAAATTAAAGTGGGACAAATGGATTCTAAATAAATATTTATAATTAAAAATGGTGCCTAGAGGCTTAAGAATTAACAAATTTCCCACGTATGATGTGAAGGATCAGGATTTTATTGATCATTGGAATCATGCTCTCACAAACTGTTCTTTAACTCTAATTTAGCTTTTGATTGAGTATAAGGATGTGTTGCTGTCATAAGTAAAATCTAAATTAGATAAGGTCCAATTTGATATGGAGAAGTTTAAGGAGTATGAGGTTTATTCTAGATTTGAGACCATCTATAAAAGAACACTGGAGGAATCCAAGAAATTGGTAATTCAAATAAAACATACCAAGTTCTTGCGAGACCAGAAGGATTATTTATCAGGTATTGTTTATATTTGGCGGCGACGCCAAAGAAATAAACAGTGGTCTAATCTAGATGATCAGGATCATGCTATGAGTAATACTATGCCCAATAATAAAAACAGAAATAAGAACAGGAATAAAAGAAGGGGCTACAGATATAATAAGCAGAATAAACAAAAGCAAATGGAATTTGTGCAAGATAATACTAAGAAAGTGTCGTTTGTAGATTCAAGAGGTGAAACCTCTGAGGAGGATAGATTTGCCTCAAGCTATGAAGGAGGTTCAAGTGATGATCAGGTTTCTGATTTTGATAGCCAAGTGGAAATAGTTTGTGCGTCTGCATCTACTAGTGCCCCCTCTAAAGGTATATTAAAAGGCTTTGTCCATCAGGAAGCCAAACCTAAACCTACATCAGGGTCTACTCAGACACAAAACCCTATGACTCAGGTTTTTCAAGTGGTACAGGACCCATTTGAAGGGGGAGGTGGAAAGCAAATGGTGAAAAATCACAATCCCCAGACAGGAGATCAGGTCCAACAGAGATACCCACTGAGAGCAGTGAAAACCAGAAAGCAGAACAAATATGTTTAGATGCGGTTATAAATATTTCTAAGCATAGTTTAACTGACATTGAACATAAGGTACTTAATTATGGTCTTGGATTTGTTCCAACTAAGAAGTTTGATCTTTTTCAGACAATCATTGATGTGAACAAGCTAATTAGAGACCTTACGGTTCACAAATATTTCACAGATTCAGAACTTAACTCAGGTTTTCCAGACATGGGGCGTGCTCTGTCAAGCTATGATGTATTTAGTGATCTTGAGTTCACAGACACCTGTTTATCTAATGAAGGAAACACTAGGGATATGGGCTTTCCAACCAGTGTTCCTAAGCTTAGATCACCATCAGATTTTTATCCTATACATGTACGGGGCAAGGCACTTGAGGTATTCCACAAAAGAGTGGTGGAAGATTTGACTAAATTATCCATGACAGCCACAGTAGGGCCACACAATCTTACCCTTAAGGAGAAATCAGCATTAGCTGATCTACAAAATAATGAAGATATTGTGATAAAACAATCTGATAAGGGCGGCAATGTGGTTATCATGGATAAGGATCACTATGTAGCTGAGGCACATCGGCAGCTAGGAGACTGTGAAACATATACTTGTTTGCCAGCGAACCCAACATCAAAATACCTTGGTGAATTGAGACATTGGTTGGATGAAGCGGTGGAGGATGGGTTAATTGACTATGTTACTGCAGATTCTATGCTAGTCAAAAATCCAGTTGTTCCCATCTTCCACCACTTACCCAAAGTCCACAAAAGCACCACGAATGTCAAAGGTAGGCGAATTGTGGCTGGTATTGGCTCTTTACTTGAGCCATTATCCAAGTGGGTAGACCATTTTCTCCAACCCCTGGTGAGGAGGTTACCAAGTTATATCAGGGACACTACTCAGGCCATGTGTGTGATGGAAGATGTGGTTTGGAGGGAGGAGTACAGTTGGTTAACAATAGATGATGTTTCTCTGTACTCCTCCATCCCTCACACGCATGGTCTGAGGGCAATAGAATTCTATTTGGATCTATACACGGACCTTTCTGCTGAATTGAAGGAGTTCATTGTGGGTTCGGTGAAATTTCTTCTGGAGCATAATTCTTTATGTTCCAGGGCTGCTACTACCTCCAGTGACGTTGTACCGCTATGGGGGTAAAATTTGCCCCCTCCTACGCTAACCTCTTCATGGGGTGGTGGGAGAGGACCCACGTCTATGGAGGTAGTGGAGCTAATCCTTCTGACCAGGTCATCAAATATGTTCGCTATATTGATGACCTTCTTTTGATTTGGTCTGGAGATTATATTTCAGCAGAGAGGTATGTGGGGAACCTTAACATCAATGAAGTTGGTATTCAGTTTACCTTTGAGTGGAATAAGTGTGTAATCTCCTTTTTGGATATTACCCTCAAAGGCATCCCTTATGAAAACAAGGTTGTTTCCTCTATCTATAGGAAACCTATTGCTGGCAACACTGTGTTGCATGCTAGGAGCAGCCATCCGAAGCATGTCTTTGGTGGAATTGCCAAGGGTCAATTTATGAGGGTGCGACGTAATTGTACCCAACAACATGTTTTCCTAAAGGAGAGTAGGGATTTGAGCAGAAGACTTAGGGAGAGGGGTTACCCTAGGGAGGTTGTATTTAAGGCCCAATCAGAGGTGAACAAAATGGATAGGGCATCTATGCTAAGAAGTACTTCAAGGAAGTATAACCCTTTACACAAAAATGTAAAACCAAAATGTATCACTCAATTCTCCAACCAGTATGGGGATATATGTGATATCATTGCCAAAAATCTCCCAATACTGATGGGAGATAAGAAATTGAGAGAGAAAGTCAAAGGAGGCTGTATGTTTGTAGCGAGGCGTGCAGCCTCGCTAGGTAACATACTATCACACAGTCTCCTGAAAGAAACATCTGTCAGTAACTCATGGTTGACCCATGAAGGTACTTACAAATGCGGCAGACGCACTTGCAGCTCATGTGACCATATCCGGGTAGGTAGGTCTTTTGTATTTAGCCATTCTGGTGAGAGTTTCAACATTAAGGGCTGTATAAATTGTAAAAGTACCTATATTGTTTATCTAATTGAGTGTACAGGCTGTTCCAAATCCTATGTAGGGAGAACTACCAGGGATGTGGGCACCAGAATTAGGGAGCATTTATCCTATATTTCTGGGGAGAGAGCTTGCTCAGCTCTGTCCAGACATTTTCTGGACATTCCCTATGGAGAAGTTGCAACCTTCAAATGGCAAGCAATTGAGCAAATCCCTAGGACCCCTAGAGGAGGTGACCGATTGTCTACTTTATGTAGACAAGAAACCTACTGGATATTCAAGCTGAATTGTTTGGTGCCAGTGGGTTTACACTCTGAACATGACATATTGAACTTCTGGCACAGATGAGACGGTTTCTATACTGAGTATATACTAATTCTATGGAAGAATGTAGTGTTTAGCTTAGGGTTTTTTATCCCCATTTACATGCCCATGGAACAATATTCAGTTGTTGAGTATATACTTATTCTATTGAAGAATGTAGTTTTCAGCTTAGAATGTTTTATCCCAATTTCGTGGTTATAGAATAATTTCCTCCTCTTTAAGGGGGTAACTAAACGTCCCATTTGCTTGCAATAGCAATAAGATATGCTATATACAAGTTTTGTACTGTCTTATGTATGGTTAGCTAATATTCCCTGTTTCTAAGCCATGATCATTTAGGCAGTTTATCCATTATTAGGATGCATTCATATTTATAAATTGTCATCATTATGATAGAATGTACTGCTGGAAGCTACTGTGTGTTTTTGGTTTCTATATTTATTCTTTTTATTAACCTCTCTCAGCTTTGTGTGCTCCTTACCACTTAGTGGATAATACTAATCTCATATCCAAGTTCTATATTTATTCTCAAATGTATGTTAAAGTGTTCCTCTCAATATTACTAAGAATACAAGTATAATGGAGTGATGCATTACGTGGCAATTGTTATTAACCAATTACTGTGGTTTTAGCCCTTTTTAAAGGTGACTGCATGTGTGTCTCATTATGTCTATGATTACGGTCCTGTGAGACCGAAACCCGTCAGACGTTTGCATGGCTGCGTTTTGTCAAATCCTTTTTTATGTTATGATGACTTCATATTTTTTTAATCAGCAAATCAATAAAGGCTTTGTTTTAAGAAGTTTGCAGACCAGAAAATTTTCCTCCTTTTTTGATGTATTTAATTTAGTTAATTTATTTAATTGTAGTGTAGTTTTAGGTGTTAATGTAACTTAGGTTAGGTTTTATTTTACAGGTAAATTTGTAATTATTTTAGCTAAGTAGTTATTAAATAGTTAATAACTATTTAATAACTATTCTACCTAGTTAAAATAAATACAAACTTGCCTGTAAAATAAAAATAAACCCTAAGCTAGCTACAATGTAACTATTAGTTATATTGTAGCTAGTTTAGGGTTTATTTTATAGGTAAGTATTTAGTTTTAAATAGGAATAATTTAGTTAATTATAGTAATTTTCTTTAGATTTATTTAAATTATATTTAACTTAGGGTGTGTTAGGGTTAGGGTTAGACTTAGATTTAGGGGTTAATACATTTAATATAGTGGCATCGATGTTGGGGACGACAGATTAGGGGTTAATAAGTATAATGTAGGTGGTGGCGATGTTAGGGGAGGCAGATTAGGGGTTAATAATATCTGACTAGTGTTTGCGAGGCGGGAGTGTGGCGGTTTAGGGGTTAATATGTTTATTATAGTGGCGGCGATGTCCGGAGCGGCAGATTAGGGGTTAAAAATGTTATTATAGTGTTTGTGATGTGGGAGGGCATCGGTTTAGGGGTTAATAGGTAGTTTATGGGTGTTAGTTTACTTTTTAGCACTTTAGTTATGAGTTTTATGCTACAGCGTTGTAGTGTAAAACTCATAACTACTGACTTTAGAATGTGTTAGGGATCTTGGAAGTAGAGGGTGTACCACTCACTTTTTGGCCTCCCAGGACAGACTCGTAATACCAGTGCTATGGAAGTCCCATAGAAAAAAGGGTTTACAAAGTTTACGTAAGTCGTTTTGCGGTAAGGCCAAAAAAGTGTGCGGTGCCCCTAAACCTGCAAGACTTGTAAAACCAGCGTTAGTGAAAAAGCAGTGTTAGAACCTGTTAACGCTGCTTTTTCAGCTTAACGCAAAACTCATAATCTAGCCGATAGTATGATACTTGAAAATTACCTTGGATATCAGGGACTTCCACATCTGTCCCTGAATCCTCTTGACGACCCTCAAGGAGGGTCAATAGCAACAGTGGTGAGGATCGGTTGCTCATCGCTGTTGCCATTGAGACTGGCCTTACGTACCGGGGGATTCTTTCTCTGGGACGCCTGAGATCTGTGAAAATATAAAGTTGTATGTCCACATTAGATACAGGTTATATATTTTTGGTGAGTAATGTATCTGCAGCTGCAATGCATGTAATCTCTATTGTCTCTGATGAAAATAAACTATATATATATATATATATATATATATATATATATATATATATATATATATATATATATACAGTGGATATAAAAAGTCTACACACCCCTGTTAAAATGTCAGGTTTTTGTGATGTAAAAAAATGAGACAAAGATAAATAATTTCAGAACTTTTTCCACCTTTAATGTGACCTATAAACTGTACAACTCAATTGAAAAACAAACTGAAATCTTTTAGGTAAAGGGAAATAAAAATAAAAAACTAAAATAATATGGTTGCATAAGTGTGAACACCCTTAAACTAATACTTTATTGAAGCACCTTTTTGATTTTATTACAGCACTCAGTCTTTTTGGGTATGAGTTTTTCAGCTTGGCACATCTTGACTTTGCAAGATTTGCCCACTCTTCTTTGCAAAAACACTCTAAATCTATCAGAATGCGAGGGTATCTCCTGTGCACAGCCCTCTTCAGATCACCCCACAGATTTTGAATTGGATTCAGGTCTGGGCTCTGGCTGGGCCATCCCAAAACTTTAATTTTCTTCTGGTGAAGCCATTCCTTTGTTGATTTGGATGTATGCTTTGGGTCGTTGTCATGCTAAAAGATGAAGTTCCTCTTCATGTTCAGCTTTCTAGCAGAAGCCTGAAGGTTTTGTGCCAATATTGTCTGGTATTTGGAACTGTTCATTATTCCCTCTACCTTGACTAAGGCCCCAGTTCTATCTGCAGAAAAACAGCCCCAAAGCATGATGCTGCCACCACCATGCTTCACTGTGGGTATGCTGTTCTTTTGGTGATATGCAGTGTTGTTTTTGTGCCAAACATATCTTTTGGAATTATGGCCAAAAAGTTCAACTTTGGTTTAATCAGACCAGAACACCTTTTGCAACATGCTTTTGGGAGACTTCAGATGTGTTTTTGCAAAATTTAGCCGGGCTTTGATGTTTTTTTTTTTTTTGTAAGAAAAGGCTTCCGTCTTGCGACTCTACCCCATAGCCCAGACATATGAAGAATACGGGCGATTGTTGTCACATGTACCACACAGACAGTACTTGCCAGATATTCCTGCAGCTCATTTAATGTTGCTGTAGGCCTCTTGGCAGCCTCCCAGACCAGTTTTCTTCTCGTATTTTAATCAATTTTGGAGGGACATCCAGTTCTTGGTAATGTCACTGTTGCAGCATATTTTCTCCACTTGATGACTGTCTTCATTGTGTTCCATGGTATATCTAATGCCTTGGAAATTCTTTTGTACCCTTCTCCTGACTGATACCTTTTAACAATGAGATCCCTCTGATGCTTTAGACGCTTTCTGCGGACCATGGCTTTTGCTGTAGGATGCGACTAACAAAGTGTCAGGAAAGACCTACTAGAACAGTTTAACTTTATTTGGGGTTAATCAGAGGCACTTTAAATGATGACAGGTGTGTACTGACTCCTATTTAACATGATTTTGAATGTGATTGCTTAATTCTGAACACAGCTACATCCCCAGTTATAAAAGGGTGTTCACACTTATGCAACCATATTATTTTAGTTTTTTATTTTTATTTCCCTTTACCTAAAATATTTCAGTTTGTTTTTCAATTGAGTTGTACAGTTTATAGGTCACATTAAAGGTGGAAACATTTCTGAAATGATTTATCCTTGTCTCATTTTTTCACATCACAGAAACCTTACATTTTAACAGGGGTGTGTAGACTTTTTATATCCACTGTATATATTTATATACATATACAGTATATATCTACATATATATCTACATATATATATATATATATATATATATATATATCTAGAGAGAGAGAGAGATTGATATCAATATATATCTTTATATCTATATATATATGCTGTATCTATATCTATGTATGCTAGATATACTATATATATATTGAAATATATAGCTATACATACATATATAAATATATATATATATTTGTTTAAGAATATAGATAAATATATATATACATGCAGAATCAAAATATTTCAATATATATATATATATATGTATGTATATTTATATATATATATATATATATATATATATATATATATATATATATATATATATATATATATATATATATATATATATATATATATATATAAAAGCAAGAAATTGTGATTGTAGAGCATAAGACCTTATGTATAATACTAGTTATTTTCCAGTAACGATGTTAAGTTATTAAAATAACATACCTACCTAAACATTCAATATTAAGATGATAAACAGCAATAGATAATATCAAAATGTCATCAAAAGAACAATACATACAAAAATAACCTAAAACATAATAAAAACAAAAACAAAAAATGAAAAAAGTAGTGGGAATCAGATACCACATATACAGCAAAAGACACAAAAAAATGTTTAAATTATTAAAAACTCCCAGTGTATTCAGAATGTGTATATGGAACAAAATAAAAATATATGTATATTAGAATAAAAGTATCTGTTTGTTATAAGAACAAATATATATATATATATTGTCAGACTATGTAAAAACCAGCAGATACAATATAAGCATTCAAAACAGAATTGTCCAAAATGTTATGCAGCAAATTTCCAAAAGAATAGAATAGAGGAAATGTCTATATCCAATTAGACAGGTGTGTAAATTTTCCTTCCAGTGCTGTGTTTACAGATGGGTACTCACCGAATTTCACCTCAATCATATGAGGTAAGGGAGAAGTAATGGGAGGATACAATCCGTTTACCGGAGAGCTAGGACGGAACTGCAACACTGCTCTCTCTCCCAGTCTCCACCCAAGGCACAGGGTACTCTCCAAACAAACAATCTCTGTTTCCGTTTATCCAAAGAACTCGTGGGGACACTCTCACCAGTCTTAGGGAGGAGCACTCTCTCCAATATCGGATATATAAAGGACAAAAGTAAACTCCAATAGTGTAATATTGTTATTTATTGGGCATGACAAACATACATTTTCAACCCGCAGTGATTATGCTTACAGGAAACAACCTCAACGAATGAGGTATGACACAGGTTCAGTACAATATAGCGTACAGGATCAGTGAAGGCTTCACAAAATTGGCAAAGTACTACCAGGACCGGGTAGCCCACTCCTAAATGCCTAGGCTACTCGGCCCTGGTAGTACTTTACCATTTTGGACAGTTCTGTTTCGAATGCTTATATTGTATCTGCTGATTTTTACATAGTCTGACAATATATATATATATTTGTTCTTATAACAAACAGATACTTTTATTCTAATACACATATAGTTTTATTTTGTTCCATATACACATTGTGAATAAACTGGGAGTTTTTAGTAATTTAAACATTTTTTTGTGTCTTTTGCTGTATATGTAGTATCTGATTCCCACTACTTTTTTCATTTTTTGTTTTACTTTTAATTCTGTTTTAGGTTATTTTTGTATGTATTGTTCTTTTGATGACATTTTGATTTTATGTATTGTTGTTTATCATCTTAATATTGAATATGTAGGTAGGTATGTTATTTTAATAACTTAACATCGTTACTGGAAAATAACTAGTATTATACATAAGGTCTTATGCGCTACAATCACAATTTCTTGCTTTCCTATACTTGTTGTTTTGGAGGTTTAATAGGGATATTACTTCCTCTTTGTGATTAAGCTGCACAGATCTTAACGTTAGATTAATTTAACTTCTTGGATGCTAAATATAACCAAGATTTTATAACCTAGACTATTTTACTTGGAAAGTTCCATCTTTTATACTGCTGTTTGGGTTTACTATAGCGCAGTCCCTGAGTCTATGGTTTTTTGACCATCGTCTCTGGTACACTTGTTTTTTAACTTAATTTATATATATATATATATATATATATATATATATATATATATGAGTAAACTTTATTTTAGCATTTTTAAGGATTATGATGGAGCATGATTTTTAAAGAAACCATTTTTTTTATAAACTTTTTTAGTCTTTATATGTCTGTCTCCATAAAATAAAAAAATATGTTGATAATCTAAGGAGGAATAACATTTTATTTGATTGACCCTTTACAGAAATTATGGGGTAGTGAATGACATAAAATCGTTGGCTGCAAGAAAGTAAAATACATAGAAAAAAAAAAAGCTTGAAAATTAAGATGGGACTGCTGCAAGAAAAGATTGATTATTTTCTATCAAATTGAATATATTTTCAGAATAAAATCAAATAAATATGATTATACTATAAAGTCATTTCAAATTCAACCTTTTAATAAAAAAAAAAATATGCGTCATTAAAGTATCCATAATTTATAAGTACAATACACAATATACTTATATGCTCGAATGAGTGATCGCAAATCGCGATATCGCTCAGACTCCCGTCTACAGAGGTCCGAAAACCTCCGGAGACAACTGCGCCTGGACTGGCGGACCCCCGACACCCTTCTCATTCGCCGCATCATCTCATAGATGATGAGGTCCCTGTCCTTGTGTTGGATCCCTCTCACACCTCCTATGTGTTTTGGGAAATACCAATCCATCCCATAGACCAGGATCACTAATTCACCCTCTGAAAAAATTGGAGGTCGCGCCATTATATAAAATAATTTTTAAGTGAGACACAAATATACCAATTACAGACAAATCTGATTGTTATTGCAAGTGTAAACAAATTATTAATATTTGGTTGGCGGATTATATTTATCACGTGTTCATGATGATTACTATGTAATACAAACATTTTAAATAAATCAGAATAGATGCGTCACCAATGACTGACTGACAATGAAATAAAATGTATGATTGTTTGTGTTAGTTATCCAACAAAAAAACCCAAAGGCCTTTAAAAACACATTTAATCATAGGATTGTCTGTATTGTGGCGTCTTAAGAGTATTATCAAATATTTAAATATGGGATCCCTCTCCTGTCAGATAATAGCCCTCTCTTACATAATCTGAGTGAAATGGTACACCCTGTAGACAAGTATGACACCCTGTAGACAAGTATGACACTCTGTAGACAAGTATGACACCATGTAGATAAGGATGACCAATTCACTGTCACTAAATAATTTAAATTGCGCCATAAATACATTTTAGAAAATGTGTTAATATAATTTAACTGCGACATACAGATCACAATTATAGATCGTTATTGTTCAAAGATTATATTAAACAGGCTTCATCAATGACGGAATTCTAAAAAAGATGTCCTAATACTGTAAAAGTTTGTGATGATTGTATAATTGTTAACGGCTGATTGTCTACGTATTAACTATCTATAAAAGGGAATTTAAAATGGAGTCTTTTAAGTCCTACTAAGCTTTGACAAGAGCTGTAGGTCTTTGTTTTCATTTGATTGTTATTCTTGCAACATTTGTGTGGTCTATTATTTGGTTTTGCTATGTCTGGGAAGACCAAGGCCTCGCTTCCATTGAGTCGTAATTCAGTTTGCGTGCACTCGCAAACCGATAAATATGCTGTCGGAAGCAATATCGTTTATCGACTGTTTCCAATGGCGCGTTATACCTCAATATCGGCAGCCGGACTTCGGCTGCCGAAAAGATCTTCGCGTCCCATAGAAAGTAATAGAAGCCGTTAATCGATAAATTATACCAGGTTTCCAATGAAAGCGCTAACCGTTAATACATTTCGGAGGCTGTCGATACATTGAGAAATATTACCCCCAGCTCAACTAGGTGTAAAAGAGGAAAATTGTGCTTTTTGAGACCTATTTTCTATTGAAATTATAAATTTTGCAAATAATGCAAGTGTTTTAATGTAGAAATAAATTGTTATAAGTAATATTTATTGTTGTCTCATGTATAGAAATAGTTGAACCTATATTCTAATAGAAATATCAGTATATATTTAAATATAATAATATATGCAAGAACATATCTACAGAATGCAAACTAGACCTATGCCTAGGGCAGCAATAAATATTACTTATATTTATGAAGTGTTAAATATAATTATATTAGAAAATAGCATTTGATTATTAAAAATATGGATAAGTGTTTTTTTATTTTTCTTGAGAGGCGATCACAGGTAAGAAGCACGGACGTTAAACGTAAATTCTATAGCGTAAGGTCGGGTTACCTTAGCAACTAATTGATTTTCAAGAAATCCGACGTCAGATGGAAGCGTTAACACAACGTTAACTTACAGCTACACGAAAAGAGCGACTGCGCGCAACACGCTAATCTTTTCAATGGAAACCTGGTACTAAAATGCAGCCGTAAATTACTTTTAGCTGTCGGCCGCTTCGGTAGCTTACGGCTCCATTTTTAACGACTCAATGGAAGCGAGGCCCATGTCGGGTAGAAATATTCAGTTTACTTTTGAGCAAAACAAAGTTTTAGTTACCCTGGTTTTAGAGCACTATGATTTTATTTATGGTTCCAAAGCTCAAAAGACCTCGCTCTCCAGAAAACAAGAACTTTGGGGAGCAATAGCTGGCAGTGTCTCCCCCGAAGGCACTCATCCCAAAACGGTGGAGAACTGTAAGAAGAAGTTCTCTGACATTAAGAGAATTTTAAAGGCCAAGTTGGCCAGGGAGAAGCAAGCTGCACGGTCTACCGGTGGTGGCGTGCAATATACGGCTGAGCTCTCAGAGTCCAAGAAGGGGTATCTGGAGTAATTCGAAGATACTACACTCAATATCTTGTAAGCTTATCCCAGTCTAGGTGATATAGCCTCAAAAAATCACCCAAAAGTCAAAATATGAAAAGGGGCGATTTGGGATAGCGCTACGCAGCTAAGAGATTACAGGGCAATAAATAAAAAATAAACAGGTGAAATATCTTGCTTTTGAATGAAATATCTTTCTCTTATATTAGAGACATATAAGATTGGTCTCAGATATTTTATAAGATTGATCTCAGATATTTTATACTTATAAAGAAGTTTACTTATAGGAGTAAATGCAAAATCAGTGTGCACTCTAAGGGGGGTAGTTATTAAGCCGTCAACCTCAAATACGCTGGAATTCCGCAGCGTATTTGTGGCGAGGCTGATTCACCTTAGTTATCAAAGGCTCGAGACCGGCAAAAGTAGAATTCTGTGACGTAAACTTCGATCCGCCGGACTTAGTCCAACACATATTGATTCTTACATCACTCCAGATGTTCCGCACACAAGTGCGGCACAATCTCACTACTTTTGCTAGTTATCAAATGACTAGCAGGTACGCTCAGCACTTTTACGGCCCAGCGTACCTGGTTTTCAAACCGCCACCCCTGGAGGCGGCGGATCCCATAGGAATCAATGGGAGTCTGACCATAGCGAAAGTATAAGTTCGCTGCTGCCAGACATCCCATTGATTTCTATGGGAGCTGTCTGCACCTAACACCCTAACATGTACCCCGAGTCTAAACACCACTAATCTGTCCCCCCTACACCGCCGCAACTAAATAAAGTTATTACCCCCTAAATCGCCGCTCCCGGAGCCCACCGCAAGCTACTCTATACATATTAACCCCTAAACCGCCGCTCCCTGAACCCGCCGCAACCTATATTAAACTTATTAACCCTTAATCTGCCCCCCCTACACCGTCGCCACCTATAATAAATTTATTAACCCCTATCCTGCCCCCCACTATGTCGCCGCCACTGTAATAAAATTATTAACCCCTAAACCTAAGTCTAACCCTAACCCTAACGCCCCCCTAACTTAAATATTAATTAAATAAATCTAAATAATATTTCTATTATTAACTAAATTAATCCTATTTAAAACTAAATGCTTACCTATAAAATAAACCCTAAGATAGATACAATATAAATAATAATTATATTGTAGCTATCTTAGGATTTATTTTTATTTTACAGGCAACTTTCAATTTATTTTAACTAGGTACAATAGCTATTAAATAGTTATTAACTATTTAATAGCTTACCTAGCTAAAATAAAGAGAAATTTACCTGTAAAATAAAAACTAACCTAAGTTACAATTACACCTAACACTACACTATACTTTAATAAATTATTCCTATTTAAAACTAAATACTTACCTGTAAAATAAACCCTAATATAGCTACAATATAAATAATAATTATATTATAGCTATCTTAGGATTTATATTTATTTTACAGGCAACTTTGTATTTATTTTAGCTAGTTAGAATAGTTATTAAATAGTTATTAACTATTTAATAACTACCTAGCTAAAAGAAATACAAAATTACCTGTAAAATAAATCCTAACCTAAGTTACAATTAAACCTAACACTACACTATCATTAAATAAATTAAATAAACTACCTACAAATAACTACAATTAAATACAATTACATAAACTAACTAAAGTACAAAAAATAAAAAAAGCTAAGTTACAAAAAATAATAAAATAAGTTACAAACATTTTAAAAATATTTCAACAATTTTAAGCTACTTACACCTAATCTAAGCCCCCTAATAAAATAACAAACCCCCCCAAAATAAAAAAAATGCCCTACCCTATTCTAAATTAAATAAAGTTCAAAGCTCTTTTACCTTACCAGCCCTTAAAAGGGCCATTTGTGGGGGCATGCCCCAAAAAGTTCAGCTCTTTTGCCTGTAAAAGAAAAATACAACCCCCCCAACATTAAAACCCACCACCCACATACCCCTAATCTAACCCAAACCCCCCTTACAAAAACCTAACACTAATCCCCTGAAGATCATCCTACCTTGAGTCGTCTTCACTCAGCCGAGCAGCGATGGAACCGAAGTGGACATCCGGAGCGGAAGAAGTTAATCCTCCAAGCGGCGCTGAAGAAATCTTCCATCCGATGAAGTCATCATCCAGGCGGCGCTGAAGAGGTCTTCTATCCGGGCGATGTCATCTTCCAAGCCGGGTCTTGAATCTTCCTCCCGCCGACGCGGAACATCCTTCTTCACCGACGGACTACGACGAATGAAGGCTCCTTTAAGGGACGTCATCCAAGATGGCGTCCCCTCAGTTCCGATTGGCTGATAGGATTCTATCAGCCAATCAGAATTAAGGTAGGAAAAATCTGATTGGCTGATGGAATCAGCCAATCAGATTCAAGTTCAATCCGATTGGCTGATCCAATCAGCCAATCAGATTGAGCTCGCATTCTATTGGCTGATCGGAACAGCCAATAGAATGCAAGCTCAATCTGATTGGCTGATTCCATCAGCCAATCAGATTTTTCCTACCTGAATTCCGATTGGCTGATAGAATCCTATCAGCCAATCGGAATTGAGGGGACGCCATCTTGGATGGCGTCCCTTAAAGGAGCCTTCATTCGTCGTAGTCCGTCGGTGAAGAAGGATGTTCCGCGTCGGCGGGAGGAAGATTCAAGACCCGGCTTGGAAGATGACATCGCCCGGATAGAAGACCTCTTCAGCGCCTCTTGGAAGATGACATCGCCCGGATCGAAGACTTCTTCAGCGCCGCCTGGATGATGACTTCATCGGATGGAAGATTTCTTCAGCGCCGCTTGGAGGATTAACTTCTTCCGCTCCGGATGTCCACTTCGGTTCCATCGCTGCTCGGCTGAGTGAAGACGACTCAAGGTAGGATGATCTTCAGGGGATTAGTGTTAGGTTTTTGTAAGGGGGGTTTGGGTTAGATTAGGGGTATGTGGGTGGTGGGTTTTAATGTTGGGGGGGGGTTGTATTTTTCTTTTACAGGCAAAAGAGGTGAACATTTTGGGGCATGACCCCACAAATGGCCCTTTTAAGGGCTGGTAAGGTAAAAGAGCTTTGAACTTTATTTAATTTAGAATAGGGTAGGGCATTTTTTTTATTTTGGGGGGGTTTGTTATTTTATTAGGGGTCTTAGATTAGGTGTAAGTAGCTTAAAATTGTTGTAATATTTTTAAAATGTTTGTAACTTATTTTATTATTTTTTGTAAGTTAGCTTTTTTTATTTTTTGTACTTTAGTTAGTTTATGTAATTGTATTTAATTGTAGTTATTTGTAGGTAGTTTATTTAATTAATTTAATGATAGTGTAGTATTAGGTTTAATTGTAACTTAGGTTAGGATTTATTTTACAAGTAATTTTGTATTTCTTTTAGCTAGGTAGTTATTAAATAGTTAATAACTATTTAATAACTATTCTAACTAGCTAAAATAAATACAAAGTTACCTGTAAAATAAATATAAATCCTAAGATAGCTATAATGTAATTATTAATTACATTGTAGCTATCTTAGGGTTTATTTTACAGGTAAGTATTTAGTTTTAAATAGGAATAATTTATTAAAGTATAGTGTAGTGTTAGGTGTAATTATAACTTAGGTTAGGATTTATTTTACAGGTAAATTTCAGTTTATTTTAGCTAGGTAAGCTATTAAATAGTTAATAACTATTTAATAGCTATTGTACCTAGTTAAAATAAATTGAAAGTTGCCTGTAAAATAAAAATAAATCCTAAGATAGCTACAACATAATTATTATTTATATTGTAGCTATATTAGGGTTTATTTTAAAGGTAAGTATTTAGTTTTAAATAGGATTCATTTAGTTAATAATAGAAATATTTAGATTTATTTAATTAATATTTAAGTTAGGGGGGCGTTAGGGTTAGACTTAGGTTTAGGGGTTAATAATTTTATTACAGTGGCGGTGGTGTAGTGGGGGCAGGATAGGGGTTAATAAATTTATTATAGGTGACGACGGTGTAGGGGGGCAGGATAGGGGTTAATAGGTTTAATATAGGTTGCGGCGGGTTCAGGGAGCGGCGGTTTAGGGGTTAAACTATTTATTTAGTTGCGGCGAGGTGCGGGATCAGCAGGATAGGGGTTAATAATTTTATTATAGAGGGCGACGGTATAGGGGGGGCAGGATAGGGGTTACTAGGTATACTGTAGGTGGCAGCGGTGTCCGGGAGCGGCGGTTTAGGGGTTAATACATTTATAAGAGTTGCGGCAGGGTCTAGGAGCGGCGGTTTAGGGGTTAGTAACTTTATTGAGTTGCGGGAGGCTCCGGGGGCGCCGGTATAGGGATAGAACAGTGTAGTTTAGTGTGAGTGCTTAGTGACAGGTTAGCAATAAAGCTGGGAAAAAGCCGAAGAGCAGCGAGATCGGATGAGTGATAACTCTCACAGTCCGCTGCTCATCACCCCGCGGCTTATTGACAGCTTTATTTGATAACTTAGGCAAACGTATTCAAGGTCCGTGGCGGCGAAGGTAGGCGAGCTTAGGCAGGCGTATTGGGCCGCGAAGGCAGAAAAGTAGACGGCTTGATAACTACCCCCCTGAGTGAAGGATCGTATTAGAGACCCTGTTTGTGTGGATGATCCTATAGAAATAGATCTCAATTGATACAGAATCAATATAGTGTGAGCAATTTTTGATCTTCTCACTATGATCCAAAATCTAATGTTGTAGTGACAGAATGTAAAAATAACAGGATAAGATAATTAAGATATATCTGTTATTTAATATGACAAGTTCACAATCTAAAAATAATTAGTAAATAAAATCTAATCTTTAAAAAGATGCTGGCATCAAATGAATAGCTAAAACAACAATAACTAGATTTGAATCGTATTATGACAGTATTTAAGCTAGAACCGCTAAGGTAAATTGACCACTGACATACAGATTATAGGGGCATATTTATCAAGGTCTGGCGGAAAGTATTTTACTTTCTTGCAGCCAACGATTTTATGTCATTTACTACCCCATAATTTCTGTAAAGGGTCAATCAAATAAAATGTTATTCCTCCTGGCGGACCTGATCCAACACTGCGGATCAGCTCCGCCAGACCTCGCTGAATACAGCGAGCAATATGCGCGCCGTATTCAGCATTGCACCAACAGCTCACAAGAGCTGCTGGTGCAACGCCAGCTGGGGGGTGTCAATCAACCCGATCATACTCGATCGGGTTGTATTGTGGCGATATGTGTCCGCTTGCTCAGAGCAGGCGGACAGGTTATGGAGCAGCGGTCTTTGTGACCGCTGCTTCATAACTTCATAACGGAGCTTGATACATATGCCCCATAGTCTTAACATACAAGGATTGATACAACAGTATCTGTTACAGCATCTATGGTGATTACCAATAGAGTCCCAGGATGTTACTATTCTCTTAAGGGATACACACTGTATCTTAGAAATGTGTACCTTAACGTAACATATGGTTACAAATGTCTCTGTAATCAGAAGATTTCCAGGGTGTAAAACCCGTTTGCTGGATCCGTTTGCGTGCCAAGAATGTACAACAGCTCAGCAGCTTGTTCTTCGGTAAATTACCACCTGGAAGCAGCTTCTTTTAGCCCAGTTGTGCTTTTCTCAATTCTGACAATGCAACAGGATTCAGATGGCACTCTCTTCCTGACTATGGTGCATTGTGGGGGATCAGAGTACGAGACTCAGCTGAGGGAGAAGCTGGGAGCAAATATGACGCTCGGCCTGGATTTGGTGGGGCATGATACTGACTAGTTGGCAGGTAACATTCTATTACATGCGTTTTTGATGTCGCAATAATTTGAAAAATCTTTAAAAATGTTATGGTTATTGAGATTATGATGTGCAATTATGTTGAGACTAATCTTTTCTTTCATGTTGTATTTTGTTTTAGCATCTACCAGTGCTGCAGCTGCTGCTACAGGTACAGCTGGTTATGATGCTGCCACCGATGGAGAGGAGACCCTCCTATTGCCCATCAGTATCCACACTGAATCCAGACACAGTTTCTCCTCGGCCGCCACACACCCAGACATTATGTGCAGCACCCCTGATGGAGCAAGCATTGGCCGTTCTACAGGTATGTTTTTTATTATTCATTTGGTTTTAAGTAAATTGTTCTTACTTGTATGATTGTTCACATTTTTAACTATGTATATTCTATTTGTCTTATACAGCTGAGGTCCGAAGGGCTTTGGGACCCCCTCCAAGATCTACGATCTCCTTCTCAGCTAACAAAAACAAGATCATACATGAATGTTATGTGTGCTCACATTAGCGGGAATGTCAATAACTCAATGTGAAAGTTAAATTTGTATTAATGAAGAATATCACTGTCTTAAAAACTAAAGTGAAATTACATATATTGTTTAGATAATCTCTCATTTCATAGTATTTTAAAGAATAGAACAGTCAAATGATGTTATTACTCATTTATATGGAACATTTATTTTAGATACACATACACACACATTGGCCTATTGTTAAATTTAAATCTTTTGATTATCTTTAGTTAGCCATAAATTTAGAGGGACATGAAACACAAACCTTTATTCAGTGGATTAGGATAGAGAATAAGAGATTAATCATATTTAAAATGTACTTATATTAACTAATTTGCATCATTCACTTTTTTCAAATGTTAACTTTGAAAGCTCTGTAGTATCAAAGAACCAAGGTTATAGATGATGATTGGTTCATGCATACATGGATAGATAGATATATTTATATACTGATTGTCATTGGCTCACCAATGTGTTAAGTCAGCAAACAGTAGTGTGTTCTTGCTCATTCAACCAAACATACCAATTAAATGAATAAAATTAAATAGAACTATCTTTATTTTAAAGATTAATTTTGGATTCTCTAGCTTAACGGGATAGTATAGTTAACAATAACATTTCATGGTTCAGATAGAGCATACAATTTAAAGAAACTTTCTTATTTACTACTCTCATCAATTTTTCTTTGTTCTCTTGTTATCTTTATTTGCAAACCAGGAATGTAAGCTTAAAAGCAAGCCCATTTTTGGTTCAGCACATGGGTAGCGCCTGCTGATTGGTGTCTAAATGTAAACATCCAATCACCAAGCACTATCCATTTTCAGAAACAAATATGGGCCTGCTCTTAATATTACTTTCTATATTTTTCAAAATAAAGCTAGCAAGAGAAAGAATAAGAATTGATAATAGTATTAAATTATAATGTTGCTTACAAATCCATGATCTATCTGATTCATGAAAGTTTATTTATGAATAGAGTATCCCTTTAATGATGAAAGAACATATTTGAATTGCCAGTCCTTTTAAACTTCCAATAAATCACAGGTTTGGATCATCACCTGTGTATTGTGTGCCAATTGTTTGTCTAGATTTCCATAACAATAATCAAGTGAGAAACACAGAACATCAAAGGCTATATTTTAGACAATATAAGCATTGTTAAAAGTTTATTTTGGCCTTAATCGAGTTCATTCAAATTGCCTGCTCTATCACCAGCATTAATGTTATATTTTTATGGTGATATTTGTTTAACTTAGACAAACATCAGCATTATCGCATATATAGAGCTCTCTCTCTCTCAGAGTAAGAGGTCCATTTATCAATCTACAAATGGAGATGGAGGGACCATGTTTCTTGTGAGCCTGCAGGCTTGCAAGAAACTGCAGTTATGAAGCAGCCGTCTAAAGAACGCTGCTCCATAACCCTGCCCACTTGCTCTGAGCAGGTGGACAGACATTGCCGCTATTCAAATCAATCGACTATGATCGTGTTTATTGACCCCCTCTGCTGATGGACCATTGTCCATGACTCTGCAGGGGGCATTCTCCATATTCAGCGAAGTATGTCAGACCTGATCCGCACTGTCGGATCATGTCCAAAAGACCTAAGATAAATAGGCCTCTAAGATATTCTCAGCGCAACAGCATTGTCAGTACTCAAGCTTCTCACAGCATTAGTGGGGTTTGTGATCATGTCAGTGATTAAGAAACAGTCTAAACAGATTTTGAAAATGTTCAAATAAGAAAAGTGCTGTGTTGAAAATGCTGTTGCACGGTGAATACTTTAATACAATGTAGGAAATCATATAGCTTTTATAATAAGCCATTTTTTGAAAAATATATATATCAACATTTTGATTTATTTTATCCATTTAAGATAACATTAACAATACAAATCTTACATGTTAAAATATAGTGTCTTAAATTTTCTATCTCTATATGAATCATTGAAGATATATGTTTAATATCATATACATTTAATCTTTCAATTTACATTAAGTTGGATAACAATATATTTTTAAATTCTCATTTCTTTAGATATGGAACATGCACTTAATGTTTCATAGGAGATCGACGATTGTTCTCGACAGATGAGAGCTGTTATGATGAAAGAGGAGGAGTCCCTGGGAGAGACCCAATATCCAGAATCCCAGGAACAGGGAATCTCCAAGGGGAAATCGGATTTTGAAGCTCTCATCTGTGCTGCGCCTCCTGACCCAGAAGACCCAGCTACGCTGGACCCTGGTGCCCCTCCTGCACCTGTTGCTCATGCTCCATCAGCTCATGGCCGTGCTGATCCTGGCCACAAACTGCCTCCCATCAATAATGATGAGGCAGTTTGCAAAATGTTATATCTGGCCAGGCAGTACCGGGAAGATCACCATGAGTTCATTGGGGCATTAAGATCATCTGTTGAGTAACAGGGGAAGATATTAGGGAAAGTTTAGGTTTAGAGGGGGAAAGGTTGAGGATAGAATAAGGTAGAATAGATTTTGAGAGGGAAAGATTTCAATATGAACATGTGAGGGATAGTGCCAGATTAGAATTAGAGAGGGATAAAATTTTATACAAAAGGCAGAGGGATAGTGACAGATTAAACTTTGATAGGGATAAATTAGAAGTAGATAGGGCCAAGGCAGCTACAGAGCAGGCAGAACTACAGCAGCTGTAGTTTTAATTTGCTCATTTTATTAGGGTTTTTAATGTGCAATTTTGTTTTTACATTTGTTTTATTATGTCTGTGCTGTTTTATTTTTTTTAATTATAATTTTGTATTTGTTTTATTCTGTCTATCCTGGTTTATTAAATTATTTAAAAAAAATATGAATAAAATATTTTTGAATTATGAATAAATGTGTTTGGTATTACTTGATTCACATGTTACAGATGATTGATGTTCAAATTCATTGCAGGTGTAAGATATTATCTAGTCTTATTATTTAAGGTTAAATTTAATCAACATATTTATATTTCATTTTTAAATTAATATATAATATTGACCTTTTGGATAAACAACTCAATTAGAATAAAGATTACATGAATCAATAATTATAATTTAACTATCCATCATTAACATGTGATAGTCAATTATATTTTTTTGTTTTAAATTGTGTAAATTTATTCATTTTCATAATTATCTGACCTTTTAAAAAAAGAAAAGGAAAGTGAACACCAACAACCAAAATCGTAAAACAAATAGAGCATTTAAAGGGATACTGAACCCAATTTGTTTCTTTCGTGATTCAGATAGAGCATGCAATTTTAAGCAACTTTATAATTTACTCCTCTTATCAATTTTTCGTTGTTCTCTTGCTATGTTTATTTGAAAAACAAAGTCCAGAACCTTGGACAGCACTTGTTTATTGGTGGATGAATGTATCCAACAATCAGCAAGAACAACCCCGGTTGTTCACAAAAATGGTCCGGCATCTAAAGTTATATTCTTGCTTTTCAAATAAAGATACCAAGAGAATGAGTAACATTTGCTAATAGGAGTAAATTCCAAAGTTGCTGAAAATCACATGCTCTATCTGAATCACAAAAGAAATAATTTGGGTTCAGTGTCCCTTTAAAATGTAATGCTCTATCTGAATCACAAAAAAAATATTTTAGGTTCAGTGTCTCTTTGTTATTTCTAACATTAAAAACAATATCTTAATGTGTGTATATATATATATATATATATATATATATATATATATATATATATATATATATATATTAAAATGAATTTAATAAATTATTGGGGTTTTCAAAAATGAAATCAATAGTTTAATAATAAAATGAAATTTTAGCAGTGGCCTGTCAGAATATGCTTATAGAAAAGATAGTCTGAGAGGTAAAAACAATATAAATCTAACATTGTTGTTAATGGTAAAAAGGGGAATGTGTAGAAACCAAACAATTAAACAACTTTTATTGAAAATAAATGTGATGTTTAAAGTCACTTTAAGCATGGACATGCCTCTGCTCAAGAACATTTTGAAGAATCCTCACAAAATTTTGAAACAAAGACAGATAGAAAATACATAACTCACTCATAATCGCACAGCAAAGATGAAAGAAATCATCAAAGTGTTAGTTAACCCATTTAGACAAATGGTACAAGCACAAATACCTTGGCAATGTTCTTGCAAAAACCATTGTCTCCCTAAAACTGCCAGACAATGTAAGCTATAAATCCAAATAATATGTGAAGAAATGAAGGGTGAACATGTAACTAAACCTTCTATTTCTCTATATTTATAAGAAAAGAGAGTGAAAAAGAGAGATAGATTATGAGAGAGAGAGACAGAGAGAGATTGAGAGAGAGGAGAGAGATTGTGCGTGGGAGAGAGAGAGAGAGAGAGAGGAGAGAAAGAGAGAGAGAGACAGAGTGACAGAGAGACAGACAGAGAGGGAGAGAAACACCTATATTAATTTATAAACCTGTAGTGCATTGCTGCTACTTCCAGAAATGAGACCAAGATTTTTGTTTTAATCTTTTTTTTTATATTAGTTTAATGTGACAGTGAAATAAAAAAAATAGGAATATTTATAAACAATTGTTTGAACTTCATATAGATAACATTCAGCTCATGCACATTAAGTTATCCTGAAGATAACAGTGATTGTCTAAAATGCAAGTATGCCTAAAGAAATTAAATAAGGGGTCAGTTTTAAAAAGGCAAGATAGAAGCTAAACACATATTAAAAAATATTTCTTGTTATAGCTTTACAAATAACAACAGAGTCAAGTGTACATCTCAAATTTTTTTATTTAAAGAGATTTTATTAAACATGTGTTTCATCAACTTTACATTGAACAATTGCAACATTTGCCAAAATTAACCACTTTCAATCAATGGCTTTACAATGATATACAATATCATTTGGTCGATATTGTATTGAAATTACAATATTTGCTCAAACTTAATCCAAAATATATAATCTTTTGGATTATAAATAATAATGTAAAGTAAATAAAAACAAAAATAAAAACTGTATGTTGCACAGTCAACATTTTTGCCCAAAAACCGCCTGAATATAGTCTGCTCGACTATCCAAGTCTGGTTATCCAAGCTGTCCAGATCTATATCAGGGATTGTTAGGGCAATGTTATGCAATATACAGCAAATCATAAAAATTAAGGAGACTTTGGAGTGGGCGTACTGAAGAACCCCACCAGAGATGTCCAAGCAGCGGAAACGGCTCTTCAATATGCCAAAGGTGCACTCAATCACCGATCTGGTGGTGATGTGTGCCTGGTTGTAGCGCACCTCTTCCACTCCGTTGGGGTTTTTGATGGGTGTGAACAGCCACGGAAGACACGAATATCCAGAATCACCTGCATAAACAAAATAGATAATTGACATTAGCAATCAGAACAATTAAAATATATCATATACATATGTTAGAGTATCTAAGAGATATTTACCTATTAGGATTCCCGATGATATCAGGAACCAATGGTAGATTGCAGAATTCCGGAGGATGATGGAATCGTGGTTGCAGCCAGGGAGTCCGGAGCGTACACTCATTATCCTCAACCTGGCGTCACAGATGACCTGGATATTCAGTGAGTGGTTGAATTTCCTGTCCTGGTCTGGCTCCTCTGTACCCCTGGGAGGCTGCACCAATACATGGGTGCAGTCTATGGCCCCCAATGCCCTTGGCAAGTCCAGGTAGAACTGGAGCTTGACAGCATGCCACTCCTCCGGTGTATTTGGGAAATGGACATGATGGACTGGGCGTTGGTGCAAAGCATTCAGGACAACCTTCAGATGACATGAGAAGGTTGCCTGGCTCATACCTACGCCTAGAGCTGCCACAGCCTGGAATGATCGAGTTGCCAAGAAATAGAGGACCAATAGCAATTTCAACATCACAGGGATTGCCCTAGTTCTTTCAGTGAGTGGCTCGAGAGAGTCCTTGATTTCGACATAAAGCCTCTCAATAGAGGCCCTATCTAGTCGAAATCGACAGATCACCTCTCGGTCACTGAGGGCATTGAGATCAATCCTAGGCAGGAAAACCCTTGGCACTCGCTGGTTTCTTCATTGTCGCACCGCCATCAACACCCGTCTTTCCCTGTGTCTCCTTAATAAAAGTAAAAACTGGACTGCATTGAGTATGTCAATGCTCAAAGCTCAAAGTAATAATGAAATAAAGAGATTGAAGAGCCCTTTTTATAACGCCTATTTTCACAGCTGTGAATGATTTCAGTAATTGGATAAATAATGCGCCAAACATTACCTAACAAATGACTTGCACATTTTGATTATTATCACATAATTTTACGAGCAATTAATTGAATAATTTATTCCAAATAACGTATTTTCATTATTTCTTGCGTCATTTGACGAGCACGATGGGATGTCCAAATGAATGTCTGATTAGGTCATCCAGGTGTGTTTATCAGCTGTAAGAAATGCAGGTGTGTTTGTGCAATTAACTAAATTAATTATGAATAACACATGAGTATTTCACTCTAGTTTAAATCATATTTATGAATTTTCTGTGTTTGGATGGCAGCATTGTGAAGGTTAAAAACGTCAGTGATTACTGTTTTTTTTAGATTACATATTAAATAAAAAAGTGTTGTATTAACATTTGCAAACATAAGTAACAAAAAGAATGCAATGTCGAACATTATGATGTGAAATATTGTTTGATATCCTTTATGTGATTCATACCATTTACAAATCATTTCAAGGTATTTTGAAAGCGCAAAGTTAAACAGTGACATAAATGAGCAAAAGCCAAATTTTAAAGGTCATTCTACCTCCAAAAAAGCATCATAGCAACTGAATGTAAACCATGACATTATTAGAAAAGTAATATGAGTGACTTACCTTTTAAGCCTCCACGACGCTGCCGTACAAACAGAAAATCAGAGTTCATGTCATGCTTATTTAAATATGCAGGTGTTGTGCATAATTAATTGATAGCATCATTTGTGTTGTGTATAATTAATTGATAGCATAATTGTTGTGCAGTGTTTTCATTCTCTTGCTATCGTTTGTGTGAATGTGTTTTTCTTTTTACAATCTTGGAATTGCTGTGCAGTGTTTTCATTCTCTTGCTATCCTTTGTGTGAATGTGTTTTTCTTTTTACAATCTTTGAAATGCTGTGCAGTGTTTTCATTCTTTTGCTATCCTTTGTGTGAATGTGTTTTTCTTTTTACAAGCTTTGAATTATAGGAAGGGAATGGTATTAATAAAAGGGTATACATATTTAATAATGCGTTCCATTGAGTTTATTAGGTGATATGCTTCACTCTAGCAGCATCGAACATAAGATTTCTGTTTTCTGATTCCCATTGACTACTATAACATCTGCGACCTCTAAGGCGGCGGATTGAAAACTAGGTACGCTGTGTCGTATAAGACGCAAGCGTAACTGTTCATTTTCTGATAACTTTTGAAAAGCTTCAAATTGTGTCGAATGCCACAGCGAATACACAGAATTACGCTAGAATTACAGAGGTTTTCGATTTGCATCGATCTGCGTCGAATTGAGACTGTTGGATTGTATGTTACATCACGAATTTCTAATTCATGTGATCTGAAGGCTTTGATAACTATGGCGCATCGATCTCGCGACAAGTACGACGTGGAATTCTGGCGCATTTTCAGTTGACGCTTTGATAAATAGGCCCCTATGTATGTATAAGGTATTTTGTTTAAGAGCTTTTGCCAGAAATTTGCTAGCTTCGTTGGCTTCTATGAAGAATTTGTGTTTTAGATAAAAGGATTGTTGTTGGGTTTTTGTTAAGAATATGTTATTTAATTGGGATTTTGTATATTGTAAAGCTTTTAGGGTTTAGTTGTCCGTGGGGTTCAAATTGTGTAGGTGATCTAGTCTGAGGAGATCTTGTGTTAATTGGGAATATTGTTCCCTCTGTAGCTTTAATTTGTTTGCTTTGAATTGTATTATTTCCCCCCTAATTGTACATTTGTGCAGTCTCATATTCATATTGTCAGTTATGTTCTCTTGGAAAAAATTTGTAATGGGCTTTTTGATGTAGGTTTTGTTAACCTACCTACAGTTCTATCAGAACTGTCTCATCTAGGTGCCAGGTAAAAGGTTTTATAGGTTGAGAGGGCCAACTGATCTTGCTGATGACTGCAGAGTGATCAGACCAAGTGGTTGGTTTTATACGTGAGGATTTTAAATGGGACAAGAAAAGGTGGTCTACAAAGATGTAGTCTAATCATGAGTGGGATCTATAAGGATTAAAAAAAAAGGTGTAGTCTTTTGTTTCAGGGTTAAGGTGTCGCTGTGTCATGTAAGGATAATAGGTGAATATTAGTCCATATTGACTTAAGTTTCATTTTGGAGATGTTAATTGAAGGATTGGAACTATCTTGGGATGGGTTTAGGGGTATATTAATTTTATTTACAACTTGTAGCAAGAAGAGACTTGCTCACGAAAGAATACACATTATAGCACTCTAGGCTTGTGAATATTAATTGTGGTATGTGATTAACTTGGATACAAGATATTGACATATGCTAGTGAATCTAAAATTAAAATATAACTTTTAATATTATGTGTTAAAATAGGATTTGAAATTAAAAACACACTTAAGCTGCAAAGGGTAGTGGATACATCTGAGTTGAGTATTTTGTGGTTCCGCTCCACCTGTTCCCAAACTCTTTTTTTTGACCTTCCAGTTCTGCTAGAAGTAGTAGCTCATCTAGTGACTGTTGTGCAGGAATTGTTTAGGTTGTCCATTAACAACTCAATAGTCTCTTATAATTTGTCCCACAGTAGTTTAGTGTTAATGGAAACAAGGATAGCAATTTTTGTTACATCTATAGTCACGATATCAGTAATTGCTAGCGTGAATTCATGTCTATGAGACTAGCTGTTGGGTGTCCACATTGTGTGTGATTAATATAGTATAATGATAGTTTTTCTCAACATCCAATTGGATTGAAATGATATAGTAAACATATAAACCAAGTCCAATATTCCATAAATATTTTCCAACAATTGAACATTAAGGCCTAGATTTAGAGTTTGGCGGTAGCCGTGAAAACCAGCGTTAGAGGCTCCTAATGCTGGTTTTAGGCTACCGCCGGTATTTGGAGTCAGTCAGGAAAGGGTCTAACGCTCACTTTTCAGCCGCGACTTTTCCATACCACAGATCCCCTTACGTAAATTGCGTATCCTATCTTTTCAATGGGATCTTTCTAACTCCGGTATTTAGAGTCGTGTCTGAAGTGAGCGTTAGAAATCTAACGTCAAAACTCCAGCCGCAGAAAAAAGTCAGTAGTTAAGAGCTTTCTGGGCTAATGCCGGTTCATAAAGCTCCTAACTACTGTACTCTAAAGTACACTAACACCCATAAACTACCTATGTACCCCTAAACCGAGGTCCCCCCACATCGCCGCCACTCGATTAATTTTTTTTAACCCCTAATCTGCCGACCGCCACCTACGTTATACTTATGTACCCCTAATCTGCTGCCCCTAACACCGCCGACCCTTATATTATATTTATTAACCCCTAACCTGCCCCCCACAACGTCGCCGCCAGCTACCTACAATAATTAACCCCTAATCTGCCGACCGCCACCTACGTTATACTTATGTACCCCTAATCTGCTGCCCCTAACACCGCTGACCCCTATATTATATTTATTAACCCCTAATCTGCCCCCCTCAACGTCGCCTCCACCTGCCTACACTTATTAACCCCTAATCTGCCAAGCGGACCGCACCGCTACTATAATAAAGTTATTAACCCCTAATCCGCCTCACTCCCGCCTCAATAACCCTATAATAAATAGTATTAACCCCTAATCTGCCCTCCCTAACATCGCCGACACCTAACTTCAATTATTAACCCCTAATCTGCCGACTGGAGCTCACCGCTATTCTAATAAATGTATTAACCCCTAAAGCTAAGTATAACCCTAACACTAACACCCCCCTAAATTAAATATAATTTAAATCTAACGAAATTAATTAACTCTTATTAAATAAATTATTCCTATTTAAAGCTAAATACTTACCTGTAAAATAAATCCTAATATAGCTACAATATAAATTATAATTATATTGTAGCTATTTTAGGATTAATATTTATTTTACAGGCAACTTTGTAATTATTTTAACCAGGTACAATAGCTATTAAATAGTTAAGAACTATTTAATAGCTAAAATAGTTAAAATAATTACAAATTTACCTGTAAAATAAATCCTAACCTAAGTTACTATTAAACCTAACACTACACTATCAATAAATTAATTAAATAAAATACCTACAATTACCTACAATTAAACCTAACACTACACTATCAATACATTAATTAAATAAAATACCTACAATTACCTACAATTAAACCTAACACTACACTATCAATAAATGAATTAAATACAATATCTACAAATAAATACAATTAAATAAACTAACTAAAGTACAAAAAATAAAAAAGAACTAAGTTACAAAAAATATAAAAATATTTACAAACATTAGAAAAATATTACAACAATTTTAAACTAATTACACCTACTCTAAGCCCCCTAATAAAATAACAAAGCCACCCAAAATAAAAAAATGCCCTACCCTATTCTAAATTACAAAAGTTCAAAGCTCTTTTACCTTACCAGCCCTGAACAGGGCCCTTTGCGGGGCATACCCCAAGAAATTCAGCTCTTTTGCCTGTAAAAAACACACATACAATACCCCCCCCAACATTACAACCCACCACCCACATACCCCTAATCTAACCCAAACCCCCCTTAAATAAACCTAACACTAAGCCCCTGAAGATCTTCCTACCTTGTCTTCACCTCGCCGGGTATCACACTGATCGGTCCTGGCTCCAAAATCTTCATCCAACCCAAGCGGGGGCTAGACATCCATCATCCGACGGCTGAAGAAGTCCAGAAGAGGGTCCAAAGTCTTCATCCTATCCGGGAAGAAGAGTAGATCCGGACCAGCAACCATCTTCTTCCAAGCGGCATCTTCTATCTTCATCCGATGAGGACCGGCTCCATCGTGAAGACCTCCAGCGCGGACCCATCTTCTTCCGACGACGTCCAACTGAAGAATGACGGTTCCTTTAAGGGACGTCATCCATCCTATAAGGGATGGATCCATCTTGCAGACCTCCGACGCGGAACATCCTGCTGGCCCGACGGACTACCGACGAATGAAGGCTCCTTTAAGGGACGTCATCCAAGATGGCGTCCCTCGAATTCCGATTGGCTGATAGGATTCTATCAGCCAAACGGAATTAAGGTTGGAATATTCCGATCAGAATCAAGTTCAATCCGATTGGCTGATCCGATCAGCCAATCAGATTGAGCTCTCATTCTATTGGCTGTTCCGATCAGCCAATAGAATGCGAGCTCAATCTGATTGGCTGATCGGATCGGCCAATAGGATTGAACTTGATTCTGATTGGCTGATTCCATCAGCCAATCAGAATATTCCTACCTTAATTCCGATTGGCTGATAGAATCCTATCAGCCAATCAGAATTCGAGGGACGCCATCTTGGATGACGTCCCTTAAAGGAACCTTCATTCGTCGGTAGTCCGTCGGGCCAGCAGGATGTTCCGCGTCAGAGGTCTGCAAGATGGATCCGGAAGAAAGAAGATGGAAGATGCCGTTGATAGAAGACTTCAGCCGGATCATGGACCTCTTCAGCTCCCGCTTGGATGAAGACTTCAGCCGGATCATGGACATCTTCAGCCCCCCGCTTGGGCTTGGATCAAGACATCGGAGGAGCTCTTCTGGATCGATCGGTGAACCTGGTATGGTGAAGATAAGGTAGGAATATCTTCAGGGGCTTAGGGTTTATTTAAGGGGGGTTTGGGTTAGATTAGGGGTATGTGGGTGGTGGGTTGTAATGTTGGGGGGGCTATTGTATGTGTTTTTTTACAGGAAAAAGAGCTGAATTCTTTGGGGCATGCCCCGCAAAGGGCCCTGTTCAGGGCTGGTAAGGTAAAAGAGCTTTGAACTTTAGTAATTTAGAATAGGGTAGGGCATTTTTTTATTTTGGGGGGCTTTGTTATTTTATTAGGGGGCTTAGAGTAGGTATAATTAGTTTAAAATTGTTGTAATATTTTTCTGATGTTTGTAAATATTTTTTTATTTTTTGTAACTTAGTTCTTTTTTATTTTTTGTACTTTAATTAGTTTATTTAATTGTATTTATTTGTAGATATTGTATTTAATTCATTTATTGATAGTGTAATGTTAGGTTTAATTGTAGGTAATTGTAGGTATTTTATTTAATTAATGTATTGATAGTGTAGTGTTAGATTTAATTGTAGGTAATTGTAGGTATTTTATTTAATTAATTTATTGATAGTGTAGTGTTAGGTTTAATAGTAACTTAGGTTAGGATTTATTTTACAGGTAAATTTGTAATTATTTTAACTATTTTAGCTATTAAATAGTTATTAACTATTTAATAGCTATTGTACCTGGTTAAAATAATTACAAAGTTACCTGTAAAATAAATATTAATCCTAAAATAGCTACAATATAATTATAATTTATATTGTAGCTATATTAGGATTTATTTTACAGGTAAGTATTTAGCTTTAAATAGCAATAATTTATTTAATAAGAGTTAATTAATTTCGTTAGATTTAAATTATATTTAACTTAGGGGGGTGTTAGTGTTAGGGTTAGACTTAGCTTTAGGGGTTAATACATTTATTAGAATAGCGGTGAGCTCCAGTCGGCAGATTAGGGGTTAATGTTTGAAGTTAGGTGTCGGCGATGTTAGGGAGGGCAGATTAGGGGTTAATACTATTTATTATAGGGTTAGTGAGGCGGATTAGGGGTTAATAACTTTATTATAATAGCGGTGCGGTCCGCTCGGCAAATTAGGGGTTAATAAGTGTAGGCAGGTAGAGGCGACGTTGTGGGGGCAGATTAGGGGTTAATAAATATAATATAGGGATCGGCGGTGTTAGGGGCAGCAGATTAGGGGTACATAGGGATAATGTAAGTAGCGGCGGTTTACGGAGCGGCAGATTAGGGGGTCGATCCGATAAAAATCGTCGCCCGCAAAAGCCGGCGACGCCAATATTTACGCTGGTTTGGTATCACATATACGGCGTAACCTAGAAGTTACGCGCTTATATTTCTGCCATCGCCCGTAGTTTTTTGGGCTATAGGCAGGTATACCAAACCAGCGCAGTTTGGTATCCAGTATGCAGCGTAAGGACTTACGTGACGAAAATGGAGAAAACTTACTCCATTTTCACCTCGCCACAAAAAGCAGGCGTAAGAAGCCTTACGCTGACTATTGGAGCCCCGTAACTCCCTAAACTGGCTGCTAAAATAAACCTAACACCTAACGCATGCGCAGTCTATCTCCCTGTCAACCGCGATCTTCTAAAATAAACCTAACACCTAACGCATGCGCAATGTCTATCTACCTGTCAACCGCGATCCCCCCCCCCCCGAAATCCCTAATAAAGTTATTAACCCCTAAACCGCCGCTCCCGGACCCCGCCGCCATCTACATAAACTAACCCCCTACTGTGAGCCCCTAAAACCACCGCCATCTACCTTATCTATCCCCTAATTAGAACCCCTTACACCGCTGTCATCTACCTTATCTATCCCCTAATCTGACCCCTTACACCGCCGCCACCTATATAAAAATTATTAACCCCTAATCTAATCCCCCTATACCGCCGCCAGCTATATTAATATTATTAACCCCTAATGTAAGCCCCTTACACCACCACCATCTCTATTAAAATGATTAACCCCTAATTTAATCTACCTACCCCGCCGCCAGCTATATTATCTATATTAACCCTAAGTATATTATAGTTAATATAGGTATTACATTATATATATTAACTATATTAACCCTAATTATATTAGGGTTAATATAGTTAATATAGTTACTATAGTATTTATATTAACTATATTAACTCTATCAAACCCTAACACCCCTAACTAAATTTATATTAAATTAATCTAATTCATTTATAAACTAAAATATTCCTATTTAAATCTAAATACTTACCTATAAAATAAACCCTAAGATAGCTACAATATAATTAATAATTACATTGTAGCTATGCTAGGGTTAATATTTATTTTACAGGTAAATTGTTAATTATTTTAACTAGGTATAATAGCTATTAAATATTTATTAACTATTTAATATCTACCTAGTTAAAATAATTACCCAATTACCTGTAAAATAAATCCTAACCTAAGTTACAAATACACCTACACTATCAATAAATTAAATAAACTACAAACATCTATCTAAAAATACAATTAAATTAACTAAACTAAATTACAAAAAAAAACAAACACTAAATTACAAAAAATAAAAAAAAGATTACAAGATTTTTAAGCTAATTACACCTATTCTAAGCCCCCTAAGAAAATAATAAACCCCCAAAATAAAAAAAATTCCCTGCCCTATTCTAAATTAAAAAAAGTTCAAAGTTCTTTACCTTACCAGCCATTAAAAGGGCCTTTTGTGGGGCATGCCCCAAAGAATTCAGCTCTTTTGCATACAAATACAATACCCCCCCCCCCATTACAACCCACCACCCACATACCCCTATTCTAAAACCACCCAAACCCCCCTTAAAAAAGCCTAACACTACCCCCCTGCAGATCTCCCTACCTTGTCTTCACCACACCGGGCCGAACTCCTGATCCGATCCGGGCGATGTCTTGCTCCAAGCGGCAAAGAAGAATTCTTCCTCCGGCGATGTCTTCCTCCAAGCGGCAAAGAAGAATTCTTCCTCCGGCGATGTCTTCCTCCAAGCGGCAAAGAAGAATTCTTCCTCCGGCAACGTCTTCCTCCAAGCGGCAGCAAAGTCTTCATTCTTCCGGCGGCATCTTCAATCTTCTTTTTTGCTCCGCCGCCACGGAGCATCCATCCCGGCCGACGACTGAACGACGAATGAGGTACCTTTAAATGACGTCATCCAAGATGGTGTCCGCCGAATTCCGATTGGCTAATAGGATTCTATCAGCCAATCGGAATTAAGTTAGAAAAATCTGATTGGCTGATTGAATCAGCCAATCAGATTCAAGTTCAATCCGATTGGCTGATCCAATCAGCCAATCAGATTGAGCTCGCATTCTATTGGCTGATCGGAAGTCAGATTTTTCTAACTTAATTCCGATTGGCTGATAGAATCCTATCAGCCAATCGGAATTCGGCGGACGCCATCTTGGATGACGTCATTTAAAGGTACCTCATTCGTCGTTCAGTCGTCGGCCGGGATGGATGCTCCGCGGCGGCGGAGCGAAGAAAGAAGATTGAAGATGCCGCCGGAAGAATGAAGACTTTGCTGCCGCTTGGAGGAAGACGTCGCCGGAGGAAGAATTCTTCTTTGCCGCTTGGAGGAAGACATCGCCGGAGGAAGAATTCTTCTTTGCCGCTTGGAGGAAGACATCGCCGGAGGAAGAATTCTTCTTTGCCGCTTGGAGCAAGACATCGCCCGGATCGGATCAGGAGTTCGGCCCGGTGTGGTGAAGACAAGGTAGGGAGATCTTCAGGGGGGTAGTGTTAGGCTTTTTTAAGGGGGGTTTGGGTGGTTTTAGAATAGGGGTATGTGGGTGGTGGGTTGTAATGGGGGGGGGGTATTGTATTTGTATGCAAAAGAGCTGAATTCTTTGGGGCATGCCCCACAAAAGGCCCTTTTAAGGGCTGGTAAGGTAAAGAGCTTTGAACTTTTTTTAATTTAGAATAGGGCAGGGAATTTTTTTTATTTTGGGGCTTTATTATTTTCTTAGGAGGCTTAGAATAGGTGTAATTAGCTTAAAAATCTTGTAATCTTTTTTTTATTTTTTGTAATTTAGTGGGTTTTTTTTTGTAATTTAGTTTAGTTAATTTAATTGTATTTTTAGATAGATGTTTGTAGTTTATTTAATTTATTGATAGTGTAGGTGTATTTGTAACTTAGGTTAGGATTTATTTTACAGGTAATTGGGTAATTATTTTAACTAGGTAGATATTAAATAGTTAATAACTATTTAATAGCTATTATACCTAGTTAAAATAATTAACAATTTACCTGTAAAATAAATATTAACCCTAACATAGCTACAATGTAATTCTTAATTATATTGTAGCTATCTTAGGGTTTATTTTATAGGTAAGTATTTAGATTTAAATAGGAATATTTTAGTTTATAAATGAATTAGGTTAATTTAATATACCCGTATTTTTCGCTCCATAAGACGCACCTGACCATAAGACGCACCTAGTTTTTAGAGGAGGAAAACAATAAAAAAGAAAACTAACCCTAATCCTAAACCCATAACCCTAATAACCCTAACCCCAAACCCTAATAACCCTAACCCTAACCCACAGTGCCAATTTTTAAAACATTAAGGGCCAGTTTTAAATTCTTACCAGTATATACCATAAAAAAATTCCCCTGCTCCTCAAACTTTAAAACGAGTGCAGCATAAGGCTAACCTGTTAACAGTGTTCTTGTTAGGATCTGTAAGTAACCGCAGTTAGTGTGGTGGATCGCAACTGCAAACTAGGTGTAAATATAAGAGATAAGGTTCTGAGAGCTATACTCCTGCTAACTTGTTACAGGAGAAGCGTTGGTAGTGGAGATTAGCTGATAGAAGTAATTAGAACACCTTATACTTCAGAGGTATTCTTTGAGTACAGGTAGTCTGAGTAATGCAAGCAGTATCGTTATGGTTATACTTTGAGAGCAACAGTCTGTTTACATACCGGTACTTTGTATTAGTAACAGTTCATGAGGTAGTGGCTTGTAGCAGAAGGAGAGTGCTTAAGTACCTGATGCGCTGGTCTCAGCAGCGGTTAAACAGGCTGCTCCGGTAATCTGCAGTGGGAGATGTGCTTGTCTGATGCAGACGCTGAGCCGAGGTGGGTGTGTGCAGATCATCCAATCGGAATGCTGGAATTGCTGACAGGCTGAGCTGGCAGTGAGCGTTCACAGCACGGCTTCACAGACAGGAACGCTGACAAGCTGGCGACGGCTGCGTGCACACAAGTCCTTAGGTAAAGGTTCTGCCGTTAGCTCCAGTGAGGTAGGTGTCTGTAGAAAGCGAATGCTGCATAAACTTTTGTCAATACTGTGGGGTGATGAGTTTGTAAATGCCGTTGATTTGAGAGGATGGCTTTAGAGATATACACACAGAAGTAGCTGCTTCAAGGTAGCCTGAACGCTATACACCAACGATTAATTGTTCTACATTCGCTCCATAAGACGCACAGACATTTCCCCTTAATTTTGAGGGGGGGAAAAGTGCGTCTTATGGAGCGAAAAATACGGTAAATTTAGTTAGGGGTGTTAGGGTTAGATAGAGTTAATATAGTTAATATAAATACTATAGTAACTATATTAACTATATTAACCCTAATATAATTAGGGTTAATATAGTTAATATATATAATGTAATACCTATATTAACTATAATATACTTAGGGTTAATATAGATAATATAGCTGGCGGCGGGGTAGGTAGATTAAATTAGGGGTTAATCATTTTAATAGAGATGGCGGCGGTGTTAGGGGCTTACATTAGGGGTTAATAATTTTAAGATAGATGGCGGCGGTGTTAGGGGCTCACTTTAGGGGGTTATAGATATAATATAGCTGGCGGCGGGGTACGGGAGCGATGGTTTAGGGGTTAATAACTTTATTAGGTTGCGGCGGGGTACGGGAGCGGCGGTTTAGGGGTTAATAGCTTTTTTATTGTTAGGATAGTGAGGGGGGATAGCGGATAGAGGGTTAGACGTGTCGGGCTATGTTAGGGAGGCGTGTTAGACGTGTCGGGCTATGTTTAGGAGGCGTGTTAGACAGTGCGGGTGATTTAGACTTTAGTCAGGTTTTATAGGCGCCGGCAGTTTCTAACGTGGCGCAAGTCACTGGCGACTCCAAAAATCTGTACTTACGCAGATTTCTGGACATCGCTGGTTTGTGAGACTTGCGCCACTTTAGCAAGTGACGGCGCCGCATATTGGATGGCTCAAGTTGCGAGCTGAAACTGCGGGCGACGTGGGTTCCCTCGCTTGCGCCGCAAACTGCAATCTATATCGGATCGCGCCCTAGGGGTTAAAAAAAAATATGCAGGTGTCAGCGATAGCGGGGGCAGCAGATTAGGGGTTAATATGTGTAAGGTTAGGGGTGTTTAGACTCGGGGTACATGTTAGAGTGTTAGGTGCAGACGTAGGAAGTGTTTCCCCATAGCAAACAATGGGGCTGCGTTAGGAGCTGAACGTGGCTTTTTTGCAGGTGTTAGTTTTTTTTTCAGCTCAAACAGCCCCATTGTTTCCTATGGGGGAATCGTGCACGAGCACGTTTTTGAAGCTGGCCGCGTCCGTAAGCAACTCTGGTATCGAGAGTTGAAGTTGCGTTAAATATGCTCTACACTCCTTTTTTGGAGCCTAACGCAGCCATTCTGTGGACTCTCAATACCAGAGTTATTTAAAAGGTGCGGCCAGAAAAAAGCCAGCGTTAGCTACGCGGGTCGTTACCGACAAAACTCCAAATCTAGCCGTAAGATAGTAGATTTATAATGTAATATTATATTCCACACTCTAAGTTAAAAAGTAACAATGTAGTGCGTGACCTGAGGTCAAAAATGGATAGAATATAAATTAGTTTGTCTCACCCTATCTGTTATAGCTATTAAATATGATTCTATGTCACTTGTGTACCCTAAAATCCTAGTTGTCTAATAGATTTGCTGACAGACACGCTACTCAGTATTGGCCCTATTTTCACACACTCTATAAATTTGAAGCGTGTTTCTAAATTTAGCAGTGCTTCTTATATTTCTATCTCTTGCAACCCACAATATGTACTGGGTGTTTGAAGTGTTGTTTGTCAGGCTTTCATACAGATTCAATCAGTAGCTGAGTTATATTAACTTAAACTATAGAGAGAAACGCTGCATATTAAGTGTTCGGAGAATGATTGGTCCGTTTAATAGACAGGTTAAGACATGTTTTTGTCAGTGTTAACGCTGCTCCTCGCCCTCGATGTGGAGTGCGTGGAGAATGATTGGTTCGTTTGCTAGACTGGCTAGAAAATAGGCTTAACAGTGTTAACACCACTCCTCACACTCTATAGATATAGCGTTATTTTAAGCTTATAAGTGCAGCTAGTGTTCCTCTCTATTCAAACCTGCAATGTCGGCCGAATGTTTAGTGATATACATTTGATAGTTATTGTCTGACTGGATTCCACAGAATTACGGTCAGAAAGATCGTTGCATATTAACAAAGTTAAGTGAAAGCACGGTCAGTAACTGGGTTAATTTCACTTCTCATGCGCTCAGTCAGAGCATTGCACGTTCGTTTTTTGAGAGTAGCTGGTCAGTCTGCAACTGAAAATACAGTATGCTTGCAAATGCTAGATATTACAATTGCAGCTGCCAACGGTACTTGCTCTCTGATTATTGCTGGAGGCTTAAAAGTAAATAATTATGATGGTGGAAACAGACCACCTGTAACTATATTATAAGCAGTATCGACTACAGTAATTTATATGCAGCTTAAGGCTTGGCTAAAAACACAGGAGCTCCTAGGACTCCTCACCATTTCCCTATCATTTCTGACATGTTTCGCCATGACCCGGCTTTTTCAAAGGACATCGCGCCACGGGAAACTCGGCTTTTTATAGCGTGTAGTTCACGCCCACTAGTATTGTCATTCCTAAAGGTAGACGTTGATTGGTTATAGGGTTATCACACCCCTTCTAAGATATTTTGAGACATTTCCCTAATAGTTACTAGTTCATGCCTTCCAATTTGTATAATTTGATATTGCATGTTGTTATTCCCAATGCTAAATTTGCGGTGCAAATGTAGCAATGATATATAACATAGTTTTAAGCCTATATTCATAATTTGATCTTTTCTGTTTACGATCTTTTAGTACATCTTTTGTGTTTATATCTATTGTCATTGCTGCTTGGTATTATTGCATTTGGTACTTCTTCGTCTAATACTGTTAGATCTTATAGATAATCTAGATGTAACTTATTGTCTAATAAATTGATATTGTTTGACTTATATGATTTATCAATATTTTTTATTATTTTCCATTTTGTACCAATGCATAATAAAGTGTTTTTTCTAACAATGTCTTAATGGACTCACGTATGTTCCTTATACGATATTGATTTTTTTGATATAAGTCATATTCACAGGAAAAACCCTCCTTTAGTTTTGCTTTCTGTATTATAGAGCACAATACATAAGCTAGAGAAGGGAAGTAGGATTCTATCTATATGATTTATATTAAATTTTGTGAGTGGAATGGGCAAAGTTATCCACACTAGCCGTTAGGATTCCACAATAATAAAGACAGGAAAAGGTTACATTATATTAACTGGTTGAGGTTAAAAATAATAATTAGTGAGTTGTTTATATCTCAAGTGTAATTCTTTCTCAAATTCGATTCAACATAGTTGTGTAGGTTATAAAACATATAAGGTGATTGTTACATAGTGTACGATTTGCATCGTATTTAAGCATGTAGCTGACAGTGTCCAGAAAGTGCCAAACTTAAAATGTATTCTAGATTAACCGTGCTCTTAAAGTGTAAATTGTGAAATAAGTGAGTTATTAAAATAAAATTAGTTTTAGTGTCTAGTAATGTGTTCATGATCATGACAGTGAGTGTTTGCTTTATTAATAGCTAATCCTTTCGTGTGGGTTATACATTCCAATAGAATAGAACTTCCGTTTTGGCTCTATATTCATTGTTCTTTTAGAGGGAATGATATCTCTAAAGTTCTATATTATTAGACAAGATGTTATCAGATAAAATGGTGAATAAATTCCAATATTATTGCTAAAAGGGATTTTGTACAACAATAATAATAATCATCTCCTTGAATGATTACATTTAGTTATGTATACCAAATTGTATATATATGTATTTGTGTGATATTAGTGTCTTGTAACAGACATTTATAGCTCTAAAAAACCTTTTTTGTTTTTAAAAGGTTATATTCTTAAGGCATTTTAGAAAGGCAGAAAAGTTGTTTTGTTCGTTAAGACCATAAGGCTGCACTGTGTTCAATAGGAAAATCCATCTACTTTCAGCCTGTAGGAGTTTTGTCTCAATGTCTCCTCCTCTGATGCCCACATTTATTTTTTGGATACCATAACATTTTAATTCTGATTGTTTAGAATTATGTTTAGAATGAAAATGACGAGCTACTGACGTTAGTTGTTTACCTGCATCTAGATCTTTTGAGGCATTTTTAATATTCCTTAAATGTTCCTGCACTCTAGTGCGGATCTTTCTAGTCGTCATGCCTACATATGTTAGATTACATTTACAGATTAGTGCATAAATAACACCTTCCGTATGGCAGTTGATATACTCATTGATTTTGTGAGTTTTGTTAAAACGATCCTGGATGTCGTGTTTTTTAACCATGTAGCTACAAGTGCTACATGTTCCACATTTGTGTCACCCTTTGGAAATTGCTCCTATAGTTCTCTGGCCTCCAAAGTGACTTGGGCTTACTTTGAGATTTTTGGTTCTCCTATACCCAGTTTGCACTTTATCTCCCAATATCCGTGATAATATTGGATCTGACTTTAAAATATGCCAATTATTTTGAAGTATCTTCAAAATTTGTGTGCTTTTGGGGTTATAGGTGGAGATAAATCTTATTTCTTCCTGTTGGGGTTTGATTTTTTTCTTCAGCAATTCCTTTCTAACAGTGGATCTGGCATGATGTTCTGCTTTCTTTATAGATCGTTTACTGTAGCCCCTCGCTAGGAGTCTTGCAGATAGTTCTTTGGCTCTCACTTGATAATCAGTATCCAATGTGCAATTACGCCTCATTCGGAGAAATTCTCCCGTAGGCAGTGCCCGGATTGTATTCGGTGCATGGACACTGGAACTATAAAGTAGGCTATTTGTTGCTGTTTCTTTCCGGTAAACGTCTGTTATTATATTACCGGTTTGTGTTTTTGTGATTTTCAAGTCTAGAAAGTGGATTTCATTAAGGTTTGTTTCATATGTCAGTTTAATATTTAAAGTGTTATTATTGAGTATTGTTAGGAATTCTTCTAGTTCTGATTTTGTGCCTTCCCATAGGAAGAAAACATCGTCAATTGTCAGGGTTCAGCCTGGAATTGAACCTGGGACCTGTCTCTATTTCTGCAGCTGTTGTTTCCCAGCCTGTTGTGTTACCACTATGTCACCAGATGGCTTGATCACAGGGAAGGAATATTGTGATTTTCTGTTTGCTGCAACTTTGGCTCTCTGGCTCCACCTGCTTGCCAGCTGAAAGAAATCATTTAATCAGCAGCCTGCCTTTATCTGGGAGCTTTGTTTGCAATTTGGTGCTTTCACAGTAAGAGTGATACTCTGAAACACTCTCTGCTCCTGTTTCCTGTGAGAAATACAGTTATCTTGGATTTCCTGGTTCCTTACTTCTGTTTCAAATACTGACTTCTCTTCTGGATAATTCCTTGGTACTGTGTTTCATTTTTGGACTGAAATCCTGGCAATTGAACTTGCCTAAAACTTTATTTCCTAAGGACTGATTCAGGAACTTTTGCTTGTTTGTTTCCTGATACTACAAAGTTCCAATTGCAGTCTATGCAAACATCCTGTTTGTTTCTACAAAGTACAAGTTTGCAGTTTATGCAAGTTTCCTTAAAGTACCAGTCTACAGCATATGCAGATATCCTGTTTGTTATTACAAAGCTTTGCATCCCTGCCTGTTATTACAAAGAACTGTTTTCCTGCCTGATACAATACAGTTCCAGTCTACAGCATATGCAAATATCCTGTTTGTTATTACAAAGCTTTGCATCCATGTCTGTTATTACAAAGAACTGTTTCCCTGCCTGATACTTCACAGTTCCAGTCTACAGCATACGCAAATATCCTGTTTGTTATTACAAAACTTTGCATCCATGCCTGTTATTACAAAGAACTGTTTCCCTGCCTGATACTTCACAGTTCCAGTCTACAGCATACGCAAATATCCTGTTTGTTATTACAAAGCTCTGCATTCCTGGCTGTTATTACAACTGTGTCCAGTCTACTGCATATGCAAATATCTTGTTTGTTATTACATAGCTCTGCATTCCTGCCTGTTGGTACTAAGAACTGTATTCCTGCTTTATACTACAACCTACAGACTTTGTCTTATCTAAGTGCATATCTCTACATTGCTTTATCCTATAAATAAAACCATCTCCTTTATTTCCTAAAACCTTGTACCTGTTTAATTATGCCTAAAAGAAAGACTCACGCAGACAAAACACAACATTAATCCCAAAACCTGACACCTCTGCACAACAGCTCCTTACTCCTGAACCTGCTCCCTTGCAGAGTATGACAGAATGTGAAAGCCATAAATTGGAGCTTGCAGAGGTGATTCACTCTTTGACTGAAGTGTCAGAGAGAATTTTGTCTGTGGACTCTCATCTACTACAACTTAACCAACTTCTAAAATCTTTTCCGGATGCTTTGAAGTCACTTATCCAAGATTTCACTGCGGGATGCCAGACTTTACAGGATAGCCTGAAAGACTTTTTCACAAAAAATTTTTTTGGCTTTGGCACACACACTCCTGTGCCCACTACCCCAAAGGCTGTATCCTTATCAATCAAAAGGAGGATTTCAACCCCTCTTACCACTGATGAAATGGCCAGAAGGAGAAATAATGGCTTATGTTTCTATTGTGGAGCCACTGGGCATGTAATATCCTATTGTCCAGTGAGACCCCCTAAGAAGTCTGTCCCGCTGTCTCCACCTCTAAATCCTGAGTTATCAAATGGACAGGCTACAGAGAGGAAGTTAAACTGTGATTCCACTTCGGATTCCTCTGGAGATGAGCTCTGCATGGGTTCTATTCTACATCCCCAATTTGATCAGCCTAGGACTGCACCTTCCAAAGACTCTGATTCCTGTGAAGTACTAACATGTCATACACAGAATCCTAGTACTATGAATCCAGAGATTTTCCTACCAGATCCAGCTACATTCTTATCTTTGTGCCTTCCTGAGGAGATGTCTAACTATTCTACCATTGAAGATGATACTGATTCTGACACTGGAGGGACAGTGCTTCAAACTGCTGTGCGGTCAAAAGGTCCTTTACCACCTCTACCTCAGACCCACCTCTCCAAAACCTACCAGCCTAGAACTGCACAGAAACCAAAGATCAGTCCTGATGGGGCCCTCTATACTAATTCCAGTCCCCAGAATCCTCTTCTGGAGAGCCCTTCAAAAAAGATAACCCCCTCTGATTGTGCATATGCCTCTGATGGCACTTTGGTACGCATCAAAGATTTGGAGTTATATGAGAATGCCAAGTCCGCCCAGAGGTCGTCCTTGAGGAGGGGGTACTGTCAGGGTTCAGCCTGGAATTGAACCTGGGACCTGTCTCTATTTCTGCAGCTGTTGTTTCCCAGCCTGTTGTGTTACCACTATGCCACCAGATGGCTTGATCACAGGGAAGGAATATTGTGATTTTCTGTTTGCTGCAACTTTGGCTCTCTGGCTCCACCTGCTTGCCAGCTGAAAGAAATCATTTAATCAGCAGCCTGCCTTTATCTGGGAGCTTTGTTTGCAATTTGGTGCTTTCACAGTAAGAGTGATACTCTGAAACACTCTCTGCTCCTGTTTCCTGTGAGAAATACAGTTATCTTGGATTTCCTGGTTCCTTACTTCTGTTTCAAATACTGACTTCTCTTCTGGATAATTCCTTGGTACTGTGTTTCATTTTTGGACTGAAATCCTGGCAATTGAACTTGCCTAAAACTTTATTTCCTAAGGACTGATTCAGGTACTTTTGCTTGCTTGTTTCCTGATACTACAAAGTTCCAATTGCAGTCTATGCAAACATCCTGTTTGTTTCTACAAAGTACGAGTTTGCAGTTTATGCAAGTTTCCTTAAAGTACCAGTCTACAGCATATGCAGATATCCTGTTTGTTATTACAAAGCTTTGCATCCCTGCCTGTTATTACAAAGAACTGTTTTCCTGCCTGATACAATACAGTTCCAGTCTACAGCATATGCAAATATCCTGTTTGTTATTACAAAGCTTTGCATCCATGCCTGTTATTACAAAGAACTGTTTCCCTGCCTGATACTTCACAGTTCCAGTCTACAGCATACGCAAATATCCTGTTTGTTATTACAAAACTTTGCATCCCTGCCTGTTATTACAAAGAACTGTTTTCCTGCCTGATACAATACAGTTCCAGTCTACAGCATATGCAAATATCCTGTTTGTTATTACAAAGCTTTGCATCCATGTCTGTTATTACAAATAACTGTTTCCCTGCCTGATACTTCACAGTTCCAGTCTACAGCATACGCAAATATCCTGTTTGTTATTACAAAACTTTGCATCCATGCCTGTTATTACAAAGAACTGTTTCCCTGCCTGATACAATACAGTTCCAGTCTACAGCATACGCAAATATCCTGTTTGTTATTACAAAGCTTTGCATCCATGTCTGTTATTACAAAGAACTGTTTCCCTGCCTGATACTTCACAGTTCCAGTCTACAGCATACGCAAATATCCTGTTTGTTATTACAAAGCCCTGCATTCCTGGCTGTTATTACAACTGTGTCCAGTCTACTGCATATGCAAATATCTTGTTTGTTATTACATAGCTCTGCATTCCTGCCTGTTGGTACTAAGAACTGTATTCCTGCTTTATACTACAACCTACAGACTTTGTCTTATCTAAGTGCATATCTCTACATTGCTTTATCCTATAAATAAAACCATCTCCTTTATTTCCTAAAACCTTGTACCTGTTTAATTATGCCTAAAAGAAAGACTCACGCAGACAAAACACAACATTAATCCCAAAACCTGACACCTCTGCACAACAGCTTACTCCTGAACCTGCTCCCTTGCAGAGTATGACATCAATGTAGCGAATCCAGAAAGGGACTTTGTTCAGGTAATTTTTGTTGGTGTCTGAGAATACCACCAGGTGCTCCCACCAACCTAAAAAAAGAGTATATTAATGTCTCCTGCTATTAGGAGTGCTCCTTTAGTGAAGGGGAATGTTAGTTCAGTTATATAATTAAAGAAGGTAGATTGGCGCGTGTTTGGGGCGTAGATATTAATCAGTGTGATTGTTCTGCCAAAAACAATACCCTGTAGGCCCAAGAATCTGCCTTCCTTATTTTTTTCTATTTGTTGAACATTTAAGGGAATAGATTTATGGAAAAATATACTAACCCCATTCATTTTTTGGAAGGATTACGATTGTGGAAATGTAAAGGATATTGTGAGGAGAAGTAGGAAGCTTCAGAGCCTTTCTTAAAGTGAGTCTCGTAAAAAAAATTGGTTTATGTGCGTGTTTGAAATCTGTAAAGGCCATTGATCTTTTTTGGGGGCCATTAAAGCCCTTTACATTTTGGGTTAAAAATGTTAATGGAGGTATTATAGAGTCAGTCATAGTGAGCAAGTATAATTATGGTATGATATGAAGTCTTAGTGGCAACATTAGTCATAATGAGATAACGTTTGTATACATCAGAAAAACATGAACAAAAAACAACACAACATAACAGTAATAATAACAGTTTTGTAGAGCTGAATATTATCAGTTTACTTTTAGTATTTGAGTTCAATAACTCAAAAGAAATGAACAACTTTGTTCAAAACAATAGGGGGGAATATCCCTATCCTGTAAGGATATCAGAATAACAATAAGTAACAGGATTTTAGTTAGAGGAGCTTGACTATTTAGATATAAGGTACCTTCTAATTGTAAAAACAGTACATTGTTTCTTTAAATAAACCAGTTAGATAGTAGATTGAGGCTTTTGTCAGGAAGCATGGTCACCTCTTGTAAGTTCCTTAGGTAGAACTCCTTGTGGTAGAAATACAAAGATCTGGATTTTATGGTTTTGAAAGGTGATTTGTCTAAGTCTTCTGGACATTTGCATTATTTCTTCTTTTTGGTGATATTTCTTGAATTTTATAATAACAATATAAAATGTCGAGACATTATGCAACTGGTATATGTCTTAGTGAAGAGCGGTCTGGTATCTGTAAGGACTTTGGCTATTACACGGATACACTGTATCAATCTGTTGCCATCCTGCTCACAGACTAATTAAAATTTGTAAATTGCAACGTTTTTGCACCGAAGCCCTGAATGACTGCGTTATCCAGGTTGCATTTCTAAATTTTAATAAATTTTAAAGTTTTTAATAAATATTTTTTTGGAAGCAGTTCCCGAATCATTCAGTGTGGCTTTACCTGACAGCCAAGATCAGGTCTGCATTCTAAGTGGAGCTTATGATTAGCTCCCGTAAAGTGTGAGTAATATTCCAAACATTTCTAGCATCTAGCATCTATCACACTATTTCTATGTTTTCTTTTCTTCTGAGATTTTAAAGAAGCACACACACCAAAATAGCTGATCCTGACAGCTTTGTTCTCAGGACTGCACTTTTACCTGAGCTTATTATAGCTAAAGATATGTGAGTAGTCATTTGACACATATATATTATAATTAAGTTTGTTTAACAATATCACAATATTTGTGCCTTTTCTCTTTTTCTTTTGAGGAATTGAGGATAATCCACACAATATTTTTTTATATCACATTTATTTGTAATAACTTCCCTTGGGATTGCAGTACCTGTTGGTATTGGGCGTAGCGCCCTATGAGCTCTATCAAAAGAGAATGCAGGTTCAAAGGGAGATCCTTTGATGTTAGTGGAGAGGTTTATTAAATATTCAGTAAGTGAGGAAGTTAGAATGTCTTCTGGGATACCTCTTACTCTTAGGTTTTGTCTTCTTTCTCTATTTTCCAAGTCTTTTAACTTGTCATGGAGCTGCATAATGGAGCCTTCTTGTCCTCTCACTAATTGATGTAGTATAGAGATTTAGTCTTGGTTACTTTATTGAACCTCTTCTAAATATTCCACTTTATTTCCAATTTCATTGATATCTTTTCTTAGAGTAGAAATGTCTTCCTTAATGCAACTACGTACTTGGCCTAGTAGAGCAGAGAGGTCCTGCTTCGACGGAATTGATTCCAAAGTTGGCTTAGAAATTGCGACAGTTTCTATCTGATCCTCTTCTTCCATTTCTGATGTGGGAGAAGGTGGGTTTGAGTCAGGGTGTGTAATGGTGTTACCCACTGGAGTAACTGGTTCAGCTAATGGGAAGAAAGAGTTAAGTAGTGGCGTTCAGTTGTAGATTTTTGTGGTTTGTTCTGTTTAGTGAGTTTTTAGGTGACATGTTCGCCTGTACTGGATGTAAAACTTGTGTCTAGTAAAAACTTGCTTCTGAGAGTGAAATCTGAATACAGAGCTAAAGAAAATAAAATAAGGGTATCTATTGCATCAGATGTCTGTACTTATAGGAGATCATATCTGGTAAACTGCAAAGTTCCAATACAGGCAACGTGGGCTTTATATCAACAAAAGATATGCCCAGGTCATCCCTTATTTATTTATTGCAGTCAACAATACCAATTGCCTTATGCGACTTGTGTGTTATATCCCTTTTTTGAAATCTCCTATGTAGAGTAGCAAGATAAAGGAGTGTTCTTATCTTTATATTCTATGCTGTGTCCTCTTGTCTCCGAAGCCGTGTGGGTAGGCCGCAATCCTGCAGTGTGGAGTTTAGGCACGGATCGATTGCTGGTTCATATAAAGCATAGGTTGCTGCACTTAGCTGCTTTATGTGTAAATCGGATCCCACACACACATATGAAGATCTGCGTCGTAAGTGCCACTTGTGAGGTAGGTCTGGTCGGCGTTTTACATTAGCGTTACATGAAGTCTTCAGACTTCCGATTGTAGACTGTTTAGGTTAGGCTCCTCTAGGCAGTATTTTATTAGCCCGCTTTCACATTTGGTCCTGCTCAGTGTCGAAATACAGGCTAGGGCATCCGGAGCACACTCAAAGTGCGGCCATATTCTTCGGTAGCCGACTCCGCCCCCTCAAGTTTTTATTTTTTTATCATTGGAATTCTAAAATAAAATATGTTTTAAAAAATCTAAATTGGTGTAATTATTTTTGAGTTATAGATATATAAGTGGTGTTTGTAGTATTTAAGATTAATTTGATAGTTATGGTTTTAAATATTTACTAATTGCTGTTTGATCTTAATCCTCCTTTTTCTAATCCTATCTGTGTATTTGTTTATATGTATATTTTCTTTAAGTATAAAAATATGCGTGGCGCCTATGTGTGTGAATAATTTCAAGAAAAATTTAAAACAAGGAAATTCATTGGCATTACATTAATAGAGTTTAAGTTCTTAAACATACGTTAAAAAGCAAGGAAATTCCAAACCTAAACTTCTCCCACCCTTAGATTTTTGCACAACAAGGAAAAAAAAGGACAGAAGAGGTTGCCTGTGTGTGTGAGGAAGTAAGATAAGAAGTAGTAAAGAAGGTGTGTCTCAGTGCGGTTTAAGGATGAGAAGACTGATGTGTATGAAAGAGAAATATAAGAGGATGAGAAAGAGACCATGAATATTGGAAAGGATGAAGAGGACTCTGTAAAAGGAAAATATATCTTGATAATTGAGGGTCATCGGGTGCAGGTGTGATGTTGATGTCGCTGACAGAAGAGATAACACAAAAGTCAAGGCTGTGTGTGAGGGAAGGGGAATGAAAGGGATGAATGAGAAGATGTTTTTATGTGCAGATAAGAATATGGTCTTAGGGTTAAAAAGGGGGAAAGTGATCACTGTGAGGGTGTGGTGGATGTGAGTGTTATTTACTTTTTGAAAATATAATGGTTCTGGTTTGAAGAATGATACCATAGGTTATGCCACTACTGATGCCACTGAAGTCACTGATGATTTAGAAAATATAATTTCATTCTTAGCTGATGAGAGTCCATAGCTTCATACCATGAGGGATATATTTCAGCCTATCAGGAGGATGTCAAGAACTCTCACAAACGTAATCATTATGCAGACACATTTTGTATTGTATTATATAGTTTTGTATTACCAGTACAAATGTTTCCACCTCAGTGTATTTTTTCTATTATTGTTAGATACTGTTTTGATAGAACAGGATACTTTTATGGACAAAATGTATCCTTACATGTACTTTTTCATGGATGTTTTGTGGTCTGGTTACTACTGACCTCATTAATATGTGCTTTGACTAATCTCATTATTGTGAGTACAGGTGGCCCTCGGTTTACAACTGTTCAATTTACACCACTTCAGAATAACAACCTTTTTTTCCAGTCATGTGACTGCTATTGAAAAGCATTGAGAAGCATTGCATTTATTAAAATAGCCAGTAGGTGGAGCTGTCCGCGAGGGGTTGCAGCAAAGCCAAGCAAACTGAAATTAATCAGTTTAACCTGACCTGAGCTATCGGGCAGATTTCAAAGGAACAAGATCTTCCTGTCTATAAATCAGTCCAGATTGGAATGCATAGAAAGAATTGTTTACAGAAAAATGCAAGTGGTCTGTGTTGTGTGATTATTTTATTAGGTTTATAATGCCTATTTAGCATTTAAAGTCTTCATTTCAAAGCTTTAAAAAGAATGTATTAGATGTTACTTATTACAATTTTGAGAGGGGCCTGGAACCTATCTCCCTCACTTCCCATTGACTTACATTATAAACTGGGTTTCAATTTACAACGGTTTCAATTTACAACCATTCCTTCTGGAACCTAACCTTGGCGTAAACTGAGGGCTACCTGTAGTATAGGGTTTGTTTTTGACAGACCATGTTAATTTAATTTATCTCAGATACTACATGGATCTATGAAAATATTTTAGTACTGGCATTAACACGCATTGCTAGTCTCAATACACACTATCTATGTCAAGTTTAGTGTTGACATACCTAGTTCACAAATAAGGAATCTAGAGTTTGATTAGACCTGTGGATCCTGTTTTCCTATTTAAAGTTATCTTTTATACACTGTCCGAAAAAATGTGCAAAAATTGCACCTTTAGGGGTATAACAGCTTGTCACTGGGGCGGTACCCTCAATGGTACACCCGCTGTACCCTTTAACATGGTAGCATATTGGTACCTTGAAGATTGTATCTTTCAAGGCAAATATGTACCTTTGGTAACTAAATTGGACCTCAATGCTATGGTACCATAAAGGTTCAAATTTGACCTATGAAGGGTACTGCCCCAGTGACAAGCCCTTTGTACCTCATGATGGCAAATTTGTTCTCAACACAGCATATTAAAAATGGCCAAATTGTTTGTCCATCAAATGTATTAAATATGCATTCACCTACTGTGCTCTTGCTCAGAAAGATAATTATACAAGTATCTGATTAGCTTTAAAGGGACAGTATTCACCAGAATTTTTAATGTTTAAAAAGATAGATAATCCCTTTATTACCTATTCCCTTGTTTTGCATAACCAACACGGTTATATAAATACACTTTTTACCTCTGTGATTACCTTGTATCGAAGCCTCTGCAGACTGCCCCCTTATTTCAGTTCTTTTGAGAGACATCCATTTTAGCCAATCAGAGCCAGCTCACCTTAAGTCCACGTGCGTGAGCACAGTGTTATCTATATGACACACGTGAACTAACACCCTCTAGTGGTGAAAAACTGTCAAAATGCCCCAAGAGAAGAGGCGGCCTTCAAGGGCTTAGAAATTAGCACATGAACCTCCTAGGTTAAGCTTTCAACTAAGAATACCAAGAGCACAAAGCAAAATTGGTAATAAAAGTAAATTGGAAAATTGTTTAAAATGACATTCTCTATCTGAGTCATCACATTTTATTTTGGAATTGACTGTCCCTTTAACTAACAATAATTAAATAATAAACTTACAGAAGTCACACTGAAGTTTGATGATTTGGAAAGTGTAGCCAGAAAGAAGGCCACTGGAGATCCTGAAAGAACTATGCAAGACCACCTGTTCCAAAAGAATTTACTTATAATGCTTTATTTCACTAAGGACTAGATTCTAACAGCACGTCATTTAACGTATGGTGACACATTCAACATAAATTAAAGAAAGAGAAAGCATATAGACAACAACATAAAAATAAAATTTAAGTTTAACAAAAGAAAAGGGGATTCAGGGGAGGCATAAATGATAGTACTCACAACCATACATTTAAATTGTTAACTTATACAAAATATTTCCCCAGTACACATTTTGTTGATGAACCTTCTACCAATAGATGGCGCTGTGTGTTACAAAGGTTAAGGAATTTTCAACCTATAGATGGTGCTGTGCTACACAATATCTAGGCACTTTCAACCAATAGATGGCGCTGTGCTACACAATGTCCAGGAACTTTCTAACAGATAGCATGTTACTCAACGTCCATGTTTGTCACTGGGGAACGGTAACAATTGATTTTTTTTTAAAACGGGTACTTAAACAACTCATGTTTATTTTATATAGTTTATAATGACATTTTTCTTTGTATCTTAAAGGGACAGTTTACTCAAATGTTTATCCCTTTAAATTTGTTCCCAACTATCCACTTAACTTGCTAGAGTGTATTAAATTGTTTACAAGTATTTGCATTACCCTTATATTGGTATTTAAAATAGTTGATTTAGTCTGTGGTATTCCCACCTATCCTTAAAGTTTTTGGCCTTAAGGCCAAGCTGTGTAAGCACAGCCAGTAGAACAAATTACACTCCCAATGGGGTATAGATTTCCCATTGTTCTCTCCAAGTATTGGTGATGGGTTTACGGACAGATTTAAGATAAAGAAGCATGTATATGTAGACAATGTGATAAAGTAATGAGATCTGATTGAACCAACAAGCTCAACACATTTTATTAGGTTTTGGCTTCAAAACACAAATTCAGCTAATTCATATACACAAATAAACCTTAAAAAGCTAATCTCATACATTTTATACTCTGCTGGTAAAAAAAAACACATTGGAAACACATTAAGGGGATTTTTTTATAGTATACTGGACCTTTAAGTTAATATATTTGCTTTATGTGTAAAAGTTATTATCTTGATGCTCTAAATATAAACATTAAAATGTCAATAAAAAGGACATCATTCTCATATGCTAAATCACTTCAATTGATACAGCATAACTGTATAAAGCTGACAATAAAATATCACCTCAACATCTCTATGTAAAAAAGGAAGATATTTTACCTCAAAACAGTCAAAAAACAAATAAATAAATAAATAAAAAAACAGTTATACTTCAGCTGCTGTCCAGCTGCAAGATGAAAAAAGACAAACAAAACAATAGCCAATCAGCAGAGCTGAGGGAATGTTTTGCCTAATGAGAATCCATAGAATTTACTTAAAGGGACAGTCTACACTAGAATTGTTATTGTTTTAAATGATAGATAATCCCTTTATTACCCATTCCCTAGTTATGCATAACTAACACAGTTATATTAATATACTTTTTACCTCTGTGATTACCTTGTATCTAAGTTTTCTTCTGACAGGCCTTGATCACATGACTTTTAATGTATTATCCATTGACTTGCATTTTAGCCAATTACTGTTATGTTGTGCTAACTCTTAAATAACTCCCCGAGCGTCAGCACAATGTTATCTATATGGCTCACATGAACTAGCACTCTCCTGTTGTGAAAAGCAAATATAAAAGCATGTGATAAGAGGCAGCCTTCAAGGGTTTAGAAATTAGCATATGAGTCTACTTAGGTTTAGCTTTCAACTAAGAATACCAAGAGTACAAAGCACATTTGATGATAAAAGTAAATTGGAAAGTTGTGTAAAATTACATGTTCTATCTGAATAATGAAAGTTTAATTTTGACTAGACTGTCCCTTTAAACTGAATAGGAAAATAACATGACTATGCCTGCACATGCCAGATGCACATTCCCTAGCTTGTCCTGGGACAAGCATCCTGACTGGTTGCTTAAAGTCTCTTTACAGTGGGGTGTGAATATTTAGGAAATTTAAGGTAAAATATCTTTCTTTTTTACATAGAGATGTTAAGATGATATTTTCTTGTCAGCTTTTTACAGCTATGCTGCATCACGTCAACATTTGGGTATCGTGTCCCTTTAAGCGCTTGTGTGCTGTTTAGAACCAGCAACACAGCATCAGTGAAGATATGGGTTGTTAAGTATTTGTTGTTGTTTTGTCCACCTCCTGCATATAACCAACAACCATTGAACATTAACTATTTTGCTGTACAACATGTATGTTGAATTCATTTTGAGTGATTACCAATTATGGGTTTATTGAATAATTGAGATCACTGTGGAAAACCCTATGTTGCCTAAGTTTAAAATAACTGTTTACCATTTTGGGAAATAATAACACTCAGTTGCACAAATTATATGGACTTGCAGGGTTTTGTAGCCTTGAACCACCCATCTCCCTCAACCTTTTGTTCACACAAGTGATTGTACCTTTTTTGGGGATTAAATGGTACAGACATAGCCTTTGGCAAATGGAAATGTACATTATTAACACCTAAATGGTACATATTAGTTCCTTATGACCCATTGAGGGTACAACCACAGCAGTTATACCCTAAGTGTTCACAAACGGACCACAACCGTACCCTTTTTTTCTGACACTGTATGTGTGTTTTAACATATTTTTTTATTATACAGAATTTAATGCAATATTTTTCCTCAGCCCTCATGTGTTTCAAGGACAAAGCAGAGGTTGCAAACCAGGAATCACAGACTTATTATCAGGTGCAGGTGTGATAAGGTACTGTACTTGATATTTCATTTAGAATTCATGAGTCTACCTGGCTAATGTGGAAGGTAAGTCATAATGCTAAGGCGACTTTTACAGATACCAGGTTCCTATTTTCCTTATGGCTATCTCAAAGGAACTTTGTTTCCTTGCTCTATAGCATTTAAGAATTCTTTTTTTTGCTTTCCTTTCTTTGTTTTCAGTGCTTACATCAGCAACCGCCTCTCCCGGGGCACCATCTGGAAGTCTTGAGTTTGGTTTCCTTCTGGAGGTGAGATTACCACTCAACATTCTGGAACTCCAAGTGTCTCTTAGAGCCCTTCGGTCCATGGTCCATTCTCAGTCAAAGTTCCATCTCCATTTCTGATCAGACATCTATACAGCGGTTGCTTAACTATCAAGGAGAGACTTGCATCTCCCTCTACATGCAATAAATGTCTCTCTTTCTGTTATAAATAGAGAAGGAAAGCTGTTTTCTAGCAACTTCATATTTAAGGAGTGAACAATTGGGAAGCAGACTACTTTAATCTGTTCAGTCAGGAGAATGGGTTTTTCATTAAGACATATTCAACCAGCTTATTCTAAATTGGGTTATACCATGTATAGATCTAATGTTGTACAAGTTGAATCAAAGCTTCAAGCATATTGTACCAGATATAGAGACTCCAAAGCTCTATGATAGATTACTTAGTTTGTCCCTGAATATTTAATTTAATGTTCCTGTTTTTTCAATCTGTTCTTCTTTCAAGTCTTTGCAAGAATCAAACAGGATTCAGCTTCATTAATTCTCATAGCTTTGGTGTGGGCCTGCAGAATTTGGTATGTGGACCTAATTCAGATGTCTGCTCTCCCTACATGGACCCTACCCCTAAGGAAGGATCTTCTGTATCAAGAACATCTGTTTCACCCAGATCTTAGATTGCTGAATTTAACGGATTGAAGGTTAAACACTGAGACCTAAAGATCAGTGGTTTCTCTGACTAGGATATTTATACTTTGATTCATGCAAGTAAGCCAGTTAAGCAACACATTTATCTTAACATCTGGAAAGCTTACTTTCTTTGGTGTTCCTCTTGAGGTTTTTTCTTGGAAATCCTTTAAACTTCCCAGAATACTTCAGTTCCTTCAGGATGGACTAGATAAGGGCGTATCAGCTAGTCCTCTAAAGGTTCAGATATCGAATTTACTGTTTCACAAAAAGTTGGCTAAGTTGCCAGATGTTCAAACTTTTGTTCAAGCCCTGGTGAGAATTTGTCCTGTTGTTAGACCAATTTTTTCCTTGGAATTTGAATGTAGTTCTCTCTGTTCTGTAAGGTTCTTCTTTTGAACCTATGCATATTTTAGTCTTTAAACTGTTGTCCTGGAAAGTTCTTTTCTTTCTGTGGACCAAATATGATTTTCTTCTGAAGCTTGTAGCTTCAGAAAATACTAATCAGGAAATAGTTTTTCCTTATTCATGACCAAAGCCTTCTAATCCAAAGTACAGATTACTTTGTAAACTAGATGTTGTCAGAGCTTTAAAGTTCTATATTTAGGCTACTAAAGACTTAAGACAAACTTCAAGTTTGTTTGTCCATTGCTTGTCAACTACTATTTGTTCTAGGAAGGGTCAAAAAGCTACAGTGGTGGCTCTAGCATCATGGCTCAAGCTAATTATTCGTAAGGCTTACTTGGTTGCGGTAAATCCACCACCGAAGAGAGTAACTGATCATTCTACAAGATAAGTATCTACTTCCTGGGCTTTCAAGAATGATGCCTCCTTGGAACAGATTTGCAAGGCGGCATCTTTGTCTTCCCCTCACACTTTTTCCAAATTTTATTATTTGACATTTATGCTTCTTCTGATGCAGCTTTTGGCAGTAAAGTCCTTCAGGCCGCAGAATCTGACGAATAGGAACTGCCGTATCCCACATGTTATGAAGCTATGGACACTCATCAGCTAAGAAGGAAAACAGAATTTATACTTACCGATAAATTTATTTCCTTCGGGCTGATGAGAGTCCATAGCCCCCGCCCTATTTTTGTATATGGGCGACACCTTGTAACAATGCTTTCTGTCTTTCCTACCTTATTTTTCTGTCTCTCTCTTCTGCTCGGCTATACGTAAACTTGAGAGGGAAAGGAGGTGGGATGGGCTAAATATCTTTTAAGGTACTTGACCTCCTCCTGATAGGCTGGAATATATCCCACATGTTATGTGGGATATATTCCACATAAGTATAAATTCTGTTTTCTCTGATCTGTAGGATGATCTTATAAATTATGTCACTAGTGATACCATTGAAGATGTCATATGTGATGTCACTACTGATGTCATTGATGATGTCCCTAACAGTGTCATGTTTGATGTAATCAGGAATGTCATTGATGATATCATGCAAAGCACCCAGGGCTGGGGGGGTTCGGTATTTCTTTGCTTTTTAACATTTGCACTAGCTTCTTACTTAAATGGACAGTCTAATCAAAATTAAATTTGGGCATGCAATTATAAACAACTTTCCAATTTACTTTTATCACGTTTTTCTGTTAACAAACGATTAAGTGCTAGATTATGAGTGGAGTGCAATATACCGCTCTTACGCGAATGTAAAATATGGTAGACAGAGGCTTTTTGAGCTTGTCAGCTTGCGCTTGTACTACATGTTGAAAGTAAAAAATATTGCGACCGTGTTAATCTCTCTCATAGATTTCTATGGAGCACAAAAAAAATTCTATGTGAAGAACATTGGAATGTAAAATGTGCGTTTGCGCATTGTGTATCGTGATTTAGGGCTAGATTACTAGTCGATCACTATTTATTGCTCCCGCTCGTGCTTTAACTGTGCTCGACTTTGGCTTTTTGCGTGTACCAGGTATAACGCATATTACATCTTAAAATTAAAAACTTAGAACCTGGGTTACGCTTGCTTATTGGTGGCTAAATGTAGCCACCAATAAGCAACCACTATCCACTGTGCTGAACCTAAAATGGGCTGGCTTTTGAAATAAAGATAGAAAGAGAACAAAGAAAAATTGATAACAGGAGTAAATTAGAAAGTTGCTTAAAATTGCATGCTCTGTCTGAATCATGAAAGAAAAAAATTTGGGTTTAGTATCCACTGTTTATTGCAATTTTTTTAAAATATTTTTTTATTAGATGGTGTTATTATGAGTGTAACTGAACTTTTAAATGTAATTTTGATGTGTTTTGTGCAACATTTTAGTCAATCGTAACAGTTAACCAGAGCTCTGAGGTCGCCCTATACCATTGCACGTTAAATTCAATTGCGCTCAAGCAAACGTGTTCACTTTCAACTTATAATACGTGCAAACGCCCATGATAAACCCCTTTTCACTTGCATACAACAGTTAGCACACCCCTCATAATCTAGCCCTTAGATTTTAACAAGGTTGGGTTAGCGCACATGAAGATTAGTAATTTTAAGGTGCGTTATTGAAATATTACATATAAAATATATATTATATCTTTTATTGAGATACTTGACATTGACAATATAAGACATACTGTATGTTCGTTTACGTAAGCATACGTAAACAATAAGCTTATATATTTAAAAACAATATGGTGGGGGAGTTAAGCAATTGCATACAATCTCAGCGATCCTGTATAGGCGATGGAAAGGCATATGTAAATTTTTCTGTACAATGTTAATCATCTTACTAGCATCAGTATCGCTCGTTAGTGCTGTTTTAGATTGAAATACTGTAATAAGGTTAACAGTAATAGGGTGCTTATTTACTCTCCCACATCCGCTAACCGATAGCACAAGTCAACAACAATAGTATTGTAAAGGAACATAATACAATGGTATCTCATTTTAAACATAGTTGGAACACCTTCCAAACTAATCAGGGTCCTTCTTCTACCCAAGTATAGAAAAATGGTTTAGGGGATGATCTCAAATGATAATGACGGTCACTCTTGGGCCAATGTTAAAATAAGTTATCTAGCATCTAGTATTTAACTGTAAAAATTCATGGACAACTGGTGTAGAAAACAAGCTAAGTAGTATGTGAGGTAAAATAAGAGAATATGAGCAAGGGACTTGTAAATTCTTTGTGAAACTGCATATTAATGTGATAATAGAATTTGGCTGGATTATAGGAGCTAAACTGTTATGGGATGAATATATGCTTAAGAGCCTCTCATAGGAGCCTCAGCTCAGTATTGTGAGATTAGTTGCTTTCACCTAAATTTATTTTATTGAGGGATTTAACTAAAATAACATTATAGGTAAGGATTGCCATTTCTCAGGATAGACCAAGGTAGGAGCTATTTTTTCACAACAATGAAGGCAGTTGCATCTAGCTAGAGATAGACTAGATGAAATTATGGCAAGTATGGTTTAGTTGGGAGATAGGTGCTAAGTTAATTTCATTTGCATGTGTATCTCTGTATGGGAACCCCAGGCCTGTATTATGGTGCTAGGTATTTTTACTTGGAATCTCAGCTATCCTGCTTTGTGTGAGGTGCAATAGGGAAGAGACTATCAGTGTTATAGTGTAGTTATAGACTTAATGTTGTGTGAGGTAGTGTGTATCAGAATTCCCTAGGTATAGTTTGATTAGCTGTCAACCTAAAGGTTTTCCTCTCTTAGTAATGTACAGTATTTTGAGTATTAAAGATACGCAGAGTCCTCAAGTAATCTTCTTAAATTGTAAAAGTGGGTTAAGATAAGCTGTTAGTGACTTAAGCTAATGTAGTTTTATCGTCCCTGCAAGGGGGGAAACCAGTGGCATATTTAGGTTGTCTGCTGCCCTAGGCACTAAAAATGTTGCTCTCCTTCTCCCCCCCCCCCCAACAAAGGTTTCAGGCCTTTTTTCCCCTTAATATTTTTTTGGGTCAGTAAATGTTTTTTTTTTTTTAATAACAATTCAAAAGAAAATGGGCTAGCAAAAGAATTGATACAGGTGGGTTGAATTGCATGCATCTCATACCATTTCTCACTGAGAGAAGGGAGAGAAAAGAAGGGGATGGGAAAAAAGGAGGGAAAGACGGAAGGAAGGAAGGAAGGAAGGAAGGAAGGGAGAAAGAGAAGAGAAAAGTGGGCAGGGAGAGGAGAAAAGGGGGAGAGAAAGAAGGGAGGGAAAGGAGTGAAAAAAGGGAGCAAGGGAGAGAGTTGAGAGAAAGAAGGGAGAGAGGGAAAGAAATAAGGGAGTGAGTTGAGGGAGGAAGGGAGTTGAGGGAGGAAGGGAGTTGAGGGAGGAAGGGAGTTGAGGGAGGAAGGGAAAGAAGGGAGATAGGAAGGGAGGAAAAGAAGAATACACTTTGAAACAATTACTACCCTTCACATGCAACAACATACAGTAATTACCATCATTATTATGAATAAATTAATTAAACTTTTTAAGTGTCCGTTTACTATTTACTCCGTGGGTTCATGAATGCAGAGAAAAGCTAGCTATTAGTAGCTAACATACATTAGCGCTGAGAGTTTATGATCAGACATCAGAAGCTTATCAAAGCAGTGCACAGACGCATCAAGTCTGTCTGTTAGTTACTAAGACCTGCAATAAAGACTGCGCTCGCCGACCCACCACAGCTGACAAGGGGAGGCAGCATATCAGCACAAAGTCTTCTCCCCCAGCCCCACCTTGTAAGCATATCTCTGGGCAAGTTTCTAACCAAGAACTCCGGTGGCTCTAAATGAAGCAACGGTTTAAATGAGCACTGCCTGTGAAGAGCGACCTAAATCAGCGCAAGGGCTTCTCTGTAAAAGCCTGCACTTTATCACTCAATGTACTTTGTGCTGGCTTTTAAAGAGAGGATAGAGCAGATGTGCTGCCCCCCCCCCCATAATATGCTGCCGTAGGCACCGGCCTTTTTGCCGTAGGCCATAATATGCCCCTGGGGGAAACTGTAAAGCTGCCTCCAAACAGAAGTTTAGTCGTTATACATAATGAGGAAAGCTATATCTCTAACTGTCAGGGTGCCAGGAATCAGACTGAGACGAAAAGTACAAAAATAATCACACCTTTATTTATAGCAAAAAATAATAAAAACTACACAAGTCAAATAACAGGCCAGGAGTCAAAACCAGAGCTGGTAGTCAGACGAGCCGAGTCAGGAGCCAAAGCAAATAGTCAGACGAGCTGGAATCAGGAACAAGGAAAACAGCAGAGTCAGGAACAAGCCCGGGATCAGGAACCAGGAAGGACGTCAGGCAGCCAGGTAATACACAGGAACTCTCACAAACAGGTCTGAGATAATGTAAAGGCAAAGCATACTGAACAGAGGCCCTTTAACTAATAAGTGATGACATCACAATTCTGAGACTGTATCCTGTCTCACGTGGATGATGCACACCAGTCTGGCCATAAAAGGAAGTGCAGGAAATGAGCAGCATCCCCCACAATGCACCATAGTCAGGAAGAGAGGTGAGTAAAATGGCTGCCAGCAGCACATGGCAAACACAACAGGGAAAAAACCCTGACAGTACCCTCCCCTCAACGACCCCTCCCACACGGGAGGACAAAAGGCTTATTGGGAAAACGGGCATAGAAAGCACGGAGGAGGGCGGGAGCATGAACATCAGAGGAGGGAACCCAAGAACGCTCCTCTGGACCGTAGTCCCTCCAGTGAACCAAATACTGTACACGGCCCCTGGACATACGAGAGTCAATAATGGACAGCCAAACTCTCTCACCAACTTGGTAGGAAGGTGCGGGCAGACGCCTACGATCAGCCTGGATCTTTGGCACTGCATAAAATGATGAAGGCAATCCTGAATCTGCACCCACGTGGAACGGAGTTGCTGGAGATGCTGCTCCAAAGCCGGAATACCCTGAGACATGAATGTATCGGGCTACAAGGATGGTTGAAACCCATAATTTGCCATGAACGGGGATTACTTGGAGGAAGCATTAATAGCACTATTACGAGCAAACTCTGCCCAAGGTAACAGTTCAGACCAATTATTGTGGTGATCTGAGACATAGCAACGGAGGAACTGTTCCAGAGCTTGATTAGACCGTTCCGCAGCCTCATTGGATTGAGGGTGATATGCCGAGGAGAAGGAAAGCTGGATCCCCATTTGAGCACAAAAGGAACGCCAAAATCTGGAGACAAACTGGCTACCCTGGTCTGACAGTATCTCCTTGGGTAACCCGTGTAAACAGAAGACCTCCCGGGCAAAAATTGAAGCAAGCTCCTGAGCGGTAGGCAGCTTCATTAAGGGAAGGCAATGTGACATTTTCGAAAAACGGTCAACCACCATAAGGATAACAGTATTGCCATTGGAAACAGGGAGCTCGACAATGAAGTCCATGGAAAGATGTGTCCAAGGATGCTCACCATTAGCAATAGGTTGAAGAAGACCCACAGGAAGACATTGAGGAGTCTTATTCTGTGCACAAACTGAGCAGGAGGCAACATACGCAGCAACATCAGAACAAAGACCTGGCCACCAGAATTGTCGAGTGACAGACCAAATCATTTGGTTCTTGCCTGGGTGACCTGCAGCTTTAGGATAGTGGTAAGTGTGCAAAAGTTTAATTTGAAGATTCTCAGGAACAAAACACTTACCACTAGGTTTCTCAGGAGGTGCATTGGTTTGTGCAACCAGGATCTCCTCCCCTAAGGGAGAAGTCAAATTAGTACATATGGTAGCCAAAATACTCCTGAGGTATAACAGGAGTAGGTACAGACTCCTCCTTGGACAGAGGCAAAAATTGTCGAGAGAGGGCATCAGCCCTAACATTCTTACTACCAGGCAGGTAGGAGACCACATAATTAAACTGAGACAAAAATAGCGCCCATATGGCCTGTCGGGGCGACAAACGTTTTGCTTCAGATAGATAAGTTAAATTCTTGTGGTCAGTAAGAATGAGCACTGGCATGCTAGTACCCTCGAGAAGATGCTTCCATTCCTTAAGTGACAAAATTATGGCCAGTAATTCCCTGTCGCCAATTTCATAATTGCACTCCGCTGGAGACAATTTCTTAGAGAAGAAACCACACAGATGCAAGGAACTGTCAGGCGTAGGACGTTGAGACAAGAGGGCACCTACTCCAGTCTCAAATGCATCGACCTCAAGAATGAAAGGAAGGACAGGGTTAGGATGAGCCAGAACTGGAGCGGCAGCAAAGGCAGTCTTAAGACTATCAAAGGCCTTAATGGCAGTAGGTGACCAATGGATTGGATCATTCTCTTTACGGGTCATGTCTGTGATAGGTTTGACCAAGGAAGAAAAGTTTTTAATAAACTTTCTATAGTAATTGGCGAACCCCAAAAAACATTGAATAGACCGAAGACCAACTGGGCGAGGCCACTGCAGAACTGCAGATAACTTGTCAGGATCCATGGAGAACCCTGCAATGGAGATAACATAACCTAGGAAGGTTACTTGAGTCTGATGGAACTCACATTTCTCAAGTTTACAAAACAGGCCGTTCTCACGTAGTCTCTGAAGAACCTGTGTAACATCAGAACGATGAGCCTCAAGTGTGGGTGAGTGTATGAGGATGTTGTCTAAGTACACCAGAACACACTGTTGCAACATTTCTTGTAGGCCGTCATTAATAAATTCCTGAAAAACAGCAGGAGCATTACATAGGCCAAAGGACATTACAAGATACTCATAATGCCCACTCCTGGTGTTAAATGCTGTTTTCCATTCGTGGCCCTCCTTAATCCTAACGAGATTGTACGCTCCTCTCAAATCAAGTTTAGTAAAGACCGTAGCTCCCTTGAGACGGTCAAAGAGTTCCGTAATAAGCGGAATAGGGTAAGCATTCTTAATGGTAAGACAATTAAGACCCCTATAATCAATACTTGGTCTAACTCGCCACCCTTTTTTCTTCACAAAGAAGAAGCCAGCCCCTGCAGGAGAGCAGGATTTGCGGATGATCCCCCACGACAGAGCATCGGCAACATATTCCTCCATAGCACAATTCTCTGTAACAGACAGAGGGTACACCCAGCCCCGAGGAGGAATGGCTCCGGGTTGCAGGTCTATGGCACAATCGTAAGAGGAGGCAAAGTTCTGGCAAGCACCTTGTCAAACACGTCTAGGAACTCTCGGTACTCCTCTGGCAATTGAGATACCAAAGAAGTGCACAAGACTTTAACTGGTTTCTGAAGACAAGTGGAAATACATTGCGGGGACCACAACAAAATTTCGGACCTGCGCCAGTAGAGACTGGGATTGTGCTTTTGGAGCCAGGGATAACCCAGAACAACCGGAAAATGCGGAGAGTTTATCACCTGGAACTGGAGGATTTCAAAATGGAGAGCCCCAACAGCCATGGAGCAGTTTCGTAACAAGTGCGGGCTGAAGGGGCCTGCCATCAATGGCCTCAATAGCAAGCGGAACGGACCAAGGCAAAATAGGAATGGAGTGCTTTGAGTCAACAAGAGCCTGAGTGACTATGGAGGAGTCCACCCAGGAAAGGACAACCATGACCAAAGTTTTCTCCTTAAGCGGTTCCGGGGACGAGGATGAACCACCCAAGGTCTGCCCCTGACAGGACCTTAGGTGTGAGCGTTTCCCGGCCGTATAGGACAAGACTTCAAAAGGTGGCCCTGTAACCCACAATAGAGGAAGAGCCCCTCCCTCCTCCTAAAGGCCCTCTCCGCCACGGAAAGACACGTGAATCCCAGCTGCATTGGCTCAGCAGTACCTGGTGACTGGGGACCAGGAGGCATGGGAGGAGAGGGAGGCATGGGTGTGAACGAACACATTGGAGACAACGGAACAGGAGGCTTCCGCAAGCGCTCCTTGAAAGAGGACCTCTCTCTAAGTCTGATGTCAATTAGGATCAAAAAAGACACCAATGCCTCGAGATCCTTTGGTAAATCTCTGGCAGCAACTTCGTCTTTAATCGCATCAGAGAGCCCATGAAAGAAGGCGGCAACAAGGGCTTCATTGTTCCAAACTACCTCTGCGGCAAGCGTACGGAACTCAATAGCATACTGAGCAACAGATCTTGTACCTTGCTGAATGGCCATGAGTCGTTTAGCAGCAGAGGAGGAGCAAGCAGGAACATCAAATACCCTTCGAAAGGAGGCCACAAATTCAGGGTAATTTGAAATCACAGGTTTATTAGTCTCCCACAAGGGATTAGCACAGGCAAGAGCTGTGTCAGAGAGTAACGAGATCAGAAATCCCACCTTAGCTCTGTCAGAGGAAAACACCTGAGGTAACATCTAAAAGTAAATGCCCACCTTGTTCAAAAACCCTCTGCACTGAATAGGATCACTTCCATATTGCTGAGGTAGAGGTGCAGAACCGGACATGCTCCTGGTAGGCATAGGTGCAGTAGCGGAAACAGGAGCGGCCATAACTTGCGGGACACTTTTGTCCAAATATGCAGTGCAAGTCAGCACGGTTTGCAGGGCTAGTGCAAATTGATCCAAGCAGTGATCCTGTACATCCATCCTGGAAATAATGGCAGGTAAAGGTGGATTATTAGCACCATCAGGATTCATGGCCTTTGCGTAATGTCAGGGTGCCAGGAATCAGACTGAGACGAAAAGTGCAAAAATAATCACACCTTTATTAATAGCAAAAAATAATAAAAAGTCCACAAGTCAAATATCAAGCCAGGAGTCAGACGAGCTGAGTCAGGAGTCAAAGCGAATAGTCAGACAAGCCGGAATCAGGAACAAGGAAAACAGAAGAGTCAGGAACAAGCCAGGGATCAGGAACCAGGAAGGAAGTCAAGCAGTCAGGTAATACACAGGAACTCTCACAAACAGGACTGAGACAACGCAAAGGCAAAGCATACTGAACAGAGGCCCTTTAAATAATAAGTGATGACATTACAATTCTGAGACTGCATCCTGTCTCACATGGATGATGCACACCAGTCTGGCCATAAAAAGGAAGTGCAGGAAATGAACAGTATCCCCCACAATGCACCATAGTCAGGAAGAGAGGTGAGTAAAATGGCTGCCAGCAGCACATGGCAAACACAACAGGGAAAAACCCTGACACTAACATATGAGACAAGGCTATTAAGAGAAAAAGAGAGGAAAATAACTGATCAATAATTAATGTAGTTACCTGATTGTAAAGCTGATTTACCCCCGATATTTATATACCTTTAAACGAGGTAACGGTTGTAATTTCAATAAAGCTGCAATCTTATAATCAACCTATACATGTAACATATCTCCTCAAAGGCTATGTAGGACAGTACATTCACTAACACACATATAAGACTTGAGAGTCATCATTAGTACAAGTATACCATATGTGAGATAGTTATATGGTCCCTTGAAGTGAGTTCATAAATGTAGCCAGATTATACGATTCTAACTAGAGTAGGATTGAGGACAGAGCTGACATAGCAATGTCCAATTCCAAATCGTGTAGCCGTGAAAATAGAGTATCCAATCTCAGTTCAATTAGCCTTAAGCACAGAGTTAGAATGATAGGAATGAAGGCTATGGCGAGAGTGGAGTCGTATCCTTGTCAAGTCTATTATATCCAGTGGAGATGGATATAAGCTCTTGAGTACTCACAAGGTCTAGCCACTGAGCAAACCAGAGAGCAGTAAAAAAACTGCTCTGGATCAAAGTATCGGGTTCTTTTATGTCTTGGGCGGCTGGCCGCTTCCACCCGGACTAGAAACAATTTTTCTTCAAGTGCTCCCTCGTGCTCGGATATAGAGAAAATGCTGCTGTGACACTGAGGAGCTATAATTTCCAGCTGATCCAATCTGCTCCTTGTGACTCCGCGCGTGGGACTTCTGTGTAAGTCATGTAACTTTGAGTGGGCTCTGGCATGGAGGGGATAGTCAGTAGGGTATATCTTGGCGTGACTTGAACTACCCAGTCCTCGATATTAGACTCCATGCTCTCTCTCTCATCAGTCTGTCCCATTGTCAGGGATATTAGTTGGCTGAAGTTACTGTCCATTTTTGGGCTAGGGATTCCAGGAGGTCTAGTATGGTATTATATAGTGACCCATCCATGGTCGAGTAAAATATTTTACATTATGTTTAATAATTTTAAAAATATATTGCGCTCAAGTGAACATGTTTACTTTCAACTTGGAATATGTTTGCAGTTTCCGGTGCGGGCTAAGAGAAGAATAATACCCCTTATTGCTTGAGCACTCCACTTAGTTCTCCACTTGTAAGCTAACCCTATGGTTGTAAACATGTGGGTGTACTTATTGACCCCAGGAACTAATCTTGGAGAAACAAATTTTTTTTTTCAGAAAAACTATTTATCCTCAATATTTTTTTTATTTATACATAAGTCTAATATAGATATTTTATAGCCTGCTTGATTCTCACTAACGTCAAAACAGTGATGTGAGTTGGGGTTTTATGATGTAAGATGCATGAGCCCCCTTAGAGTAATTTATTTTGGCTCCTCATCTCTTTATTAAACTGTGTCTGGAGGATTACTCTGACCCTAATGGTCAAATACTGTGATTGTCAGGCTTTTTTGTTTACAGTTTTTAGTAAAACCAACTATTATTTATTATATGTGTACTATACGCATTTCACAATTATTTCTTTTTATCTGCAAGGTCTGGCTTATTGTTTTGGTGAGTTTTAAATAAGAGATGGGTTATGAATTATAGAGAAGTGCACCAAACCTGCCAGGAACGTGTTCTGGTATCCAAAAACTTTGTGGCTTATTTGTATTAGTAAATAGGTTATTTCTATACATAAAGAGAAGAGAGAGAAGAGGCGCCAAATGGTGTGTATCGTTTTGAATTCAGTAGGCCTTGCCCCCAAATAAAAACTACTTACAAAATTTCCAGCACTTGAGAAGTGCCACAAATGCCTTCTGAACTGTTAGCAGCCATCCAGCTAGCTGAAATGTATCAGAATTGCTTCTATACTGTGCTGTTCAAGACAAAAAACACAAAAGTGCCACAATAGTGTGTATCAGTGTGATCATTTGATATAGCGCAACAAATGAAATATACTCACAAGATGTAGGGCACTTGAGAAGTGCCACAAAAGCCTCCTGGACACTTGTCAGCTGTCCAGCTCACTGATAGCATCGATATCCCCTTGGTTCACTTGTTCAGCTCACAAACGGACTCCAATGCAGTACACTAGGATCTCCCTGCAGCTCAATATTCAGATGAGTGCAAGTCTGGCTACCAATGTTGGATGTGCAAAGTTGCTAAAAATTACCGTGCTACTTGTACTGGTTAGTTAAAAATATAAATTTATTAAAAACAATGTTACACTACGCGTTTCCCGGTTACTCAGACCGCTTCCTCAGGTGTAATTTCAGATACAATGTAGCAAAATTTTATAGCCCAATATCGGCGTCTATCTCGACCCAGGGCGCATGCGTGAGCAACTAAAGAAACATTAGCCAATCAGTGCCTTAGTTAAGTTCCTCTCTAATGTAATTGGTTCTCACTTAGGGGCTTGGCCAATGACATGCCCGCTATTGACCTAGTAATTTGGATTACAAGATTACTTTCCTATACCATTCATGAACAGTTAGAACCAAATTAATAGTTTTAACATATTGGAATCTTGTGCAGTTGCTTCCTAATAAAATGTCCCATACTTATTAATCAGACTTCAAAACAGGCACTAAATAAAAGTCCTTGGCAGGAGGATACAGTAGGCTGATCTTTAGTGCGATCCATTATAAAAATCACTCACTCACACTAGATCACAGTCTGCATGTTTATCACTTCTTCAATACTACATTTTCCAACAGGCCCACATCATAAGTAAATTTATTTATTTAGTATCTGGGATATTCAGTGCAATAAATCCTATTAAATACAAAAAATATGCCATACAAACATGTTAACAACAAGCTGTAGACTGCAGACCTGGTATTAAGTTTGTTGCTCTATAGTTCTCCTTAGGAGGTTGCATGAGATCAAGGGAAACCCAGACAGCATGTCTTCTAGCTTAATCTGTGATCCATCTGTCCTTTTGTGGTAAACTAGGGTCATTTGCTTCAAGAGCAATTAACTTCAGCATGGACCTCAGATTTGTAACTTGTAAGCTGCCCTTAAATGTTCCAGCCTAATGATCCTAGCAAAGTTAAAGGTAGGATCACAGCAACTCATTTTACCTCCTATAAAGGACAATCCCTAAAGCATTTTAACCAGCAGTTCTTATGAGGTCATTACACATTGGCCTTGTATTATAATGTAAGTATTTTAACTATTTAAAGCTGGGTAGGAAAAGGCCTTTAATGTTTATCTTCAGGACATACCTCTTTCCTGAACACTGTGTCTTATGCTCATCATCATCATTTTCTTTTTATAAATATTAATTATTTTTGGATTTGCCGAAAGTTATCTGCAGCCTTAATGCATCTGTAAACCAATCTAGGCCTGTATGTTAGAAAGGATAAATTATCAGCCATACAAAATTATATCAAACTGTGTAAGATATTTTTGGGCAGGAACTGATTTACTTTGATTTAAGTTTATTTACCATGGGGAAAATTATATTGCAATTACTAGTAGGTTTTATCACAGAAAATAATTTTAACGTATGCCTGTGTGTATGTTAGTGTATGTGAGCTTGGGTTTGTATGTGTATGTGAGAGTGTTTGCGTATGTGTGTCTGTGTATGTATGTGTGTATATGTGAGTGTGTGTGAATGTGAGAGTGTCTGTGTATGTGTGTGTTAGTGTATGTGAGCTTGGGTTTGTGTGTGTGTATGTGTGTATATGTGAGTGTGTCTGTATGTGAGAGTGTTTGTGTATGTAAGAGTGTGTGTGTATATGTGAGTGTGTGTGTATGTGAGAGTGTATGTGTTAGTGTATGTGAGCTTGGGTTTGTGTGTGTGTATGTAGGTATATGTGAGTATGTGTGTGTGAGAGAGTGTCTGTGTATGTGAGTGTGTGTGTGTGTATGTGTGTATATGTGAGTGTGTGTTAATGTGAGAGTGTATGTGTGTGTTAGTGTATCTGAGCTTGCGTTTATGTGTGTATGTGTGTATATGTGAGTGTGTGTGTATGTAAGAGTGTATGTGTGTGTGTGTGTGTTAGTGTATCTGAGCTTGGGTTTGTGTGTGTGTATGTGTGTGTATGTGAGTGTGTGTGTGTATATGAAAGTGTATGTGTGTGTGTGTGTGTGTGTGTGTTAGTGTATCTGAGCTTGGGTTTGTGTGTATATGTGTTTGTATATGATTGTGTATATGTTAGTGTGTGTGTTTGTGTTATGCAAATATTTTTTTTTAGTTTAAGTAAAAAGTTATCTTAAATAGGTTTGGATTTTAGCATCTAAATTAGTTTTAACATGTGTCTGTGTGCGCCTATGTATGTGTCTGTGTGTTTGGGTGGGAGCCGGCTGCGTGCATGTCTGTGTAAATATAAAATTGAGTGATTTTTGGCAAAAGCTAGATATAACATCTCGGGGTCCCTGAAGAAACAATATAATACTTTATTGTAATCTTAGACCCTGTAGCCTCTTCAGCCCCTCATTCTTACACTCGGCCAGTTGTACAGAGGTAGCATAGTATAGACTTGGCTCTGGCTGCCGCACTGCCTGATGGCCAGGCAGAAAGGTTACAAGAGCAGCATCTTCTTAGTCATGGATATAAGTATCTTCAAGTTTACTGCATAAAGAAAACCAGATAACAAAAAAGAAAAATACTCCTTCAGTAGCCCCAATGTGTTACTCACAACAAGACCAACCCCTTTACTCATTCTTAAATTGATATAAAAGTGCAAAAAGAAAATGCTCTATCACATTCATATAACCTGTAAAGGTATTAAACACATAGTTAAAGTCAGCCCCAGAGCAGCAATACAGTACTTGGAGCTAGCTGAACACACCTGGTGAGCCAATGACAAGAGACAAATGTGTGTAACCACCAATCACCAGCCATCTCCCAGCTGTGATATGTACATATTATTGACAATGTAAGTGAATTGTCTTAAAATTGCATGCTCTGTCTGAATTATGCAAGTCTAATTTTTACTTTCCTGTCCCTTTAATATGGAAAAAGAAAAATACATGGAAATTAAAGGGTAAAAAATCCTATTGGCTGATGCATTGGATGGGTTTTATTTTTAGCTTAGGGTTTGGGCAATGTAAAAGAGCTAAATGCCCTTTTAAGGGCAATGCCCATCCAAATGCCCTTTTCAGGGCAATGAGGAGCTTAGGTTTTGGGGGGCTGTTTGTATTTTTTTTTTTACAGGTAAAAGAGCTGATTTCTTTGGGGCTATTCCCCGCAAAAGGCCCTTTTAAGGGCTATTGGCAGTTTAGTTTAGGCTAGGGGTTTTATTATTTTTTTATTTTTTTTAATTTTGATAGGGCTATTAGATTAGGTGTAATTAGTTTAAATATTTGATCATTTCTTTTTTATTTTGTGTAACTTAGTGTTTTTTTTTGTAATTTAGTTAATTGTATTTCATTAATGTAATTTATTTAATTTTAGTGTAATGTTAGGTTTAACTATAAGACAGCTTAGGTTTTATTTCACAGGTAAGTTTGTATTTATTTTAACTAGGTAGTTAGTAAATACTTAATAACTATTTACTAACGAATCAACCTAGTTAAAATAAATAAAAACTTGGGGGGGGGGGGCGGAGCTAACCGCAGAGCCGAACAGAAGCACACTATCAGTGCTCCAGGCTTTAGATAGTAGTAAACTATTATAAAACAGTTGTTTGGGCACCTAATCCATAATTAAGAGGTGTCATAGTGCTTCTTAACACTTTAGGCACCCACTGCCTCCTTTAAAAGAGAAGTCTCGGCGATATCAGAAGGGAGGCTACTAGCCACACTCCAACCGCCAACAGGCCACTTGTACACAGGAGACAGAAAAGCTGCACCTCATCAGGCTCCGGAGGGTCAGGGATCCACTCCGGAGCTGACGAACTGAGCCACAGATACTGCCTGGCTGGAGTGATACTGCCCGCAAGTGATACTACGCCTGAAAGGTTCGTAGGACCTCCTATCCTATCTAAGCGCCCTAACGGCCACTCGGCACGAACCGGAGCTTTAGCCACCAAGCCTCGTTAGGCTAAATTCCTTTGGAGAGAGAGAAGAGGTGAGGCGGCAGTTGGTGGAACCTGCTGAGGAGAAAGAGGACATTTGGAGTTCAGGACACTTACCTTGGATCCTCTTTGGCGCGAACCGTGGCCATCTTGCCAGCGGTTATTAAGAAGAAGCCGTCGCATGTGAGGGGAGAAAATTGTGCTGGTAAGATCCTGCAGCTACCCCCCTGGTAACAGTCCATGAGTGGCCCCGGTGCTGAGAGTTTGTCTGGGCAGTATAAGGAGCTCCTGGAAAGCTCTGGTAGGAGACCCGTTTCTCTGAAGACACAGGAGAGGCCTGCTTGGGCCTACATACACTACGAGGACAGGCCTGAGATTGTCATCGCAAGAGGGATCACGGGTGAGATCTAAGCTTGTCATTTTTATTAGGGTACTCCATATCGACACCTCTGTAGTGGTTGCTAAGACCTCACTACAATACACGGCTACTCAGGCTGTCAGATTACATCGATACAGCTTGCCATAAAACAAGCCCAGTACGGGCCTAACTCCCCACTGATCATCAGACTCACCTAAGCCCTCTTGAGAGGAGGATCAGGGAAATTATTCCTATTTAGCCAACACTACAGTCAAGATACCCAATACCTGGAAATAACACATTGGAAAAACTGATATATTTTTCTAATTTACATTTATGCAAGTACTCACCCTGCTTCTAAATCAAAGGTTTCTCTTTGCACCTAGGGCTCTCTGTTGGGGTCCCCTAAAAATAAGGTGATCTCTTATCTTCCACTATAAACTTTAACTTCAACATCCTAGCATTCATCTGAGCCCTACTTCTCTAACGTCCAGGGATTGACCTCTATCCTGAACTTTGATAAAATTATTGTTGAAGTATTTTAGCTGCTGCGCCAGCTTATGTGCCTCTGCAGCCTAGCCTCAGAGTGGAGTGTCTTAACCTGCATTTTTCCTTACAGGAATTTTGGCCTTTGTACTTTCATAATACAGAATGTAGTGTTTATTGCTCAACCTGTACCTTTCTCCACAGGGAATTTGACCTAGACATCTATTTGCATACAAAGTGTCTATAACTGACGGGCGCTTCCTACCTTCCACACACTCTCTCCACCCCTTTCCTGCTGTAGGAGATTGCAGCAGGTCATAACTCCCTACCTTTTCCCGTCATGGCCCAGTGAGGGCAAACTCCCTGGAGAGAGTGTGTACAAAGCCTATAACACCATCTGTCTTTGCTGGAAGCTGGTCAGGATAAATTACTGATAAAAAACACACTGTCATATTTCCTACCAACTGCGGGCAGCCTACTGAACATGGCTACCTAAACCAAGATTGACGTCAGGGGGACTCTGTTATAACTCTCTCCATCTTTGCTTTTTCCTGCTATTGTTTTGTAATCGAATGTGATCTGTCATTGAACATATACCATATACGCCTGCCTGACCAAGGATAAAACACAGAGCATGTCCCAAACTACCAAAAGAAGACCAAAGCCGTCTCATCCACTCAAGAAGACAGTGGCGGACCACTTTAAAGGCCAAGCTACTGGCAAAACTCAATCGTACAGAGAATCTACTCCAGCAATGGATGGAAGCGAATCTGAAAGCAATATGGATTCCCAATCTCCTACGTCAGATGCTCTATCTGCAAATATTGTTGATGTTCTAACCAGACGTATGAACCTGCTTCAGGACACGTTAACTAAAGAAATTAAGGGTTCCACAGCAGAGCTCCGTAGGGAAATTGCAGCACTAGGGGAACGCACTGAAACCCTAGAACGCAAGCAAGAAGATCTAGCTGTTGATCAAGCCCATGTGTTAACGTATTCTCAGAGTCTGGCAATCCAGATATCCGACTTAGAATTAAAGCTTGCTGACATGGAAGACCGGTCCAGACGGAATAATTTGAGGTTCCGGGGGATATCGGAAGAGATTGGCTCACAAGATCTGGAGTCTTATGTAATAGAGTTCTGTAATATCTTACTACCTTCTACAGACCCGCCAGGCCTCTTATTAGATCGAGTCCATAGAGTAGCACGGCCAAGATCTGACTCTCAGGATAAACCGAGGGATGTCCTAGCTAGGATTCATTTCTTCACCCATAAAGAGAAGATAATGAGAGAGCTGGCTAATAAGCCTCAGTTACCGGCTAAATTCCAACAAATCTCTGTCTTTCCAGACATCTCTAGCTACACCCTGCAAAGAAGAAGAACCTTTAGAAACATCACCCAAATTCTGAGATCAGAAAATATCAGATATAGATGGGGCTACCCGACAAAGCTAATAGTCTCAAAGAATGGAGAAACCCATACGATTATAGCCCCTCAGGAAGGGTTTGATCTACTCAAAGAATGGGGTCTGGCCTCAGCGGAGCCCAGATCAGGAAGTGACCCTACGCATGCTAAAAGTTGGCCTGGAGTCCCTAACCTGACTTCACAGCCACATCGGTCATCCATAGTAGCTGACCCTCTAGCTTCAAGAATTAGATCTGAGGCCCCAGATTTCACCCACGGTCACAATGGCCCATCACATGAAAGTGGACATTCCCTTCTTCTTTGCTGGACTGAATATGATATGATGGCACTTCTTCATTCAGTATATGTTTTCTTATGTGTTTTGTTTATTATTCTTATTTTAAGTCTAGATGTCTAGCTAATGAGAGGAGTGGAGGGGCTCGAGATTTTTTACATAAGGTTGTAAACTTACCTAGAAGCACTGTGCCTCTACCCTTCAACTACCCCTTTCTTAGTAGTTGGGTCTCGTGAGTACCTGTCACTCCTCTAATTACTTAAAGTTGAATAACCTCTACCAAACATTTCTTAGACATATGTTTAGAACTGTTTCTAATGACGCCTAGAAGTTGAATGTTTTAATACGTCATAGCTTAGAACCATTACACCGAATGCAAAACTGTTTTATTCTGTTAGTTCAGTTGAGAGATATCATTGTTGTTTTATAGTTCACACTCTCCCTTAGATAGTCAATCATCTCTTACAAGTTGTTTTACTTGTACCGCCCCCCCCTCAGTTACGCAAATTTAATTTGTGTTATCCCCTTTTAAGGGGACTGGAGAAGTCAGTCTAATTCCTAGATTAGCTTCTCCTTTTGGTGATCCATCGGTTCACCACTTTTGTAATACCACCCATACCTTCAGTAGTTAATACCAACTAAGGCTGGTTCAAATTTAATGGTGTGTATTATATTCTTGTATTGTATAGTTTACTTTTATGTCTAACTTGTTCCTGTTCCTAGGTGAAAGCTATAGGTCATTCGAAGTTTAGTTCCTGTAGTATCTTTGACCACTGATCTGACCATACAAACTCTGAGATCATTGGGAGTCGTGGTCGGGTGCGCAGATCCAGGCCGGGTAAGTGAAATTACTAAACCCCTTTCCTCTGTTTTTCCTCTTACCACCTTCCTCACTCCCTAACCCTACAATGGAGGCAACCCCCAATAACATCTCCTTTGCATCGTTAAATGTTAAGGGACTTAATATGCAGGAGAAAAGAAGCATGCTTACTAACACTATGAAGGCTCTAAAAATACAAGTTATATTTTTACAAGAAACTCACTGGCTAGCATCATCCCAGAATCCATACAGAACTCCCGACTACCCTGTAGTTTTTATGGCCTCGCATTCTGAGAAGTCTAGAGGTGTAGCGATTGCCATATACAAATCTATACACTTTGAACTCATACATGTAGAGAAAGACAATCAAGGGAGGTTTCTACTGCTTGATTGTAAACTAAATGGTATCCTCTTTACATTGGTCAATATCTATGTCCCGAATCAATCGCAATCCAGTTTTTTGAAAGGGGTACTATCTAAAGTTGAGAAATATAAAGTCGGAACTATAGTCTTAGGTGGGGACTTTAATATGGTATGGGATCCCTTAGTTGACAAGAAAGTTCAAAAGGGGAAAAAAATTGACACATACACCATAAATACTGCCAATAAATTTCGTCAGCACATAATCAAACATAATTTATACGATATCTGGAGGGCACATCATCATAACGACAGAGACTACACTTATTTTTCCAGGCCCCATAACTTTTACTCAAGACTTGACCATTTTTTCACTGACTCATGGTCACTCGACAGAGTTTTAACTTCGCATATTAGAGTCTGCTCATGGTCAGATCATGATGTACTCACGTTCACCCTTTCCACTGATTTAACCAAAATGTGTAGACCTAGTTGGAAATTCCCGAAACAGGCACTCCAGGATAAAGCTTTTAGGGCCTCCCTTCAGAACTCTATAATTGAGTTCCTGAGAATAAACAAAACTCCAGGTATGCCGTCTCAAACAGTATGGGCTACACTAAAAGCATACGTGAGGGGGATTTGTATTAGGAGGCAGGCAATGCTTAGACGCCAAGCTGGTGCACCCTTAAGCCTTCTTCTGTCTGAATTACGGTCTGTAGAAAAAGAGAATAAAAGCTCTCCGTCCTTACCTTTAGCTGATAAAATTAAAAAACTCAGAGCACAACTAGCAGATAGAGAACTAGAGAGAGTTAGGGAGTCCTGCGCTCGATTCAAGAAGTTAATGTACTGTCAGGGTAATAGGTCCTCGTCACTTCTAGCTCATAAATTGAGAGGTAGAACTGCGCCAGCTAGGATATTGTCACTCAAATGGGGGACTATATCAGTCTCTTCGCCCAAGGAAATCGGGGAAACTTTTGCGGCCTATTACTCTGACCTTTATCATCTCCAGCCCTCTATGGCTGACAGAGAATCCTCTGTGCAAAATATAACTGACTTTCTACAAAACCTAAATTTGCCAACTTTACCAGAAGTGGACAAGGAGACGCTTAGGGCCCCTTTTTCTTTGGCTGAACTTAATCGAGCCATCAAACACACTCAAAATAACAAGGCTCCTGGTCTTGATGGATACCCAGCGGCCTTTTACAAACTCTTCAAGGCAGAGTTAAATAAGATCCTCCTCAAGGTCTTTTCAGAGGCCCGAGAATCAGGTTTGTTCAGCAGAGAATTCTTACAGGCTATAATCCTACCTATCCCCAAGCCGAACAAAGATCCCTCCCAGTGTACCAGTTATAGACCGATCTCATTGATCAACGGAGATGTAAAGTTATATGCAAAGCTTTGGGCTAACCGCCTCAATAGCTTGCTCCTGAAAGTGGTACATTTTGACCAGGTCGGGTTTACTTTTGGCAGAGAAGGCCCAGACAATACTCAAAAAGTACTAGACATTCTCACAGAGGCCTCTTGCTTGAAGTTGCCCATGCTGGCCCTGTCACTAGATGCGGAAAAGGCATTTGACAGGGTCAGATGGGACTACCTGTGGTGTACGCTTGCCCAGTTTGGCATACCAGGCGAGGTAATTATGGCAATTAGGGCCCTATACTCTCATCCCTCTGCGGTGGTTAAAGGCCTGGGATTTGCCTCCCCGGAAATTCATATTACTAACGGTACTAGACAGGGGTGCCCCCTGTCGCCTCTGATTTTTACTCTAGCTATTGAACCCTTGGCCCAAGCCATTAGGAATTCCCATGTGATAGGGGGCATTCGGTTTGGTGGAGAAGTTGCAAAGATAGCACTGTTTGCTGACAACGTGACCCTATTTTTAACAAATCCACTAGGCTCCTTACCTGCTCTTCTCGACCTTATATCCAAATTTGGCGACCATAGCTATTATAAGGTCAATGTTCTTAAGACTGAGGCTTTGCCTGTTTGTATCCCAACCTTTGAACTAGATGTTCTACGAAAGTCATACTCCTTTCAATGGTCGCAGAATACCATCCGACATTTAAGGGTGCAGCTTGGCCCTGACCCAAAGTTAGTAATTTCCCTAAACTATTCAGATATTATTAGAGAAGTCACTGAGCTCACCACCTCCTTGAGTCTTAGAGAGATCTCATTGCTAGGCCGCATAGCGTCTTTTAAAATGACGATTCTACCCAAAATTCTCTACTATTTTCGCTGCCTTCCATTTAATGTTCCTACTGCCCTAATTGATAAGCTCCAATACCTTGGTCAGAGTTAAATCTGGGGCAAATCTAAGCCCCGTATTGCAGCGAAAATACTTCAGAAACGATATGAACAGGGAGGTGTAGCCCTGCCTAGCATACGCGGTTACTAGGAAGCTGTTAGACTCTCCCATGTTTCGGTGTGGGTGGATAAAGGAGAACCGCAGGGGTGGAAAATTATAGAAGCTTCTGATCTTCCCGTGGGACTGGGCCTGGCTGCTTTACCTTGGATCCCTGAATACCGACTGGATACTCTAGGGATCAAAAATGTAATTGTAAGGGACTGTTTAAAAGCATGGCAAACACTTAGACATTTACCTGAGGTTGCCCCACATCCATCTCCTATACATTCCTTACCGGCTCTACTTGCAGCCCTACCTGATACGCATGTGTTAAAGTGGGGGGGAGTGGGATTTGAAACTGATTTCCAATTTGTACCCTTCGGGCACACTGCTCATTCCGAGCAATATAGGATCTATCATTCAGGACCCCCCTTTATGGGTTACATTTGAATATTCCAGACTGTATGCCTTTTTGGTATTGTGGGGTTTTCCTAAAGTTTTCAATCGACCCCTGACCAACTGGGAAAAATTGTGGCAGCTCCACGCCAAGACTCCTAGACTCATATCGTTCCACTATAATCTACTACAGACATCCATGAATAAGGATAGACCTTGGAAACTTAGAGCTTGGGAGGGGGAATTATCCAGACCAATTACGGACAAGGACCTACATATAGCTATGACCTAACTAAGAAGACTGTACACTGTGCAAACACTCTAGAATCATACATGAAACTATTCCTGAAATGGTACTACACCCCTTCCAGACTTTCACAGATGTTCCCTTCAACATCCTCTCTTTGTTGGAGAGAATGCGGACTAAGAGGCTTGGATATTCATATATGGTGGGAATGCCCAAAACTACAACCCATATGGAATCAAATATCTAACCTTTGCTCTGCCCTTGGGCTGACTGTTCCACTCACCCCTGAGATTGCTCTCCTACACATGTTACCACGAAAGGTTCCAACTCCTCTGTCTAAGCTGACAGTCTTTGTTCTTGCAGCCATGAAATTGGCGATAGCACGAGCATGGAAGCATACTCAGCCCCCAGACATTACAACTGTAACCTCTATAATACAGGTATATGCCAAGATGGAACAAAGTTTTTACTTCAATTTGGACAAAGAAGATCTCTATTGGCAGGTTTGGGAACCATGGTTCGGCTACCAAGCAGATTGCAGACAAGTACACAGACAAATTGCAGCCCCTAGACATCCCCTATAGTGAAATTTAGCTCTCAATTCAATATGAATCTACCACCTAGCTAAAGTCCCTCCTCTGCCTCCTCCCACCCTCAACCTTTCGTTCTTGCTCCTCCCTCTTTTCCTACCCCTCCTTCCTCCCCGCCCCTTAATATGTGACCTATCACCCACCCGCCCCACCTCTTACCCCCTTTTCTCTTCATTTTTTTTTTAAAAAAAATTATTTTTTATTTTTTGGGGGGGATTGCTTGCCCCGCCTGGAGATGCGCACTGAGTTCGACCCACTGGGCTACTGGAAGAAGTATGTTAAATGGTAAACATTGGCTGACTTCTCAAAGCCATTATAATACTTAGTTAATATTTATGAGTATCGTACTACATTAGTTTTAGCATTTAAGTTATGATAATAACTCCTGTTAACCTTGATGGATCTCCTCAATGCAGGAGACTCTATTTATGTACTTCGTATTCATGTAACAGTCCTTAAAGACATGCTTAATGTATCTACTGTGCAAATATTGTTGGACCTATGATTGTAAAAGAACTTAATGAACCTGCTGTTGTTATTGACAAGCTTACTTTACAATAAAAATTATTTTGGAAAAAAAATAAATAAATAAAAACTTACCTGTGAAATAAAAATTAAATATTAGTTATATTGCAGCTAGCTTAGGTTTTATTTTACAGGTAAGTATGTATTTAGTTTTAAATAGAAATAATTTAGGTATTAATTGTAATTTTAATTTGGAATTATTTTAATTATGTTAAAGTTAGTGGGTGTTAGGGTTGGGGTTACGTTAGGGTTAGACTTAGGGTTAGGTTTAGGGCCTAATAACTTTAGTGTAGTGGCGGCGACTTTGGGGGCAGCAGATTAGGGGTTAGTAAGTGTAGTTAGGTGGCAGCGATTTTGGGGGCAGCAGATTAGGGGTTAATAACAGTAATGTAGGTTGCTGTGATGTTAGGGACAGCAGATTAGGGGTTAATAAGTGTATGTAGGGGGTGACAACATTGGGGCAGGGGGTTAATAATATTTAACTATTGTTTGCGATGCGGGAGTATGGAGGTTTAGGGGTTAATATGTTTGTTATAGTGGCAGCGATGTCCGGAGCGGCAGATTAGGGGTTAATAATTTTATTTTAGTGTTTGCGATGCAGGAGGGCCTCGGTTTAGGGTTAAAGCACACCACCCAGCCCAGGTGTGTTCTAGACAATGTGATTGTGGTATATATAAAGCTAGGGAGTATCATTCTGTGCAGTCATGATTTGAGGCATAGTACTGCAGTGTTGGAATTCTGTATTTGAATATTAGAATCAAATGATTCAGCCCAGCAAAGCTAAACTGATTAGTGTTCGGACCAGTCTATTTCGGGACACCTCGTAAGTGGTGACTGGCTTAGCAGAATATGGCCATATTGTGTGACTAAGAACCCAACTTTATTTAAAAATTTAAATGCATACAGGCAAAAAAATTTGCAGCATAAATATTTGTTAATAATATTGCGTGACAATGATCCCAATTTTGTTTTAACAATTTAAGAATATTTAGCAAGCAAAAATATTTTTTGCAGCATATATAAATATGTTATAAATGTGTGGACTTAAGTGTTTGGATGTGCGCCAATACTTGTTGTTGTTTTGTAATTATTTTGGTCACTTTGGCAGCACTCCCACAATATGTGAGCTAATATATAAAATGTTTTTTGGTGTGCTTAACCAAACCCCCTTGTTGTTAGTTTATGGGTGTTAGTGTACTTTGTAACACTTTAGTTATAAGTTTTATGGTACAGCTTTGTAACGTAGAACCCATAACTACTGACTTTCAGGTGATGGTACAGATCTTGTAGTTATAGGCTGTACCGCTCACTTTTTGACCAGACAGGCAAACTCGTAATACCGGCACAATGGAAGTCCCATTGAAAAATTACTTTTTGAAAGGTGTGGTAGTTACGTTGCGTGACGGTAAAAAAGTGTGCGGTACACCTGTATCTACAAGACTCATAACAGCAGCGTTATGAAGCTTTTTCACTCATAACACAAAACTAGTAATCTAGCCGTCAGTTATTTAGGAAGACAAATTTGACACTAAATATTTTTATGAAACTACAATTCATCCTTTCAACTATCATGTTTAAAACACAACTAGAAGGCAAGCATTCATAACAGAGATAAGATAATGGGCTATATTACGAGAGGCACACAAAGGTTTGCATGCAAGCGATAAGGGGTTTATCGCTGGGGCTCGGGATCGTCAGGTTTACCGATGGTATTACGAGTTGAAAGCAAACACAATCGCTTGAGTGAAATTGTGATTTACGCTAGAATGATTACTGTAACTTCAGGGCTCTGATTAACCGTTTTGCAAAACTAAAAAGTTGCACAAAACACATCAAAAATACATTACAAAGTATAGTTATACTCATAATAACACTATCTAATAATAAAAATGCAAAAAAATATTGCACACAAAAGTTATAAGGGCTCAAAGATATGAGCTCTTAGGTGTAAGAAAAAGAAAATGGTATATATATATATTACCAAAAAAACAATGTGGCTGTTTGCATGCATCAGATGTAGCTTGTATATTACGGGGTCGATCCGATAAAAATCATCGCCCGCAAAAGTCGGCGACGCCAATATTTGCGCGGGTTTGGTATCCTATATACGGCGTAACCTAGAAGTTACGCGCGTATATTTCTGCCGTCGCCCGTAGTTTTTTGGGCTATAGGCAGGTATACCAAACCCGCGCAGTTTGGTATCCAATATACAGCGTAAGGACTTACGTGGCGGAAATGGAGAAATCTTACTCCATTTTCACCTCGCCACAAAAAGCAGCCGTAAGAAGCCTTACGCTGACTATTTGAGCCCCGTAACTCCCTAAACTGGCTGCTAAAATAAACCTAACACCTAACGCATGCGCAATGTCTATCTTCCTGTCAACCGCAATCTGCTAAAATAAACCTAACACCTAACGCATGCGCAATGTCTATCTCCCTGTCAACCGCGATCTGCTAAAATAAACCTAACACCTAACGCATGCGCAATGTCTATCTCCCTGTCAACCGCGATCCCCCGCCGCAATCCATAATAAACTATTTAACCCCTAAACCGTTGCCATCTACATAAACTAACCCCCTACTGTGAGCCCCTAAAACCGCCACCATCTAACTGATCTATCCCCTAATGTGAACCCCTTACACCGCCGCCATCTATATTAAAATTATTAACCCCTAATTTAATCTACCTACCCCGCCGCCAGCTATATTATCTATATTAACCCTAAGTATATTATAGTTAATATAGTTCTTACATTATATATATTAACTATATTAACCCTAATTATATTAGGGTTAATATAGTTGATATAGTTACTATAGTATTTATATAAACTATATTAACTCTATCTAACCCTAACACCCCTAACTAAATTCTTATTAAATAAATCTAATTCATATTATAAATTAAAATATTCCTATTTAAATCTAAATACTTACCTATAAAATAAACCCTAAGATAGCTACAATGTAATTAATAATTACATTATAGCTATGTTAGGGTTTATATTTATTTTACAGGTAAATTGTTAATTATTTTAACTAGGTATAATAGCTAGTAAATAGTTATTACCTATTTAATAGCTACCTAGTTAAAATAATTACCCAATTACCTGTAAAATAAATCCTAACCTAAGTTACAAATACACCTACACTATCAATAAATTAAATAAACTACAAATATCTATCTAAAACTACAATTAAATAAACTAAACTAAATTACAAAAAAAACCAAACACTAAATTACAAAAAATAAAAAAAAGATTACAAGATTTTTAAGCAAATTACACCTATTCTAAGCCCCCTAATAAAATAATAAACCCCCAAAATAAAAAAAATTCCCTACCCTATTCTAAATTAAAAAAAGTTCAAAGCTCTTTTACCTTACCAGCCCTTAAAAGTGCCTTTTGTGGGGGCATGCCCCAAAGAAAACTGCTCTTTTGCCTGCAAAAAAACCCACAATACCACCCCCCAACATTACAACCCACCACCCACATACCCCTAATCTAACCCAAACCCCCCTTAAATAAACCTAACACTACCCCACCTGAAGATCTCCCTACCTTGCATTCACCCCGCCGGGCAGAACTCCTCATCCGATCCGGGCGATGTGTTCCAGCAAGCGGCAGTGAAGTCTTCTTCCATCCGGGCGATGTCTTGAAGCAAGCGGCAGAGGGTCTTCTTCCATAGGCGATGTCTTCAAGCAAATCGGCATCTTCAATCTTCTTTGTTCGCTCCTCCGCCGCGGAGCATCCATCCAGCACGACGACTTCCCGACGAATGAGGTTCCTTTAAATGACGTCATCCAAGATGGCGTCCGTCGAATTCCGGTTTAGGGGTTAATACATATTTTATTGTTAGGATAGTGAGGGGGGATAGCGGATAGAGGGTTAGACGTGTCGGGCTATGTTAGGGAGGCGTGTTAGACTTGTCGGGCTATGTTAGGGAGGCGTGTTAGACAGTGCGGGTGATTTAGACTTTAGTCAGGTTTTGTAGGCACCGGCAGTTTCTAACGTGCCGCAAGTCACTGGTGACGCCAGAAATTTGTACTTGTGCAGATTTCTGGACATCGCTGGTTTATCAGACTTACGGCACGTTAGCATCTGACGGCGACATATATGGGATAGCTCGAGTTGCGAGCTGAAACTGTGGGCGACGCGGGTTCCCTTGCTTGCGCCGCAAACTACGATCTATATCGGATCGACCCCTACATGTTGTATGTAAACGTAATCACTTGAAAACAATGTAATTTAATGCGCGTCGAGTTAGCGCAACCTCAGAGCTCTGGTTAACCATCAGATATATATATATATATATATATATATATATATATAAAACACACAGAGAAAGTCCAGCACTCACTTGCAAGCTCTCAGCTAAGATTAAAAGCAAAAATGGAAGGGTTAGTTACCGCATTTGGACAAGTGGGACAAGCCCAGGTACCTCGTCAAGGTCCCTTCCAAAACCTGGGTCCCTAAAACAGCCACACAATGCAAGCTCTCAATCCAACAAACTGGGAACAATTGAAGGGTGCACATGCTTATGTAATCACCCCAGACAAATACAAAACACGGAAGGGGACTGCACTCTCAGACTGGACTGGGTACACATCCCATGACCCTGCAATATGCTCAGCCCTGGGTGCTCACTGGCACTCACAGGAAGCTGTGCTGTCCCCAGAGTCACAGGCAGTTAGCCCCAGACAGGCCTGGGTGCAAGAACCATAGGGAAAATTACCAAACAAATTAATAAAACACACAGAGAAAGTCCAGCACTCACTACAAAGCTCTCAGCTAAGATTAAAAGCAAAAATGTCAGGTTAGCACATCAACAAAATGTTTTTACTTTCATCTTGTAATACGAGCACTACCCAACACGTAGAAAGCTTTCTTCTAGCGGAGTTAGTGTGCGATAAATAGTGCTCCACTTGTAATCTAGCCCTTAGTTAATACTTTACTCTTCAAAAACCGATGGATGGATTTGATGAAGTGATAACAGCTTCCCAATCTCTGGTTTCATGTCACTTAGCAGGTGTCTTAAAGGGACAGTGTACAATAGAATATTTATTGTTTTAAAAGATAGATAATCCCTTTATTACTCATTCCCCAGTTTTGCTTAACCAACACTGTTATATTAATAAACTTTTTACCGCTGTGATTACCTTGTATCTAGGAACCTTCTTCCAGCCCCCTGATCACATGACTGTGACTGTTTAATATCTATTGTCTTGCATTTAGTATTGTGTTGTTATAAATCCTAAATAACTCCCCGGGCATTAACACAGTGTTATCTATATGACCCATATGTAGTTTCAGTCTCTTGTTGTGAAAAGAAATTTAAAAGCATGTAAAAAGAGGCAGCCCTCAAGGGCTTAGAAATTAGCATATGAGCCTACCTAGGTTTAGTTCTATCTAAGAATCCCCAAGAGAACAAAGCACATTTGATGATAAAAGTAAATTGGAAAGTTGATTCAAATTACAAGTCCTACCTGAAAAAATGAAAGTTTAATTTTGACTAGACTGTCCTTTTAAATCATCATAGTTGGAGATCTGGAGTTGATTTCTTTGTTTGGAGCATAGCTGTACTACTGCACTAATAAATTAACTTTATAGAAAGTGTATTCTACTTACTTAGCCCATTTTAAGTTCAGCACCATGGATAGTGCTTGCTTATTGGAGGCCTACATTTACCCACCAAAAAGCAAGCATAACCCAGGTTCTCAACCAAACATGGGCCGGCTCCTATGCATCACATTCCTGCTTTTTAGATAAAGATAGCAAGAGAATGAAAAAAAAATGATAATAGGAGTAAATTAGAATGTTGCTTAAAATTGCTTGCTCTATCTGAATCATGATAGAAAAAATTTGTTGTTTTTGCTTCCCTCCCTACTAGCACCCTCTATAGTTATCCCATTGCCCTCTTCCACCTCTTATGCCTTTTAGTGCACCCCTCATTAATCAAACTGCCCCAGGGGGCAGTACCGCCAACTTTGGTAACCACTGGCCTAATAGAAAAAAAAACATGTATGCGAAAGTAAAGTTTATTCTAAGATGCTATTCACTGAAAGCAGAGTAATCTGATTTGTATTAACTGCAGGATTTCATTTTAAATGTGTTCTCTCTCCCAAGCAACGTTTCCCTTTCCAGAAAGCTCCATTTCATTCAATAGGAGGCATTTTGTCACTCCCAGGGACAGACACTTTTTTTTATATAATTCCCTGAGGTCAGCCTCTGTGACCGTCGGCGTGAAAAACTGCGTCTGGCCTAAGGACGTTATTTAAAATCGGGCTCAAATATATTTGCTCTTCTAAGTTTTACTGGATATATTTTTTGTAGGTTTTCTGTACCCAATATGATTTTTTAACAAATGTTGGTGATTATCAATTAGTCAAAGAGAGACCATTTTAGTTCTTATATGAGGTGATATTGTCCCTTTTAGAACCTAATATACTCCAAAGGTCACATATACCTATACCTTCTTTGATGGATGGCAATCTCTTTCTTTGTATGAGGGGTAAAGTATGTTTGGTATGTTTTCTGTCTATAGGGGATAGAGGCTCATTTTGAGCATATACCCATATATGGCTAGATTATGAGTAGAGCACTATTTATTGCTCCCGCTTGCAAGCTAAATCTGTGCTCGTATTACAAGTTGAAAGTAAAAAGTTCACTTGCATGGTAACCCAATGCTTGCTAAAGTCGAACTTTGAGACAGCGTTAACATATTCCCCCATAGAAGTCAATGGTGCAAGAAAAATGGAAAAAAAAACACCCTACTCGCGCGCAAATCTGATCACATTTTCTCAAGTACGCTAACCCAACATGAAAATATTAATATTTCACATTCCAGTGTTGTTAACATAGCAGAATATATTCTATTTATTCATAAATACATATTTCTACATATATCTGATGGTTAACCAGAGCTCTAAAGTCGCACTATCCCAACGTCCGTTAAATTAAATTGTGTTCAAGAGCTAGTGACGTATGGGATATAAAATCCTACCAGGAGGGGCAAAGTTTCCCAAACCTCAAAATGCCTATAAATTACACCCATCGCCACACCCACAATTCAGTTTTACAAACTTTGCCTCTCTGGAGGTGGTGAAGTAAGTTTGTGCTAAGATTTCTACGTTGATATGCGCTTCTCAGCATGGTTGAAGCCCGATTCCTCTCAGAGTACAGCGAATGTCAGAGGGATGTGAAGGGAGTATCACCTATTGAATGCAATGGTTTTCCTCACGGGGATCTATTTCATAGGTTCTCTGTTATCGATCATAGAGATTCATCTCCTACCTCCCTTTTCAGATCGACGATATACTCTCAATTTACCATTACCTCTACTGATAACTGTTTCAGTACTGGTCTGGCTATCTGCTATATGTGGATCGTGTACCCGAAGCTGTGTGATAGCTCAGAGTGTACACAGTGTGAAGTGGTTGTTAGTCCAATATGATAGTGACAAAATAAAAACGTAAAACTAAAAAATATTTAAAACCAAAAAAAAAACTTTGAAGAAGGAAGTCAGCAAACAAATGCTAGGTGATAATTATTAAAAAAGGAAATATATTTAGAGGCTGCAATACGTGTAAATATATGCCATCTGGCATGAAGACTTTTTCTTCCATGATTACTGGGGAAATTTTTCCTATAAAGAAATTTCTATTTTAATTCTATCTTCATAATATATGTTCTTGAATGTGTCTGTGGGGTTCAATATGTGGGTCGTACCTCAAGAAAGGCTAGAACACGGTGGGGAGAACATCTACGTAATTGTAAAAATTGTAAAAAGAAAAAGGTTAAACATAGTATACCAGAACATTGCCTTAATAAGCATCAAGGCAACCCTGAAATTTACAAATTTTATCCTATAGATTACGTACCTCCTTCAACAGATTATAATAGAATTATTAAATTAAGACAACGTGAAACCTTCTGGATTCATAAGCTCAATAACCTATGGCCATCAGGCTTGAATTCAAATTTAGATTTGGCAGCGTTTAATTAATGAGTATAACACAAGGAGTTGTCCACTATTATTGTCATGTTAATATTACAATTTTTGTTTACAACTATAGTCTTGGTTCTATCATAGGTCATACATTTTTTAGTTATTTTTTTATATGTTTGTATATATCTCATCAAATTATACTAAATTCATATATATGTCTGGCGAATTAACAATTTACATATGTTAGGGTTTTCATTATAAATCTAGACGTAATATAAATAAAATTATATGTGTATATATATATATGCATATACATATATTTTCTATCTCCCCTTTTTTCCCTTATTTATATATTGGTACCCAATACAGTCCAATATATTGTAATATTTATCATCAATCAAATAAACTAGCTTTAACATATCCAGTTTATAATAAGTTCATTCAAAAAGTGCATCGCCACTTATACTACAATATAGTCGTAACATCTGCTGAGTACATTGTACACTTTAGATCTAATAAATATATTTTTACAAGTAAGTTCATTCAGATAATTTCAAATTATCCATAGTCCCTTTTTTTATATTATAGCCGTAACAATCGCTGAGTATATTGTATACTTCATTCAAAAGTATTTTAATAAGTTTTTTATAGATTGTTTCTATTGATACATAGCTCAATGTTTTCAATTTTGCAAACAACCTTTTGGTTTCTATTTGCAAGTAACATGTATTTTATTAGGTTGTCAGCGTAATATTGTTTCCAACATGTAACAAATGCCTGGTGTTTTTTATTGGTGGATGTTCCACCCAATCATGATCTTTCCATGTATTTTTAAATGTCTTTTTCCCGCTATACCTTTATTTTTACCTGAGGAAACGGCCAGCGAGCATTATCGGCCGAGAAACGCATTGTATTAAGCTCTAAATAAATTTCCTTTTTTAATAATTATCACCTAGCATTTGTTTGCTGACTTCCTTCTTCAAAGTTTTTTTTTGGTTTTAAATATTTTTTAGTTTTACGTTTCTATTTTGTCACTATCATATTGGACTAACAACCACTTCACACTGTGTACACTCTGAGCTATCACACAGCTTCGGGTACACGATTTGGATTACCCACGTCACACTCAGAGGATTTCCTCTCATCACAGAACAGCTGAGCTATAGACGCTGATTCAGTGCACACGCTGTGTGCGGAGGACAAGCCCGAGCTGACAACGGCTACAAACAACCACACAATTAACTAGAGGGATATGAATTCTATCTTTTCCGCGTACTGACTGCTGTATTAAGGTCAGCCTGCCTGAATGCACTACTTGCGAGTGCCAACTCTCTTGTGAGTATCCATCTTGCTGATACCGCTGTTTTGTCTGTGTCTGCCTGGGTTCAGACGTTATTGCACTATTAGGCTCTTGTTTTCTCTTCTATCATAATAGATCTCCGATACGAATTCCACACACTCAGCGTACTGACTGCTGTATAAAGGTCAGCCTGCCTGTATGCATTACTTGTGAGTGCCAACCCCTTTGTGAGTATCCATTTGGCTGATGCTGTTTATGATTGTATCTACCTGGTCCCAGACGATATTACACTATTAGGCGCTCTCTCTCTTTTGCTCTTAATTCTACAGATTATCCGACTCACCACCGGTTCGGAGTGAAGCAGCCTTATATATCTGCTGATTTTGACAGCGATTTTTTCTACTGGTTGCTTTTGTTTTGCTGGACATTACAGTGAATATATTTACATTTATATCTATTCATTGATTATATATTACATTGTAGATTTTTGTTCTTATTTTTTTATTTCTGCACACCAACTGTGTTTTTTTGTGAATTTATATTGATTTACACATTGCAGGTTTTATAGAATATTATTTTGCAAGATAACATCACAATACATATATAATTTTTTTTTTGCAAAAGCTTATCACATTGGTTTGTTTTTTGTCACAACACGACTATTCAAGTTAAGTGAACATTATATGATCACTAGTAAATCCACTACTCACATTCATTATATACATACACACGTATTTATAGCACATTCCTTTTGTTTATAGTTTTGCGCACCCTATTGTATGTTCTATCATTATACTTTTTTTCTGTTTGCAGGATGCAGACCTTCATATTCCGATTCATCCAGAACATTATCAGTTCCTGAGATTATCTTTTCTAGACAAGCTTTACCAATTTGTTGCTCTTCCATTTGGCCTAGCAACAGCTCCAAGAATCTTTACAAAGGTTCTAGGTGCCCTTCTCTCTGTAATCAGAGAACAGGGTATTGTGGTGTTTCCTTATTTGGACAATATCTTGGTACTAGCTCAGTCTTTACGTTCTGCAGAATCTCACACAAATCAACTAGTGTTGTTTCTTCGGAAACATGGTTGGAGGATCAATTTACCAAAAAGTTTCTTGATTCCTCAGACAAGGGTCACCCTTTTAGGCTTCCAGATAGATTTAGTGTCCATGACTCTGTCTCTAACAGACAAGAGATGTTTAAAATTGGTTGTAGCCTGCCGGCACCTTCAGTCTCAGTCATTCCCTTCAGTGGCTATGTGCATGGAAGTTTTAGTCTTCATGACTGCAGCATCGGACGCGATCCCCTTTGCTCGTTTTCACATGAGACCTCTACAGCTTTGTATGCTGAACCAATGGTGCAGGGATTATACAAATATATCACAATAAATATCACAATTAATATCCTTAAATCCCAATGTTCAACGCTCTCTGATAGATCACCATCGTTTAGTTCAAGGGGCTTCTTTTGTTCAGCCAACCTGGACTGTGATCACAACAGATGCAAGTCTTTCAGGTTGGGGAGCTGTTTGGGGATCTCTGACAGCACAAGGGGTTTGGAAATCTCAATAGGCGAGATTACAAATAAATATTTTAGAACTCCGTGCAATTCTCAGAGCTCTTCAGTTTTGGCCTCTGTTAAAGAGAGAACCGTTCATTTGTTTTCAGACAGACAATATCACAACAGTGGCATATGTCAATCATCAGGGTGGGACTCACAGTCACCAAGCTATGAAAGAAGTATCTCAGATACTTGCTTGGGCGGAATCCAGAACCTGTCTAATCTCTGCGGTGCATATCCCAGGTGTAGACAATTGGGAGGCGGATTATCTTAGCCATCAGACTTTACATCCAGGGGAGTGGTCTCTCCATCCAGATGTGTTTTCTCAGATTGTTCAGATGTGGGGTCTTCCAGAGATAGATCTCATGGACTCTCATCTAAACAAGAAACTTCCCAGATACCTGTCCAGGTCCAGGGATGTTCAGGCAGAAGCAGTGGATGCGCTGACACTTCCTTGGTGTTATCATCCTGCTTACATTTTCCCGCCTAGTTCTTCTTCCAAGAGTGATCTCCAAAATCATTATGGAACAATCATTTGTGTTGCTGGTGGCTCCAGCATGGCCACACAGGTTTTGGCATGTGGATCTGGTTTGGATGTCCAGTTGCCAACCTTGGCCACTTCTGTTAAGGCTGGACCTACTGTCTCCAGGTCCGTTTTTCCATCAGGAGCTCAAATCATTAAATTTGAAGGTATGGAAATTGAATGCTTAGTACTAAGTCATAGAGGTTTCTCTGAATCAGTGATTAATACTATGTTACAAGCTCGTAAATCTGTCTCTAGAAAGATTTATTATAGAGTTTGGAAGACTTACATTTCATAGTGTTCTTCTCATAAATTCTCTTGGCCTTCTTTTAGAATTCCTAGAATTTTACAGTTTCTTCAGGATGGTTTGGATAAGGGTTTGTCTGCAAGTTCCTTGAAAGGTCAAATCTCTGCTCTTTCTGTTTTAATTCACAGAAAGATTGCTATACTTCCTGATATTCACTGTTTTGTACAGGCTTTAGTTCATATTAAGCCTGTCATTAAATTAATTTCTCCTCCTTGGAGTCTTAATTTGGTTTTGAAGGCTTTACAGGCTCCTCCATTTGAGCCTATTCATTCTTTGGACATTAAACTACTTTCTTGGAAAGTGTTGTTCCTTTTGGCTATCTCTTCTGCTAGAAGAGTTTCTGAGCTATCTGCTCTTTCTTGTGAGTCTCCTTTTCTGATTTTTCATCAGGATAAGGCAGTTTTGCGGACTTCTTTTCAATTTTTATCTAAGGTTGTGAATTCTAACAACATTAGTAGAGAAATTGTTGTCCCTTCCTTGTGTCCTAATCCTAAGAATTCTTTGGAAAGATCCTTACATTCTTTGGATGTGGTAAGAGCTTTGAAATATTATGTGGAAGCTACTAAAGTTTTCAGGAAGACTTCCAGTATATTTGTTTTATTTTCTGGTTCTAGGAAAGGTCAGCAGGCTTCTGCTATTTCCTTGGCTTCTTGGTTAAAACTTTTGATTCATCAAGCTTATTTTGGAGTCGGGTCAGGCCCCGTTCCCCGTCCCCCTTTCCCCAGTATCTCCCTACACGTATTGCTTTCTTAAAATATGGAAAAACTCAGTATATGACCCCTTAACACGCAAGGTCTCAACTCCCCCACAAAACTCAGCCTCCTTCTCAACCATCTTCAGAAGAATAAAATAGACATGCTCTGCTGCAGGAGACTCATTGGATGCTTACACCACTCATTCCCCGTACAACTAGGAGATTCCCCGTTTCCGTAGAAGCTTCTTTTTCATCAAAATCTAGGGGAGTAGCTGTTCTTAGTAAAGATGTAAACTATGAACCCATATATGTTGAAATTGACCCCCAAGCTAGATTTGTTATAATAGTCTGTAAACTAAATACCCAACTAGTCACCCTGGTAAACATATTCACACCCAATAATAGACAACTACGCTTTCTTGGCAAGGTACTGCATTTAGTATTGGAAGTGAAACAGGGAGAACTGATTATAGGAGGAGACTTTAATCTCATTTGGGATCACTCCATGGACAGAATGGGCCCCAAGATCTCCAACCGGACAGATCTATACATTCTCTTTCCAAAGCCTTTAAGTCACTTATTAGTCAGTATGACCTATATGACTCGTGGAGATCCTTCCACCCACAGGAGAAAGACTACACCTTTTTCTCCTCACCGCACAAATCACACACTAGAATTGACTACTTCTTTATGACCTCTAGGCTATTAGACAAAATATCATATATTAAAATAGTTCCGATTTCTTGGTCAGATCAGGATGCCCTGTACCTGTCTCTTAGCCCACACTTCTCACACACCCCTCCCCCTCCATGGCGATTAAAAGACTGGATGCTGATAGACCCTGCCATAAAACTGAATATACAGGAGAAAATTACAAGTTTTCTATAACGTAATGATGACCTTCAGACTTCCACAGAGAACCTATGGGCCACACTCAAAGCTGTCCTGAGAGGACATTTAATTGAGATAGACACCACAAAACGCAGAGAAAAAGGTTTTACCCTCTCCACACTTACAATCCAATCCAGGAACTTGAGGCAACAACTCAATAACACATATTCTATTACACTAAATGGCCAACTATTATAAATAACTAAATGGATACAAGAAGCAGAACTACAAAGAGCTCATGCTACTTAAGAAAAATTTAAAAAATTATTTTATCATTTTGGTAACAAGGCCTCATCACTCCTAGCAAAGAAACGACGCCACCGCACTGCACAATCCAGAATCCTAGCCATCAAGGCGGAAGGAGGTCACTCTTTCTATTCCCCAAGAGACATAGGCCAAGCTTTCAGGAGCTTTTACCAGACACCTTACAACATAGAGACAGACTTAGACACCCCTCCCCGACAGTTATCTCCAATTTTCTCAACACTTTACAATTACCTACCCTGGACATGGAGTTAGCCACTACCTTAACCACTCAAATTATAATGCAGGAAGTACTCAATGTAATTTAATCACTAAAATTAGGGAAATCTCCAGGCACAGACGGCTATACTGATCGATTTTACAAAACCTACCAAACTACTCTAGCTCCTATCCTTTGTAGAACATTCCAAGAGGCAATGCAAAAGGAATCATTTAGCTCAGAGTTCCTTGAGGCCACAGTGGTGACGCTACTTAAAACGTGTGTGTGGTAGACCGAGCGCTAGTATTTTACAGCCTTATGCTCACTGGCAAAAGTCCCCTAGTGGACTTGGGATGTGATTACAATTGTGTGATATAGTGAGCGCTGGGAAGCTTAAAAGGACTGTGAGGTATGGATATGTTAAAAATGGAATGTATTTATTACAGTTAATATACAATGAAAATACAATATAATACATACAAATTAAAAAGCTTCTAAAATTCTTCCTAAAATCTCTATGGATCCATGAGATATAAGTCTTAAGGATATAGTGTTACCTATATCTGTGGTGTTGGAACAAATATTACGTTAGCTCCGACAACAGTCTAAGACCATAGTATTATGGTCTATAAAGTGCAGTTTAAGCACAGATATTTACAAACAGCAGATGTGATGTAAATGGCCAAAATTGGCGTAGTACAATGTCAATAATACAGATGTCAACAATACAGATGCAGTATAAAAGTATAAGTGATAGAAATACAATATAAATAAAAGTGTAGGAGAAATCCAATTGTGTAAAAATGGAAATAAAATTTGTTGAAAAAATGAAGAAATTTATGTCTCTCAAATAGTTTCTTAAAAAATGTCTCTTTGGAAAATCACAGTGTTCCAAAAAAAATATATATCAGAGTGTTCCACAAAAATTGCAAAAGTGTTCCACAAAAATTGTAAAAAATTAATCCACAAATAAATATCAAAGTGTTCAAAAAATATGGTGGGTAAGTGCGTTCAAAGAAATCCTAGATGATTAACTTCCAAAATAAACTCCAATAGCTGTGGTAGACGTGAAGGAGATTATAAGAATGCAGAATATAAAAAATATATAAAAAATGTAGAATATAAAAATGCAGAAGAAAAAAAAAAAAAAAAAAAAAAAGTACAATAATGTGGCGGGTAGGTCCAAAGTCGTCCTCCTAATCTGTGGGTGAAATAAAGTGCAATAGTGTAATAACGTCTAGATGTGGTATAATAAAATCAGAAATTTGCTCACCAGTATGTCGACGCGTTTCGGCCCTCCTAGGCCTTTCTCATTGTATATTAACTGTAATAAATACATTCCATTTTTAACATATCCATACCTCACAGTCCTTTTAAGCTTCCCAGCGCTCACTATATCACACAATTGTGGTGACGCTACTTAAACCAGGGAAAGACCCGTAACAATGTAGCAGTTACCAACCTATTTCCCTTCTCAATCTTGATACCAAACTGTATGCTAATTTACTGGCTAACAGACACTTGAAAGACATCCCCTTAATAGTACATACTGATCAGACGCATTTTGGACATTCTCAGTTTAGCCTCTAGAGGTGGGGATCCCTTCCTGGCCCTGTCTTTAAATGCAGAGAAGGCCTTTGACAGGGTCAGTTGGGACTATTTATGGGTGACAATGGGAAATTTTAATTCCCCATTGTCTTTTTTAAAGCAATACAAGCCTTATATTCCTTCCCTACAGCTTGCATAAAAGGAGTTGGCTTCCATTCTGCAGCATTTCCTATAACTAATGGTACAAGGCAGGGCTGTCCCCTGTCGCATCTCCTTTTTGCCTTAGCTATAGAACCATTGGCCCAAGCAATAAAAATAGACCCGCTCATAAGAGGCGTGTCAGCTGGTAGTCACTCCCAAAAAATCTCATTATATGCGGACGATATAACCTTTTTCCTAACCTCCCCGATGACCTCCCTCCCGGATGTGTTTAAGACTATTGAGACCTTTAGCGCCATGAGCTACTACAAGCTCAACATTGCTAAGACAGAGGCTCTCCCTATTAATATACCCGCTCTGAAATTTAAACTCCTACAAAAATCATACAAATTCCCATGGAATCCCAGCTCTCTTAAGGTGCTGGGAGTTCTTTTAACCCCAGACACCACAACCACTATCTCCAAAAACTTCACAAACAGGCTCCCAGAATTCCGTAGACTTCTCAACAGTTGGGAATTCAGAGAAATCTCTTGGACGGGAAGAATAGCAGCCATTAAGGTGTCCTTTATCCCCAAGATTACCTACCTTTTTAGATGTATCCCTTATAATATCCCCAGGCCTACATTAAATAAGATACAGAGTCTCATTACCACTTATGTCTGGAAAGATGGACACCCTAGAACGGCTAGACACACTCTAGAGAGACCACATAGACAGGGAGGACTAGCCTTACCCAACCTTATAACGTATTACAATCCTGCCAGGCTGTCTCATTTACTCGGTTGTAATAATAAAGACCGTACTCTAGGCTGGTACCATGTGGAGTCATCACTACTACCCTCAAATCTTGCACTTCCCAACCTACTTTGGATCCCATCCCATCATAGACAGAAGTTAGGTGACTTACACCCCATCCTACAAGAAGCCTTTCAATTTTGGGATCACATACAACATAATCCAACCATTGCCCCCCATCCATCCCCCACCCTCACCTTAACTGCAGCTCTGTTCTCTTTACCGGACGCACACCCAGACTTATGGCAGACTCTAGAGATTAAAACTGTCACTAACTTCTATGAATCTGACACATGGATCCCACACCCACAACTTTGCATTAAATTCCAAATACCCCCAAGACTGCAGTTTGAAGCCTTCCCTCCTCCCCCTCTCCTCCCTCCCTCCCTCCCTCCCCCCCACTTCTGGACTGACACACATTCTCCTGTTTCCGAGTGTTCCCTCTAACCCCGAACAGTATTTTCACCCAATAACCACTTCAGATAGCAAAGAGTAGACTATTTAGTCCAACTCCCCACAAATCATGGATATAACTATGTAAAATTATATTTGCAATATTCCTTATAACATAAAATAGAGACCCTCCATCAACCTATGAGAATTCCCACTTCTACACTCACCTGCAAATATAAAATCATGTGTGCGTTAACCAAAATATGATGATTCTCACGCACTGTATAAGATTATTGTTCATTGTTTTTTTACATATGTAAATTATATGCACATACCCATGTGGGTCCATATTATTGTACCTATTTTATGTTTGTCTCAATAAAAAATATACTTTAAAGAAAAAAAATATTGTGTTCAAGCGAACACCTTTACGTACAACTTGTAATACGTGCTACAGCCGTGATAACTCCTGAAAAACTGTTAGCGCTCTGTTTGTAATCTGGCCCATAGTAAATACATTAGGTAGGTGTTGTCATCAGTTGGAAATAGAGGGCTTTTTAAATGCTTTAGTTGCATGAAAACACTTGTCTAAGGATATTTTGATTGTTCAAATTATACAACTGAAAACACATTTTTGCAGAGAGTTTTGGCGATGTTAAAGTTCTTTTTCATGCTTGGCTCACATGTTAATAAACAAGATCATTTTATTGCTTAATAAAATGTTACAAATAAAGTTCAAGCCATACTTTTGAACTATGAAATTTACACACAAATTAAATATATGATCATTTTAATGTTCTTTTATGATTGTAATGAAGTGTTTGGTGTTTATAAAAAAGGTTAATAATAAAAATTAATCAAAATGATGTAAAAATATTTGTTGAACAGATGTCATAAATTAACATTACTGGTTAAGTGGAAAATCCAGACGTCAGACATATTAGGCAGACATCATCAGTATTGAATTAATTATCTGTCCGTATTAGATTCTCTTTGGCCACATATTTTGCACTTTCATGACAAATAGGTTTGCAAAAACCTACCTGAAAAGCCCACAACACAATAGTTTCTTATAATTCTTCAGTGTCAGGTGTTAGATTATTTTTTTTTACCTCGGAGTTGGGTATCCTCTATGTGAATCATGAAGGAAAACGTGGGTTTCATGTTTCTTTAAAAAAAATTAAAATAAATGTTTTCTAAAAGTACAATGTAAGCAAATAAAACATGCAGAATAGGTTTGCTTGGTATTTGAATTTAAAGATTGTCATTCTTTATTTAACATTAGTGCGGACCACCAAGAACACTATGAAGAAGGGGAAGGAACCGTATGACTATGGGAAGGGTGTGATGGAATGATTATTTTAAGCAATAAAATCCACTTTTAAGAAACACAAATTAAAATGAAAACAAAAGGCTTGGGGCTATTATCCAGTCCCTCACCTGCTCCCAGATAGACTGATCCTCTTTTGAAGTTCACCAGTTTGAAGTGGCAGGGAGAGGAGCTTATCTTTGATTTGGTGCACATTAATTTAGCATGATTTGCGTTTGAAGCTAACTTATTAAAGGGACAGTCTATTTGAAAAATGTTATTGTTTAATAAGATAGATAATCCCATTATTATCCATTCCCCAGTTTTGCATAACCAACAATGTGATATTAATATACTTTTTTTTTACCTCTGTGATTAACTTGTATCTAAAGCCTCTGCAGACTGCACCCTTATTTCAGTTCTTTTTACAAACTTGCATTTTAGCCAATCAGTGCTGACTCGTTAATAACTCTACGAGAGGGAGCACATTATCTATATGACACACATGAACTAGCACTGTCTAACTGTGAAAAACTGTCAAAATGCATTGAGATAAGAGGTGGTTTTCAACGGTTTAGAAATCAGTTTGAGCCTACCTAGGTTTAGCTTTCAACAATGAATACCAAAAGAGCAAAGCAAATTTGTTGATAAAAGTGAATTGGAAAACTGTTTAAAATTGCATGCTTGGAAAACTGTTTAAAATTGCATGCCCTGTCATGAAAGTTTAATTTAAAGTTTAAATTAACCTTCTTAGCACTCTGGCGGTTAACTAGATTTTGCTGTGTAGTCATTTTCTAATAAAGTTTTTTTTATTATTCATTCAGCAGATCTACATAGTGATTGGAATTATTTTAAAAATCAAGCTGCAGCACAGTATTTTTATTTACAAATTCAAACTGATTGGAATCAGCGCCATAATTAGCATATCAATGTGAAGAAATCGATTTATTGTTTAGCACTAATGTGATTTTGTACATTTGTTTTCTATCTATCTATATTCTTTCTCGATACCTAAGCAAAAGCTATTAGTTGGTTAAAAAACAAACATAGCCAAGGCGTTTGCTGAAGTTTATAATTTCATTTGTTTGGGCCATGTAAACAAACTGGGTCAGAGAGAGGAAACTGGCTGTGGGATTTTTCATAACTCAGACATGAAAAAAGAAAGCTTCTCCGCATTCCCTATCTGTGAAAAATCAATTTCATGATGGAAATCTATTGATATTGTATTAGGAAACGCTGCTACTCAAGTGAAGTCATTAGGGGAAATCTATCAAGCTATCAAATGTGTTGCATTCGCCGGCATCAATACGCTCGCCTAACATCGCAGCCGCGTATCTCAATACGCTCTCCTTAGTTATGAAAAAAGCCGTCAAAAAGACGCTCACCAAGAATGGGGTGATGAGCATCGGACTTTTGTTAACTAGCAGTCATCGATCTTGCGTCTATTCGGCTTTTTCCAAACTTTATTTATACCCTGTCACTAAACGCCGCCACTATACTTATAGGACCAGTAAACACAGTAGATTTGCATAATCAACAAATGCAAGATAACAAGACAATACAATAGCACTTACTCTGAATTTCAAATGAGTAGTAGATTTCTTTCTAACAAATTTTTAAGTTATGTATATTTCCACTCCCCCTGTACCATGTGATAGCATTCAGCCAATCACAAATGCATATACGTATAGTCTTTGAATTCTTGCACATGCTCAGTAGGAGCTGGTGACTCAAAAAGTGTAAATATAAAATACTGTGCACATTTTTTTAATGGAAGTAAATCGGAAAGTTGTTTAAAATGACATGCTGTATCTGAATCATGAAAATATTATTTGACCTGAGTGTCCCTTTAAATGTTTAACCCCTATCCAGCCACTCCCCGACCCCGCCGCAACTTAAATAAAGTTATTAACCACTATTCCGCCGCTCCTGACCCCGCCGCAACCTAAATAAAGTTATTAACCCCTATCCCGTCTCTCCCCGACCCCGCTGCAACCTAAATAAAGTTATTAACCCCTATCCCGCCGCTCCCCAACCCCGCCGCAACATAAATAAAGTTATTAACCCCTATCCCGCTTCCTCCTGACCCCGCCCAACCTAAATAAACGTATTAACCCCTATCCCGACGCTCCCCAACCCCTCCACAACCTAAATAAAGTTATTAACCCCTATCTCGCTGCTCCCCGACCCAGCTGCAACATAAATAAAGTTATTAACCCCTATCCCGCTGCTCCCCGACCCCACCGCAACCTAAATAAACATATTAAACCCTAAACCACTGGCCTCCCACATCACTACCACTAACTAAACCTATTAACCTCTAAATCATCAGCCCCCCACATCGCCAAAAAATAAATTAAGCTATTAACCCCTAAACCTAACAACCCGCTAACTTTAAATTAAAATTACAACATCCCTATCTTCAAATAAATTTAAACTTACCTGTAGAATTAAAATAAACTATATTAAACTATTAATTAACCTACCCTAACTATTATCCTACAATTAAATTAAACTACCAATTAAATTAACTAAATTACATATTAAAAAACTCAAACCCTACTCAAATTATTTAAATATACTATTAAACCTTATTAAAAGTACTACATTACCAAAAGAAAAAAAAAAACTACGTTACAAACCCCCCCACTAAATTACGAAAAATAAAAAACCACATTATTATAAATAAAAAAGAATTACACCTTATCTAATAGCCCTATCAAAATAAAAAAGCCCCCCCAAAATAAAAAAACCCCTAGCCTACAATAAACTACTGATGGTCCTTAAAAGGTCCTTTTGTGGGGCATTGCTCTTTTACCTGTAAAAAAAATACAAACACCCCCAACAGTAAAACCCACCACCCAACCAACCATCTAAAATAACCTAAGCTCCCCATTGCCCTGAAAAGGGCATTTGTATGGGCATTGCCCTTAAAAGGGCATTTAGCTCTTTTACTTGTCCAGACCCTATTTTAAAAATAAAACCTACCCAAAAAACCCTTAAATAAACCTAACACTAACCCCCGACGATTCACTTACAGTTATTGAAGTCCCGCTTGAAGGATCCATCCAGGTGGCCTCTTCGATCTTCATCCAGCCGGCAAAGTCCTCATCCAGGTGGCAAGAAGTCTTTATCCAGATGGCATCTTCTATCTTCATCCATCCGACGGGGAGCGGGTCCATCCTGAAGACATCCAGCATGGAGCATCCTCTTCATACGGTCGCCGCCGTAAACTGGAACTTCAATGCAAGTGACATCATCCAAGATAATCCAAGATTGAGCTCTCATCCTATTGGCTGATTGGAACAGCCAATATGATTTTAGCAGCTCTAATCCTATTGACTGATTAAAATGTTTCAGCCAATAGGAATTCAAGGGACGCCATCCATTTTAATTTTGGGGTGTTAGATTTTGGGAAGGGGCTTTGGTGTTAGTCAGGTATTTGCAATGTTAAAAGAATAGGGGATTAATAATAATGTGTATTTGAGACTCAATGGATGTCTCATGGCCATAATTTATTAAAGTACCAGTAAATACAGTAGATTTGCACAATTAACAAATATATGATAAAAATACAATACGATAACACTTAGTCTAAACTTCAAATGAGTAGTAGATTTTGTCTGACATATAGGAATAGGAAAAAGGCTGCACAATGGAACCAAATGAAAACACAGGTTTATTTGTGGAAATAAAACTTAGACAGACATGGACAGGTGGGAAGCCTGACGCGTTTCGTGCCCCCTAGTGGCGCTTCATCAAAGACTCAATTACTGTGTACAACATCCATCTTTAAATAGGGCTCCAATTGCCCACACATTTGCCAATACATAACAACATTAAAGGTACATACAGACAACTTTAAAAACAAAAGATAATACACAAAATCAACAGTGTTATCATACCAGTATTCTACATTTTAATGGCGCTAAAGAACATATTTTGGCATACTTTACTAGGAGCAAGATAAACTGTAATTATATTACATACTGTTTAATTTATTCAAAATTACAACGGGACTCCTGTTGGGAAACTATATATATGTCAATATAAAGGGAGAAGCCATACATTACATTATTTACACATAGTGAGAAACGGAGGTCCAATTGCACTAATACTGATGTCAAAACTGTTAACGGTTTAATAAGCTAAACAATATTAATTAAATATTAGTTGAATATTACTTTAATAGTGATACTACTTATCTCATTACTTTACATTCACCTCTATGTGAGAAATCGCATAAAGTACCTTAGGGTAGAACAAAGTGTAATTTATTCCATTATATCTTTCTAAGTAAGTTAGTGTGAAAACACATACCCCTCATATTACCCTGATCACAAAGAACAAATTGTCTACACACGGCATCTACACAAAATAGCTTATGTCCCACTCTTTATTTAAGCCAAGTGGGACTCTTGCTCTTAACTTAAAAATCCAATAGAGTTCTTTTTTTTCTAGAATTTTGAATTTGTTTCCCCCTCTAACTGACATCTGGGCTAAATCTATGGCTTTAATAGAAAATTTACCCACATTGGTTAGGTGCACACTGTTGAAGTGCTAAGCCACAGTCAAATCTTTATTGAAATTTTTGACATCATTAAAGTGTTCATGTGTTCTCGTGCCCATCTGTCTCCTCGTTTTGCCAACATACTGGCTGTGGCAAATTAGACACTCCAACAGGTACACCACAAAAGTGGTCCTACAATTTGCATAAAAAATACATAATTGTCCACTGATGATCTGATCTAAATTCTCTACTAACATCTATCATGCCACAAGTGAGGCAACCTCTGCCCCCACATTTGTAATTGCCTATTGTATTTAGCCAGGTTCTCTTTTTTCCTGATCTTAATACCATGCTAGGTGCTAGTGTAGTGGCTAGTGTGACTCGTTTTCTGGAGACAAATTTACATGACCCTATTGATTCCTTTAATATATCATCAGTAGACAATATGGATAAACTATTCTTAAGTATTTGTACAATTTCTGGAAATTGTGTAGTATACTCAGTTGTGAATAATATACCCCCATGCTGTACACCTTTACTCTTGGGTTTACCATGATATGTAGATTCATGTGACTGACCAATTTCAACTCTTGCCACATTTAATAATTCTGGGTCATATCCTCTTGCCTACAACCTCTTACACAATTCTAGGGACTGCTCCATATACATTAAAGCTCTTGGTATTGCTCCTCAACCTAATCAGCTGACCCCTGGGTATGGCACAGATAAGGTGACGAGGATGGCATGACTTTGCACGCAGGATAGTATTGCCTGCACTAGGCTTCCTAAATGTTCATGATATAATTATATTATTCTCCACGTCACCCTCCAGTGCCACATCCAGGAAGTCAACCCCCAATTTGAGTTTCATGTCATTACTATTGAGGCCCACCGACAATCAAAATGATGTCATCGATGAACCTTCTGTAGAGAAGAGTATCAGCCAGAGACCAACATAGAGGTTCGCAAAAGAGGGGGCGTATTTCCCCCCCATTGCAGTTCTGCAACACTGTAAGTAAAATGAACCATCAAATAAAAAGAAATTATGTGTAAGGAGGAACATCAGTGCTAAGCATATAAAGGAGATAACATCAGTGCAAAAGCTTGTAAACTTGGTGAGAAAGTATCTAACTGCTGAAATACCATTTGCATGGGGAATAACCATGTACTAGGACACAATGTCTGCAAATCCCAATCCCTTACTTAATACCTTAATCTGATCAGTGATTAAACTGCATGAGGAAATATTAATCACGCTAAGAACTAATGTCCCATTTTTATTTAAGCCGTCTTTTTTCTTGTTGTTTTTCCTTTTGGATCTCCTAATTCTCCTAAAGGGACCTTCTGTTCCTTTTTTGTGACCTTTGGACGTATAACCGGTTCTTCACCCTCAGTATCCTCTGCCGATGTGACCTGAAGAGAATGGGAACAAAAAGAAGAGACAGAAGAGACTGAAAAGGTGGGGGGGAGAGAAGTTTCTGAGGATTTCAGAGACTCCTGATCAGTTGTTTCTCCTTCCGTAGATGAAAACACTACTTTCTTGTTTTTTTTTATTTTTATAATTTTTCAAGATAGGTTTGGGAGTCAGATCTGTCCCTTTATCAGCTTTGTCCCCATCTTTCTTATAATTTGACTTATTTCTTCTGTTAAATCTGTATCCTTTGTTCCCTTGTTGGAAACTTGGCCAGGAGTAGACTTTATTGGACTCATAATCCATCCTGTCTCTGCTAAATTTTACGCCTTTTCTTTCTGACAGGATGTTATCTAGTTTTTCAACATGTTCCTGCATAACTTTATTATGTTCTAAGAACTTTTCCACTCCTCCTGTATCATGTGACAGCCATCAGCCAATCACAAATGCTTATAGATATATTCTGTGAATTCTTGCACATGCTCAGTAAGAGTAAAAAAGTGTAAATATAAAAATATTGTGCACATTTTGTTAATGGAAGTAAATTGGAAAGTCGTTTAAAATTGCTGCTCTATCTGAATCATGTAAGTTAAATTTAGGACTTGAGTTTCCCTGTAATTGCTATTACAATTATGACGCTTTGCAAGTATTTTTGTATAATCTAAAAAAAAAAAGATAAAACATCAATCATGTGCATTAATATATATTTTATTGGAAGATAAAATGTGTTTAAATAATTCATTCACTTCTGTGTAAAACCTTCCAGTGTTGAGGAGGTGAAACAACCGGTGTACTTAGAGTTTTTTTTTTAAACTTGCTCACAGATCATAGTAGGACACAGAAGCACATTCCAATTCAAGTGAGATTTATTAAATAGTGCAAATGTGCAAAAATAGAATATTACAATTTACTAGAAGTAGAAAACAGTTAAAGGGACATGAAACCCAAACATGTTCTTTCATGATTTAGGTAGAAAATACAATTTTAAACAACTTTCCAGTTTACTTCTATTATCAAATTTGCTTCATTCTCTTGTTATCATTTGTTGAAGGAGCGGTAATGCACTACTGTTTCTAACTGAAATATGGGTGAGCCAATGACAATCGGTATATATATATATATATGCAGCCACCAAATTAAATAAATAATAAAATTAAACTGGAAAGTTGTTTAAAATGGTATACTCTATCAAAACCATGATTTTATAAATATGACTTTACTGTCCCTTTAATGCGCACAGTCTTTGATAGCAATAATAGTCACATAGGACCCTTAATGAGCATCCTACCTGGATACCGTAGATGAGTGTGCAAACAGAACAAACCAAACATCCAAAGTCCTATTTCAAACTATGGAACCCTGGGAGGAGCAAAAAGTCCTGTAACTACTCCGACTCTAACACATGGGCTTGTAGCAACTAAAGTTGTTGCTATGGTTACATAAGCAAAATACTCTACTGAAGCCCCTTGAAACTACAAATCCCTACACTTTGTCTAAACAGACAGACTTAAAGGCATACCCCTCATCCATTTAGTGACTGCCCTCCGATGGAATATGTATAAATATGGCTGCACACCCTTATAATAGCTAGGTATAAAAACAAAGAATGGCTTTAAAGGGACATGAAAATCAAATTAAACTCTCACGGTTCAGATAGTAAAGATTATCTTCAATATATTTCTATGATGAAATTGACTTAGTTTTTTTGTAAACTTTTGTTGAAAAGCATATATAGGTAGAATCAGAGCTGCAAGGCACTTCTGGGAGTTTGCTGGTGATTGGCGGCTACACACATATGCCTCTTGTCATTGGATCACCAGATGACTTCAGCTATGTCCCAGTAGTGCATTACTGCTCTGGAACTGACTTGCACTTGACTTAAACACATAGGACTCAATCACAATCTATCATATCCCAAAACATTTTTTGCCTTCCAGCTGAATTGGGGCCGGATTACACGACAGTGGCAAAAATGTTTTTTTTTTTTTTTTTAAAGGAAAAAGTAGCTTTTTTGTTTTGTTAAGTAGCAAGTAAATTTTCTCTCACGTATTATACAACACATGTAGGTAAAATCCTTTGCTATTGCTATGTACAAGTGGTAATAGGTAGCAACCGCTTGTTACATGATACAAAGTCTAGGGATTTGTAGTTTCAAGGGGCTTCAGTAGCGTATTTTGCTTATGTAACCATAGCAACAACTTTAGTTGCTACAAGTTTACGTGTTAGAGTCGGTAGTTACAGGACTAAAGTAGCTGTTTTAAATAAGATTGATTTACCCTTCCCTTGTTTTTTTGGTAAGTTACAAGAAATAATGTGTATATATATATATATATATATATATATATATATATACAGTATATATATATATATATATATTATATATATACTGTAAATATATATATATATATACTGTATATATATATACTATATATATATATATATATATATATATATATATATAAAAGTTACACTTGCAATATCATCTTATTATATAACTTAAAAAATGTCTTAATTTCAAATTTTTTAAATTAATTAACAAATAATTTATGCACATATCACATAAATAAATATTTTTAAAAATGGAGATTGCAAAGATTAATATTCATATATTTTATTATTTTAAAATCATAATTGTATTTTACCAAAAGCTCTGGTATTACGACTAACTCCATTATAGGGTATATCTATTAAATTCAATTTGGTTTTGATAATATTTAATGGTGTTTTGACATAAATGCAAAAGGAAAGATTAACAAATGTAAGTTATAATGTTTATTTAAAAAAAACCTATGCAATCTTATATAGTTTTCCAACACAAACATTCAACTAGTTTACACTTACAAGTTTTCAATCCACCCATAGCAAAAAGAGACGTAGCAAAAGCTTATACATTTATAGCAAGTGTCATCTGATATGTTAGCTACAGGGCATTCAGAAATCCCATTAAAGCCACAGTCACTAACTCTGGCTACTCTACAAGAGCACTTGCTACGATTTGTAGCAAGTGAAGTGTGATAGCTGATGATTGGCTACTTGATAAAGCTCTTGCTACAGGTAGCTAACCTTGGTTGGCAAGATTTCCAAATGTGCTCAATGCAAATGGATCCGTAGCCGCAAACCTCTATTTAACAAAAAAGTTCCCCAATATTGATGAATAAAGTTTTAATGAATCTCATGGCCATTTCATGTGCAATACAATAGAATGAGTCTAACTAATCTTGGAATACTAGCAAAAATGTCCAAAATGCCATTCTGCGGCATTATAAAGAGTTGAAACGTTTCATAATGTATTATGATCACTGAGAATAACGGGCCTTTTATAAAGGAGCCTAAAACAGGATTGCGGTTGCAGGAAATAGACAAAAATGTTCTATTGTGATTGCGTCCATAAGAAGAAGACCTGAAAAGGCCTCAGCCAATAGATTGAGTTTATCCCTGAAGAAGACCTCCCAACTGTTCCTATTTGAGAGGGACAGTCCCTGAATATGAGCTCTGTCAATTGCAGATAGTCTTATGTCCCTATTTGCAGAGTTTCCGTTAGCCCCACCCATGGAACACTCAGACACGACCAGAAACTGCTCAGCCACACCCACTGACCACCAGACACACCCACAATCCCATCCACACACATAATCCCACTCTCCTTACACAGCTCCACCCAAAAAATGGTGACGGGCCCCCATCAGCCTCCTGAATCCCTTATACCCAGCCACAAATGTTGGGAGGTTCATCATAGTTATATGCAAGCAGTAGGGTAATAATACAATTCTCTAACACATTAGAACATTTTCTTTATTTTATGTCACTTTAATATCCTTTTAATAAGACAGTTTAAGTAAATGATTTTCAGAGGGATAGTTGTACAAATAAAGTCCAGTCCAAACCAGGTAGTGATTTGCATTAGTCCAGTTATCCAGGATGTGCTAAGTACAGCTTGTTCTGGGAGATTGTATTCATTAGTAATAGATTAGAAAAGATTCTGCCTTTGTAGATGCACAATTGACATTACACAACTTCCTCTTGATAAATTGAACTGGACTGCTGACTTGGACAGCATCATTTATTCTAACAGTGCCGCTCTATTTATGCAACTTTTAGAAGATAATTTCCAAAACTGCCTAAAAGTCATGCCAGCAAATCAAACAGAAACACGTTATCTTCTCCTATAATAAACATATGCCTGTGTTCTTTTGTTCTTTTTTTTTATTTAATAAGGAAAAATTAAATGGAAATTGAATTCTCACATTTTTATCCATGTAAAACAGCATGTTTGTAATATGATTTTTTTTAAGCATTAAGAATGAGTGCAGTTCATTTCATACAAATACTGCAATATCTGAGCAATTTCATAATTTTAATGTAGGGCAACATTAACGGAACATGGATGTCAAAATAAAATGATTCTGTTGATATTTGATCTTTAATGATTCAGATAGAACATTCAATTTTGTTAGATTATTTAATTTGCTTCTATTATCAAATTTACCTATTACTCTTGGTATCCTTAGCTAAAATGTATTTTTTTCCCCCCATGAGAGCATATGGGTAGGCTCATGAGCGTGCTTGTGTCATGAGTGTGCATGTGTCATGAGCGTGCTTGTGTCATGAGTGTTTATGTGTCATGAGCGTGTTTGGGTCATAAGTGTGCATGTGTCATGAGCGTGTATGTTTCATGAGCGTGCTTGTTTCGTGAGTGTATGTGTCATGAGCATTTTTGTGTCATGAGCATTTTTGTGTCATGAGTGTGCATGTGTCATGAGCGTTTTTATGTCATGAGTGTGCATGTGTCATGAGCGTGTTTGGATCATGAGTGTGCATATGTCATGAGTGTTTATGTTTCATGAGTGTGCATGTGTCATGAGTGTGCATGTGTCTTGAGTGTGCTTGTGTCATGAGAGTGCATGTGTCTTGAGTACTTGTTACAAACACTGCAGCCATATAGTGCTCAAGACACATGCAAGCTTCTCTGTATACCTAGGTATGCTCTCATGGAATGGAGATACATTTCAACAAAGGATACAAAGATAAATAAATAAATTTTCCAAAAGAAGTACAATGGAAAGTTGCTGGGTTTTTTTTTTAATTGTGCAGTCTGTTTCAGTGGGTCCCACATTTTTTCTACCACCCCTTCCTGGGTTCCATAAACTCACTCTGAGCACCCCCAACATTACAACAAGATTCAGAAGTGCATGACCATAACATCACAAGATAAATTAAAAGAGTAACAATTCCATTTTTAACTAATATTTTTAGTTTCATTAATTAAAATTTATTTTTTTACCTTGGGATACCATAATCAATACTCACAGCAAAAGAGTCCTACATAGCACATGTAGGGCTAGATTATGAGTGGCACGTGTCAGAAATAGCACATGTATTACGAGTTCAAAGTAAACGCGTTCACTTGAGCGCAATAACATTTAAGTATTTTTAAATTGCATTACAAAGTTATTATGGCTCAAATATATGAGGTCTCAGGTGTTAGAAAAAAAAGCCAGGCAAAGGGCTTTAACATAGAGATACTCTAAGTCCCACGTTACGGGAGAAGAATTTACAACCAGAGGTTGTGTAAATTGCAATATTACATAATAGAGTGCACAAATTGCAAAAAACAGTACACAGGTAGGACTACAAGAGAAGTAGGCAAACGCATTAGAGAACACTTGTCCTATATCTCAAACAAACGCACATACTCTGCCCTGTCCACATATTTTATTGATTTTCACCATCAAGACGTTCTTTAGATGGCAGGCGATAGAGCAGGTAAAACACCACAAAGGGGTGGAGATAAGCTATCAATATTATGTAAACAAGAGACATATTGGATTTTTAAAACCAAGTGCCTTTTGCTGTACGGTTACAATTCAGAGTACAACATCATTAACTAATGGCAGAAGTAATAATTGTGATGGTTTTTTCATTATTATGGTTTTCTTATTCCTCTTTATGCATTTATTTGATAGTGAACTAGTATAGATGTGTGAGCAAGGTGAGAATAAAATTATGCCATTTGGTATTGTTATTATTATTTTTTAATTACATGAAGAGTGAATATAAATAATAATCCATATCATAAAGGACATAGACTTACACTTTATCTTAATGAACGTTTCGAGAGTGTTATTAGTAGTCCAATTATATGGTTTATGCTTAGTAACTGATTAGATAGACACATCTAATTGTTTCACTCAGACTGTCATACATTAAAATCACAGCCATCTATACCAATAGTAATAGATATATAGGCTTAGGTATTTATATATATATATATATATATATATATATGTATTTACATTATAAAGTACAATTTTTTGTAAGTGAAGAACATTGAAATGTGACCTTTTCAATACTCCTGTCAGATTAGCGTGCGAGTATGGGTATTAGGTTTTTTTTCAGGTTGTGCTCTCCATTGACTTTTTAGGTGAGATTGCACTAATTTGGTTTTGGCTCGCGCAAACATTTTACTTTCAACTTGTAATATGCAAGCTACCCGACACACACAAAAGCCTCCGTCTAGGGAAGCTAATACTTGAGCTGGAGCACTGAATTGCCCTTAATAAATACTTCACTATTCAAATATTATCAATGTGATGGATGGGTTTTTTGAAGTTAGATTATTTTCCCAATGTCTGGTTTCATTGCACCAGTAGTGGTTTTATGGGGGGTGCTATGCACCTCCAAATAAAAAAGTAGTACCCCTGCTGATTTGCAAAAGGCTCCATATACTATGTATGCTATGTCTTTAAACATTTTAACCCTTTGTTAGTCCTCCCAATTAGACCCCCTCCAAATATTAAGTTCTAGAACGGCCACTGCATGGCGCTTAGGAGTTTTAAATCTCCACATTCAGAAATCTGGAGTTGAATTATATGCTTAGAACATAGTTGTACAACTAAAAGCATGCTCCATATTGCAGGATACCGATTAGAAATTTCCTTCTGTAACCAAAAGTCTCAGTACAATTGCTTAATCGTAGGTTTCAAACAATCTTGGGTATCCGGAGTTTCCGGAGGGAACTCAGGTGTCAGTATTTGTTTCCTGGGTGAAAGCAAGTTTAAAATATATGGGACAACTAAAAGATCATCAATCGCAATGTATTAAATCTTTTGATTCAATAAAACAAGAATTCAAAATCGGTAATTCAGATATTTTTGCTTATCTGCAAATTCGTCATTACCTATTTAAATTAGTCTCCCTCTATGGCTGGAATTGGTCATGGGGGCAGATTGACAATTGAGTGAGGCAAACTTATTGAACATAGCAAATAAATGGAATGATTTAATCTCGGAGAGGGCCATAGACCCAGGTATAGTTACTCAATCTTTTGTTGTATCCCTTCAAACTACTCTATCAGCAACATGGTGAGAGGTCCACCTTAAGCTGCTGAATCAAACATATTATACTCCTGCCAAGGGGCAAAAGTGTCATAATTATAACTTTAATAAATGCCCGAAATGTAGTTTAAAAGCGGCGGATCTATTGCACATGATGTGGGAGGGCCCTAAGATAAAACAGCTATGGATAAAGGTATCCTACTGGGCTACCAAAGTTCTGAAAATTGGGTCGCTGGACCTCACATTAGTCAGAATAATTTTTCTCAAAGGAGAGATTAATTTTAGGGAAAACTAAAAAATTGTTAACGCCATAATCATCGGTGTAAGGAATCTAATTTTCAAGATGTGGAAAGAGAAAGCAATACCTAACATATTAGAAATTAAGAAATACATTAAGAAACAGTGCATCATCGAACAATTTGACACAGATATGAACAAGATATAATCCTTTTCTTTATGAAGTGGGCTCCACTTATTAAATCACTTCCCCCCGGGGAAATTGATCAGTTAATTTACCCCTTCAGGAATTCAGAGATGGTTCTGCTCGGAATCTGGTAATCCCTATATTATTCGATAAGCTGACTTGGGATGGTGGGACGACGGAGGGGGGGGGGAGGAGAGGAGGGAAGGATCTTCCGCCCAACCCTTTTTTTTTGGGGGGGGGGGAAATAAGTGAGGAAGAAAAAAGGGAAAGGAAAGAAAACAGGGGTCAGGAGGAGAGGACGGAAAGAAAAATTAGAAAGAAAAGAAAGTCCAACAAGGGTTTATTTGTTTATTTAGGAAAATACTAAATCTAGTTATAATATATCTATAATTAAGGGCTATTCTTACTTGTAGGTCAACATAGGATTTTGTTTGCCATGTATAAAATCTGTATTATGGCCGAGGAAGGAGTTAGGCTAAATTAAGTTCCTGAATGTTACCTTGAACATATCTGGATGTATTTTTGGTGTTTTCTTTTGGATTTGTGTAATACACCCTGTGTAACATTGAAAATGCAAATTTGAGATGCTATTCTTGTTTAATCTGTTGGACTATAAATAAAGAATTTAAAAAAAAAAAAAACAAGAAAAAAAAATTGCCTAATCTTTAGCTTCAGCTAGGTGTTATTTTGTAGCTGAATTAGCTTTTCCTCCAGTATACCATCTTCCTCAATATCCAAAAATGTATTTATCATACAGTCTTCAATTTCTATCATAAGAAGATCCTCAAATATATCAGACATTTATTATGTGCTGGCCGGACAACGTTCCCTTTCATTAAGCTCATCCACTCAGCCTTAAAGAGAGTGGGAAGCATGTGCTGCCTGCATTTAACATTGCACAAGCCACTGCTAGAACAATGTTGCCCATGTGGCCAAACGCAAGCAAGCAGGGCCTGTCAATCATCCTGATCAGATAAGATTGGGATGATTGAAATCTGCCACGCTTTAGGTGGTGAAGAGTTCAAGTAGCAGAGGTCTTAAGACCACAGCTACTTAACTAGTGTTTCGGCTCGTTTATGGCCCTGAAGTTGTAACTGCAGATTAATAATTGGGGCCCATATCCTTATGCAGACATTCCAGATGGTGACAAAAATATTGCACATTTATCATCGTAAAACTCACCTGTTTTTTCTAGTTCAGATCAGCTCAGAAATATATACAGCTCACAGCTAGCTAGTTTGTGTTTGAATAGAGTTAATTTTTAAACATGTTGAGATGACAGATTCCTAATTAGATTGACCGTATTCCCTTACGATTGTAAATTCCTTTAATTAAACTTATCACATATGCCTGATAAATAAACAGTCTCATGTCTTATGACTTTAAGGTCAGCATTGAGAGACTCATTTGTATCTTCAAAAAAGCTCCACAACAGTTTTGAATAGCTTGTAAGAGTAACTCACACACTTGCAATCTGACAGCCTACAAATGTAATTATGGATCAGCAATAGTTCAAAATCGTCATCATTCTCAACACAGAGCTTTCAGAAAAGTTGATCATTGATAATCAGTGTTATAATTTTATTCACTGCAGTAATAATAACAGCATTTTATGACCTGCTCAGTCAATCACTGAGACAAATAGATGTTAACGATGAATGACACAGTGAATGGTACAGAGATTTGGGACCTGCTTTCTTTAAACATGCAACAGAAAAACAAAAAACATGGTAAGGAACAGTCATTGATGATGCTCCATCAGAGATTTTCTTTAAAGAACTGATCAACTGCATGAAATATTGGTTCCATTTAGAATCTGGTTTTAGTTGCCAAATTGTTGTAATAAAAACAAAACACAAAGCAATTGTATATACTTAATAAAAATAATTGCAATATGTATTATTCATCTATTTAAATGGATTTTACCTTTATTTACTTTTTAAAACTTCCTTTGTGCAGTGTCCATTACTTCCTGTACAAAGAGGCTGTGGTTTCTACACAAAGCTTATCCAGCATGATGTTCTAAAACTTCCAGAGTGGTTTAGTATTAAGTGAAACAGATAAACAGGGAGTCAGATTTGCTCATGCTCAGGACTGACAGGGAGTCAGATTTGCTCATGCTCAGGAATGTAACTTAAAGGGACAGTATACACCAATTTTCATATAACTGAATAATATGTGCAGATAGTGGTCTAAAAATCCAGTATAAACAGAAGCTCCCAGTTTAAAACCCTCCCTCCTACTATCTCTCTCTCTTAGTTTTGTTTTTGGCCTTGTAGTAGATGGTTGAGAATAGAGGTTATTCCAGTTACTTGCTTATGGATTACAAACTGAGAGCTCAGACCTTTGTGAGACCCAGAGTCCCTGAGGAGTATCATTTACAAAGAAGAAAGAAAAGACTCTTCACAGCAGCTGAATGATACAGGGACACAGGAATACCCTGTTATGTGCAAAGAATTTCCCTAATGGGACTTCAGCTATAAATACCCTCAGTCATCGTGGGGACTCGTCCCTAGCCTCCCAGTGAGGGACTCAAGTATTTACTACTACAATACTCGGCGGTACTCAATACCTGCACTCGATGGGCTCTCTACTGAATACTGCTGTAGCTGCATTAACATTGACATGCCTGGTAAGCCAGTGGAGGGGTGCTGTGTAAGGTTATGCTTACCTGATAAATTATTTTCTTTCAGAATTATGATGGTCCACAGTCATCCATAACATATTGGATATATTCCCCATCACTAGGAGGTGGTAAAAAACCCATACAAGAGCTTTAAAAAAACCCCACCTCCCATCTCTCTCTTAGTTTTATGTATAGCTGAGTTGAGAAGAGAAAGGAAAGATAGGAAAGGCATCAGGAAAGCAGGTTCTATAGAGGTGTCATTAGAATTGTCACCCAAAAATGTAAATGGGTGGGGTCTGTGGACCATCATCATTCCAAAAGAAAATAATTTATCAGGTAAACATACATTTAGTTTTCTCTTTCTTAAAATGATGATGGTCCACAGTCTTTCATAAGCAAGACTGTGGACCATACCCAAGCCGATGGTCTATGTTATGGAAAGGTTGGGAAAATTTCTCTGGCAGTTCTTATTTAGCCAACATTAAGGGCCTGAAAGACTTTACTGTCAAAAACTGTTTGCAAAACCTCAAGCCATAAGCTCTGAAAAAATTACGCTGATAAGATATGTTGCAGCCTTGAAAATCTTCTCCAAAGATGTAAAATCTTTCTAAAACCCACAATGTTGCAATTGCTCTTGAAGAAAGAGCTCTAATGCTCTTAGAAATGTGACCTTCCAACCATGAAGAAAGTCTTGAATCCCTTTTTATGAGTTAAAAGGCAAACGATACCTTACTAGATTTAGTAGTGAAAAAACTAATTAGACATTTGACTGAAAACATATATGGCTAGATTACGAGTTTAGCGTTATAGTGAAAAAGCAGCATTATCAGGTTATAACGCTGCTTTTTCACTACTGCTGCTATTACGAGTCTTGCAGGTTTAGGGGCACCGTACACTTTTTTGGCCTTACCGCAAATCAACTTACGTAAATTGCGTAAAGTCTTTTTTAAATGGGACTTCCATAGTGCCAAAAAGTGAGCGGTACACCCTATCCCGTCAAGATTCGTAACGCATTCTAAAGTCAGTAGTTATGAGTTTTACACTACAAAGCTGTAGCATAAAACTCATAACTAAAGTGCTAAAAAGTACACTAACATCCATAAACTACCTATTAACCCCTAAACCGAGGCTCTCCCGCATCGCAAACACTATAATAAAATTATTAACCCCTAATCTGCCGGTCCGGATATCGCCGCCACTATAATAAATATATTAACCCCTAAACCGCCGTACTCCCACATAGGAAACATTAGTTAAATAGTATTAACCACCAATCTGCCATCCCTAACATTGCCGCCACCTACCTACATTTATTCACCCCTAATCTGCCACCCCTAACATCGCCGTCACTATACTAAAGTTATTAACTCATAACCCTAAGTCTAACCCTAACACCCCTAACTTAAATATAATTAAATCTAAATAAAACCTACTATTAATAACTAAATAATACCTATTTAAAAATAAATACTTACCTATAAAATAAACCCTAAGCTAATAGTTACATTGTATCTAGCTTAGGGTTTATTTTTATTTTACAGGCAAGTTTGTATTTATTTTAACTAGGTAGAATAGTTACTAAATAGTTATTAATTATTTAATAACTACCTAGCTAAAATAAGTACAAATTTACCTGTAAAATAAAACCTAACCTGCCTTACACTAACACCTAATCTTACACTACAATTAAATAAATTACCTACATTAAATACAATTACCTAAATGAAATACAATTACCTACATTACAAAAAAACAAACACTAAATTACACAAAATAAAAACAAATTACAAGATATTTAAACTATTTACACCTAATCTAATAGCCCTATCAAAATAAAAAAGCCCCCCAAAATAAAAAAAAACCTTGCCTACAATAAACTACCAATAGCCCTTAAAAGGGCCTTTTGCAGGGCATTGCCCCAAAGAAATCAGCTCTTTTACCTGTAAAAAAATACAAACAACTCCCCCAACAGTAAAACCTACCACCCACACAACCAAACCCCCCAAATAAAACCCTAACTAAAAAACCTAAGCTCCCCATTGCCCTGAAAAGGGCATATGTATGGGCATTGCCCTTAAAAGGGCATTTAGCTCTATTGCTGCCCAAACCCTAACCTAAAAATAAAACCCACCCAATAAACCCTTAAAAAACCCTAACACTAACCCCCGAAGATCCACTTACAGTTTTGAAGAGCCGACATCCATCCTCAACAAAGCTGGGAGAAGTCCTCAGCGAAGTGGCAAGAAGTCCTCAACAAAGCCGGGAGAAGTCTTCATCCAAGCCGGCAGAAGTGGTCCTCCAAACGGGCAGACGTCTTCATCCAGACGGCATCTTTCATCTTTATCCATCCGGCTCAGAGCCAGTCCATCTTCAAGACATCCGGCGTGGAGCATCCTCTTCTTCCGACAACTCCCGACGAATGAAGGTTCCTTTAAGTGACGTCATCCAAGATGGCGTCCCTTAGATTCCAATTGGCTGATAGAATTCTATCAGCCAATCGGAATTAAGGTTGAAAATGTCCTATTGGCTGATGCAATCAGCCAATAGGATTAAGCTCGCATTCTATTGGCTGTTCCAATCAGAATCTAAGGGACGCCATCTTGGATGACGTCACTTAAAGGAACCTTCATTCGTCGGGAGTCTGTCAGGGTGCCAGGAATCAGACTGAGACGAGAAGTGCAAAAATAATCACACCTTTATTAATAGCAAAAAATAATAAAAAGTCCACACGTCAAATAACAAGCCAGGAATCAAAACCAGAGCTCGTAGTCAGACGAGCCAAGTCAGGAGCCAAAGCGAATAGTCAGACAAGCCGGAATCAGGAACAAGGAAAACAGCAGAGTCAGGGACAAGCCAGGGATCTGGAACCAGGAAGGACGTCAGGGAGCCAGGTAATACACAGGAACTTTCACAAACAGGTCTGCGACAACGCAAAGGCAAAGCATACTGAACACCACAATACACCATAGTCAGGAAGAGAGGTGAGTAAAATGGCTGCCAGCAGCACATGGCAAACACAACAGGGAAAAACCCTGACAGTACCCTCCCTTCAAAAACCCCTCCCCCGCGGGAGGACAAAAGGCTTATTGGGGAAACGGGCATGGAAGTCACGGAGGAGGGCGGGAGCATGAACATCAGAGGAGGGAACCCAAGAACGTTCCTCCAGACCGTAGCCTCTCCAGTGAACCAAATACTGTACACGGCCCCTGGACAAATGAGAGTCAATAATGCTGCTGACCTCATACTCCTCATGGTTGTCAACAAAGATAGGACGGGGACGAGGCAACACAGTGGTAAAGCAATTACAAACCAATGGTTTTAAGAGGGAGACATGAAAAACATTGGAGATGCACATAGCAAGAGGAAGGTCAAGAGCGTAGACCACAGGATTAACCTGTTGGAGTATTCGAAAAGGACCAACATAATGCGGAGCAAATTTATTGGAAGGCACATGAAGATTCAAGTTGTGGGAGGACAGCCAAACTCTCTCACCAACCTGGTAGGAAAGTGCGGGCAGACGCCTACGATCAGCCTGGAACTTTTGGCGCTGCATAGAACGATGAAGGCAATCCTGAATCTGCACCCATGTGGAACGGAGTTGCCGGAGATGCTCCTCCAAAGCCGGAATACCCTGAGACATGAATGAATCGGGCAACAAGGATGGTTGAAACCCACAATTCGCCATGAACAGGGAGAACTTGGAGGAAGCATTAATAGCACTATTACAACTAAACTCTGTCCAAGGTAACAGTTCAGACCAATTATATAAAAAGACCTGGCCACCAGAATTGTCAAGTGACAGACCAAATCATTTGGTTCTTGCCTGGGTGACCTGCGGCTTTAGGATAGTGGTAAATGTGCAAAAGTTTAGTTAGAAGATTCTCAGGAACAAAACACTTACTACTAGGTTTCTCAGGAGGTGCATTGGTTTGTGCAGCCAGGATCTCCTCCTCCAAGGGAGAAGTCAAATTAGTATGTATGGTAGCCAAAATATGGTCAAGAGGTATAACAGAAGTAGGTACAGACTCCTCCTTGGACAGAGGCGAAAATTGTCGAGAGAGAGCATTAGCCCTAACATTCTTACTACCAGGCAGGTAGGAGACCACATAATTAAACTGAGACAAAAATAGCACCCATCTGGCCTGTCGGGGCGACAAACGTTTTGCTTCATATAGATAAGTTAAATTCTTGTGGTCAGTAAGAATGAGCACTGGCACGCTAGTGCCCTCGAGAAGATGCCTCCATTCCTTAACTGCCAAAATTATGGCCAGTAATTCCATGTCGACAATTTCATAATTGCACTCCTATGGAGACAATTTCTTAGAGAACCTTCTTAGAGAAGAAACCACACGGGTGCAAGGAACCGTCAGGCATAGGACGTTGAGACAAGAGGGCATCTACTCCAGTCTCAGACGCATCGACCTCAAGAACAAAAGGCAGGACAGGGTTAGGATGAGCCAGAACTGGAGCGGCAGCAAAGGCAGTCTTAAGACTATCAAAGGCCTTAATGGCAGTAGGTGACCAATGTAGTGGATCATTCTCTTTACGGGTCATGTCTGTGATAGGTTTGACCAAGGAAGAAAAGTTTTTAATAAACTTTCTATAGTAATTGGCGAACCCCCCCCAAAAAACGTTGAATAGACCGAAGACCAACTGGGCGAAGGCCACTGCAGAACTGCAGATAACTTGTCAGGATCCATGGCGAACCCTGCAACGGAGATAACATAACCTAGGAAGGTTACTTGAGTCTGATGGAACTCACATTTCTCGAGTTTACAAAACAGGCCATTCTCACGTAGTCTCTGAAGAACCCATGTAACATCAGAACGATGAGCCTCAAGTGTGGGTGAGTGTATGAGGATGTCGTCTAAGTACACCACAACACACTGTTGCAACATATCTCGTAGGACATCATTAATAAATTCCTGAAAAACAGCAGGAGCATTACATAGGCCAAAGGGCATTACAAGATACTCATAATGCCCACTCCTGGTGTTAAATGCTGTTTTCCATTCGTGGCCCTCCTTAATCCTAACGAGATTGTATGCTCCTCTCATATCAAGTTTAGTAAAGACTGTAGCTCCCTTGAGGCGGTCAAAGAGTTCCGTAATAAGCGGAATAGGGTAAGCATTCTTAATGGTAAGATGATTAAGACCCCTATAATCGATACATGGTCTTAACTCGCCACCCTTTTTCTTCACAAAGAAGAAGCCAGCCCCTGCAGGAGAGCAGGATTTGTGGATGATCCCCTGCGACAGAGCATCGGCAACATACTCCTCTATAGCACAATTCTCTGCAACAGACAGAGGGTACACCCGGCCCCGAGGAGGAATGGCTCCGGGTTGCAGGTCTATGGCACAATCGTAAGACCGGTGAGGAGGCAACATACTGGCACGCACCTTGTCAAACACGTCTAGGAACTCTTGGTACTCCTCTGGCAATTGAGAAACCGAAGAAGTGCACAAGACTTTAACTGGTTTCCAAAGACAAGTGGAAATACATTGCGGGGACCACGACAAAATTTCAGACCTGCACCAGTCAAGACTGGGATTGTGCTTTTGGAGCCAGGGATAACCCAGAACAACCAAAAAATACGGAGAGTTTATCACCTGAAACTGGAGGGTTTCAAAATGGAGAGCCCCAACAGCCATGGACAACGGAGCAGTTTCGTGAGTAATGAGTGCGGGCTGAAGGGGCCTGCCATCAATGGCCTCAATAGCAAGTGGAACAGACCGAGGCAAAACAGGAATAGAGTGCTTTGATACAAAAGCACTATCAATGAAATAGCCCACAGCACCGGAGTCAACAAGCGCCTGGGTGACTATGGAGGAGTCCACCCAGGAAAGGACAACCGTGACCAAAGGTTTCTCCTTAAGCGGTTCCGGGGACGAGGATAAACCACCCAAGGTCTGCCCCCGACAGGACCTTAGGTGTGAGCGTTTCCCGGCTGTGTAGGACAAGACTTCAAAAAGGTGGCCCTGTAACCCACAATAGAGACAGAGCCCCTCCCTCCTCCTAAAGGCCCTCTCCGCCGCGGAGAGGCGTGTGAATCCCAGCTGCATCGGCTCAGCAGTACCTGGTGACTCGGGACCAGGAGGCATGGGAGGAGAGGGAGGCATGGGTGGGAACGAACATGTAGGAGACAACGGAACAGGAGGCTTCCGCAAGCACTCCTTGAAAGAGGGCCTCTCTCTGAGTCTGATGTCAATTAGGATCAATAAAGACACCAATGCCTCAAGCTCCTCTGGTAAATCTCTGGAAGCAACTTCGTCTTTAATCGCATCAGAGAGCTAATGAAAGAAGGCGAGATTGTATGCTCCTCTCATATCAAGTTTAGTAAAGACTGTAGCTCCCTTGAGGCGGTCAAAGAGTTCCGTAATAAGCGGAATAGGGTAAGCATTCTTAATGGTAAGATGATTAAGACCCCTATAATCGATACATGGTCTTAACTCGCCACCCTTTTTCTTCACAAAGAAGAAGCCAGCCCCTGCAGGAGAGCAGGATTTGTGGATGATCCCCTGCGACAGAGCATCGGCAACATACTCCTCTATAGCACAATTCTCTGCAACAGACAGAGGGTACACCCGGCCCCGAGGAGGAATGGCTCCGGGTTGCAGGTATATGGCACAATCGTAAGACCGGTGAGGAGGCAACATACTGGCACGCACCTTGTCAAACACGTCTAGGAACTCTTGGTACTCCTCTGGCAATTGAAAAACCGAAGAAGTGCACAAGACTTTAACTGGTTTCCAAAGACAAGTGGAAATACATTGCGGGGACCACGACAAAATTTCAGACCTGCGCCAGTCAAGACTGGGATTGTGCTTTTGGAGCCAGGGATAACCCAGAACAACCAAAAAATACGGAGAGTTTATCACCTGAAACTGGAGGGTTTCAAAATGGAGAGCCCCAACAGCCATGGACAACGGAGCAGTTTCGTGAGTAATGAGTGCGGGCTGAAGGGGCCTGCCATCAATGGCCTCAATAGCAAGTGGAACAGACTGAGGCAAAACAGGAATAGAGTGCTTTGATACAAAAGCACTATCAATGAAATAGCCCACAGCACCGGAGTCAACAAGCGCCTGGGTGACTATGGAGGAGTCCACCCAGGAAAGGACAACCGTGACCAAAGGTTTCTCCTTAAGCGGTTCCGGGGACGAGGATAAACCACCCAAGGTCTGCCCCCGACAGGACCTTAGGTGTGAGCGTTTCCCGGCTGTGTAGGACAAGACTTCAAAAAGGTGGCCCTGTAACCCACAATAGAGACAGAGCCCCTCCCTCCTCCTAAAGGCCCTCTCCGCCGCGGAGAGGCGTGTGAATCCCAGCTGCATCGGCTCAGCAGTACCTGGTGACTCGGGACCAGGAGGCATGGGAGGAGAGGGAGGCATGGGTGGGAACGAACATGTAGGAGACAACGGAACAGGAGGCTTCCGCAAGCACTCCTTGAAAGAGGGCCTCTCTCTGAGTCTGATGTCAATTAGGATCAATAAAGACACCAATGCCTCAAGCTCCTCTGGTAAATCTCTGGAAGCAACTTCGTCTTTAATCGCATCAGAGAGCTAATGAAAGAAGGCGGCAACAAGGGCTTCATTGTTCCAACCTACCTCTGCGGCAAGTGTACGGAACTCAATAGCATACTGAGCAACAGATCTTGTACCTTGCTGAATGGACATGAGTAGTTTAGCAGCAGAGGAGGAGCGAGCCGGAACATCAAATACCCTTCGAAAGGAGGCCACAAATTCAGGGTAATTTGAAATCACAGGTTTATTAGTCTCCCACAAGGGATTAGCCCAGGCAAGAGCTGTGTCAGAGAGTAACGAGATGAGAAATCCCACCTTAGCTCTGTCAGAGGGAAACGCCTGAGGTAACATCTCAAAGTAAATGCCCACCTGGTTCAAAAACCCTCTGCACTGAATAGGATCGCCTCCATATCACTGAGGTAGAGGTTCAGAACCGGACATGCTGCTGGTAGGCATAGGTGCAGCAGCGGAAACAGGAGCAGCCATAACTTGCGGGACACTTTGGTCCAAATGTGCAGTGCGAGTCAGCAGGGTTTGCAGGGCTAGTGCAAATTGATCCAAGCGGTGATCCTGTACATCCATCCTGGAAATGATGGCAGGTAAAGGTGGATTATTAGCACCATCACAATTCATGGCCTTTGCGTAATGTCAGGGTGCCAGGAATCAGACTGAGACGAGAAGTGCAAAAATAATCACACCTTTATTAATAGCAAAAAATAATAGAAAGTCCACAAGTCAAATAACAAGCCAGGAATAAAAACCAGAGCTGGTAGTCAGAAGAGCCGAGTCAGGAGCCAAAGCGAATAGTCAGACAAGCCGGAATCAGGAACAAGGAAAACAGCAGAGTCAGGGACAAGCCAGGGATCTGGAACCAGGAAGGACGTCAGGCAGCCAGGTAACAGGTACTCTCACAAACAGGTCTGCGACAACGCAAAGGCAAAGCATACTGAACAGAGGCCCTTTAAATAATAAGTGATGACATCACAATTCTGAGACTGCATCCTGTCTCACATGGATGATGCACAACAGACTGGCCATAAAAGGAAGTGCAGGAATTGAGCAGCATTCCCCCACAATGCACCATAGTCTGAGTCTGATGTCAATTAGGATAAAAAAAGACACCAATGCCTCGAGATCCTCTGGTAAATCTCTGGCAGCAACTTCGTCTTTAATCGCATCAGAGAGCCCATGAAAGAAGGCGGCAACAAGGGCTTCATTGTTCCAACCTACCTTTGCGGCAAGCATACTTAACTCAATAGCATACTGAGCTACAGATCTTGTACCTTGCTGAATGGACATGAGTAGTTTAGCAGCAGAGGAGGATCAAGCCGGAACATCAAATACCCTTCGAAAGGAGGCCACAAATTCAGGGTAATTTGAAATTGCAGGTTTATTAGTCTCCCACAAGGGATTAGCCCAGGCAAGAGCTGTGTCAGAGAGTAACAAGATGAGAAATCCCACCTTAGCTCTGTCAGAGGGAAACGCCTGAGGTAACATCTCAAAGTAAATGCCCACCTGGTTCAAAAACCCTCTGCACTGAATAGGATCGCCTCCATATCGCTGAGGTAGAGGTGCAGAACCGGACATGCTCTTGGTAGGCATAGGTGCAGCAGCGGAAACAGGAGCAGCCATAACTTGCGGGACACTTTGGTCCAAATGTGCAGTGCAAGTCAGCAGGGTTTGCAGGGCTACTGCAAATTGATCCAAGCGGTAATCCTGTACATCCATCCTGGAAATGATGGCAGGTAAAGGTGGATTATTAGCACCATCAGGATTGATGGCCTTTGCGTAATGTCAGGGTGCCAGGAATCAGACTGAGACGAGAAGTGCAAAACTAATCATACCTTTATTAATAGCAAAAAATAATAAAAAGTCCACAAGTCAAATAACAAGCCAGGAATCAAAACCAGAGCTGGTAGTCAGACGAGCCGAGTCAGGAGCCAAAGCGAATAGTCAGACGAGCCGGAATCAGGAACAAGGAAAACAGAAGAGTCAGGAATAAGCCAGGGATCAGGAACCAGGAGGGACGTCAGACAGCCAGGTAATACACAGGAACTCTCACAAACAGGTCTGTGACAACGCAAAGGCAAAGCATACTGAACAGAGGCCCTTTAAATAATAAGTGATTACATCACAATTCTGAGACTGCATCCTGTCTCAAATGGATGATGCACACCAGACTGGCCATAAAAGGAAGTGCAGGAATTGAGCAGCATCCCCCACAACACACCATAGTCAGGAAGAGAGGTGAGTTAAATGGCTGCCAGCACCACATGGCAAACACAACAGGGAAAAAACCCTGACAGAGTCGTTGGAAGAAGAGGATGCTCCGCACCGGATGTCTTGAAGATGGACCCGCTCCACGCCGGATGGATAAAGATAGAAGATGCCGTCTGGATGAAGACTTTTGCCCGTCTGGAGAACCACTTCTGCTGGCTTGGATGAAGACTTCTCCCGGCTTCGTTGAGAACTTCTTGCCGCTTCGCTGAGGACTTCTCCCGGCTTCATTGAGGATGGACCTATTTTAGCTAGGTAGTTATTAAATAGTTAATAACTATTTAGTAACTATTCTACCTAGTTAAAATAAATACAAACTTGCCTGTAAATTAAAAATAAAACCTAAGCTAGATACAATATAACTATTAGTTATATTGTAGCTAGGTTAGGGTTTATTTTACAGGTAAGTATTTAGTTTTAAATAGGAAGTATTTAGTTATTAATAGTAGGTTTGATTTAGATTTAATTTAATTATATTTAAGTTAGGGTGTGTTAGGGTTAGACTTAGGTTTAGGGGTTAATAACTTTAGTATAGTGGCGGCAACGTTGGGGGCAGCAGATTAGGGTTTAATAAATGTAGATAGGTGGAGGCGATGTTAGGGGCGGCAGATTAGGGGTTAATAATATTTAACTAGTGTTTGTGATGCGGGAGTGGCAGATTAGGGATTAATAAGTGGAAGATTAGGGGTGTTTAAGCTCGGGGTTTATGTTAGGGTGTTAGGTGTAAACATAAATTTTTATTATAGTGGCGGCGATGTCAGGAGCGGCAGATTAGGGGTTAATAAGTATAATGTAGGTGTTGGCGATGTCGGGGGTGGCAGATTAGGGGTTAATAAGTGTAAGATTAGGGGTGTTTAGACTCGTGGGTTTATGTTAGGGTGTTAGGTGTAAACATAAATTTTGTTTCCCCATAGGAATCAATGGGGCTGCGTTACGGAGCTTTACGCTGCTTTTTTGCAGGTGTTAGGCTTTTTTTCAGCCGGCTCTCCCCATTGATGTCTATGGGGAAATCGTGCACGAGCACGTAAAATCAGCTCACCGCTGATTTAAGCAGCGCTGGTATTGGAGTGCGCTATGGAGCCCAGTTTTGCTCTACGCTCACTTCTTGTCTTTTAACGCCGGATTTATAAAAACCTGTAATACCAGCGCTGTAGGTAAGTGAGCGGTGACAATAATGTGTAAGTTAGCACCTCACCCCTCTTACTTGTTAAACTTGTAATCTGGCCCTTAGTTTCTTGGCGATAGAACTTTTATGTAAAATCTGGTATCTAGAGTTAGCAGGATCTGAACAAAATGAAGCAACAACCATCTCTTGAATGATATTTTCCTTTACAAAGAAAATCATATTTAGAACAAAGTATAGCCTTCACCTTGTGATAATGATACATGTAGAATAACAGACAAGGTTAATTATTTAGATACCCTTTATGCTAAAGAGATTGCTAAAAGAAAGAGTACTTTCCCATAAAAGTGCACATTACAGGGTATTCCTATGTGTGAAAATGGTCTTCTTTCATTAATAATTAAAGGGACAGAAAACTGTAAAAGTGTTTCCCTTAATCCGTTTCCAATTACCTTTTAAGCAACTGCAGAGTATAAAATGTATGATAATTTGCTTTTTTAAGGTTTATTTGTGTATATGAAATAGCTGATGTTGTGTTTTGAAGCCACAACCTAATAAAAGGGGTTGAGCTTGTAGGTATAATCAGATCTCATTACTGTATCACATTGTGTACATATACATGCTCTTATATCTGTCCATAAACCAATCACCAATAATTGGAAAGAACAATGGAAAATTAACATTTTATTACCTTATCTCTTCTATACCCCACTGGTAGTAGAATTTCTTCTGCTGGTTGTGTTTACACAGCTTGGCCTGGAGGCCAAAAACTTTCAGAATATGTGGGTATACCACAGGCTAAATCAACTATTTCAAATGCCAATATAAGGGTAATATAAATGCATGTAAACAATTTAATACAATCCAGCAGGTAAAATGGATAATTGGGAACAAATTAAAGGGGAGATTTTTTTTGAGTAAACTGTACCTTTAAGTCATGTTCTCTTTATTGTCTAGTAATGTATGCCTTTAAAATAGGGCTAGCATACAAATAATGAGCCATTTGTGCTCTTAAAGGGATAGTCTAGTCAAAATTAAAATTTCATGATTAAGATAGAGCATGCAATTTTAAGTAACTTTCTAATTTTCTCTTATTATCAAATTTTCTTTGATCTCTTGGTATCTCTATTTGAAAAAGCAAGAATGTAAGTTTAGGAGCTGGCCACATTTTTGGTTCAGTGCCTGGGTAGCGCTTGATGATTGTTGATAAACAATAGTGAATTCAATGACTCACTACTGTTCACTGCCATATAGGGTGTATACAGTTTCTAACCTTATCTAGTATTACACATTAACAATTCAATTATTGTATTGCCCTTGCTTGAAACCATATATTGTAATAAACAGATTTTTTTAACATATATGTTTTAAAAAAACAATTGTTAAAATGTAATGATTAACCTTACAACCTTTATTTACAACCGAATAGAGGAGAACTTTTTTTTTTTAACAATATATTTAATTGAACACTCGTTAAGAGCAAATAAGTATCATTACTTGTATACAAGCCTTTTTTTCACTTATAACTTACCAGGCAATCACAACATGTCTGAAACATTTTTTAAACAAAGATGGCCTTTAATTAAAGGTTGGAAAGTGTTACGACTATAATGTTTGAAAATGTATGTGTAACATATGTAAAAAAGAATATGATGATACCAAAATATTTACACGTTTTTTTTAATTAAGTCATCTCAAGAAGATGATGATATAGTTTCATGTCAAATCTTTTTCAGAACACATTTAAATAAGATGATGACATAAGTTTCATGTCAAAAAATCTTAGAAAACATTTAAGAAAATAAGATGACAAAACAAGATTCATGTCAAATGTTTATATACAGTTGATGTTTTATTTAAAAATTAAAATCTAAGATATGAATATTATTAAAGAGACATTATTGTGAATACATTTAATGTTAAAGTTATTGTTCATTAAATGTTAAAATGTTAACACAATCGCAAATAACTTGTCCTGACAATATAGTAGCCGGTGGCCTAGCACTCCTTCCACACATGTGTAGCCAAAGCCTGGGTGCCATCTTCAAATTGAAGTATAAAGAAGTTCTGTAGATGGAGGGCACTCACAGGACTTGTAAAAAATGTAATCTTCTATTTATAACATCAGTTTCACATCAAAGAATGTCGATGTTTCGGCCCATCATGAGGCCTTCTTCAAGACAATGGGCGGAAACTAGCTGCTAGCACATTAGCTTGGCATATGTGGATATGATTCTGTGTATGAATTTTTTGAGGCTGTGACTTGTAAATATCACTGCATTTGATATGTATATTCATTCGCATAAGGGTTAGTTTCCTCCCATTCAGATGGAGGGTGCTGGTGGCTTTTTGTATTTGTTATTACTATGTGTTTTTGTTTTATTGTATTTTATTCAGGTTAGTGGAAATGTCTTAGGATTCTGCTGTGTTATTGTTTATATGTGGTGCTTGGTGGCCATTTTTCTACTTTGTCTTTGTCTTTTTTCCTTTCTTTTCTAGCTTTTTCCTTTTGCCCTGCCTTTTAATTTATAAGTCCACTTATTGGACTTTGTCCATGTTTGTTTGGTGGTGGTGGATAGCAGCCATCTTTGGTGGAGGGTTGTCACTGGTGAACATTTGATAATAATTGCTTTGATTATGATTTTATTTCTATGTTTTTTTTAGACTTTGAATTGTCTAGAAGAAGGCCTCTAGATGGGCCGAAACGTCGACATTCTTTGATGTGAAACTGATGTTATAAATAAAAGATTACATTTTTTACAAGTCCTGTGAGTGCCCTCCATCTACAGAACTTATATATATATATATATATATATATATATATATATATATATATATATATATATATATATATATATACTGTATATAATATATTATTATCGGTTATTTGTAGAGCGCCAACAGATTCTGCAGCGCTCTACAAATATAGGAATCCAAGTGTTATTGCCTCATATGGGAAACTTCCTCAACTAATAACTAAGTTTAACTTACTTCAATGGAATTCTATTCTTCCAACACAGAACTGTTATTTTCAAACAAATCCATATTGCATGGAGCACAGTAAAATTTATCGCTTTAATAATAATGATTGCATAAAGAGTCTGCTTTAATTAATTAAAAAAAGAAAAATTAAAAAAAAAAGGTCACTCATGAAAAAAAATAATTAAATAAAAAATATATATGTGCACAGACATCACATACAGTTGTAAATATATTACACAGTGAATGTAGGCAAGATTCAGAGGGATTCCAGCACTAGTGAGCCAATCATGTGAACACTGCCATTAAATAATACCTTACATTTGTCCATAAATTAATTTTTTTAATCACCACAATTCATTTACATTACAACAACCACTTTATAACAAATATAACAATGGTAAAATAGATAATTATTTAATAAACATTAGGCTAAAGTTGCATGGGATCATTGTATTGCCAAAACATAACGATCTTCTTTCTGCTAAAAACAATAGTCACTACTCTATACTTATCTTACTTGACCTGTCAGTTGCCTTTGACATAGTTGACCACCCCCTCTTCCTACAGACTCTAAGCTGCCTTGGTCTCTGTGATACTGCTCTCTCTTAGATCCACTATTATCTTTCTAACCGATCTGTTTCTGTGTCATTTGCTGACTCCTCCTCCTCTTCAATGCCTCTGTCTGTTGGAGTACCTCAAGGCTCGTTCCCAGATCCTCTAATATATTCCATCTATACTTCTTCACTGGGTAAACAGCTATGGCTTCAAATTCCACTTCTATATTGATGACACTCAGATCTACCTCTCCGCCCCTGTTCTCTCTCTGCCCTTTCTCACCTCAGCGACTGCTTATTTAGCATTGCTTCTTGGACGGCCTCTAACCACCTAAAGATTAACATGTCAAAGACTGAGCTCCTTCTAATCCCCACTCTCACTCTTCTCTGATTTCTGACTTTTCTATTACCATCAACGGCATCAATATCTTCCCGTAACCCCAAATCTGCTGGATTATAGTTACACTTGACTCCAATCTTTCCTTCATTCCTCACATACTACCCCAATCACTTTCTTCATCCTGCTGAAACCACCTGTGCAATATTTTCAAAATTGGCCAGTTTCTGAGTGCAGAGACAACTTAGCAACTAATCCACTCCCTTGTAATATCTTGACTTGACTACTGCAATAACCTATGTGCTGGCCTTCCTCTCTCAAACCTCTCTCCCTTCAATCCATTCTAAATGCCTCTGCCAGGCTAATCTACCTTTGGGATCGCTCTGTAACCTCTCTGCTAGTCCCTTCACTGGCTCCCTATTCACTGCAGAAAAAAATTCAAAATTCTCACCCTGACCTACAAAGCCCTTACCAATGCTGCCCCCACTACCTGTTCTCTCTAATCAACAAGTACACTCCAGCCCGCCACCTTAGATCCAGCAATGACCTGCTCCTTGCATCTTCTATTAACACCTCTTCCAATGCCAGACTGCAGGATGTCTCTCATGCGGCAACTACCCTCTGGAATGCACTTGTCAGGAGGTGCAGGAGGGCAAGAAGGCAAGAGCAACACATTTATGAAAGGGGGTGCATCAGAAGAGGAGCAAGTATTGTGCTCTATGGTGCTGGAGCCCCTCTGTTGTTCAAGTCACACCACCAGTCTTACCAACAGGCTGTTTTTTCTGCTGACTTCTTGACGCATTGCATTCAGCTCTATTACCATCTGCCTCTGCACCTGGAGACATCTGTGGGTGTATGTTGTGAATGCAGATATATGTTTTCTGTCTGTTCCTTCCCCTTGTGGTGCAGCTTGTGGTGGTGTTGTAGCCAGTGGTGGTGGTGCAGCCTATGGTGGTGGTGTTGCATTAGGTGATGGTGTAGGTTAGAGCACGGGTGGGGTGTAAGACACCAGAGGGTTTGGAGAGATCTAGGGGCTGAGGGGAAAGTGCACATGTTGTATCTTTTCCCAGGGTGAGCAGCAGAGCGTAGTCATCTCCAAGGGACAGAGGAGACACATTAATTACAGATTGGGGGACAGGTGGCTGATCCTGCATTCCAAAAGTGAGTTTCCCATCTTCCTCCAAGAGTTTGAAGAAGGATGCTCTATGGGAGGGCCAATCCACTTCACCCTGAGGTTCCTTTTCATGAAGGGCCTCTTCACCCTGCGCTTGTGATGCTGCATAAAATACAATATAATTTTTTGTTCAGATTATACATTAATCTTCACTTTAAAGCAAGTGAACACATAATAAATACATTTATAAAAAAACAGAAACATGTTTAAAATCCAAGAAAAAAAAAAGACACTGCACAATTTCTATTAATATATGTAACAGATAACAAATACGTTTTTATAAGAAAGAAGGAAAAAAAAGAATTGTAGGGCTAAGGGATCACCCGTCAAAATCAAAGTTTTGTGGAGAAAGAAGGGGCAAGAACACTGTCAGGAATTAATAAATTGGGAAAGGAAAAAAAAGCAAATAGTCTGAGGATAAAAATAAAATAAAAGTTATGAACTAACACTAAATCATAAGGTGAAGATTAATTAAAGTTGTTCTGTTTGGGGTAGGGAAAGAGTTAAGTGAAAGGAAAGGTTAATACTGGTATGTATTGTAGACCTAAGTGTATTTTTTTTATTATACTATGTATATGTATGTGTGTACCTAAACAAATATAAGTGAAAGATATAACTAAATATGAAATATGAATATGTTCTCAAAAAATCCACTAAACAACCATTATTTAAATCTCAAAAATCACTGTCCTCTCACCAACCTAGCACGCTAATGCCAATCACAGTTAAAAAAGATTGAGCAGTACAGAAGCTTTTATAGTGAGCTAAAAGGAAGAGAATGGGCAGTTAGTGCACCCCAATAATTCCTTCACCCTTCATTTCTTGCCTTGTAGCCCTACAGTATGTATATGTATTATAGCAATACAAAAATAACTCCTGTTGGTTTAGCGCACATGAAGAATTCTATTACTCATGTCAGCTTATGCACATGAAGAATTCTTTTACTCCTATTGAGGCGCATTTGGTCTGCATTGGTTGTTCCAATCAGCAAATAGGATTAGAGCTGTTAAAATCCTATTGGCTGTTCCAATCAGCCAATAGGATGAGAGCTCAATTCTATTGGATGATTGGAACAGCAAATAGGAATTTAGCAGCTCTAATCCTATTAGCTGATTGGAACAGCCAATAGAATTTTAGCAGCTCTAATCCTATTGGCAGGCGACTGTATGAAGAGGATGCTCCACGCCGGATGTCTTCAGGATGGACCTACTCCACGCTGGATGGATGAAGGTAGAAGATACCATCTGGATGAAGACTTCTTGCCGTCTGGATGAGGACTTCGCAGGCTGGATGAAGATGGAAGAGGCCGCCCGGATGAAGACTTCTTGCTGCATGGATGAGGACTTCGCCGGCTGGATGGATCCTTCAAGCGGGACTTTAAGAACTGTAAGTGGATCGTCGGGAGTTAGTGTTAGTTTTTTTTAAGGGTTTTTTGGGTGGGTTTTATTTTTAGTTTAGGGTCTGGGCATGTAAAAGAGCTAAATGCCCTTGTAAGGGCAATGCCCATACAAATGCCTTTTTCAGGGTAATGGGGAGCTTAGTTTTTTTTTTAGATAGTTATTTTATTTGGGGAGGTTGGTTGTGGGGGTGGTGGGTTTTACTGTTGGGGATGTTTTTATATTTTTTACAGGTAAAAGAGCTGATATCTTTGGGACAATGCCCCACAAAAGGCACTTTTAAGGGCCATTGGTAGTTTATTGTAGGCTAGGGATTTTTTTTTATTTTGGAGGGGCTTTTTTATTTTGATAGGGCTATTAGATTAGGTGTAATTCTTTTTTATTTATAATAATTTGTTTCTTATTTTTCGTGATTTAGTGTTTGTTTGTTTTTGTAATTTAGTTATTTTATTTTTTGTAATTAGATACTTTTCGTAATTTTTAGAGTAGTGTTAGGATTTTTTTAATGTGTAGTTTAGTTTAATTTAATTGGTAGTTAGTTTAATTGTAGTTTAATAATTATCTTAGTTTAATTGTTAGTTTAAAATTAATTTATTTAATTTGATAGGTAAGTTGTAATTTAATTTAAGATAGTGAATTTGTAATTTTAATATAAAGTTAGGGGGTCGTTAGGTTTAGGGTTTAATAGTTTATTTTAGTATATTTCGTTGAGGGACTTTTGGTTTAGGGTTTAATAGTTTATTTAAGTATATTTCGTTGTGGGGGGCTTGCGGTTTAGGGGTTAATAGGTTTATTATAGATGTCGGAAAAGGCGGAATAGGGGTTAATGCATTTTAATAGTGGCGCCGATGTAGCGGCAGATTAGGGGTTAATAACTTTATTATAGTGTTTGCTATGCGGGATGGCCTCGGTTTAGGGGTTAATAGATAGTTTATGGATGTTAGTGTACTTTTTAACACTTTAGTTATGAGTTTTATGTTACAGCTTTGTAGCGTAAAACTAATAACTGCTGACTTTAGATGGCAGTACAGATCTTTTGGTTATAGAGTGTAACGCTCACTTTTTAAAAAATTTTTTTACTTAAATACATTACGCTCACTAAAATAATTCCTGTTGGGTCTCGCACACATGCAGAACTTGCGTTCATTAAACCCAAAAGGAGTAAAATAATTCTTTATGTCCTTCACAAAAATCTTCCCGATTCCAGACTTGCTGAAGCACCCCCAGATAATCATGATATTAATGCATGCAGAATCCACTTTAGAGAGACTATTCACTTCAGCTCCTATCCTGGATCCCTAGCAAAAGTGCCTTGGTATGGCATGAAATGCATACAATAAGGCACCGTGGCTGAGCTCTGTAGCGACCCAATGGTTGCAGGTTCGATCCCCGGCGAGGTCCACTCAGCCTTTCATCCTTCCAAGGTCGATAAAATGAGCAGCGCCTTGAGACCCTTACAGGTGATTAGCCGCGCTTTACAAGTACTCAATACATACATACATAGCCTGTGGCTGTGTCCTGTTATATCTTTACATGTCAAAATAATAATATTGTCATGTTTTTTTACATCTCCTGTGTTTGCTAGATCTCTTGTCTATATGCAGCCTGCTAATACATAGGAGATTGGGGAGTTCTCCTGATTTGACAGTACCTGTTCTATACAGATCTCTGGAGGTCACACGTGTATACCGGGTAACATAAGCTTCACCTAGTGAAGCATCTAATAATGACATTCATGGAAACCAGAGTTGGTATCACAAGCACACAAGTGAAGTTCAGACCTATTACATTGCAGGAGTTCTGTTACCAAAGGCAGCAATAAGGTCTGATACTTTGATGGCTTTAACATTTGGCATACATTTTTTTTTGGGTGCTACCATGTTTTCCAACATTTTATAACATATTAAGAGAAGTTATAATGGAGATCCAGTTTTCTCAGTCCTTCCAGAAATCTTAATATGAGTATATTTAATGGTTACTGGGTTTGCCACTATCGATTTCATGTATCAGAGTCAGTTTGGCTGGAATTGTTATATTTATTTTATAACTTGAAACTGGCAGAGCAACAAGGTATTAGTAAAACACAAGAACTGTTGTCTCTGTCTTTTAGGAAGATGTTCAGAAATATGTTTTGTCATGTGAGGACTGTGCCAGAAACAAGAATCCTTGTTTTTGCCCTACAGGATTGCTGCAATCTCTTCCTGTTCCTACTCATTTCTGGAGAACTATTTCTATAGATTTTGTTATTGGGCTGCCTACATCCAGAGATTATACTACAATATTATTTGTAGTTGACCCTTTAACCTAGATGAGTTATTGTATTGTTACCCATGGTATTCCAACAGTTATAAAAACTGCATAGTTAATAATCTTCTTCATTAATTTCCATGTGAGTTAATAACTGATAGAGGAGTACAAATTAGATCACTATTTTGGGAAAGTAACATAGTTACATAGTAGATGAGATTCAAAAAAGGACAAAAGTCCATCAAGTTCAACCCATACAAATCTGAATCAGAATCATAAAAGAAAATGTTTAGTTTTCATATCCCTTTAATAACAATATTAAAAAGAACAAGGCCCGGTACTGATCCCTGGGGTACTCCATTTTTTTTTAATCTTTGTCCAATCTGAGTATGATCCGTTTACTACTACTCGTTGCTGCCTTTCTTTTATCCAGTTATTTATCCATGCACTGATATTTTCAGCTATTCCCAGTTGTTTCATTTCTCTAATGTGGCAATATATAAACTGACTTTGCAAAATCCAAGTACCACATCAACTGATTCCCCTTTATATATATATTCTTACTTACTTCCTCATAGAATCTAATTTGATTTGTTTGACATGATCTATTTCTCATAAAACCATGCTGATTTGAACTTATGATCTTGTTTACACTAATATACTCATCAATATAATGCCTTATAATCCCTTCAAGTATCTTCCTCACTATTGATGTCAGACTAACTGGTCTAAAGCTTCCTGGATCAGCCCTGCTCCCCTTTTTAAAAAGTGGCACAACATCAGCTTTGCGCCAGTCCTAGGGTACTTTGCCTGAGGATAATGAGTGTTGAAAAATTAAGAGTAGAGGTTTAGCTAAAACAGTGCTAAATTCCCAAAAATCCCTTGGGTGTATTTAATCTGGGCCTGGACTTTTATTTACCTTAATTTTGTCCATTTTTTCCTAATATCCTCTAGACATAACACAGTTAATGGTATGTGCTTGTATGTTCTAGTTTGTTTCAAAATATTTCCCATTGGTTCCTTTCTTATGTATACTGAAGAAAAGAGCTGGTTTAGTACCTCAGCCATCTTCATGACTGCTAATCATGCTACCCTTCACTCATTTTATTGTACCTATATTTTCCTTCTTAGATGTTTTGCCATTTATGTACTTAAAAACCATTTTTGACAATCCTTTGCAATTAATCTTTCATTTTTAATTTGGCTAATTTGATTGCTTTTTTTCAATGCTTTGTTACATTCCTTATATAGTTGGAATGTTAATTCTGTACTATTTTCTAAAATTTAAATGACCTATTTTTCCCCCCTAATTTCTCTTAACAAATTTTTATTTAGCCACATTGGCTTGGATTTATTTATTTTACTTTTATAATGTGGTATGTATATTTATTTAACTAAGTTTAAATGTTATCCAGTTATTCTATTTTTTTAAATCAATTTTAGGGATTGAAATAAAAATTTTCATCAGTTTCCCCCTCCAACAAACTTAACAAACAAACAGACTCTAGAACAATATTTAGAACGTTTCACAAATTATCCGCCATATAACTGGTTTGACTTCCTGCTTACAGTGTAGTTTGCATACAACAATGCCTAAAACTGTTCTTCGCATAATCCATTCTTCCTAAACTATGGTAATTATCTGGTGTTCACTGTTAATCAACCTACTAATGATGGTAAATCTGCAGCTAAAGAAAGACTTAAAGCTTTGCATAAGTCTCAGGAACTTTTATGAAGGCTATAGGAAAACAACAGGTATTGAAAATATGACCCAATGCATCAAATTGGAGATATGTTTGTTTAGCTTTCTACAAAATATCTCAAGTTTAATTTTCAATCTTGGAAATCTCCAAAATGTAAGGCTTGTAGATTGTTTTAGAAATATGTCTACATTAGAACAGATTTTTTATTATTAAATTGTTCCTTTGAATGTTTTCCTTCAATCTCTCATGATGGCAGCTCGTGTCATGAATATTGTTGCTATGGCTCATTAGTTTAAAGAACATGGAAGTTTCAATATGTCAATTTACAATGTTTTTACTAAATGTATATTATTATTTATCACTAAGAGAATGTGTTGTAAACTTTTTTTTAACACCCCTCATATCAAAATAATGTCATCTATGTATCTTTTATTTATGACCCGATTAGGGCTCATTGTGCAAGATTCTCCCAATGCCCCATACAGAGGTTGGCATAACTACACATGGATCTGGTCTCCATAGCCATGCAACTGATTTGTTTGTAATAAACTTTATCAACACAGAAGTAACTGTGGGTCAAAATACAATTAATGCCATCTAATATAACATTGATTCCAACTGATTAATTATTCTCCTCTCTGTTTAAAAAATATTCTATTTTATACCCTTTTCATGGTTAATGTTGCTATAAAAAGATGTGATGTTATGTGTGCCTAAAAAATAATCTCTTTACTACTCAATATTTTTCAGTTTCGAGTAAATTACTTCAATCTTTAAATTAAAATGTCAATACCGTCACATATTTCTGCAAAACCAAACCAACGTAAGCCAGATATTATGGGTCATCCCAGCAGGGATATGCAAGTATTATGTACCTTTCAAAGATAATATAAAATTGCACTTTTGGAAATGTAATTTCTAAGCAAACTAAGTTCACTTATATTTATCTATCAGATTTTAATATAATATATGTTTCTTTGTTACTTATAAATCTTGCTACTTCAGCAATACCTATTACAATACCTTCTCCTTTGTCTGCTGGACTGGAGGCTGATTATTTATGCTTTCTCTTGTTTACATAGTTTTTCTATATCCAACACTACATTAAAGTCTATGGGACAGATGGTAAGGCATCTGATTGACTGTACTGATTACTTAGAAACCTTGAACAAAAACACCTGAAGAGAAGGATGGGTAATGCAGGCGAGAACTCACCTAACTGGTTGCTAAACTACACTTTTATGATATTTTTTGCAGTTATTACTTTTACTGTTTTTTGTATGTTTGATCAGGCACAAGCTGATAATCACAGTAACAGGGATATCTTATGTAGTGACAATATCCTTATAAATTAAGTCACATGAGATCCTGCCCATAGAGCAGGATCCCAATAGTTAAATTACAGGCGCCACTGACAGTACCAAGAGCAACTCTTATGCAGTCAAAGTCATGGTGCTAAAATAAAAAGAACAAAAGAAAATGAACTGCAACATGTCAGTAAACAGACGGTAACCTTATTTTAATGTACACCAACTCAAAGTTGATGTAAAGGACAGAATATGGGGAAATTAGTTTAATTTTCTAAATAGCTTAGTGAAGCAATTTGAGGACAAGTTGTGCTCCAGAGTGCAAATGAATTACTGTTAGTAAGGGCATAAGATACATGCACCTACATTTGTTCTCTGTGCATTCTTAAAGTACCCTCAGTGATGTCATCAGCACTCTGAACATGAGTGGTGGATAAATATGGCAGCATGTTACCTACGGCCATATTGAAAGGGGGGTGGTTACATGTTAAATGTTTCAATGGTAATAATGTGGAAAATCTTTTTAAAAAAAGAAGCATATTGCAAACCTGCTCTAGTTGGTATTGGAAATGAACTGCTGACATTTTTTACATAGCAATATAATCTCCCATAAAATAATGAAATGAGAGAGTAAGAGTTGTGTGTCTATTTGCAAAGACAATTTTAGGGTATTCACTTGTAACACGGTACAATATGTTTATATGTTGTGAACCAGTAGCAAAATAATGTGCTGTAATAATGGTAAATATTCTTGAATTTTGGCATTAATATGATGCATATTATTTCACAATCTATTTTAAATTTCCATGGAAATTTGCTTGTTGGAAAGAAATGCAAGCACGTTAATTAAACTGTATCTACAAAAAAATAACACTGCAGCCAATAAACATTTCTGCTATGTAAACGGTTTCCCAAGGATAGAGAATCTTCGTTTAACGCTATCAGATCTGTTTTTCGTGTTTCCTTCCTGCTGTATTCTCTGCAGCTGTAATCTCAGTATTGAAGCCAGATTTATCTTTTATAGTATTTAGTGATCTTGTCTAGTTAATGGTCAGGCTTTTCATTTCCTTCCCATAACAATAAACTACAATGTACCTATCTTCTTCGGTGTGCCTTCGTGTATATCTTATATACATTATGTATTTTTTCAGGTAAGTAGTAACTATTTATGTATAATAGCACTCTGATTTTAAAAGAGTTAATGGTTTAAAAGAGCGGGGAAAATCATTTTCTGAATTATAAGTTGTGTTCATGGCTGACTGGGTCATATGAGGTGAATCTTTTCTCAATTCCACTCTCCTCACTTCAGATCCAGCTTTTAAAATTGAGTTGACATTTATGGGAGAAAAGAAAGAATTTAATAGAAATTAGTGCTGTAATTGTGCATTTTAAACAAAATCCAGACTAAGAAAATAGTATTTGTAATATTCATAGTGAAAATCCCAGTATTATAGCATCTATGTTTCCTATTCTTATCAGTAAATATTGTATAAAGTAACAGTTTGCATCTTATATAGAATTTTATACTATTTAAGGTATTAACCTCTGAGATGCAAGACAGATTAATAAATTGCATGATTCTTTGGCAGCCAAGGGGTTAAATTTTAGTTCAAATAATACAAAAATAAACATAAAAAACTAATTCAGAGAAGAAATATTTTTTCTCCTTGTAATTATTATGTTAATTATCTCAATTATTTAAACTACAATTACGGAGTGTCAATGACCCATAGCCCAAGGCACTTTCTACTCCAGAGATCTTTTGTATTCAGCCCTTTAAGGAATTTGGTGATAGAACATGTTTCTTCATCATGGAGCTTCAAATGATAGAACATAGTTCAGAGGCTTATGGGGCATGTAATGTTCAGCCAATCGAGTGATCTGATTGGCTTAGAGCCCTCTTGTGCTTTATAGCAATAAATAGCCATTCTGAACAAAATGTTCAAGCACAACAGTCTTTGGCATTTGGTCAGCTATAATTTATGTGATCACTACACATACTGAATTATTCCAGACTAAAATTTGGTCAAAACAATAATTTATTTTTTGTCAAATTGATACAATTTATGATGCCAGCATTATTTGTGAATTAACTTTATAATAAACTTTTGGAATTAATAACTATTCATAATATTTAATAAAATGCATTTTTATTTGTGCATAAATGCATTTTTGTGCTATTGTACTAACAAATCCTCGCATTTCAATTATTAAATCTAAATGCATGTGACAGCATCATTGTTGGAAACTCTGAACATCAGGAATCCATTTTTATTACATGTCTCACAGTACTGAAATGAATTTGGATGCTATTGATCTTAGTGACATAAATTTTTTATACACCTTACCAACAAGTATATATAACATTTTAAAAATGAGCTCAAATAGAAAATACAAATGCATCATCAGTGTCTTTCATTTTTTGCATATATTCCATATTTCTGTTATTATTATTTTTTAAATTATAATAGCAACAAAAAAATTAAAAAATTCCCAAGATGAGAAATGTCTTTTTTGGGGGAAAAATTTACATATTCACTTTTTTGAGACATAAAAGTTAATCTAAAATGTTATGTTCATAAGCAGAGTGGTGAAAATATTGAAAGAGTTGTTAATGTTGGAATTTGGAGGATACAGACATTGTACTTTAATTCCAAATGTGTTAAACTAGCATCTTTGTATAAAACAAGAGATATCCGCAGCATTTCTTTGGACATCAATATGTTTAACAGTTCACAGTGAATACTTTGAGATTATAATATAACATGTTTAATTATCTGTTGAAACCCCCCTCCAAAAACAAACAAACCTTTGTAATATGCTATTATTATTCATTTGGCCCTTTTCTCTGCTTTTAAAGAACAAAAATTGTAGGTTTCTATTTCTGGATATTTTAGAATTTTATTTAACAAAATGACAATGGTAAACATTGTCGAGTAACAAGTCCAGATTGACTCCTTCAAATAAGGAAAGTAGTGTATGGAGTTTGGTAATATAGGTCATTTTTTATTTTTTATTTTTATTTATCTGAATCATGAAATAGAAGAAAATTTACTTTAGTGTCCCTTTAAATAAATGTTGAAGTTAAAATAAAAATTAAAGGGATTTGATTACTGTTTTTAAAAATGTACTAGGAAAGTATGTTTAAAAGTACAGCTTAGGAAAAAATAAATATAAGTTAATTTATTACATATGAAATAATCCATGTTCAACAATAAAACATAAGATATACAAAATCGTATTAAAAATATTACTCCATTAAAATATGTTTAGAATAATTTTAAAAAAAAACCTTCATAGAACATTAATAATATTTAGATACTTTAATTTGTTTCCATAAGAGAATCTTTGTTATTTTTTTTCTTCAATAGTAAATGTTGAAGTTACGGTTTAAAGATGAAATGAAAGAGAACAATCAGTCTCATGCTAAATATGGATGTTTGTTATTGCTCTTTTCAATTATACTGTTAAATAAATTTTGTTTTGAAGTTCAGTAGGTTGAACAGATTTTAGCAAACATAATTATGAGTTTAAGAATAGATTTTTTTTAATGTTTTTCTATGTTTATATCAAAAGATAATTTTGATATTTCTACATTATAAAGGTGATTTAGACATTTTGATTTTGAATAGATTACTCTATCATAAGCTGAAGTGCAATAGGCATAGTAATGCAATCAATAATTATTGACAATACTATCTATAATGCTTAATTTCATTTATATATTATTATATTTTCAGACTAATTTCAAGTATACTATCTGAGTCACATTTATCAAAGTACACATTAGACAGCACCCAATAAATGTAACCTTTGAGTTTATCTAAATAGAACAAAAAAGATCTGCTGTTTTTTGCTTTGTTTTTTTGTTTGTTTTATAAATACTTTTTGCATTATAGAAACTTCAACACACTACTATTTCCATTCAGAACTACAGTTCCCTTAAAGGGACACTAAAGTCAAAATTAAACCTTTAAGCAGAGCATGCAATTTTAAGCAACTGTCTAATTTATTTGAAAAACAAACAAAACTGTCCACAGCACCAGTGAAGTAAAAGGAATCTTCTTTATTAAATGTTTAAAAGCATACAAGACAGGTATGCGACGTTTCGAGACCGCAGTCTCTTAATCATGCATGTTGCATGATTAAGAGACTGCGGTCTCGAAACGTCGCATACCTGTCTTGTATGCTTTTAAACATTTAATAAAGAAGATTCCTTTTACTTCACTGGTGCTGTGGACAGTTTTGTTTGTTATACATTGTGGAGCTGGAGGTCGCCAGCTCGACCAATTTGCATCAAAGCCTAGGAAGGCATTGCCCTGTGCCGGTCTCATCTCACAGTGCTGTAATTTATTTGAAAAGCAGAAATGTAAGCTTAAAAGGTACATGAAACCCCAAAATTTTCTTTCATTATTCAGATAGAGAATACAATTTTAAACAACTTTCTAATTTACTTCTATTATCTAATCAATTTCATTCTCTTGGTATCATTTGTTGAAGGATCAGCAATGCACTACTAGTTTCTAACTGAACACATGGGTGAGTCAATCACATTCAATATATATATGCAGCCACCAATCAACAGCTAGAACCTAGTTTCTCTGCTGCTCATGAACTTGCCTAGATAAACCTTTCAGCAAATGATAACAAGAGAAGGAAGCAAATTAAATAATAGAAGTAAATTTGAAAGTTGTTTAAAATTATATTCTCTATCTGAATCATGAAATAAAAAAATTGGGTTTCATGTCCCTTTAAACTTAATTTTTGGTTCAGGACATGGGTTGCACTTGCTTATTGGTTGCAAAATGTAGCCACCAATCAGCAAGAGCTAAGCCTGCTCCTTAGCTTACATTCCTACTTTTTTTAAATTAAGATATCAAGAGAACAATTAAACATTTATACTATAAGTAAATTAGAAAGCTGCTTAAAATGGCATGCTGTATCTGAATCATGAAAGAAAGAAAATTGGGTTTACTATCCCTTTAAAAATGTTAAATATTTCTGTATGATTAATTTACTCAGGACAAGTTTACATTGCAAAGTTGCAAACGTCAAAATAAAGCCAAAAATAATTATAAATGAATTTGTGTAAAACACGTGTGGCCTCCCTTTTGCTTCAGATTTAAATGCTTCTTGATTTTATATTATAAGCACACAAAATGTTATCTGGTGCTAAATTAAACCCTAACCCCAATTTCTTTAAAAATTTAGAACAGCTTGTACATTTATCACATCCTGGAGTATGTTTCTTAGCAACTTTCAAATGATGGTATAAAAAGACTTTGTTTTGATCTATAAGCCAGAAGAGGCAAGATAATATATGTATGATTATTTAATAAACTATTTAATTTACATGTATGTCAGACTATTGTTTGGTTGATAAATTTTACTTAATGGTTTTATGCAATATCTTAGATGTTATGAATTCTTAGAATAATTTATTATTATTTTAATACTTAATGGATCAGGATTAATACTTAATATATCAGGGGCTTAGCTTTGCACCCACAAATAAATGTGACAAATTCACTGCCTATAAAGATGTCAACCTGTTTGCAAGAAATATTATTTTAGGCAAAATTCACGATTATAACGTACAGGCAGTCACACTTGACATGCAGGATAGGCTACTCTTAAAGGATTGGACACTTAATACTCAGGTATCTGAGGAGGATGATACTGAATCAATAGGTTTTAGTAATTTGGACAAAAAAATCTGAATTTATGCCATCAACTGTACCCGCAGTCCATAATTTTGTTAAACTTGTTGAAAGGGACATTATAGAAATGAATAATTCATTTGGCATAAAGGATAACCTATCATTTAAAGAAAAGAAAGCAGCGAGGGAACTTACCGCCGATACGTCGGTGGTTATCAAGCCTTCAGATAAAGGAGGGAATATCGTTATACAAAACTCTAAGGACTATTTGTTAACTTTTAAAAAACAACTCAGTGACAAAAATCAATATAAACGTTTAATTAATGATCCAACAGATCAATATAAAGATGAGTTGGTAAAAATCCTTTCAGAAGCATTACATGAAGGCCATATTAATAAATGTGAATTTGACTTTCTGAATGTAAAATGTCTTAGAATAGCAACATTTTATACGATTCCAAAGATTCACAAAAAACTAACCCCCCTGCCCGGAAGGCCAATAGTTTTGGGGATAAATTAATTTACTGGAAATGTTTCCCAATGTATAGACTACTGTCTGTGTCCATTTTTGACCATTTTACCATCATATATAAAAGATACTTTGGATGTTTTAAAGAAACTAAATGGGATACATGTTAAACAAGAAACTATACTGGTAACCATAGATGTTGAAGCGCTATATTCCTCGATCCCCCATGAAACCAACATTATAGTAATGAACAAATTTCTTATTGGAAGGGGGGAGAAATATGACAAACATACAGAGTTTGTAATAACACTATTGAGATTTGTTCTTAATCATAAATACTTTGTCTTTGAAAAGAAGCATTATGAACAAATTAGAGGAACGGCAACGGACAAAAGTTGTGCCCCAATGTATGCCTGCCTCCATCTAGGTGAATGGGAAAGAGAATATATCCAAGATGCATACATTGATGACCAAGGCCATATAGGATTATGTCTAAGGTTCATCGATGAAGTGATAATGTTCTGGGATGGCAACTAGGAAGAACTGGAAATGTTCATGAGAAAACTTAACAATAATACATTTAACTTAACTTTCACCTATACATACAGTACTAAGGAGATACCATTCCAAGATTTAAAAATCTCTAAAAATGGAACAGAAGTAGTCACAGAAACTTTTAGGAAAAGCACTGCAGGTAACACCCTACAACATGCGGAAAGCCATTTATCCAGTTTGATTAAAAATATACCCCAAGGCCAATATTTAAGACATTGTAGAAATTGCACAGATGAAGTTAAATTTTAAAAAGGATTCCTTGAGAGAGGGTACTCTAAGAAATCTCTAGCTAAGGCATTTTGTAGCGCCAAAGAAAGCAATAGAGATAACTTATCATTTAATAAATAAATTGATAATAAACATAAAATTATCAGGTTTAATTTAGTGTCAATTCTGCAAAAACATTGGCAGAATTGTAACCCTAGATCCTGTAATAACAGAAATGGTAGGACCAGGACCTAGTACTACACCTAGAAGGGCCCCAAATCTAAAAGATAAAATAGTATTGAGTATGTTTAAAGGTGAGAAGTATGTTTAAAGGTGAGAAGGAGGTGATGTGGATCTCTCAATACAAAAGTCAAGAGGGAAATTTTAAATGTAACAAATGCTCAGTTTATGAGAATATGTTAAGAGGGAAAATATTCAATGACAATGAAGGAAATCAGCATAAAGTAAAAGGTCATATAACATGCAGATCCAAAGGGGTAGTGTATATGCTCCAATGTAATTGCCCAAAATTCTCTATGTGGGAAAAAACTATTGTGAATTGAGAGAACACATAAAAGAACACAAAAGGGATATTAAAAATAACTGCATAAAATACAGTAGTGTAGCAAGGCATTTATTTCTGACTCATGATAGCAATGAAGATTAACTAAGATTTAGAGGTCTGGAATTGGTAGACCTAGGAATGAGGAAAGGGAACCTAGATAAAGTCCTACTCCAGAAGGAAGGAAAGTGGATTTTTAATCTAGGATCCCTAAAACCGAGGGGGATGAATGAGTAGTTAAATGTATCCCCATTTCTAGGATGATAATGTTGTCCCCTTTGGAAACTTTTTTTCTAAGCATAGGGCAAAAATAGATACATTTAAAGATGATAATTAATACATTAAGTAACTATCAATCGTTATGTTTTGTCTAATGTCCAAATTCTTTATTGCCATTTACTTTTAAATTGTTTTCATAAACGTTTGTATCAAATTGTCACAAAATAACACCACAAGCAGTTCATTAGAAACATAGTTTCAAATTCACCCGATAGGCTGAACGGTAAGCAATTTCCCTTTAAAGGAATGACGAGTGGAAATTGCGTCACTGAAACAAGCCGGACAAAGCCCTGTGCAAAGTTTGGGGTGAAAAACGTGTAGCAGGTGCAACTAGATTTTTAAGTTCCACGGGACTGTATTTCCCAAACCGATAGGCCATGATGCAGTAATCTGGGTGAAGACCAAGGGATGTGGCACAAGGGACCCAACGTACGTCTGTATGGGACAATACATTAATACAGACGATCGAAAGGAGGGTACGATTATACGGCAGATGCTGCTAAATTAAACACGCTGTGGATAGCGTTACTCCTTTGCGAGAATTATACTCCGTTACCTTAATTGCAAACCTGGAGGGTGTTAAAAAAGACTGTATAACACTGCTTTCCTTTATTAACCCTGCCAACTTGCGGGACTGAACTGTATGTCAACGAATGCTAACAGTAGCAAGTAACAAATATTACAGCCGCGGGGGTGCACATTGAAAATTTTACTCAAAGGACTATATTTGTGGAGTAATAATCTAAACAAGAGGTTTTGGGACACAGAGGATCAAATTGGATGAGATATCTAACTCTGGCTTAACGCTTAATAGGGAGTTCCCTGTAAATTGAATGGGTACCCATTAGGATTGTCCAGTGGACTAATTATGAATTAAATGCTTGTGGCAATTGTTGTATAATAAATATTCAGTATGTTGGTTAAGCTGTAAATCATCGTTTTTGCTTTGATTTGTATTTATTGAATTCTACATGGTTTGTGCGGAATAAGGGTATACTGAACTACACAGTCTGGGGGAGGTTGACGGTTTGTTAGCTACCCCTAGCCTGAGGTTGTAGTTCGTTCTTTCCAGTTTATATATTTAATTTAATTTATACTTCCCAGCACTGAACGCCTGTCATAACTAAGAAAATACAGGTGGCAACAACAAGGATATAAAATTAAGTTCTGGTGCCAATCTAACTATTAAAATATATATAGTGCCTTTTTTTACAATGTTTAATGTATTTTGCAGCCCTCTCTTGTGAAAACTAGAATATTTACATGATGATTTCAAATATTACCTGTTATGAGTTAGTAGAGGTGGGGGTACTCAGTACCGGTAAGTACCCCCAAAAATGCCCTGTGTATATATATATATATATATATATATATATAACTTCCATGTGTGTCTGCACTCACAATGCAATAGGGACATCAACCAGGGTGCCAAGTCAGGTATATCAATAATCCATTATAGAAGAGGACTGCACTCACTGGATTTGGTATATAAAATAATTTTTTTTTTATTAAGGTGACGTTTCGGGGTACGCAGACCCCTTCCTTAGACCAGGCAACAGTGCAAATGAACAGTGTGCAATATAAAGCAACATAGCCCCTCCCATCAAACAATTAGTGAAATTGCGCCAAAACCTATGTAACCATGACAACAGGTGAATCACCTAATTAACATTATTCCTACCTTTACTAATGTGATAGTTAAAAACAGTATAATTGTGCAAACCATATAAGTGTATCTTAAAACTATTCTCAAACAATAAATGACATGACATATGAGTAGCACCTAAAACACTCAAGGTGCACACAAAGAAATAAAATGTCCCCCTACAATGTGATGTGTGACCTACTGAAATAGCTACCACAAAGAAACAACTTAACATCGATAAAGGCAGTCTATAGGAAACAGCGCTCAATAAAAGATAGTTGCAGGACCTAGGCAGTATATCAGCATTTAAACATTAGTGTATCAGTATCTCTCAGTAAAACATACTTCTCAGTAAACAAAAGACAAGTAGAGAACAAGGACAAGTAGAGAAAAAGGGCTCAATAAAAGATAGTTGCAGGACCTAGGCAGTATATCAGCATTTAAACATTAGTGCATCAGTATCTCTCAGTAAAACATACTTCTCAGTAAGCAAAGGACAAGTAGAGAACAAGGACAAGTAGAGAAAAAGGGCTCAATAAAAGATAGTTGCAGGACCTAGGCAGTATATCAGCATTTAAACATTAGTGCATCAGTATCTCTCAGTAAAACATACTTCTCAGTAAACAAAGGACAAGTAGAGAAAAAGGACAAGTAGAGAAAAAGGGCTCATAGCCAGAAAAACACGTATGTCAAGATTTAGGCAAGCATGTAGATGTGTGTGTCAATTGTTGAACATCAGTAGGTATATCGTATAGCATCCATAGACTAATCTTAGAGAGAAAGAGGGTGTCATCACACCATCACCGACTACTGAGCCTAAGGGGTAATATAGATAATTTCAAAGCAGTGTGATTGCAATACATACAAAGAGTCAGCAACGTAAGATCGCTATTTATATCTCAAAGGGGAAAAAATATATATATCTCTACCAGCCAGCACTGTCTCTAGTTCAGGTAACTTACTTGGCATGAGATGTGATAGATACTGTCAAAGTGGTTGCAGCGTGTTGCAGAGAGGGAGCTGGAGACAAGATATGTCAGTTAGAAGTTTCAAAAACAGGCGCGGATCAACACAGTCCCGCGTCTGTGTCAACGGTGTCAGCGAGCATGGCTAATTTGCATAGCCGTCTGACATCATCAGGGGGGTGTGTATCAAGCAGTCAGAAAACATAGATGACAGCTAACCGATGTTAGCCGCAACTGCTGGGGCAAGCCAACAAATGATTGTACATAACTACACTTGTAGGAAAGCGGCGAATTGTCTAAACATCTGAGTATATATCACAAAAACAACAGCATAACATGCGTCTATATTGCTTGTATACTTCTATCATATCCCAAAAAGGCTAAGAGAAGCCGTCAGACTTGCAGATAGTTGTATGGATCTGAGAGCCTTAGTCTGCCCAAAATGTTCTAATGTATGTTATGAGTACCATATCTATCCAGAGAGTCATATGTGTACGAAACAGTATAGGTATAGGGTTAGTAAATGTACTTAAAGAGAGCATAGTCTACCAGAATGTTGGTGCTAGAGCTAATCATGATACAAAATAAACAACCAAAAATCCTATACTGGTAAAACATATGCCAGAGTCTTGTGCCTGAGTAACATGTTACTCTTACAGTGGGATCTCAGTGTTACAATCATAGATCCCCTGTTACAATTGGCAATCAAGTGTGGTTATATGCAAAAGATAAAATCAGTGTTATATTAACAGCGAGCCATGGTATCCAGATAAATCAATAAAGCATATGCATAGTCAGTGGGCAAATTTTGGAAGTAAAAGTAAAACATCCTATCACTATGCAAACAGATATTGATGATATGGCCAATGTATGTTTTTGCCTAAATCAGGAAATCTTGCCATATAGGGTAAGGTATCATGCACAATCCGAGGAAGGACCATTGCTGGTTACACAGATATTATAGGAAACAGTGCCAGTCATTGGACATATTAAGTCCCCTCGGGTATAGGGTGTCAAGTTTGTGTATCCACTTGGTCTCCCTCTGCAGGAGTATTCTATCCCGATTACCCCCCCGCCGTAGCGGTGGGACGTGGTCAATGAGGATAAAACGTATGTCTGTTACCGTATGCTTGGCCTGTAGGAAGTGTCTAGCCACTGGTTGGTCTGCTGTTCCCTTATCCAAAGCAGTACGAATTGCTGAACAGTGATTTTCCATTCTTATCCGTGCGTTGTCAGATGTTTTACCAACGTAATATTTTCCACAACAGCAGCTTAGAAGGTATACAATGTGACTTGTTGTGCATGTGATAAAGTGCCTTATGGTGTACTTCTGTGTGGTATGTGGGTGTCGAAACACCTTGCAGGGGATCATGCCACTGCAGGTGGTGCACCCCAGGCATCTGAAGCAACCTGTTTTAGTGGATTTTAGCCAATTCTTTGTGTAGCTTTGCTCGGGGTCCGTCTGCATCAATAGATCCCTGAGGCTTCTGCCACGTCTGTATCCCATGATTGGTGGGTCCAAGTGTCTAAAGGGGAGCGTTTGGTCGGTGCCAAGGATTTCCCATCTGTTTTTGATAGAATCAGCCAAGACATTTTTCCCTTTGTTATAGGTGGTTGTAAAAACCAGTCTTGGTTTCTTGTCAGCAGGGTTTGTTCGTTCGTTTTCAGACATTAATTCTTGTCTTACTTCCTCTAACAGTTCAGGTGAGTAGCCCCTCTGCAGGAATTTGTTGGACATTTCATCCATTTGGGTTAACCTGTTGGTTGCCTCAGTATTGTTCCTCATTACCCTGATCATTTGGGATTTCACAATAGCCCTCCTGGTATGTGGCGGGTGGTTACTTGTTGCCTCAAGTAAAGAATTTCGATCTGTGGGTTTTGTGTATAAAGTTGTAGATAGTTTCCCTTCCTTCTTGTAGATTCTTAGATCCAGAAAATCTATCTGGTCTAGGTTAAATTTTAGTTCGAACTTGATGGGACAAGTTAGAGCATTAAGTTTAGTTACCCATTTAGTGAGTAAATCAACAGGGCCACACCATATTAGGAAGACATCGTCGATGTACCGTCTGTAGTGTTTAACCATTTCATGGTTATATACCTTCATGGTGTCCCTTTCATACTGCTCCATGTAGAGATTCGCGTAGGACGGGGCTACGTTAGATCCCATCGCCATTCCGGTTAATTGCTGGTAGAAGATGTTCTCAAAACGAAAATAGTTAAGTTTCAAACACTTGTCAAGAATGTCAAGAATAAAGGTCATTGGAGGGCCCACATAGGGGTATCTGTCAAGTGCTGTAGAAATAGCATCTATTCCCTCGTCGTGCGGGATCACTGTGTATAGACTCCTCATGTCCATTGTCACAAGTATGTCCTCACTTGTGATACCTTCCACAGAATTCTGTCCTTGTTCTCTACTTGTCCTTTGTTTACTGAGAAGTATGTTTTACTGAGAGATACTGATGCACTAATGTTTAAATGCTGATATACTGCCTAGGTCCTGCAACTATCTTTTATTGAGCCCTTTTTCTCTACTTGTCCTTGTTCTCTACTTGTCCTTTGCTTACTGAGAAGTATGTTTTACTGAGAGATACTGATGCACTAATGTTTAAATGCTGATATACTGCCTAGGTCCTGCAACTATCTTTTATTGAGCCCTTTTTCTCTACTTGTCCTTGTTCTCTACTTGTCTTTTGTTTACTGAGAAGTATGTTTTACTGAGAGATACTGATACACTAATGTTTAAATGCTGATATACTGCCTAGGTCCTGCAACTATCTTTTATTGAGCGCTGTTTCCTATAGACTGCCTTTATCGATGTTAAGTTGTTTCTTTGTGGTAGCTATTTCAGTAGGTCACACATCTCATTGTAGGGGGACATTTTATTTCTTTGTGTGCACCTTGAGTGTTTTAGGTGCTACTCATATGTCATGTCATTTATTGTTTGAGAATAGTTTTAAGATACACTTATATGGTTTGCACAATTATACTGTTTTTAACTATCACATTAGTAAAGGTAGGAATAATGTTAATTAGGTGATTCACCTGTTGTCATGGTTACATAGGTTTTGGCGCAATTTCACTAATTGTTTGATGGGAGGGGCTATGTTGCTTTATATTGCACACTGTTCATTTGCACTGTTGCCTGGTCTGAGGAAGGGGTTTGCGTACCCCGAAACGTCACCTTAATAAAAAATTTTTATTTTATATACCAAATCCAGTGAGTGCAGTCCTCTTCTATAATGGATTATATATATATATATATATATATATATAGATATATAGATATATATATACAGTATATATATATATATATATATATATATATATATATATATATGTGTGTGTGTGTGTGTGTGTGTGTGTGTACCTTTTAAATAAAATTATTAGAGCTTTCTTAAATATTTATATGATTTTAACTGATTATGAGTGGTGCGTTAACAGTTATGCATACAAGCGATAAGTGTTTGCACGCATTGGGTATTCCGTTCATATTACAACTTACAAGTTGAAAGTAAGTGTGATCGCTTAAGTGCAATTAAAGTTGGGTTAGCGTAACCTCAGTACTGTGGTTAACTGTTTTACAAAACAAAAAAAGTCATAAAACACATAAAAAATACATTAAAATTATTCAAAAAAATATTGCACAAAAAACTTATAAAAGCTTAAAGATATGAGGTCTCAGGTGTTAGAAAAAAATGGCTTTAACAAAAATTGAGATGCATGCATATATATGTTTAAATATTTATATGTATGTATTTATATACATATATACACATGTATTTATGTATTTATATGTGTATTTATGTATGTATAAACATATATACACATATAAACACATAAATATATATGTGTGTGTGTGTGTGTGCACTGGAGCTCTTTGCAGCTAAGTATATGAAAACATGTAAAAGCATATTTGTGCAATATTCATATTTAATAAAGTGTTATACTGTGTATTTACTGTAAATATTTCACATCCCAATGTTCTGCACATAGAAGTATATGTTCTATTTTTCTATAAATATATATTCCTATATATATATATATATATATCTGTATATCTGAATATATACAGTATCTCACAAAAGTGTGTACACCCCTCACATTTTTGTAAATATTTTATTATATCTTTTCATGTGACAACACTGAAGAAATGACACTTTGCAACAATGTAAAGTAGTGAGTGTACAGCCTGTATAACAGTGTACATTTTCTGCCCCCACCCACCCCTTCAACCTCTGCAGCAATGCTGGCAGCACTCATACGTCTATTTCTCAAAGACAACCTCTGGATATGACGCTGAGCACGTGCACTCAACTTCTTTGGTCGACCATGGCGAGGCCTGTTTTGAGTGGAACCTGTCATGTGAAACCGCTGTATGGTCTTGCCCACCGTGCTGCAGCTCAGTTTCAGGGTCTTGGCAATCTTATTATAGCCTAGGCCATCTTTATGTAGAGCAACAATTATTTATTTCAGATTCTCAGAGAGTTCTTTGCCATGAGGTGCCATGTTGAACTTCCCGTGACCAGTATGAGAGAGTGTGAGAGCGATAACACCAAATTTAACACACCTGCTCCCCATTCACACCTGAGACCTTGTAACACTAATGAGTCACATGACACCGGGAAGGGAAAATGGCTAATTGGGCCCAATTTGAACATTTCTACTTAGGGGTGTACTCACTTTTGTTGCCAACAGTTTAGACATTAATGGCTGTGTGTTGAGTTATTTTGAGGGGACAGCAAATTTACACTGTTATACAGGATGTACACTCACTACTTTACATTGTAGCAAAGTGTCATTTCTTCAGTGTTGTCACATGAAAAGATATAATAAAATATATACAAAAATGTGAGGGTTGTACTCACTTTTGTGAGATACTGTATATATCTATAATTATTAACTCTCGCTTATGATCCTCCTTTGTTTTCTACAGTGACAGCGTGCGATCAGTCGGATCAGCTGTTTGGTTGTTTACCCAGCTGGGTTCACGTGATGACGCATCTTGCGTTTCTCCTCTGGCTACACGCTGCCACTGTGCAGTTTGCTGAGCGCCGTTTGTTCAGGGCTTTCAGTGTTAGCTAGTGTATTATGCGGCTCGAATATGGATGCATGTCTCGATATACATTTGTGAAGGTATGATGAGACATTTCTCACACTGTTCTCTTGTTCATAGATTTAATAGTGCCCTCTGTTTAAGCAGTCCTCTGTTACTTCTGTATATTAGTGTGAGGATTTAGTGCTAAGTTTTCGCTGCTTGGATTGACTTTCAAAATTAGTATGTATACATTTGCATGCCTTAGCCAACGTACTTATGATTGTGCTTATTCTTTGCTGTCCACATTTAATCTTTGTAATCTTTTTCTTTTTTCTTTTTTGTGTTAAGTGTCACTTTGTTTCCTTGCCTCCATAATGGGTGAGCTCTGTGGGTGTGTATCATGTTGTTTACTTTGGTTGCTATGACAACCACTTGGCGTTGTTTTTTTATTCAGGGGGTGGGGTTTTTGCTTCATTAGTTGTATTTCACTGTGTTTCCTTGTCTGAGGAAGGAGATACGGTCCCCGAAATGTCACAAAATAAAAAATGTCACAAATAAAGGCATGTTTTTTAAAAGTCCAGTGAGTGCAAGCCATTCGTTTTTCTCTTTTTTTTATACAGGGAGTGCAGAATTATTAGGCAAGTTGTATTTTTGAGGATTAATTTTATTATTGAACAACAACCATGTTCTCAATGAACCCAAAAAAACTCATTAATATCAAAGCTGAATATTTTTGGAAGTAGTTTTTAGTTTGTTTTTAGTTTTAGCTATTTTAGGGGGATATCTGTGTGTGCAGGTGACTATTACTGTGCATAATTATTAGGCAACTTAACAAAAAACAAATATATACCCATTTCAATTATTTATTTTTACCAGTGAAACCAATATAACATCTCAACATTCACAAATATACATTTCTGACATTCAAAAACAAAACAAAAACAAATCAGTGACCAATATAGCCACCTTTCTTTGCAAGGACACTCAAAAGCCTGCCATCCATGGATTCTGTCAGTGTTTTGATCTGTTCACCATCAACATCGCATGCAGCAGCAACCACAACCTCCCAGACACTGTTCAGAGAGGTGTACAGTTTTCCCTCCTTGTAAATCTCAAATTTGATGATGGACCACAGGTTCTCAATGGGGTTCAGATCAGGTGAACAAGGAGGCCATGTCATTATATTTTCTTCTTTTATACCCTTTCTTGCCAGCCACGCTGTGGAGTACTTGGACGCGTGTGATGGAGCATTGTCCTGCATGAAAATCATGTTTTTCTTGAAGGATGCAGACTTCTTCCTGTACCACTGCTTGAAGAAGGTGTCATCCAGAAACTGGCAGTAGGACTGGGAGTTGAGCTTGACTCCATCCTCAACCCGAAAAGGCCCCACAAGCTCATCTTTGATGATACCAGCCCAAACCAGTACTCCACCTCCACCTTGCTGGCGTCTGAGTCGGACTGGAGCTCTCTGCCCTTTTCCAATCCAGCCACGGGCCCATCCATCTGGCCCATCAAGACTCACTCTCATTTCATCAGTCCATAAAACCTTAGAAAAATCAGTCTTGAGATATTTCTTGGCCCAGTCTTGACGTTTCAGCTTGTGTGTCTTGTTCAGTGGTGGTCGTCTTTCAGCCTTTCTTACCTTGGCCATGTCTCTGAGTATTGCACACCTTGTGCTTTTGGGCACTCCAGTGATGTTGCAGCTCTGAAATATGGCCAAACTGGTGGCAAGTGGCATCTTGGCAGCTGCACGCTTGACTTTTCTCAGTTCATGGGCAGTTATTTTGCGCCTTGGTTTTTCCACATGCTTCTTGTGACCCTGTTGACTATTTTGAATGAAACGCTTGATTGTTCGATGATCACGCTTCAGAAGCTTTGCAATTTTAAGAGTGCTGCATCCCTCTGCAAGATATCTCACTATTTTTGACTTTTCTGAGCCTGTCAAGTCCTTCTTTTGACCCATTTTGCCAAAGGAAAGGAAGTTGCCTAATAATTATGCACACCTGATACCTGATATAGGGTGTTGATGTCATTAGACCACACCCCTTCTCATTACAGAGATGCACATCACCTAATATGCTTAATTGGTAGTAGGCTTTCGAGCCTATACAGCTTGGAGTAAGACAACATGCATAAAGAGGATGATGTGGTCAAAATACTCATTTGCCTAATAATTCTGCACTCCCTGTATATATATATATATATATATATATATATATATATACTATGTAGCCGGTGGCCTAGCACTCCTTCCACACGTGTGTTGCCTGTGCCTGGGTGCGATCCTCAGTTTAGAATGTAGAGTAGCTCTGTAGATGGAGGGCACTCACAGGACTTTATATAATCTGTCATCTTTATTCATAATATCAATTTCACATTTTAAAGAATATCAACGTTTCGGCCTAAGCTAAACATTTCTTGAATGATTGAAATACATGTTCTGAATAACATACAGCAATTTTACAATGCTACAAAACATTGAATCATTAGTCTTTTGATATATATTTTAGTATATATATAAAAATTTAGAACTTAATTTTAGGTGTACAGTTGTTACTTGTAAAACAGCTTAAAAAAATATTTTCTTTAACTTTCCCAGTAACTATACTTAATGAAATTAATAGAGGGGAAAATGAAAAGAAAACATTGGTCATGGGTATGTCTGGGAATGATGAATACCTCATAGGCATTATTATTATTACTATTATTAATAATGATAATTACATACTTAATGATATGTTTAAATGTAATTATAGTGTAAACTACAAATGTTTTTTTTTCTTTTTAAATCTTTACATATTATCAGATATGTATAATTTTAGATTGCATAGTGTTATGCCCTGCAACCTATTTTCCCATATTTGAAGCTGCCGTGTTTTGTAAGTCAGGATGGTTGTAATCATTTAACCAGCTTAGGGAAAGAGAACAGTCTAAGGTTCTCATCAGTTTTTGAACACAAACCTACATCCTTCTTGAAAGATCTGTCTGGTTTTATTGTCATTGCACAAAATAGGTAAGCTCATCTAAAATATCTTATGGTACTATTATTCACATTTGTAACACAACATATACCTGAGTACTGCACCTGTTTTCAGTCTAGAAGTCTTTATAACAGAATTTATCTGTTGTTAGTATTAGTTAAGAATAGTCAGCTTTGAGGATAATATTCCATACCGACCTCTGCCTGAACCTTCCTGTTGACAATTTTAATCTTCAACTTTAGATACAACTGTAAAATGTGAACAGATTATAACAAAAGAACAAATAAAAAAGGGATGATGACAGCAACTCAACTGAACAATATTTATGGATAATATTTCAATTTCAGATTACATAAATTGCTATTTAAATAATGTTAAAATATTAAAGAACTGAAGCATCATATACCTAAATGAAAATCATAAACGTATCTGTTAGAAAACATATTGGACTGGTGATACTCACACCATATTAATATGTATCACATCACGAGAGACCACAATAGATCACACTAGATGTAAGTAATTGTGGGTTTATATGTACTTCTAAGGACAATTAAAACATTTACAAAATATATCTAAATAATTGGCATACCTATCAAAATAATATTTTTAGTATGATTAATCTCATAACATAGCAGTTGTGCATATGAAACAGCAGTAGTTAAAAAGATTTTGACATGAAATAATGTTAAGTTAAATTTAGTTGTCTATTTTGATTTTTGAAGTTTACAATAATTGTATGCCTATGTACAGGTATACCTCACTTTGCAGCGCTTCACTTAACAGCGCTTCGCTAATACAGCGCTCTGTGGAGCCAAGGATTTTGAAACAGTGCTGTAATCATTGTTATATTGCCAGAAAAGTGACTGGCACTATTTTGTTATGCTTAGTTCACTCTGTTTACAGCATTACAGTGCAATCTGTGTCTCAGTGCTATAATCTTGCAAATTTTACTACAGTAATTGTCACTATTTTACAGGTACAGTATTTATTGAATACTAATTGAATACCGTGCTGTGCTAGTGTTAAACTAAACATAGCACTATTGCACCTCTAATATATGTTAGTTCAAACATTTTTTTAGTGGCAAGTGAAAAGAAAGCTAAAACTGCCTTGTTTCACTTTAAGGCGGTTTTCACTTTACAGCGGGGCTCCGGTCCCTAACCCGCTGTATGAGCGGGGTATACCTGTATAAGTGAAGCCTAGAGATTATTATTGGTATAGATTGACACACCACACAAGCATTAAAACAAAGAGAAACTTAAAACACAATTAATAAGCCACTGAACACATCTCTGTAAACACAGCAAATAGCTAGACAAAATAATGTTATGAAAAGAATGTGTCAGTGTGCACAATTTAATAAAAAAAGAAAAAAAGAGCAAGTTGGGTGGTACTGCTAATTGTAATTGCTATAGTCCTGTCTGCTAAGGTTTACTACAAGCCGTTAACAAGTTGATGCAAGGAATACCTCTCCACATCCTTATAAAAAAGTATCAAAAAATAAAGCAAAACAAAAAAAAAGCCTAATTCCTATCTATGTACTTCAAAATGTATAATAAAAATATGATGTGGTCCATTACAATCAATAAATATTCCTATGTGAAATACATTTTTTCAAACCTATTGCAATGTAATAAATCACTTTTTCACTAAATGAGAAAATCAAACTGCTAGGAAACATTTTAATTGATTATGAAAAATAGATTTCAACATACATAGAAGTGTCACCATACAAAGCCTTCACTTCAATATTTATTCTTTATTATTTCTTTGAGTTTTTACTGTATATATCTATACTGTATATATATATATATATATATATATATATATATATATATACTGTATATATATATATATCAATCAAAATAACAAGATTATTGCATTGAGCAATGATACTTTTTTATTGGACTAACTATCTCCTAGATTACAAGTTTTGCGTTAGAGGCTATGCGGTGCTAACAAACAGTTTTCCCTCACCGCTCACTTACCTACAGCGCTGGTATTACGAGTTTTCAGAAACCCGTCGTTAAAAGACAAGAAGTGAGCGTTGAGCAAAATTTTGCTCATTACCGCACTCCAATACCAGCGCTGCTTAAGTCAGAGGTGAGCTGGTGTAATGTGCTCATGCACGATTTCCCCATAGGAATCAACGGGGAGAGCCAGCTGAAAAAAAGTCAAACACCTGCAAAAAAGCAGCGTAAAACTCCTTAACGCAGCCCCATTGATTCCTATGGGGAAATAAAATTTATGTCTACACCTAACACCCTAACATGAACCCTGAGTCTAAACACCCCTAATCTTGAATTTTTAACCGCTAATCTGCTTCCCCGACATCGCCAATACCTGCATTATATTATTAACCCCTAATCTGTCGCTCCGGACACCGCCGCCACCTACATTATGAATCCCTAATCTGCTGCCCCCAACATCGCTGACACCTACATTATATTTATTAACCCCTAATCTGCCGCCCCCAACATCGCCGACACCTACATTTATTTATTAACCCCTAATCTGCCACCCCAATGTCAGCCCCAGCCTACCTACATTTATTAACCCTTAATCTGCTGCCCCCAAAGTCGCCGCCATTATATTAAAGTTATTAACCCCTAAACCTAAATCTAACCCTAAACCTAACACCCACTAACTTAAATATAATTTAAATAAATCTAAATAAATATTCCTATCATTAACTAAATTATTCCTATTTAAAAATAAATACTTACCTATAAAATAAACCCTAAACTAGCTACAATATAAATAATAGTTACATTGTATCTAGCTTTGGATTTATTTTTATTTTACAGGCAAGTTTGTATTTATTTTAACTAGGTAGAATAGTTATTAAATAGTTATTAACTATTTAATAACTACCTAGCTAAAATAAATACAAATGTACCTGTAAAATAAAACCTAACCTAAGTTACACTAACACCTAACACTACACTATAATTAAATAAATTAACTAAATTAAATTAAATTAGCTAAAGTACAAAAAAACAAACACTAAATTACAGAAAATAATAAACAAATTACAGAAATTTAAACTAATTACGCCTAATCTAATAACCCTATAAAAATAAAAAAGCCCCCCCCCCCCCAAATAAAAAAACCCTAGCCTAAACTAAACTACCAATAGCCCTTTAAAGGGCCTTTTGCGGGGCATTGCCCCAAAGTAATCAGCTCTTTGACCTGTAAAACAAAATACAAACAACCCCCCCAACAGTAAAACTCACCACCCACACAACCAACCCCCCCCAAAAAATATTAGCTAAAAAAAACCTAAGCTCCCCATTGCCCTGAAAAGGGCATTTGGATGGGCATTGCCCTTAAAAGGGCAGTTAACTCTTTTGCCGCCCAAACCCTAATCTAAAAAATAAAACCTACCCAATACACCCTTAAAAAAACCTAACACTAACCCCCTGAAGATCAACTTACCGGGAGACGTCTTCATCATAGCCGGGTGAAGTGGTCCTCCAGACGGGCAGAAGTCTTCATCCAAGCCGGGCAGAAGTGTCTTCCAGACGGCCAGAAGTCTTCATCCAAGCCGGGCAGAAGTGGTCCTCCAGACGGGCAGAAGTCTTCATCCAAACGGCATCTTCTATCTTCATCCATCCGGCGCGGAGCAGGTCCATCTTCAAGACATCCAATGCGGAGCATCCTCTTCTGGCGACAACTAAAACCGAATGAAGGTACCTTTAAGTGACGTCATCCAAGATGGCGTCCCTTAGATTCCGATTGGCTGATAGAATTCTATCAGCCAATCAGAATTAAGGTAGAAAAAATCCTATTGGCTGATACAATCAGCCAATAGGATTGAAGTTCAATCCTATTGGATGATCCAATCAGCCAATAGGATTGAGCTCACATTCTATTGGCTGATTGGAACAGCCAATAGAATGCAAGCTCAATCCTATTGGCTGATTGCATCAGCCAATAAGATTTTTTCTACCTTAATTCCGATTGGCTGATAGAATTCTATCAGCCAATCGGAATCTAAGGGACGCCATCTTGGATGAAGTCACTTAAAGGTACCTTCATTCGGTTTTAGTCGTCGCCAGAAGAGGATGCTCTGCGTCGGATGTCTTGAAGATGGACCCGCTTTAGATGATGCCTTTTGGATGAAGACTTCTGCCCGTCTGGAGGACCACTTCTGCCCGGCTTGGATGGAGACTTCTGCCATGTGGAGAACCACTTCTGCCAGCTTGGATGAAGACTTCTGCCCGTCTGGAGGACCACTTCTCCCGGCTTGGATGAAGATGTCTCCCGGCAATTCAATCTTCAGGGGGTTAGTGTTAGGTTTTTTTAAGGGTGTATTGGGTGGGTTTTATTTTTTAGATTAGGGTTTGGGCGGCAAAAGAGCTAACTGCCCTTTTAAGGGCAATGCCAATCCAAATGCCCTTTTCAGGGCAATGGGGACCTTAGGTTTTTTAGATAATATTTTATTTGGGAGGTTGGTTGTGTGGGTGGTGGGTTTTACTGTTGGGGTGGTTGTTTGTATTTTGCTTTACAGGTAAAAGAGCTGATTACTTTGGGGCAATGCCCCGCAAAAGGCGCTTTAAAGGGCTATTGGTAGTTTAGTTTAGGCTAGGGTTTTTTTATTTGGGGGGGGGGTTTCTATTTTAATAGGGCTATTAGATTAGGTGCAATTAGTTTAAATATCTGTAATTTGTTTATTATTTTCTGTAATTTAGTGGGGGTTTTTGTTGTACTTTAGCTAATTTAATTTAATTTAGGTAATTGTATTTAATTTAGTTAATTTATTTCATTATAGTGTAGTTTTAGATGTTAGTATAACTTAGGTTAGGTTTTATTTTACAGGTAAATTTGTCTTTATTTTAGCTAAGTAGTTATTAAATAGTTAATAACTATTTAATAACTATTCTACCTAGTTAAAATAAATACAAACTTGCCTGTAAAATAAAAATAAATCTTAAGCTAGCTACAATGTAACTATTACTGTTATATTGTAGCTAGTTTAGGGTTTATTTTACAGGTAAGTATTTATTTTTAAATAGGAATAATTTAGTTAATGATAGTAATTTTATTTAGACTTATTTAAATTATATTTGTTAGTGGGTGTTAGGTTTAGGGTTAGACTTAGGTTTAGGGGTTAATAACTTTAATATAGTGACGGCGACGTTGGGGGCGGCAGATTAGGGGTTAATAAGTGTAGGTAGGTGGCGGCGACATTGGGGCGGCAGATTAGGGGTTAAAAAATATAATGTAGGTGTCAGCGATGTTGGGGTCAGCAGATTAAGGGTTCATAAATATAATGTAGGTGGCGATGGTGTCCGGAGCAGCAGATTAGGGGTTAAAATTTTTATTTTAGTGTTTGCGATGCGGGAGGGCCTCGGTTTAGGGGTTAATAGGTAGTTTATGGGTGTTAGTGTACTTTTTAGCACTTTAGTTATGAGTTTTATGCTACAGCATTGTAGTGTAAAACTCATAACTACTGACTTTTAAATGCGTTTGGGATCTTGACAGGGTAGGGTGTACCGCTCACTTTTTGGCCTCCCAGGACAGACTCGTAATACCGGCGCTATGGAAGTCCCATAGAAAAAAGACTTTTTGAAGTTTACGTAAGTCGTTTTGCGGTAAGGCCAAAGACGTGTGCGGTCACCCTAAACCTGCAAGACTCGTAATACCAGCGAGCGTAAAAAAGCAGCGTTAGGACCTCTTAACACTGCTTTTTTACCCTAACGCACAACTCGTAATCTAGCCGTATATATTTATAAGTTGACAAGCTTTCGGAAGAATGTCCTCCTTTTTCATGTCTGAAGCAATACTGACCAATTTGATGTCATTTACAGATTATATCTTAAAACACAGGCTAAAAATACAGAAAGTGTTACAGAGGTCTGATTGCAGGGGGGTCCATAAAAATCATGAGGGGGGTTAAGGCGACAGAGGCATACATTGTCCAGTGAATAAAAAAAAAAATGTAATGTACTTTCATATACTCTAGTCAATTACATTGTATATTCCACACTCTATATGCATAGGTACACAGGTAAGCCTATGTCCACACTTTTGTCATTATTATTATTCCCCTGTTTGTTTCTTTCCTTTCTCCTTTTTTGACTATCTTATATTCCCCTGTATACCTAATTTCACATCTTTATACATATTGATTCCATGTTGATATATATAACTTAATGTCAGTATATGCTCTGTGTATAACCATATATTTCCCCTGTCTGTTATCCTTCACTGGACACTGTATGCCTCTGTCTCCTTAACCCCCTCATGATTTTTACGACACCCCCTCCTCCCCCTGCATTCAGACCTCTGTAACACTTTCTGTCTTTTTAGCCTGTGTTTTAAGATATAGGGGCAGATTTATCAAGCTCCGTATGGAGCTAGATGCCCCTTGTTTCAGGTGAGCCTTCAGCAATCTAAAGACTGCTTCTCCATAACTTGTCCGCCTGCTCTGAGGCCGTGGACAGAAATCAACCCGATCGAAAATGATCAAGTTGATTGACACCCCCTGCTAGCGGCCCATTGGTCGTGTATCTGCAGGGGACGAAATTGCACCAGCAGTTCACAAGAAGTGGTGGTGCAATGATAAATATCAATCTCACATTATTAAATATACTCCATAATCTGTAAATTCCATCAAATTGGTCAGTATTGCTTCAGACATGAAAAAGGAGGACATTCTTCCGAAAGCTTATGGTCTTATAAATGTATAGTTAGTCCAATAAAAAAGTATCATTGCTCAATGCAATACTCTTGTTATTTTGATATCTAAATCTGTGGACTAACACGGCTACTCCAATCAATGTATATATATATATATATATATATATATATATATATATATATATATATATATATATATATAATCCAAAAATAATGGTCGCACTCTCAGGTCTTTTAGTGAAAAAACGTAGTAAATTTTAATGAAACGTTTTCGGGGTAATCTACCCCATCATCAGCATAAACATACAGTGCATCAAACAAACTTAAATAGAAGCATGTTGCTCATTAACCAAATCAAAAATAAATCAAAAATACCTGTGTGTGTAAATTTCTCAGTGTGGTGACGCCAAACAGTGTGTGTGTGGACCGCATATTTTGCGTTCCACTGTGAGGACCGGAAGTGTAAAGTGTAATATTATATCCGGTATCCTCGATTTTATAAAAAACTTATAGTGTTATTGTATACATACAAGAATACTGTGTTACTTATTTTAAGTTACTAAATGTGTGATAATGTTTCAATCTCTGTGTCGTTATTGACAGTGTATCACACTCTAGGTGTATTGTAGCATTTGCGTACATTTATTTAGCCAGTGCCTTATACACTGCTCCTAAGCTCATATATACATATGTACATTACTTCCTGTTATCTAAATTACATCTCCCTTACTCGCGTGTTACTGCTGCCTGCTGCGATGATCTGCGTGACAGGTTCGATAGAACTTACTGTCGTATTATGGTTGTCATAGTAACCATTTGTTGTACCAGTTCTACTTAGGCGGATTGATCTATTGGTTTACCTGTCTCCGATTACACGTTATCCTATAGCCGGTACATATTGCCTTCATGTCTCACTATTAACCTGGTTTTCATACATCTACATGTCTCTTATGCCTGTCCTAGAGTGTGTTAGTTAAAGGCATATATAGGGGCTGAACAGTATTCTCTGGCTCTTATTGTATATAGTATCTGTATATTATCTCGAGTATGGTACATGTATTTCTAAAGCTGGCTTTGTGGATTATGTGGTAGGTCCCCACCACTGGACCTAGATAACAGAAAAATAAAAGCATCAAACCATCTAACATGGATAGAAGATACAAAAATACAAAAATAACTAGTAAATAAATAAATAAACAGCAGCCTCTTTGTTGCTGCTGCATTACACACTTAACTTTAGTAATGTATAGTTGGTTTTGATCTTGTTGTAAATTATACTGTATCTATCTCTCTTGTGCCTGTATACACTAATACACACATCTTAGCTCTCTTAATGTATAATAAAGAAAGCTATTGTTGCCTTATAAGTCCATATAGTTGCTCCGTGTCATATTGCTTATATAGTGATGTCCATCCTTAATGCAACCTTTGGTTTCATCGTAGTTAGACAATCCTAGTACAGTGTCCCTATTTCATGATGTAGGCACAACCTGACCCTCGGGTGTATGGGGTATCATCCTTAGTTCCATGGTTGATGTCATCTCTTGTCATGGTTATATACCCATGGTTCCTCGGCCTATGGCTTTTCTGATGTTCCTGATTGCCATGGATGTAAAGAAAGCTCAGTGTTTTAAGACTACATGAGAACTTTTTTCATCTGAAACAGACACTAGCACTACAAGACATACACCCACATCACCAAATACATACCAGACGCAACCCCCATACCACCCCCCATACACACATAGGGGACAATCCACCCCAGACCATCATTTTTTAGGGGTTACCACGAGGTCACGCAGAGGAGGGGGAGGCATTCTAGACCACACATCAGGAGGGCAAGGGGGCAGACACAGACCCACACGCCGCAACAGACAGAGGACATAGTGATCAATCTTAGTAGGCATGCTCTCACAGCAGCAGAGAGTTCCATGCTGAATAAAGGTCTATCATTCATACCTAGTCACACGACCAATGAAATGGACCTTAAACTAGACTTGTATAAGTTAAACCGTACAATGAAAATTAAAGAATACTTTCAAAACGCCCCAATTAGACCAGAACTTACTGATCCTATCCATAAGTGCAAAAAGCCCAGTACATTTGAGCCAACAAACAGTAGTGCTAGCACCAAGACCTTTATGAGGCTAGTAGCACAGGATATGGAAACACAGAGCAAGTCCAATAAATGGAGACATAACCTCACAGACACAGAAAGAGCAGCTATTAAAACTTTACAAAATGACCATGCTCTGGTCATCCGCCCTGCGGACAAAGGTGGGGCAATAGTCCTAATGAATTATGAGGATTATAAAGAGGACATACTTATGCAATTGACTGACAACAACACCTATAGTAAGCTACTAGGTGACCCTACGGTCAAATACAAGCAAGAACTGGATAGTATCCTTAAATTAGGATTTGAACAAGGATACCTAACGGAACAACTCTTTGAATACTGCACTACAACACATCCAAGAATCCCAATACTATACACCACCCCAAAAATACACAAAACCCTACACCACCCACCAGGGCGGCCCATAGTCTCCGCGGTACAATCACTCACACAGCCAGTGGCACAGGTAATAGACATATTTCTTCAACCCATTGTCAAGACTGTCAGATCATTCATTTCAGACACCAATGACCTTATTAGAAAGATGAGGGATGTGCGTGTGGAGACTGGGGACATCCTGGTCACCCTGGATGTCAACAGTCTCTACACTATCATCCCACACGATACAGGACTCTTGGCTACTAAACAACACCTCATAGACAGTACACTATATGAGGGACCGCCTATTGACTACTTGCTGACACTAATGGAATACTGCCTCACTAGGAACTACTTTCGCTTTGAGACAACTTTCTATTTGCAACTCACAGGCACTGCGATGGGGTCTAATATGGCCCCATCGTACGCCAACATATATATGTCTCAATTTGAGAACCAATTCCTATGGAGCACTGACACATCGCAGGTTGTTTACTACGCAAGATACATCGATGACGTGTTCATGGTGTGGCGTGGCGGACAACAGGCGCTGCTAGAATGGTTTATGAAATGGAACAATACCCCTACACCAGTGAGATTTAAGATCACGCACCACCATAAGGAGATACAGTTCCTAGACCTCACTATTTACATAGATGGAAATTCCCTAGGCACCACACTCTACAGTAAGCCTACTGATAAAAATTCCATTTTAAGTGCAACAAGCTGTCACCCCCCAGCCCTATTAAAAGGGATAGTCAAATCACAGATGACTAGAGTAATGCGCAATAATTCAAACAGAGCCACAGGGGTCTCACAGCTACAGCTCATGCGGGACAAATTCTTACAGCGGGGATACAAGCAACAGATACTTGATAGTACCCTAAGAGAAGTCCTTCCACACACACAGGACAGTCTGATATATAAGGGGAATCTGACAGAGAAGCTGAATAAATTGATAATGGCAACAACGTTTTCACCAAACACCACACAAGCTGGTAACATATTAAGAGATCACTGGCCAATAGTACAGTCTGACCCTAAATTGACCTTCACGCACAACCTGACACCAATGGTAGCATACCGGAGGGGAAGTAACCTCAAGGACAGCTTGGTACGCACAGACCCTAAATCAAGCTACATGGATACTGCCCATACTAACATCAAAGGCTCATACAGATGCCTAGGGTGCACAACATGTAATGGACTCATAACAACTAAAACCTTTCACCATCCTCATACGAATAAAGTATTTAAGATCAAGCACTCAATATCCTGTACTACAACATTTGTAGTCTACCTATTACTCTGTCCATGTGCCCGGTTCTATGTGGGCAAGACGAGCGGAACACTCCGCGATAGGATGGCTAACCACAGACGGGCAATACGATTGGCATTAGAACAAGGAGGATCGGATCAACCAGTGGCCAGACATTGTGCCAACATGGGACACCAGGTGTCCACCATCAGATATATCCTGATTGACCATATCCCCCCCCTCGATAGGGGTGGGGACAGAAACAAGGCCCTGCTTAGAAGAGAAGCTGAATGGATTTATAGATTGGGCACGGTAGCCCCAGGAGGGTTAAACTCACCCCCAGATTTTAAAACGCTCATTTAAGCTGAGATACATACTGGGCCATGGCTAATACACCTTGAGTAATTGGTGACAATGTACTGAGGGTCAGGCCTCTTGGGGGGTAGACCACGCAGTGCAGGGTGCACTATCTGGTGTTGGGGGAGCCATGGTAATGATTCCTCCAATGCAATAATACTCGGTATATTAATGCCTATAGCCAACAAGTTCTCATGTAGTCTTAAAACACTGAGCTTTCTTTACATCCATGGCAATCAGGAACATCAGAAAAGCCATAGGCCGAGGAACCATGGGTATATAACCATGACAAGAGATGACATCAACCATGGAACTAAGGATGATACCCCATACACCCGAGGGTCAGGTTGTGCCTACATCATGAAATAGGGACACTGTACTAGGATTGTCTAACTACGATGAAACCAAAGGTTGCATTAAGGATGGACATCACTATATAAGCAATATGACACGGAGCAACTATATGGACTTATAAGGCAACAATAGCTTTCTTTATTATACATTAAGAGAGCTAAGATGTGTGTATTAGTGTATACAGGCACAAGAGAGATAGATACAGTATAATTTACAACAAGATCAAAACCAACTATACATTACTAAAGTTAAGTGTGTAATGCAGCAGCAACAAAGAGGCTGCTGTTTATTTATTTATTTACTAGTTATTTTTGTATTTTTGTATCTTCTATCCATGTTAGATGGTTTGATGCTTTTATTTTTCTGTTATCTAGGTCCAGTGGTGGGGACCTACCACATAATCCACAAAGCCAGCTTTAGAAATACATGTACCATACTCGAGATAATATACAGATACTATATACAATAAGAGCCAGAGAATACTGTTCAGCCCCTATATATGCCTTTAACTAACACACTCTAGGACAGGCATAAGAGACATGTAGATGTATGAAAACCAGGTTAATAGTGAGACATGAAGGCAATATGTACCGGCTATAGGATAACGTGTAATCGGAGACAGGTAAACCAATAGATCAATCCGCCTAAGTAGAACTGGTACAACAAATGGTTACTATGACAACCATAATACGACAGTAAGTTCTATCGAACCTGTCACGCAGATCATCGCAGCAGGCAGCAGTAACACGCGAGTAAGGGAGATGTAATTTAGATAACAGGAAGTAATGTACATATGTATATATGAGCTTAGGAGCAGTGTATAAGGCACTGGCTAAATAAATGTACGCAAATGCTACAATACACCTAGAGTGTGATACACTGTCAATAACGACACAGAGATTGAAACATTATCACACATTTAGTAACTTAAAATAAGTAACACAGTATTCTTGTATGTATACAATAACACTATAAGTTTTTTATAAAATCGAGGATACCGGATATAATATTACACTTTACACTTCCGGTCCTCACAGTGGAACGCAAAATATGCGGTCCACACACACACTGTTTGGCGTCACCACACTGAGAAATTTACACACACAGGTATTTTTGATTTATTTTTGATTTGGTTAATGAGCAACATGCTTCTATTTAAGTTTGTTTGATGCACTGTATGTTTATGCTGATGATGGGGTAGATTACCCCGAAAACGTTTCATTAAAATTTACTACGTTTTTTCACTAAAAGACCTGAGAGTGCGACCATTATTTTTGGATTATTGATTACATGTTGGCACCCAGGCGGATGACCATTGGAGGGTAACACTGTGTAACTGATGGGTTTTTATATATATATATATATATATATATATAGTATCTCAAAAAACAGCACACCTCAGATTTTTGTAAATATTTTATTATAGCTTTTCATGGGACAACACTGAAGAAATTACACTTTGCTACAATGTAAAGTAGTGATTGTTCAGCCTGTATAACAGTGTAAATTTGCTGTCCCCTCAAAATAACTGAACACACAGCCAATACTGTCTAAACCACTGGCAAAACAAAAGTGAATACACCCCTAAGTTGAAATGTCCAAATTGGGCCCAAGGTGTCAATATTTTGTGTGGCCACCATTATTTTCCAGCACTGCCTTAACCCTCTTGGGCATGGAGTTCACCAGAGCTTCACAGGTTGCCACTGGAGTCCTCTTCCACTCCTCCATGACAACATCACGGAGCTGGTGGATGTTAGAGACCTTGTGCTCCCCCACCTTTCATTTGAGGATGCCCCACAGATGCTCCATAGGGTTTAGTGTATGATGAGAGTAGAGAAAGATGGACAAGAATGGCGAGCACTCAAAGAAAAAAAACAGAATCTATTGTAAACATGCCCATGCATGCAGGGACAAAGGAGACCTAGCAAGAATATAAAATATATTTTATTAGAAATTAGGATAAAAAATTACATACAGTATGTGGTATGTAAGTGCATTAAAACAATATAGGAAAGTATATAGCTGGCAACCACACTCTGATGGGAACAATCATATACAATGGAGGAGCTATAATTAAATCAAATACCAAGGAGAAGCACCGTGTACAATTAATTAAAGAACGTGGCAAACCCTCCAATGGATACTACTAATAAAGGTGCAGGTCCAAGGTAGACAGAGAAATAATTACGTGCTCGAGTGGGTTTAACAAATTAACATATTATCATGGGAAGGTACCATAACAAATTAACTAAAAAGCGAGGCTAATTCCCGCAAAAATTAAAGCTAATAAAGGTACAGGTCCCAGGATAGGTTTTATAGTTGACTAAAGTTAGTGTAATAAATGCTGCCAATCCAGTAAAGTAGCCAAAATAACGCAACCAATTAACTAACAAGCGAGGCTGAATCTCGCAACAGATTATCACTAATAAAGGTGCAGGTCCTGAGGTAGTGAGGAAGCTAAAATAAGTTAAGTAACTCCAAATTTAAATATAAGCTAATATGGTGGCTGCCAGCTCAGGGAAACACCTGATGCGCATTTCACCTACAATGGCTTTATCAAAGACTAACCTGAGCTGGGTCTGTCCTCTGCCTTAAGTTAAAATAAAGAGTCCAAAAAAAAGGGGGTTTGTGAACACACAAACCAATAGAGAGCCTATCACTAAAGTGACTTTCGGATTTGTAGTCCTGTTCTGACGTGCAGTACCACGTCCCATGTACCCAATAGCTATCACATGAATGGTTACTAATAGAGTACCCATATACATACAGAAATGTATATAAAATATCAAATCGCATCAAGTTTCAAGTACCGGAGCCATTTACAGTCCATTAGTTTGTCCTTAGTGCAAATACTAGTCTGGATCCTAAGCATATTATTTAGGATTGATAAACGTAAATATTTGTTTATGAATAAATTTTGATCAAATCCATTTACATTACTGAAAAGTACACAAAATTACATACCGCATCAAATTAAAGATACATGAACAGTGAGCAATTAACTGATATGCACTTAAAACTAAGACCGGATCTTAATCATATTGTCCAACATTATTAGATATGTATCTATATGTTCAAAGGACAGTTATATTGATGCATGTATACAGGGACATGGGTCTCAAAACATGTTGATACGTCCTTCCTGAATTAGATAATTATACTGACATGCTACTGTGTGTTATGACAGTAAGACTAATTGTGATCTCCAAATAGCCTGCCATTTGATTTATGAAGTATGAAAACACAAGATAATGTGTCAATATTGAAAGGAGGAATGTTATCTGATATATTAATGCATATCCACAAAATAAAGTAACAATATATAAGACATAAAAATGGCTTACCACTTATTAGATGTGGGTTTGTATGAACATGTTAGAGCAAGTAAATCTAAACAATTGTATATCTAAACGATTGTATATCTAAACGATTGTACGTATAGATATTTGTTTTAAAGTATATGAGTCATAACAGTGATTTAATACCCACAAAAAAGGGGGGGGGGGGGAGAGAGAAAGAGCTCATCCCCATGTCTGATAACATGTAATATGTCCATATCGTTATTACATTCAATCTGAGCAGTAGACTTAATAGTGGCTCAATAAATAATTTGAATTACCATATATTCATATTTTACAAGTTAAGTCATAACTGTTTAAGTTATGATCAAGATATAAGAATGGCTATATATGAATATAAGCATACAATTTAAAATATAATGTATACACCCTTGTAAGCATATTGCATAACGGTTGTAGCAATAAGTAGGGGTTCATACATAGGGCAAGTGTACATGGAGTTACTAAGTATTAAATACCCATTTGAAAATAGGTCCACGATTATTACAAGAAGGAACCGTATACATCCTGTTCATTAATACCGAATGGTGCTAGTGTGAACAGCCAAAATATCAATCTGCACTCAGCCTGGAGCAGCATGAATTCTACATTACCACCTCGTATCCCTGGTTTGATAACCTGTAAGGCATAGATATTAAGTGTCGGTTTAGTTCCATGGAATCTTAGATAGTGTCTGGCTACTGGGGTCAGACTCTTATTATTCCTTTTTTATCATTTTGACAATTCTTAATACTTTTAAAATGTTCTCCTAGTCTCGTCCGTAGTTCACGCATTGTAATGTATTTTTTTCCACATACGCAGACTAAGCAGTATACGACATTCCTCGTTCTGCAGTTAGCAAATCCATACATTCTTTTTTTAGAACCTGTTAAAGTTTGGAATTATCTGATATTGGTCATATATTTACAAAAGCTACATGACCCACAAGCATATGTACCACAGATATAAGTGTTAGTCCTTTTCCTCACAAAATGGCTTTCCTCCAACTAGTGAGAATTCTATCCCCCACAAATTGAGTTAGGTCTTCAGCTAGTCCTTTTCCTCACAAAATGGCTCTCCTCCAACTAGTGAGAATTCTATCCCCCACACATTGAATTAGGTCTTCAGCTTGTCCTTTTCCTCACAAAATGGCTCTCCTCCAACTAGTGAGAATTCTATCCCCCACAAATTGAGTTAGGTCTTCATCTGACTTAAGAATGTTTGTGTGTCTATTCAGTATTTCACTTATGAGCTTATGTTCTGAATTAAAGGTACTAACAAATCTGATTTTTTCATCAGTGTTAGTGCTCTTTATTTTTAGCACAAATAGATTATCTCTAGGAGCCCGTTTGGCCCTCTGGAAAGCTTTTCAAATTATTTGACGAGTATAGCCTCTATCTTTAAGGCAAATTTTAAGCTCTTTTGCTCTTTTATAGAATACAGCATCATCAGAACAATTCCGTCTAATACACAGGAATTCCCCTGTCGGTATAGCCCTTTTTGTCTGCAAGGTGTGGCAGCTATCAAACTGCAGTATGGAATTAGTGGCAATCTCTTGGTGAAATAAATCAGATTTCAATTGGTTGTCACCATTCTTGTATATTCTCACGTCAAGGAATTCTACCATTTCAGTACTTTTGTTATATGTTAATTTGAGGTTGAGATCATTGATATTCAGTAGGGTTATGAATTCTCTGAATTGGGCTTCAATCCTTGTCCAAATGATAATAAACAGGTCATCTATATACCTACACCAAATGTGGAATATTGAGTGTATTCGTAAAGATCATAATGGGTTTGTAGATAGAACCGATCGTTGAACACAAAGTAATTATGTTTCAAAACAAAATTAAGTAATGAAATGATAAAATCATTACATATCCATTTATCTGTTGCTTCCATGTTCAAATAATACCTCACGGCAGGACATCCCTTATCGTGTTTTATGGAGGTGTACAGCGATTCTACATCACACGTTATCAACATTGTATCATCTTCAACAGTTATGTCATTGATTTTACTCAAGATGTCCATGGCGTCCCTGATGAATGATGGCAATGACCATACTATGTCCCTTAAATAAAGATCCAGAAATCTACTGGATTGTTCACATAGGCTCCCAATACTGGGCACAATTGGCCTACCAGGTGGTTTCATTTTATTTTTATGTACTTTAGGAAGTAAGTATAGTGTAGATCCTTTTGGATTTTTTTTTTTAAATAACTTTTTATTGAGGTTTTGCGATAAAGAATAACATATACAATGATAGCCTTATAACGGTAGAGATAGGTATATCATTATGCAATAAACATTGTTATATATAAAACAAAAAATAAGAAAAGTCATAAATGAAAAAGAGACATAACAATGTATGACAACAAATAGGCTTCTCAAACCTCCATTTTCTGAATATAATAGCTTAATTGTTTGGCTAGTTGGATGGCCACTTATGGGCCATTTAATCTCGAGAAACTGAAAAAACATATGGTAACCAAATTGACAGCCACTTATGGGTTTCGGTATAGCCAATAACAATCAGCGGGTAAACACCGCTTAAAATATGGGTTATTGGACTAAAATATATAGTGAGGGGAAAGGGAAAAATCAACGGGCGATAGCCGTTAAGAGTGCAGTGGGGGTAGGGTGCAGGGTGGGGGGGCAGAGCTTCTTAAGATGAATGCAAAAAGCCACTATTAACCCGCTTTCGCTTGCACGCAACAGTTAACGCGCCACTTGTAATCTAGGCCAATATTGTGATTGCACTTTAGCAAAAGTGTGCTATATATATATATATATATATATATATATACAGTAGATATATATTAATATAAAACATGTTTGCTTCAATGTGATCGCAATATTATAAGACAAAAATATTACAAAAGTAAAAACGCGATTGCAATATTGTGAAATATGTAAACGCATAAACACAATCGCAATATTGTGAAATATGGAATCGTGAAAATGTGATTGCAATATTGTGAAAATATTGCGATCCCGAATGCGTATTTTCAATATAACGTAAATATGAACATTGAGAATGCACAATTGCAATCTTAGAATAAGTTCACTCCAAAGGACACAATAGAAGATTAGTACAATCATGTTTACATTCATATTGTAACACTATACAATACATATACATTAAACAATGTATATACATATATCATATACCCACAATCCCCCTGCTCCATAGCTATATTAATGATTTGTTTAATTCACTATTGAATTGTATGAACAGAGATTGAGTTTACATTAGACCTTCGATGTAGGTGTCGGTGCTGCGTTTAATATATCACCGGTATCAGAGCAGCTTCACGACCCAGTGAAATGTATTGTAAGACGCCTCTCGGCGATGCTGCCTTTATACAGTACTGTCGGCCCTTTGGAATATTTCACCAGCATTCTTGACATCAGAACGGATCCCTTTTGAAAATCTTGCCACCTCGCGGCGCTTTCGAACATCAGGGCCTCGTGAGGGTTAAGGAAATGGTGTTGATAACTTGTAACAAGCTTTTAGGTATTTAAGAATTTCCAAAGTACAGAAATATATATGCACAGTATGGTGAGAATTTTGTCTACAAAGTACTTTATTAAGTAAACTTTATTAAGTAAACTGTGCTAACACACAACTTATTTTAAGAGATAAAAATCCTTCTTGGAGTGTGTCTGCGGGAATGTGTGCCCATTTAGTCAAAAAAGCATTTGTGAGGTGCAGCACTGATGTTGGAAGAGAAGGTCTGGCTCACATTTAGCATTACGATTTATCCTAAAGGTGTTTAATGGAATTGAGGTCATGGTTCTGTGCAGGCCACTTGAGTTCCTTCACACCAAACATATCAAATCATGTCTTTATGGGCCTCACTTTGTGCACAGAGGCAAAATCATGGTGGAACAGGAAAGGCCTTACCCAAACTGGTGCCACAAAGTTGGAAGCATTTAGCTGTCTAAAATGTCTTTGTACACTGTAGCATTAAAGGATCATTAAATAAAGTACAATTGAACAACAAAGAAATAATAAAAAGACAATGCGATAACGATAAAAATTATCTAAAGCTCTCTGCTCTGGCGAGATGATCTAAGATGGCTCGTACTGCGAGGTCCAATTTTATCTTGACAGATGTTTATCTTGCTATTCATAGTTCTGGATGTGAAGGAGAGACACCTACATTGCAATGTTCAGAAAAAGGTTTTGCAAGATTTCTCCCCATGCCGGCGAGTTTTCCATCTTTAGGCCTTTCGTCTGAATTGCAAATGTGTAGTATATTTTTTTCTGACAAACTTCTAAGTTAGTTCTATTTTCTTTCCCTGTGTCATGTGACAGCCATCAGCCAATCAAAAATGCATATACGTATATATATATTGTGAATTCTTGCACATGCTCAGTAGGAGCTGATGCCTTTGAAAGTAAAGCATAAAAAGATGCACATTTTGATAATGGAAATGAAAGGGATTGTTTTTGTTAATTGCCTGCGCTATCTGAATCATGAAAGTTTAGTTTTGACTTTAGTATCCCTTTAAGGTGACCCTTCACTGAAACTAAAGGGCCTAACTCAAACCCAGAAAACCAGCCCAAGGCTGGTATCCCTCCTTCACCAAACCCGTTAGACAGTGTTCTTCTGGCATCCACCAAACCCAGATTCTTTCATCAGACTGCCAGATCGTTAGCCTGATTTATCACTTCACAGAATATGTTTTAACTACTCCAAAGTCCAGTAGTGGTGTCCATTGTCTTTGGGAATTTCATAACTGTGTTGGATTTTATGCACCTGTTAGCAAAGGGTGTGGTTGAAAGACCTAAACTCAATAATTAGTAGGGGTGTCCCCATACTGTTGTCTATATAGTGTATGTGTGTATTATTTGAGCAGGGGTATACTGGACATCTACAGCGAGTGTAAAACCAGTGTTACGTACTTAAATGTTTTGGGGTACTGGGTAATCATTTGAAATTTGTTGTCTGGAGGTTTATCAAGTCCTTATAGCTTTGGAATTTGAAAAGTAAAAACATGGCTCCATAAATGAGTAGCTAAGTATCGGGAATTTAGATTGTGATCAGCCATACAGATACATTTCAAAATTTACTTGAATTTGACAGCCCCCAGTATCATGTGACAGCCATCAGCCAATCATAGACTCATATGTGTAACACACTGCAAACTTTTGCATATTCTCAGTAGTAGTGGGTGTCATAAGAAGTGTGCATATAAAAAGATTGTGCAGAATTTGACAATTGAAGTAAACTGGAAAATGTCTTAAACTACATGATCTATCTGAATCATAAAAGTTTAATTTTAACTTAAGTGTCCCTTTAATGTGTTTTTTCACCCTCACACAGATTGGAACCAAACTGAAAAAAAAAGTAAATTTGTAAAGTCCTTAAAACGCTCTCAATAAATGTATTTTAACAATCCCCCAAGTTGGCAGCGGTTAAATATCCAGCAGTAATGATTAACTGCCATAAACTGTGACTCACTGGGATGAAAGTGTTATTGGTAAGTACAAATATTATATCATACTAATATTTGTGTATGAATATATTCTATGTGTTTTTAAGTAATATGAATATCTCCTGTATGTGACTATATATTTAATCTAAAACAGATATCTGATCAAACATTGAAACAAAAATGAAGCACAAATTTTGTTTAGAATGTAGTTTAGTTGTTTTTAGCTTGCAGTTCTCCTCTCACAGGAGATTTGTGGTTTGGCTTTTATTAAGTCGGACAATTTGAGCCATTCCAATACTTCAGGCTTTTCAGAGTATGGCCCCAAGTTACCAATTTCCTGTTATTCTGCATATAGTGTACTGCTTGCCAACAAACAAGGTGGCATTGGTGTGAAAGCCGTATAATAATTCATTTAGTTTTAAAGGAATATAAAAGTGCAAAAAAGAAAATACTTTAATGTGTTAGAGAGCATTTCATACACTACCTGAACTATGGAAATTTAAAGGGACATGAAACCCAAAAAGATTCTGTTGTGATGCAGATAGAGAATACAATTTTTTTTAAAAAGTTTCCAATTTCCTTCTATTATCAAATTGGCTTTGTTCCCATGGATTTTTTGTTGTTGAAGAGGCACCTATTTAGGTGTCTGAAGCATCTGCAATCTAGTGCTTTTCAAATGGATAACAATCTTGCAAAATTACTGCTATAAAGTGCTCCAGGCACATGCACGCTCCAGCGCTTACATCCCTGCCTTTTAACAAAAGATACCAAGTGAACAAAAGAAAAATTAATAATAGAAGTAAATTAGAAAGTTGTTTAAATTTGCATGCTCCATCTGAATCAAGAAAGAAAAATGTTTGTGTTACATTTCCCTTTAAGTTTGACGTTTATCATGTCCCTTTAAACAAGGCATGCATGAAAAATACACTCATCATCTGTTTCTGTAAAGCAGGGGTTGCTATTTTGTACATTAGAAGCTAAGTCTTTATTTTAAAATAATATTTCTTGAATAACTTTATTTATAATAGCACTTGAGTGTACAACAATAAAAGCTTAGCAGTGCAGACATTGCAGACATATCTCTAAATCAAGCAGTTATCACTTTACATTATTCCTGGTTTGTGCCACAAACTGAACACACAATATAAGCAGATGTTTCCCACGGTATAAACCTGCTGCATTACATCACTCAGTACTTTTATACTTTTTCCAATATTTAACATAAAAAGGGAACAAAATAAAATGAATAAAATTGAAACAATAATACCTATACCCTCCACTCATCAGGGGAAAGTAACCTTAGTATGAGAGCCAGTCATTCGTTCTCTGATGGTTGGAAACTCTATTCTCAACACCTCACCCTAGGTCCGCTGCCTTGGGGTCACACTAGACTCAGAACTCACATTCAACCCACATATACAAACGCTTACCAAATCCTGCCGTTCACACCTACGCAACATTTCCAGAATTCATCCCTTCCTTACTCAAAAAACTACAAAAATACTTATTCATTCCCTCATCCTGTCACGCATTGATTATTGCAATCTACTCTTAAATGGCCTTACAAAACACCGCCTCTCCTCCCTCCAATCTATTATGAATGCTTCTGCTAGACTCATCCACCTAAGTCGACGATCTACATCAGCTGCTCCGCTCTGCCAGTCTCTACACTGGCTCCCCATACACTCCAGAATACAATTTAAAGTATTAGCCCTAACCTACAAAGCACTCAACAGTCTAACTCCCAACTATATTTCCTCTCTCATTGTGAAATACTCCCCATCCCGTCCTCTTCGATCAACCTCTGACCTACGTCTCTACACTCCTGTTATCTCTACATCCCACTCCCGCCTCCAAGACTTTGCACGTGCTGCTCCTGTCCTCTGGAACTCTCTACCCCGCTCCATTAGACTGTCTCCAACCTTGTATAGCTTCAGACGATCCTTGAAAACCCACCTATTCAGAGAGGCTTACCATCTCTCCTCCATCCCGCATCCAAACCAAACTAATATGTGTACATGAACTGCCTGACTCACTGCTGCAAATACAACCGATGTAACAAGCTACCCCAACCTTATGTCTCTGCACCCTAAACCTATAGACTGTTAGTTCTCCGGAGCAGGGCCCTCTTCCTCCTGTGCTAGATTTGTTTAGTTTTGTTATGTTTTGTATTTTATCACAAATCTTTGTCATTGTATACCCCTATCATTGTACCCAGCGCTACGAAATTTGGCGGCGCTATACAAATAAATGATAATAATAATAATTAAGCGTTTGTATTATCAATAAGAAAATGATTTGCCTCCTGGCCTGCAGACATGCAAACTCCATTCAGCCTCCAGAAGTCCCCACCAGCCATTACATTGTTGGAATGGGCACCGTCCCATCCTGCAAGCCACTTAGATTGCCAGTAATAATACTCATTCACCTACTATTTTCTATCAGCATAAAACATAATTTTATTTTCTATTACAAATACTTAGAAATGCAATTTTTGTCATGCCTTGCTGTGCTCTGTCAAAAAATGTTATAGCTAAATGAACCTACTGCTTCATAAAGTGCCAGCATAGTTGGTTCTCACTGATGGCAATATTATGCTGCCAAAATATGACAGCTGCAATATCCCGATGGACACAATGAGGCTGCAGCAATATTTCCTGTGGATATGTTTCCATGGCAACACTGATGCTGGGGGGGAAAACACACGTTTACACCTTGGTCGTATTACATTGCTTTGCCAATGGACTGTTAAATACAATAGAAGAACATAAATGACAAATGCAAAATGAAACAACAATGCAATCACCCTTAAAGGGATATGAAACCCTACATTTTATTCTTTCATGATTCAGATAGAGCATGCAATTTTAATTAACTTTCTAATTTACTCCTATTATCAATTTTTCTTTGTTCTCTTGGTATCTTTATTTGAAAAAGCTAGAATGTAAGCTTAGGAGCTGGCCCATTTTTGGTACTGAACCCTGGGTAGCACTTGCTGATTGGTTACTACATTTAGACACCAATCAGCAAGCGCTACCCAGGTGCTGAACCAAAAATGGGCCAGCTCATAAGCTCACTTTTTCAGATAAAGATACCAAGAGAATAAAGAAAAATTGATAACAAGAGTAAATTAGAAAGTTGCTCAAAAGTGCCTGCTGTATCTGAATCATAAAAGTTTAATTTTGACTAGACTTTCTCCTTAATCTAAATTTCAAAAGAGCAGTAGTTTTTTTACCTGGCAAATCTCAACGTTTCCCTTCCTTTCACTATCCCCTATATCATGTGACAGCCATTATCCAATCACAGAGTATATTATCTGTAAACTATTTGTTCTATAAAAAAGGACTTTAAAGAGAATAAAGTGAATGTGATAATAGGAGTCCATTTGAGAGTTTTGTTTTTAAATGCATTCTCAGTTTGAATCATAAAAGTTTAATTTTGATTTTCGTGTCACTAACTACAATCTATATGAACAGACATCCTGTTTCAAATAGGGTTGTCCACTTTTTAATGTAACTGTCCCTTTTCTCAAGTGCTAATCCTGATGTGCATAAATTAAAAGAGAGAAGCGTTCAACCTGGAAATGAACAATAGCATAATAGCTTGTTCTATTGATAGTTACCACCCAAGAAGCAGCCTCTTTTTGCTCAACATGTGCCTTTCACAGAGAAGAACTTTCCTGTAGCATATCAGTCTGATCCTGACTTCACAGTACAGTCCATCCCCAAAATACCAGGCAATTCCTCTCTGAACAAGGGAAACGGCAAAACCCCAGACGTACGTTTCGGCCTAGTGTTGGCCTCGTCAGTGAGGGGCAGCCACTAAGTGTGATACGGCAATCTAGACATGGACCCGTTGCTCAGTGTGCCTAGAGGGTTATGGCTGCACCTCACTGGCGAGGCCCACAATAGGCCGAAACGTATGTCTGGGGTTTTGCTGTTTCCCTTGTTCAGAGAGGGATTGCCTGGTATTTCGTGGCTGGAATGTGCTGTGAAGTCAGGATCAGACTGATATGCTTCAGGAAAGTTCTTCTCTGTGAAAGGCACATGTTGAGCAAAAAGAGGCTGCTTCTTGGGTAGTAACTAGCCATAGAACAAGCTATTATGCTATTGTTCGTTCCCAGGTGGAGCGCTTCTCTCTTTTTATTTATGCTAATCCTGATGTGCCTAGAAAATTTAAAAGGGTAATTAAAGTCCCTTAATAAAGAAAAACAATTGCAGTCCAATATGAACATAGATAGGAATAAGCAGTGTAAAACAAACATCAGTAAGTATGAATAGCAAACTAAATAAATACCTAGTATATATCATTTTAATAAGGATTATTAGGTTCATCATCCTTTAGGCACTGGAAAGCATGGCCCTGTATAACTGGTGGTTCTAGGTTGGTACAAGGGGGTGTACTTCCTATACTCTGCCAGGACAATGAGACATGTAATTGGATTAAAAATTAGTGGATAATGATGATGTCCCCACCAGTTCTATCCGCCACCTTAACTTGATATGTACCTTTTTGGGATTTCTAATAGCACCTTCTTTGATCTGGCAAAACTGGATGTCCATTGTTTCCAGTTCTCTGTCCCTTTGTGTTTGGCACAGGCAATGCACCCCAAAAAAGTTGCCCACTTGAAATTGTATTTGATATCCAGATACATGTTTCTAAGATACATTGTTTTCTATAGAGTCTTTGCATACTGGTCCAAAACTATTAGTGTGCTTAGCATACAGTGGCCCTTTTAGTGAACCCTTGGGTCTTGTAATAGATTTCATCACCCCTATATTGTTTTTACAGACTACAAGGCTTTTTTAATGGGTCATGGGATAGATAACCTCTGCAGAGTGGAAAAGGTAGGTAACGGTAAACCTTACTAGACTGATACACTGCACTAAAAATATTCTAGACTTGAAAGTAAATAAGTTTACAATGAGATATGCTTTTCATCAAATAGTGGTAAATGCCAAATTACACAGCTTCTTTCATGTTGCATGTATATGCATGGTTTAGTGACTGTTTCAAACGATCTAGACAATATCAAACTACCCACCTCCTGCCAAATGTGATAAAATTATAGATTTGTACATTTGATCTGTTTGCTAAAGATGTGGAATAGATAATGTTAAATTATACTGTATATTTACAAGCTGACAGGTCCTTTCTTTAGCAGATATTATCAAATTGCCTTTAGAGCAAGGGTTAGGTTCTCTTACCATGTTTAAATTAAAGAGTGGGTTTTATTGTATATTTTATTGAATATTTTAGAGAGACAGACAATTTAAATACAAAAAATGGACATTGTAGTGCAAAAATAGAATAATCTATTTTGTTAGATAATTGTATTTTTTTAATAAAATTACCTATTTGACTATGTGTTTAAGGACTTAATGCTAATATAATTGTCATAATAGTGCTGCATTATAAAGGTATCCCCATCACAATTGAGATAGCATATAAAATGTTATAAACGGATCTAATTACTGTTAGAAGGCTGTCTCGCAAAGAGGCGTTTTACTATACTTCACTGTGGATGGCGAGGGTTCTCTTCCACTGGTGAACCTTTAAAAACAGTATCGTCATGTGCAGCAAAGTTGTAATGTAAATTATTCCTTTAGACCAGAGGTTTCCAAACTTGTCTTCAGGCTTGCCTAACAGTACAGATTTTCAGGATCACCTTGGGTAAGATCAGGTTAAATAACCATGCTTACTAATCAGCTGATTATTTCACCTGTGCTACAGTTTAGATATCCTGAAAATCTGGCCTGTTAGAGAGGCCTTACAATAGTGAAACTTGTACATGAATAATAAACCTTTAAGAGCTGGGGGATTGTGAGTATATAGTGTGTTATATTTATGTATTATACTGTAAAACGGTATATTATGCATTTTAAGTAAGTCATTATCGGCGAGATTATGAGTTTTGCGCTATGACTTGTGTGGTGCTAACGAGCAGTTTTTTCTCACCGCTCACTTACCTGCAGCGCTGGTATTACAGGTTTTTACAAACCCGGCATTAACAGGCAAGAAGTGAGCGTAGAGCAAAATTGAGCTCCATACCGCACTTCAATACCAGTGCTGCTTAAGTCAGCGGTGAGCTGGTCATACATGCTCGTTCACGATTTCCCCATAGACATCAATGGGGAGATCTGGCTGAGAAAAAGTCTAACACCTGCAATAAAGCAGCATAAAACTCAGTAACGCAGCCCCATTGATTCCTATGGGGAAACACATTTTATGTTTACACCTAACACCCTAACATGAACCCCTAATCTTACACTTATTAACCCCTAATCTGCTGCCCCCAATGTCACCGCCACTATATTAAAATTATTAACCCCTAAATCTAACCTTAACCCTAACCCTAACACCCCCAAACATAAATTTAATTTAAATAAATCTAAATAAAATTACTATCATTAACTAAATTATTCCTATTTAAAACTAAATACTTACCTATAAAATAAACCCTAAGCTAGCTACAATATAACTAATAGTTATATTGTATCTATCTTAAGTTTTATTTTTATTTTACAGGCAAGTTTGTATTTATTTTAACTAGGTAGAATAGTTACTAAATAGTTATTAACTATTTACTAACTACCTAGCTAAAATAAATACAAATTGACCTGTAAAATAAAACCTAACACCTAACACTACACTACAATTAAATCAATTCTCTAAATTAAATAAAATTAAATAAATTAAATTAGCTAAATCCCACAAAAACCCCCCACTAAATTACAGAAAATAAAAACAAATTACAAGATATTTAAACTAATTACACCTAATCTAATAGCCCTATCGAAATAAAAAAAGCCCCTCAAAATAAAAAAAAACCCTAGCCTAAACTAAAGTATCAATAGCCCTTAAAAGGGCCTTTTGCGGGGCATTGCCCCAAAGAAAGCAGCTCTTTTACCTTTAAAAATAAATACAAACAACCCCCCAACAGTAAAACCCACCACCCACAAAACCACCCCCCAAATAAAAGCCTAACTAAAAAAACCTAAGCTCCCCATTGCCCTGAAAAGGGAATTTGGATGGGCATTGCCCTTAAAAGGGCATTTATCTCTATTGCAGGCTCAAAGCCCTAACCTAAAAAAACCCCCACCCAATACACCCTTAAATAAATCCTAACACTAACCCCCGAAGATTCACTTACCGGGAGAAGTCTTCATCCAAGCAGCAAGATGTCCTCAAGGAAGCCGGCAGAAGTGGTCCTCCAGATGGGCAGAAGTGGTCCTCCACCGATTGGTCCATCAATAACACCTAACACTACACTACAATTAAATCAATTCCCTAAATTAAATACAATTAAATAAATTAAATTAGCTAAATCACAAAAGAAAACACTAAATTACAGAAAATAAAAAACAAATTACAAGATATTTAAACTAATTACACCTAATCTAATCATCATATTGGCTGATCCAATCAGCCAATAGGATTTTTTCTACCTTAATTCCGATTGGCTGATAGAATTCTATCAGCCAATCGGAATCTAAGGGACGCCATCTTGGATGACGTTATTTAAATGTACCTTCATTCGTCGTTAGTCTGTTGGAAGAAGAGGATGCTTCGCGTCGGATGTCTTGAAGATGGACCCGCTCCGTGTCTGATGGATGAAGATAGAAGATGCCGTCTGGATGAAGACTTCTGCCCATCTGGAGGACCACTTCTGCCCGTCTGGAGGACCACTTCTGCCGGCTTCCTTGAGGACATCTTGCTGATTTGATGAAGACTTCTCCGGGTAAGTGAATCTTCGGGGGTTAGTGTTAGGATTTATTTAAGGCTGTATTGGGTGGGTTTATTTTTTAGGTTAGGGCTTTGGGCCTGCAATAGAGCTAAATGCCCTTTTGAGGGCAATGCCCATCCAAATGCCCTTTTCAGGGCAATGGGGAGCTTAGGTTTTTTTAGTTAGGCTTTTATTTGGGGGGTTTGTTGTGTGGGTGGTGGGTTTTACTGTTGGGGGGGTTGTTTGTATTTATTTTTAAAGGTAAAAGAGCTAATTTCTTTGGGGCAATGCCCCACAAAAGGCCCTTTTAAGGGCTTTTGATAATTTATTTTGTGGGGGGGGGGGCTTTTTTATTTTGATAGGGCTATTAGATTAGGTGTAATTAGTTTAAATATCTTGTAATTTGTTTTTTATTTTCTGTAATTTAGTGTTTTTTTTGTGATTTAGCTAATTTAATTTATTTAATTGTATTTAATTTAGGGAATTGATTTAATTGTAGTGTAGTGTTAGGTGTTAGTGTAACTTAGGTTAGGTTTTATTTTACAGGTCAATTTGTATTTATTTTAGCTAGGTAGTTAGTAAATAGTTAATAACTATTTAATAACTATTCTACCTATTTAAAATAAATACAAACTTGCCTGTGAAATAAAAATAAACCCTAAGCTAGCTACAATGTAACTATTAGTTATATTGTAGCTATCTTAGGGTTTATTTTATAGGTAAGTATTTAGTTTTACATGGGAATAATTTAGTTAATGATAGTAATTTTATTTAGATTTATTTAAATTATATTTAAGTTAGGGGGTGTTAGGGTTAGGGTTAGACTTAGGTTTAAAGGGTTAATAAATTTAGAATAGTGGTGGCGACGTTGGGGACGGCAGATTAGGGGTTAATAAATCTAGGTAGGTGGCGGCGATGTTGGGGGCATCAGATTAGGGGTTAATAAATATAATGTAGGTTGCGGCGATGTTAGGGGCAGCAGATTAGGGGTTAATAAGTATAATGTAGGTGGCGGCGATGTTAGAGGCAGCAGATTAGGGGTTAATAATATTTAACTAGTGTTTGCGAGGCGGGAGTGCGGCGGTTTAGGAGTTAATATGTTTATTCAGTGGCGGCGATGTCCGGAGCGGCAGATTAGAGGTTAAAATTTTATTATAGTGTTTGCGATGCAGGAGGGCCTTGGTTTAGGCGTTATTAGGTAGTTTATGGCTGTTTAGTGTACTTTTTAGCACTTTAGTTATGAGTTTTATGCTACGGCGTTGTAGTGTAAAACTCATAACTACTGACTTTAGAATGCGTTAGGAATCTTGGAGGTAGAGGGTGTACCACTCACTTTTTGGCCTCCCAGGACAGATTTGTAATACCAGCGCTATGGAAGTCCCATAGAAAAAAGGGTTTACGAACTTTACGTAAGTCGGTTTGCGGTAAGGCCAAAAAAGTGTGCGGGACCCCTAAACCTGCAAGACTCGTAATAGCAGCGGTAAAGAAAAAGCAGCGTTAGGACCTGTTAACGCTGCTTTTTCAACTTACCGCAAAACTCGTAATCTAGCCGTATGTAAATAAACATGTTATTTTCTTTATAGGAACAAGACTTTGTGTATAGGATATTAATATCCCCTAGAAGACGTTTTCATTTTACAGTAGAGAATTTTTTAAACATTGCATTATGTAAAATGCATTTTCAAAAGAAGACAGCTTTTTAAAATGGTATGTGTATAGCCTCTGCAAGTTCAAGAATTAAATAGGTTTAGGTCTCTAATGAAATATTACAAGTAAACATATTCAGTTCCCTTTACATGGTGCAAAAATAAGATAAGTATGTTTTTCTTTGGATTAAACTAGCTAAGGCTATGAGATATTCCTAGCTTGCTTTAGAAAAACATATTTAATAATTCTAGAGATTTAAATCTTTCATTATAACAATGTTTTATGCATATGCGTGAAAAATAAATGCAATAATGTATCAATGTGCAGATGGTAATTACTATGCAGGATCATCAAAAAAAAAATCCTGTCACTGCTTGAGTCAAATCAATATTGTACAATGTCCCTTTAACATTAAAGCGACAGTCAAGTCAAAATGAAACTTTCATGATTCAGATAGGGCATACAGTTTTAAACAACTTTCCAATGTACTATTATGAAATTTGCTTTGTTCTCTTTATTGAAAGCTAACCTAGGTAGGCTCAAACTGATTTCTAAGCCATTGAAGGCTGCCACTTATCTCAGTGCATGTTGACAATTTCTCACAGTTGAGACACTGCTAGTTCATGTGTGTCATATAGATAAACACTGTGCTCGCTCCTGTGGAGTTATTTATGAGTTAGCACTGATTGGCTAGAATGCAAGTCTGTCAAAAGAACTGAGATAAGAGGGCAGTCTGCAGAGGCTTAGATACAAGTTAATTACAGAGGTAAAAAGTATATTAATATAACGATGTTGGTTATGTAAAACTGTGGAATGGGTAATAAAGGAATAATCTATCTTTTTAAACAATACATATTTTAAACTAGACTGTCCCTTTAAAGATTGTCTATTGGTCATAGTAGATTTAAGACCTAAATTAATTTAGATCAGGTTCTGTCTCAAGAAAGATAATTACTCAATTTTCTGCCTTTTAGCATGGCTTATTGGTGATCTGTCTCTTTATGTTTACTTCTGACTGAAAGCATATGTTATGTAAATAATTCTCTCAACGGCCTGGCAATTTGTTAACAAGAACAAGCCAACTTGGCATGACCAACAGGAGATCTTGATTAAGCGTATGCTGCTCTTTTAGTAATTATCTCTCCTCATTCAATGAAAACCATGTCCACAGACAAAGCGTATCATAATCACCATTATGTGATTTGCATTTCATTAATAACATACATGTGAGATTCATTTCAGACAGAGTGGTTTAATGAACATATTTATTAAATATACTTCACTAATTACATACACAATAGGCCCTCTTAATAGTCCTAATTAAATACGCTTTTATGATGAGAAATAGTTGTACATTGTAGATGGATACATCCAACTATTTAATGTACATAGAAAGAAGCTGCAGGGTTTTGACTCAAGGAAAAGCCTTAAAGTAAATAGTTTTGCCATGGTAGCAAATTTCTAACATAACTAAGATTCTTGGGATGTTAGATCAATTCTGGAGATTCCCTGTGTATTTTTCAGACGTCATTGTAGTAATATACATACTGTAGCACTTACAGACTCAGTCTAATGGCTTTACGCCAATTTCCTGCTTCTACTGTTGAGGCATGTGCAATTTGTCAAGCGATTAAACCCTTTATGTATAAATATATAAGATCTTAAACAAGTTTAAATAGAAAGTGAAGCAGTAGCAAATGAATCATACTTATATATGCCACACTGAAGCGCTCTCTCCCTTTCTCTCTCTTCCCTTCTCTCTATATCTGTTTCTGACAGTCTCTCTGTCTTTCTCAGTGTTTCTGTTTGTCTCACTTTTGCTGTCTGTCTTTCCCTCTCTGTTTCTTTCTTTTTTTTTCTTTCTTTCTGTTAATTTAAATAATATTATTCTCTTTTAGGAAAAGTATCTAAACATTATTTAAATTGTTTTGAAAAACAGAGAGAGAAAAAAGAGGTCAAGAATCTGTTCTATTTTACTGAAAATGTTAAACAAAGAAAAACTAATGGAATATTGTATTTCAGGGACACTGATCATTCTATAGTTGTTTTATCTACATATTCATATTAAACATTTACATAATGGGTGCCCAATCATTCTAAGGGTCTAGAACTGTTATTTACTTAATTGGTAGGTGTACAATTTTTTGCATAAAATATACTACTATTATAAATGAACTCTAAATAATTATACAGTTATGGCCAAAAATATTGGCACCCCAGCATTTCTTAAAATAATGCACTACTTCGCCCAGAAAATTGTTGCAATTATAAATGTTTAGGCATTCTCATGTTTATTTATTTTCTTTGTATTGGTATGACACAAAAAAGTGGAGAGAAAAAAAGTCAAATCTGACACATTCCACGCATGACTCCAAAAATGGACCGGACAAAATTATTGGCACCTTCTCGAATAATTGCATTCCAAGTTTGTGATGCTCCTGTAATTTGTAATTAAACCCACCTGTATCAATTAACAGGTGCTGACAATATAGAAGTCACACTGACAACCAGTTAAAATGGTGAAAAATTGACTCAACCTTTCTGTTGTGTGTCTCTGTGTGCCACACTGAGCATGGAGAAGAGAAAGAGCAGCAAATAATTGTCTTAAGATTTGAGAACAAAAATTGTGAAAAAGCATGGACAATCTCAAGGTTACACGTCCATCTCCAGAGATCTTAATGTTCCTGTGTCCACTGTGCGCAACATTGTCAAGAAGTTTACAGCCCATGGCACTGTATCTCCCTGGATGTGGAAGAAAGAGAAAAATTGATCAAAGATTACAACAAAGGATTGTTCGAATGGTGGATAAAGAACCTCAATCAACTTCCAGGCAAATTCAAGAAGACCTTCAGGCACAGGGTACAAATGTGTCAGCTTGCACTATACGTCGCTATCTGAATGAAAAGGGACACTATATGGTAGGAGACCCAGGAGGACCCCACTGCTAACAGAGAAACATAAAAAAGCCAGATTGGAATTTGCCAAAACTTACCTAAGGAAGCCAAAATCCTTTTGGGAGAACATGCTGTGGACAGACAAAACAAAATACAGCTTTTCGGTAAAGTCCATCATTCTACTGTTTTCAGAAAAAGAAATTAAGGCTTTTAAAGAAAGAATACAGTCCCTACAGTCAAACATGGTGGAGATTCACTGATGGTTTGTGGTTGCTTTGCTGCTTCAGGCACTAGATGCCTTGACTGTGTGCACAGCATTATGAAATCTGAAGACTACCAAAGAATTCTGTGGTGCAACGTAGGGCCCAGTGTCAGAAAGTTGGGTCTCCGTCAGAGGTCATGGGTTTTACAGCAGGACAATGACCCAAAGCACACATCAAAAAGCACCCAGAAATGGTTTAAAGGGGCAGTCTAGTCAAAATTAAACTTTCATGATTCAGATAGGGCATGTAATTTTAAACAACTTTCCAATTTACTTCTATTATCTAATTTGCTCAATTCTTTAGATATCCTTTGTCGAAGAAATAGCAATGCACATGTGTGAGCCAAATCACACAAGGCCTCTATGTGCAGCAACCAATCAGCAGCTACTGAGCATATCTAGATATGCTTTTAAGCAAGTAATATCAAGAGAATTAAGCAAATGAGATAATAGAAGTAAATTAGAAAGTTGTTTAAAATGACATGCTCTTTCTAAATCACAAAAGAAAAAAAATGGGTTTCATGTCCCTTTAAGACAAAGCACTGGAGAGTACTGAACTGGCAATCAATAAGTCCATATCTCAATCACATAGAGCACCTGTGGAGAGATCTCAAAACAGCAGTTGGGAAAAAGAACCTTTCCATTCTGAGAGACCAGGAGCAGTTGGCTAAAGAAGAGTTGTCCAAAATTCCAGTAGAGATGTGTGAGAAACTTAATGGTTACAGGAAGTGATTGATTTGCAAGGGGTGTGCTACCAAATATTAAAGGGATAGTAAACCCCAACATTTTCTTTTATGATTCAGATAGAACATACAATTTTAAACAACTTTCCAATTTAATTCTATCAAATTTTCTTCATTCTCTTGTTATCCATTGCTGAAGGGACAGCATTGCACTACTGACAGGAAGCTGAAAATATCTATTTAACCAATCACAAGAGACAAATGTGTGCAGGCACCAATTAGCAGCAGCTCCCACTAGTGTATGATATGTGCGTATTCATTTTTTAACAAGGGATACTAACGCCTAGATTTAGAGTTGGACGGTAGTCGTCCAAACCAGCGTTAGAGGCTCCTAACGCTGGTTTTTACCGCCCTCTGGTATTTGGAGTCAGTCAGGAAAGGGTCTAACGCTCACTTTCCAGCCGCAACTTTTCCATACCGCAGATCCCCCTACGCCATTTGCGCATCCTATCTTTTCAATGGGATCTTTCTAACGCCGGTATTTAGAGTCGTGGCTGAAGTGAGCGTTAGAAATCTTACGACAAGACTCCAGCCGCAGAAAAAAAACAGGAGTTAAGAGCTTTTTGGGCTAACGCCGGTTCATAAAGCTCTTAACTACTGTGATCTAAAGTACACTAACACCCATAAACTACCTATGTACCCCTAAACTGAGGTCCCCCCACATCGCAGCCACTCGATTAAAATTTTTAACCCCTAATCTGCCGCTCCGTATACCGCCGCCATCTACGTTATCCCTATGAACCCCTAATCTGCTGCCCCTAACACCGCCAACCCCTATATTATATTTATTATCCCCTAATCTGCCCCCCCCAACGTCGCCGCCACCTACCTACAATTATTAACCCCTAATCTGCCGACCGCACCTCACCGCTACTATAATAAAGTTATTAACCCCTAATCCGCCTCACTCCCGCCTCACTAACCCTATAAGAAATAGTATTAACCCCTAATCTGCCCTCCCTAACATCGCCGACACCTAACTTCAATTATTAACCCCTAATCTGCCGATCGCACCTCACCGCTACTCTAATAAATGGATTAACCCCTAAAGCTAAGTCTAACCCTAACACTAACACCCCCTAAATTAAATATAATTTAAATCTAACGAAAAAAATTAACTCTTATTAAATAAATTATTCCTATTTAAAGCTAAATACTTACCTCTAAAATAAACCCTAATATAGCTACAATATAACGAATAATTATATTGTAGCTATTTTAGGATTTATATTTATTTTACAGGCAACTTTGTATTTATTTTAACCAGGTACAATAGCTATTAAATAGTTATTAACTATTTAATAGCTAAAATAGTTAAAATAATTACAAAATTACCTGTAAAATAAATCCTAACCTACGTTACAATTAAACCTAACACTACACTATCAATAAATTAATTAAATACAATACCTACAAATAACTACAATTAAATAAACTAACTAAAGTACAAAAAATAAAAAAAAACTAAGTTACAAAAAATAAATCGGAACAGCCAATAGAATGCAAGCTCAATCTGATTGGCTGATCCAATCAGCCAATCGAATTGAACTTGAATCTGATTGGCTGATTCCATCAGCCAATCAGATTTTTCCTACCTTAATTCCGATTGGCTGATAGAATCCTATCAGCCAATCGGAATTCGAGGGACGCCATCTTGGATGACGTCCCTTAAAGGAACATTCATTCTTCAGTTGGACGTCGCAAGAAGAGGATGGATCCGCGCTGGAGGTCTTCAAGATGGAGCCGTTCGTCATCGGATGAAGATAGAAGATGCCGCTTGGATCAAGATGGTTGCCGGTCCGGATCTACTCTTCTTTCCGGATAGGATGAAGACTTTGGAGCCTCTTCTGGACCTCTTCAGCCGCCGCTTGATAGAAGACTTCAGCCGGATTATGGATCGCCAGCCCCCGCTTGGGCTTGGATGAAGATTTCAGAGGCTTGGATGAAGACTTCAGAGGACGGATCGGTGAACCTGGTATGGTGAAGATAAGGTAGGAAGATCTTCAGGGGCTTAGTGTTAGGTTTATTTAAGGGGGGTTTGGGTTAGATTAGGGGTATGTGAGTGGTGGGTTGTAATGTTGGGGGGGGTATTGTATGTTTTTTTTACAGGCAAAAGAGCTGAATTATTTGGCGCATGCCCCGCAAATTGCCCTTTTCAGGGCTGGTAAGGTAAAAGAGCTTTGAACTTTTTTAATTTAGAATAGGGTAGGGCATTTTTTTATTTTGGGGGTCTTTGTTATTTTATTAGGGGGCTTAGAGTAGGTGTAATTAGTTTAAAATTGTTGTAATATTTTTCTAATGTTTGTAAATATTTTTTTATTTTTTGTAACTTAGTTCTTTTTTATTTTTTGTACTTTAGTTAGTTTATTTAATTGTAGGAATAATTTATTTAATAAGAGTTAATTTATTTTGTTAGATTTAAATTATATTTAACTTAGGGGGGTGTTAGTGTTAGGGTTAGACTTAGCTTTAGGGGTTAATACATTTATTATAGTAGCGGTGAGGTGCGATTGGCAGATTAGGGGTTAATAATTGAAGTTAGGTGTCGGCGATGTTAGGGAGGGCAGATTAGGGGTTAATGCTATTTCTTATAGGGTTATTGAGGCGGGAGTGAGGCGGATTAGGGGTTAATAACTTTATTATAGTAGCGGTGAGATGCGGTCGGCAGATTAGGGGTTAATAAGTGTAGGTAGGTAGCGGCGACGTTGGGGGTGGCAGATTAGGGGATAATAAATATAATATAGGGGTCGGCGGTGTTAGGGGCAGCAGATTAGGGGTACATAGGGATAATGTAGGTGGCGGCGGTGTACGGAGCGGCAGATTAGGGGTTCAAAAAAATATGCAGGGGTCAGCGATAGCGGGGGCGGCAGATTAGGGGTTAATAAGTGTAAGGTTAGGGGTGTTTAGACTCGGGGTACATGTTAGGGTGTTAGGTGCAGACATAGGAAGTGTTTCCCCATAGGAAACAATGGGGCCGCGTTAGGAGCTGAACGCTGCTTTTTTGCAGGTGTTAGGTTTTTTTTCAGCTCAAACTGCCCCATTGTTTCCTATGGGGGAATCGTGCACGAGCACGTTTTTGAAGCTGGCCGCGTCCGTAAGCACCGCTGGTATCGAGAGTTGAAGTGGCGGTAAATTATGCTATACGCTCCTTTTTTGGAGCCTAACGCAGCCATTCTGTGAACTCTAAATACCAGCGGTATTTAAAAGGTGCGGCCAGAAAAAAGCACACGTAGCTAACGCACCCCTTTGGCCGCAAAACTCTAAATCTAGGCGTAAGAGAACGAAGCACATTTGAAAATAGAAGTGAATTTACAAGTGTCTTAAAATGACATGCTCTATCTGAATAATGCAAGTTTAATTTTAACTTTCCTATCCCTTTAAATTGAGGGTGTCAATAATTTTTTCCAGTCCATTTTTTTAGTTTTGCGTGGAATGTGTCAGATTTGGCTTTTTTCTCTCCACTTTTTTGTGTCATACCAATACAAACAAAAAGAAATAAACATGAGAATGCCTAAACATTTGTAATTGCAACAATTTTCTGGGCAAAGTGGTGCATTATCTGACAGAAATGCAGGGGGGTCAATATTTCTGGCCATGACTGTATATATATATATATATATATATATATATATATATATATATATATATATATATATACACACACACACACAAGCATGCATGCATAATAAATCTTCCTAAAGTGAGTAAAAATATTTTTTTGCAGAGAAAAAGACTTCTGCCGACAGTTGACATGGATGAACAATTAGATATTCTATTTTGCACCCCCATTGGGCTTAGGTGGAGGAAAAAAGGTAAAATGTACTACTCCCTAACCCTCTCCTTTTAGACAGGTCACATCCCCAACTGCCTGACCACACAGCCAAACCACCTGGCTCTGCCCTCAGTACACTTGCAAACCAACCTCCCCATGGAACACCCAGAACTATGCCTCCAACCACCCCGTCCCCTCCTGTGGAACACATGATTAAACCCAAGAGTGTTTTCCCCCATATTAAGGTAGTCTGGGGAGTGATGAAGCCAGATAGGTAGCAAAGGAGGGAAATCTTGTGGCCCCCTGGGCCTTAAAGGGACATAAAAGTGCAAAAAGAAAATACTTTTACATATTTAGAACATTTTAATATTGCACTATTGCTTTAATATAACCCTGCAAAGTTAGTTTGTACAACTGAAACTTAGCTGATCACATCTCGTGACAAGATGCATATGTGTGTAGTCACCAATCACAAGCTATGTCTCTGTCATGCATTGCTGATCCTAGGCCTACCTAGATATGCTTTTCAACAAAGCATACCACGAGAAAAAAGTAAATTTGATAACAGAAGCAAATTAAAACTTCTCTTCACATTTCTTTATCTGAACCATAAAATATTTATTTTGACTGTCCCTTTAAAGTTGGACAAGTCAGATAAATACATAAAACACAAACACATAAGCACAGAACATTTTTTTCAGTTGAATCTCATTTTCCCACCTCTAAAGGGCCCCATCATTCAAGTTGTTTCTAAGCATCCTGTTTTTTTGCATTTTTGGCACCAATCAACCCTATTTTTAAAATGCTTTGCTTAAGGTTATAAAGTAATATGTTGTTCTCACTGAAAACCCAGCCCATTTTCCTTATTACGAAAAGCGAATAAATAACCATATGTTGATGGTTTCTTCTTCTCTGTGTTTACAGCTTACTTTTATTGTACCCATACATCTTGGCAATTGTTATAGGTTTAATAGTTTTTATATATGTATTTAGCTAAGACAGAAATAAAAGTATTACACACTTTTTTCTTTTTCGTTAGATTTTAGTTGCTGTACTTTGGCCATGTATAGACATCTGCTTACGTCTTTCGGCTGGGCCTCCCCTGACCTTCATATAGTATAAACATATTCTGGATATTGATCTGTGTTCAAAGTTCAGGAAAACATACTGTATTTGTATAGGTGTCATAGCCCTCATGTTGAGTAATATACATTATGGGTGCAGGCAGTATACACGTGATGCACTTTAAAACACCTGTGCCTTAACTCCCACTGTACAGTTAATTATTGCAGAAGTTTCTGATCAATATTCTATAGATCTACACTCATTACATAGCAAGATCACTGTAATCTTACATATACTAGCAGACTAGCACAACACACTTTTTTGAATATTATTTTCTATTCCAGGTTGACACTTTTTTTCCTTTTGCATTATAATCACTTTGATTAAGTGAAGCGTATATGGTAAGTGCTGTCAACGATAATCTTAACTTGCTATCTCAATATACAAAATATTTTTTAATATAGCCCCAAGGCAAAGCTCTTATTTTAAAAGGGAAAAAAAAGTACAAGAACAGGAATTCAAACTGTAATATGATTGGTTTTTAGAATTTACTTACACTTACTTGCAAGCATGCATGGCTATGCTATTGTTTTTAAGCAATTAGAAGGCTGCTAATAACAGCTGAGCACCACACTTCTGAAATTTCCAGCAGTGAAGGGGTTACTCAGGTCGCTTGCAAGGGTTAATTTTAGCTGTAGTGTAAATATTACCCTCCCACCTGACACCTCCCTCCCAAACATCTCTTCTTCCCTCCCTCAGCCTCCCCACCCCACTGGTCACCACTATCTGAGATACTGAGAGTTTAGGCATATTTTTTTATTTTTTTTAAGTCTAGTAAACTCTCCTCAGATTGTCTGCCAGAAACAAATTAAATCCCTTTTATGTTTCATTTAAAATATATATATTTATTTATTTTCTATAGTGTTGCAGCCCCCTACCCCTCCAAGATCCCCTATTTCTGTAGCGTAGGGTCCCTCTACATAGCATAGGGTGCCACCCCCCTACCTTCACAGTGATATTTCCCAGGGGCGTATTTTGGCTTAGGCAAACAAGGCACTTGCCTAGGGCAGCAGATACAGTAGGAAACCCCACCCTCCCTCCTCTGTTGGGACAATCCATCCAACTCCCTCTTTGCCTCCCACTGCTTCCACTCGGTACCAACAATGATGGTTATAGTCATTGTGTCTCTCTGTAACAATAGGTGATCTGCCTTTATATAGTAAGCAAGCATGAGCAGCGCTCTCTTACTATATGAAGGCACGTGCCTTCTGCCCTTGGCTGCAGTCTCCACTGTCTAAGCTGGGTAAAGTACTGTGTGATGTAGTACCTACATAGAAATGGTGCAAGGGGTAAAATAAATTAAAAAAACATGTACTTTGAAAATTGTATGAAGAAAATAAAAATGCAGTAAAATATTATAATGCAAAATTGTAACTCCCCTCTCATTTTCCCTTTCCATAGAACTTGATTACTTAGGACCCAATGACCTAAAGTTCTCCTCTCATTGATCTTAGAAGTCTCATCAGTACTATGTGGTCCCTCAAAAAAATATAGAAACTCAAATTTTACCTTGAGAGATACGTAACTCTCTACGTGGAGCTCCGGATGGGAAAGAGACATTCTTAAATTACAATACTTACAAGGTCTCAAATCACCCCCAAATTTGGGGAGATTTCTCTCCCTGCCAGCAAGCTTTTGATCAATGGGCCCTTAGGGCTCGATTTACCAAAGCCCTATGGCTGCAAGTTCTCACAAGAACTTGCTCGCCATAATTTATCAAGAAGCGGTCACCAGACTGCCGCTTCCTTAACCTCTTCGGCACCTCTAAGGTGGCAAAATTCGACCGCAGAGATTGACAGCTCCTTCCTGCGCGTGATTGGCTGTGCGCGGGCAGGGGGCGGGATTGCACGTGAGCGCAAAATTGCGCTCGTGTGCAATGGTGATTACCTGCAGGTAATTTCGCCCTGCCACAGGCGAGCTGAGGCGTACAGGGGCGTGTATACGTGTCCCTGTACGCCTCAGCTTTGATAAATCTAGCCCTTAGTATGGAAGGCATCTTACAACACTCAGGGGATAGCTCTATTTTTTTTATTCTTTATTTATATGAAGAACATGCCAAACATTTTAGTATCAGTAAAAGAATACAACATTTCTTGGTTCATATATCAGTTGACAATGCTGCACAGAGTAATATAAATTAACCAAATATATTGCTTCTTGCCTCTGCATGTCTTTAATTTTTATTACTTTTGTAATCTATAGGGGTTAACAACATTAACTAAGCACAAACAGATAAGCCCATACCCATTGGATCTCCCATTTCAATATTTGGCAGTACAGATGTCCCACTGAGTTATATTGCACTTTGACAATTCCTAATTAAGTAATATGGCTATTTAAATTTAGTCACAATACATTCCTGCAGATAACCCTCTCATGGATTTCTTATTTCAGTGTTTAGGCATACAATTGTCACCAATGACCAGTCATCATTAGATAGTTCTGTACACAGTAGGACATCTTTGTTAGGTTACAATGAAGACCTTTGGATCAGTATTTTCACACTTTTTACTTTCGAGAGGGGGCCTGATAACGACCCTGATGAGTCAATTTACGGGGCCTCCCCTCCTGGGGGTCATATCTCTCAAAATCAAGGTCCCACTCCCCAGTTAGCTGTGCTTTGAGAATATATTCTGAGTTCCTAATTGGGTATATTATCCTACTGTGTTGTGCATCGTCTAGACTGAGTATTTAGAGTTTCCATTTTCTAAAGAATTGCTCTGTTCTACCTTGGAAATCTCCCAATGCGTCAGCCTGCTCAAGTAGTAAGTGTTGGTGAACCTCATATTTGAGCTGAGTAAGTGTTGGAGGTTTTACATCTAGCCAATGCTTCAATAAAGTCTTTCTGGCTTGTAGTATTGTGTTATGGATAAACAATTAGCTTTGTAGGTGTGGTTTCTGAAGGTCAAGGAATATGGCGATTTGAGCATTCATAATTAAATGTCCTTTTGTGATAGGGTTAACCCAATGCATTAGTTTCCCCCAAAAGCCATACAGCTTGGGGCACGACCAGAGAATGTGTAATAGATCTGCTTTTGGCAGTGCGCGCCTAGGACATTTCCCTTCCTGGTGAGTTTCCCAGTTTTTATATCTTTTAGGTGTTATATAGGCTGCTTCTAGAATTCTGCTGTGTGATTCTCTTATGCTCGCTGAGAGCGTGACCTTTCTAGCTTTTTTTTATGCTTTTCTGAATTAATTCTGTGTTGACTTCCGTACCCAACAGTTGTGACCATTTGTTCCCGATGTGCTGTAATGTGCGATCATTTTCAACAGCTGTTAGAATCTGATATGGCAGTGAGATAGATGTGTTCCCTTGTAGGTATGTTTTAGTAATATGATATAGGCTATAGTCTGTTTTGGGGAGTTGGTTGGATAGCTCTTTTTTATTCTGCTAGTGTCAGTGAGGGTTTTAGATAATCTGCTCTTAGTGATGTAGCTTTGCCAGCAAAAGGGTTCAATTTCTATAAATTTGAATGGTGTTGTATAGTATAATGTTAGAATATATATGTAAATATACGCAATTGTACAAATCTTGTATTGTGTCCTTAGACATGTTTTTTTACTTATTTTAAAAATGTGATTGTGCATTCGCAATATTCATGTTTCCGCTACATTGCATTTCGGTGCCGATCTCGTTGAACTTTTGCCGAAGTTGCAATCCCCATAATTCCTATGGGAGACACATCACCACTCGTTAGCACAGCGAGGGTAAGCCAACTTATGTGGAATATATCGGGGCTCCAGTCCTTTATAATCACTGCATTACAGGGTATAATTCAAATACGCATTTTTTTTGTATATTTTAAATTAAACTTGTCTTGTTTCTGCAGCCTCTAGCCAGTCCTAACTGCTGCAAAATTATTATTATTTTTTTAAATGGTTGCAGGTGATATAGCCACTAAACTACAGAAAAAAACCAAAATGTATTTATAGGTATGGGCAGACAGCTGCCAGTACTAAAGATGACCACAGTTAGTGGAGAGAGAGGGTTAGAGAGCTATGGGGGAGAGGGGAGGGTCAGGGTCAGTGGGAGGGTTGAGGAGGATCACTAATAATAATAAATAGTATTTATATAGCGCCTTTCTCCCAGTGGGACTCAAAGAGCTTTTTCAGTGCTCGCTCTCGAAATTAACCGAATTGGCAGCTGAATAGTAATAGTTGTTATTATTACCCAATTTAATGGTACTCATTTTATCGACCTCGGAAGGATGAAGGGCTGAGTTGGCCCTGCTGGGATTTGAACCTGTGACCTTGGATCTTTTTTTTTTTTTTTTTTACAGGCTTTTTTGTAGTCAGGGCATTTACCAACTGAGCTACCTCATCGGCCTATTAGACTGCCTAGACTGCCTAGACTGCCGAAACTGCAGAAAAAAACAAAATATATATATATATATTAAAATAATAAAATAAAAAAAAGAGGGAAGAGAGCTGTTTGCGAGGGATCAGGTAGGGATAAGAGGGAGGGAGGTGTCAGGTGGGAGGATAATCTCTATAATACAGCTAAAATTAACCTTACAAGCTACCTGAGTAACTCCTTCAATATTGGGAAGTGTGCAGCTGCAATAAGCAGCTTTCTAATTACCAAAAACCAATGGTAAAGCCATATATGTCTGCTTTCTCTGAACAAAGGGGATCCCAGAGAAGATTTTACAATCATTCAGGGAGAAACCCAAAGTTTGTGAAAAGTTAACAATTTTTTTATATGATCACATTTGGAGGTAAAATGATGTCATGAAATATACAAAAATGGGCCTAGATCACTACTTTGAATTGTCTACTTAAAAAAAAAAATAGTTTTGACAGGCAAATAAAAACAAAATAAGGCTATATTGCTGTTTAAATGGAGT